>NC_053039.3:253889621-254514621 GCF_002575655.3 Aegilops tauschii subsp. strangulata
TTGAGCCGCCGAGCCGGGTTGGAATCTTCATGGCCGGTGCACAGCCTGTTCAGAACCCTACCGCTGGGTCGGGAAACCCGGTGCCCTCGCCGGCTCAGGTGCTGATGGATCTCACGGACAAGATGACGGCCCTGCTGACCGCCACGGTTGACCCGGCGGATCAAGCTCAGCATGACGCGGAGGTGGCGCAGTTAAAGTTAGATCTAGTGAAAGCCAAGGAGGATCTGGCAGCGGAAGGGATTAGGATGGCTGCGGAGAGGGCAGCTCTCGACGCCCAGACTCAGTTGATTCAGGCGCAGTCCTTCCGGCTCACGATGGATCAGAACGCATCCAATGAGGTCATGAGAAGGAGGCATCAAAAGGCCCAATCTCGACTCCCTCCGGTCTACGATCCTCGAAACCTCTTCAACACGCCAGGTGCAGGGTCTAGTAACCCGCCGGGGATCATAGTGCCCGGGTCTGGGACCCCTGTTCTGCCACAAGTGATGGGGCCTCCCCGGGTGAACCCTGCCCCGCCTCAGTATGTGCCAATACCGCCGGGTCATTATGCTAACCCGCTGGAGAACATGGTCGCCGCAGCAGCACGGCTGGCGGCTCTCCCAATTGACGGCGACTCTCCAACGGCTATTGAAACCCGCCGGGTCAGAGAACTCCTTCAGACAGCGCTGGCGCAGCAAGAGGCGTACTCTTACAGCCGGGACAGGATCCACTCAACCCCTCGTCTAGGTCGGAGGCCGAGTTATAGCAGACACATGGTCTCAACGATCGGCTCAAGTAATGTCCGACGCCATGACCCGCCCCCTGGCCATGGCCCGGCTCATAACGGAGCCTTTCACGCAACAGACCAAGACAGAGCGCGGCAAGAGGCGGAGCAGGTGTCTCAGTTGACGGCTTACCAGACACCCCCGGCTTATCCGACGACTTCCGTCGATGTAGGTATCCCTACGAGGACTGCAGGTGTCCCTTGTTTAGTGCCGGCTCTCCGCAATGAACGTCTACCCAAGGACTTCAAAGGGCCTAGGAAGGTGCCTAATTACACGGCTGACTTACAACCCGGAGCCTGGATCGAGAGTTACGAGATGGCCATGGAATTGCTGGAGGTCAGTGAAGCGGCGATGGCCAAGTACTTCACCATGATGTTAGATGGGGCTGCCCGCACTTGGTTGAAGGGGCTGCCACCGATTCCATCAGGTCTTGGGCTGAGCTGAAAGCCCGGTTCATCCAAAACTTCAAGGATACCTGTAGGCAGTCTATGTCAATTGTGGATTTGACTAACTGTAAACAGCAGGAGGGTGAGTCTACGACCCATTGGGTTCGCCGGGTCAAAGAGATCATACATTCATCTGATAAGATGGATGCCGGCTCTGCAGTCTTAATGTTGGAGCAGAATTGTCGTTTCCTGCCCCTGAAGATGAAACTCAGGCGGCTTAAGCGCGACTGCAATGATATGGGTACGCTGATGGCGGCTCTCGTCAAGTATGCCGACTCTGATAGTACCAAGGACCCCGCTTCATATGATGAAAGGACAGGGAAGGGAAAGAAGAACAGCAATGGCAAGGGTCCTCAGCATAACCCGAGGAACCAAGGAGGTGGCAAGCGTAAGGCCGACGGCAGCCTAGAGTTCGTGGCCAACGCCAGCTCACAGGGTAATAACCAGCGACGCAAGGGGAGGCCACCTCCCCGAGCCGGCGGGTCAGGCCCGACGCTGGAGCAACTGTTGAATGAGCCTTGTCCGAGGCATGGCTCTAGGGAGAAGCCAGCTACTCATCTATGGAAGGATTGCGCAATCATGAAGGCCTTCAAGAATTCCAATGCCTTTAGTGGCAACAATGGCCCGGGCGGCGGCTCAGGCGCTGGCGGTTTTCATGGCCCGGGCGGCGGCTCACATTCTAATCCTCAGAACGGTCAAGGGGGCTTTAATCAATAGTCTGGCCAGGGTCATCAACAGCAGCAGGGGGGTTATCAGACCAATCCCAAGCAGCTTAACAGTGGACAGTATCACGTATTTACCACCAGTCTGTGTAAGCGAGATCAGAAGCTTCATAAGAGGGCTGTGAATGCTGTTGAGCCGGCGATTCCATGCTATTTAAGATGGTCTGAGCAGCCTATTGTGTGGAGTAGGGAGGATCACCCTCCCCGGGTTGATAATCCGGGTCACTTGGCCCTGGTGGTGGCTCCTCAGGTGGGAGGATATAAGTTCACTAAGGTACTCATGGATGGAGGCAGCAGCATCAACATCCTCTATTATGAGACTTTCCGTCGTATGGGGTTGATTGATAAGAACCTCAGCCAGTCCAATACTATTTTCCATGGCGTGGTGCCCGGTAAGTCGGCTTATCCAGTTGGTAAGATCGAGTTGGAAGTGGCCTTTGGAGACGAGTACAACTACAGAGTGGAAAAATTGACCTTTGAGGTGGTCAAGATAAGGAGTCCGTATCATGCCATATTTGCGCGGCCGGCTTACACCAAGTTCATGGCACGGCCATGTTACGTGTATTTACAGCTCAAAATGCAGGGTCACAATGGGACCATTACGGTTCATGGCAGCCGCAAAGTGGCCTTGGAGTGTGAGGAAGGCGATGCGGCTTATGCAGAATCTGTTTGTGCAACAGAGGAGTTGAAATTTTACAAGGACAATGCTGACCCAACAGATATGACCTCTCTGAAAAAGCCGACTACGGAGCATGAGCCGACAATGAAATTTAAGTCGGCTGATGAGACTAAACTTGTTGATTTCGTTCCAGGTGATTCATCTCAGCAGTTTAGCATCAGTGCCAATCTGGATCCAAAATAGGAAAGCGCGCTCATCGAGTTCATCCGTGAGAATAGGGACATTTTTGCATGGAAACCTTCTGACATGCCAGGTGTACCTAGAGAACTCGCTGAGCACACTCTCAATGTTGATCCGAAATTTAAGCCGGTCAGGCAATTCCTTCGGCGGTTTAATGAAGAGAGGCGGAAAGCCATTGGTGAAGAGGTGGCCCGGCTCTTGGCGGCCGGGTTTATTGTTGAAGTCTTTCACCCAGAGTGGTTAGCTAACCCGGTGCTCGTGCTCAAGAAGAATGGCACCTGGCGGATGTGTGTGGACTACACGGACTTAAACAAGGCATGTCCGGCTGATCCTTTTGCCCTTCCCCGTATTGATCAAATCATTGATGCTACGGCGGGTTGCGAGCGCTTAAGTTTCTTGGATGCTTATTCTGGATACCATCAGATTAAAATGGCAGTTAAGGACCAGGAGAAGACGGCGTTTATCACTCCCTTTGGAGCCTTCTGCTATGTGTCTATGCCTTTCGGACTCAAGAGTGCGCAGGCGACTTATCAGCGTTGCGTGCAGAACTGTCTTCATAACCAGATTAGGCGCAATGTTCATGCCTATGTGGATGATATTGTGGTTAAGTCCAGGGAGAAGGAAACCTTGATAGATGATCTGAGGGAAACCTTTGATAATCTCCGGGTCTACAAGATGATGCTTAACCCGGCCAAGTGTGTGTTTGGTGTTCCTGCAGGCAAACTCTTGGGTTTCTTGGTTTCTAACAGAGGCATTGAAGCTAACCCGGAGAAGATCAAGGCAATCACCTCTCTGGCTAAACCGGCGTGTATAAACGACGTCCAGCGCCTGGCGGGTCGTATCGCTGCTTTAAGCCAGTTTATAAGCCGTTTGGGCGAGAAGGCCATGCCATTGTACCAGTTGATGAAGAAAACTGATAACTTTGTCTGGAATGATGCTGCTAATACTGCTTTTGAGGATTTAAAGAGACAGCTGGCAGAGCCCCCAGTCCTTGCTGCTCCGGTTGACAAAGAGCCTTTATTGCTGTATGTAGCTGCTAACACACGTGCCGTCAGTGTGGCCGTGGTGGTGGAGCGCAAGGAAGAGGGTAAGGAGCATCCGGTTCAGCGGCCGGTTTATTATGTCAGCGAAGTGCTCATAGAGTCCAAGCAGCGGTATCCACATTGGCAGAAGCTTGTTTATGGCGTATTCATGGCAAGCCGGAAGCTTAAGCACTATTTTCAGGGTCACCCTATCACTGTGGTTAGTTCTGCCCCCCTTGGAGATATCATCCAAAACAGAGAGGCTACAGGGAGAGTGGCTAAGTGGGCTATAGAACTTGGGCCTCATGGTCTAAAATATGTGCCACGCACTGCTGTTAAATCCCAAGCTTTGGTGGATTTCATCAACGATTGGACAGAGCTACAAGTTCCCGAGGAAAAGCCAGATAATACATATTGGACTATTCACTTTGATGGGTCCAGGCAATTGGAGGGCTCGGGGGCTAGAGTTGTATTGGCTTCCCCTAAGGGTGACAAGTTTCATTATGTGCTACGGTTGATGTTTCCTTGCACTAACAATGCGGCTGAGTACGAGGCCTTGCTCCATGGTCTTCGGGTGGCTAAGGAGATGAGCCTGAGCCGGGTAAGGTGCTTCGGCGACTCAGACTTAGTGGCTCAACAAGTATCAGGCAAGTGGGATTCCAAGGACCCTCTCATGGCGGCTTATCGCCGTGAAGTTGATGCCATTGCTGGACACTTTCAGGGTTACCAAGTAGAGCACATCGATCGCAGGAAGAACGAGGCGGCTGATGCTTTAAGCCGGCTGGGCTCTCAGCGAAAACCGGTGCCGCCTAATACTTTCCTGGACGTATTGCATAACCCTTCTGTTAAGTTGCCTACAGAGGAAGACTTGGCCGTCCCTGACCCGGAGGCACAATTGGTGGCGGCTCTCCACATCATCCCGGACTGGACAGTGCCCTATCTGGCTTACATGACCGGGGGAGACTTGCCTGAGGATGAAACTTTGGCCAGACAAATAACCCGGCGGTCTAAGTCAATGGTTGTTATCAATGGTGAGCTGCATCGCTGCAGTGTTACAGGAGCGTTCCAGCGTTGTGTTTCCCCTGAGGAAGGTCAAGAAATATTGCGTGAGATTCACAAAGGGGATTGTGGCCATCATGCCGGCTCAAAATCTCTTGTGGCCAAGGCTTTTCGTCATGGTTTTTATTGGCTGACGGCTCATGCTGATGCGGAGGACTTGGTCAGTAAATGTGATGGTTGCCAGAGGTTCTCGCGACGGGCTCATGTGCCGGCTCAGGAGTTGAGGATGATCCCAATTACTTGGCCATTTGCGGTCTGGGGGCTTGATATGGTTGGCCCTTTTAAAAGGTCCAAGGATAAGAAGACTCACCTTTTGGTGGCAGTTGACAAGTTCACAAAGTGGTTGAAGCAGAGCCAGTTAGTAAGTGTGACGCAGCCACGGCGGTTCAGTTCATGAAAAAGGTGATATTTTGCTTTGGTTTTCCACACAACATTATAACTGACAACGGCACCAATCTATCTAAGGGTGCTATGGAGGAGTTTTGTCAACGAGAGCATATTTGACTTGATGTTTCATCGGTGGCTCATCCTCAATCCAATGGTCAAGCTGAGAGAGCTAATCAGGAGATTCTGAAGGGCATCAAGCCCCGGCTTTTAGTCCCTTTGCAACGGACGCCGGGTTGTTGGGTGGAGGAGTTATCCTCCGTGTTATGGAGCATCAATACTACCCCTAACAGGTCTACGGGTTACACGCCTTTCTTCATGGTCTATGGAGCGGAAGCAGTCCTCCCCAGTGACATCCGTCATGACTCGCCTCGAGTGGCGGCTTATGTTGAGGCGGATAATGAACAGGCGCGCCAAGATGCTCTTGACTTGTTGGACGAACAGCGTGACGTGGCAGCAGCTCGCTCAGCAATTTACCAACAAGACCTGCGCCGTTATCACAGTCGCCGGGTTAAGTCCCGGGTCTTCCAGGAAGGTGATCTGGTGCTCCGGCTCATCCAAGATCAAACAGATGCGCACAAGCTATCCCCGCCTTGGGAAGGACCCTTTGTGGTCAGCAAGAACTTGCACAATGGGTCATATTACCTCATTGACATTCGGGAGCACAAAGATTCACGCAAGTCGGAGGAGGAGACCCGTCGGCCGTGGAACATAGCTCAGCTTCGGCCTTATTACACTTGAGCCACCAGCTCTCATAATGTACATATTTCTATAAGCCATATATATATTATGATAAGCAATAAAGCAGGACCTCTGTCCTTTTTCTCCTCCAAAGGTAAATGTGTTGTTTCCATTACAAGATCACATGGTAACTTGGAGGTGGATCCGGCTTATGATCGTATTCGAATCTAGCCGTACGCAATATAATCACTTGGGGGCTTCCTGTTCAAACATAGGTCGTATTCGAACCAAAGAGAACATAGCTGTCGATACCCATTTAATTGGCAAAGTGCCGAGCTCATTGGGGAGTTTTCTTTGATCATATTGAATCATAGCTCAACCCCTTTGGGAACCGACGTGGATCGTATTCGAATCAGCGTCGTTAAACAACTCTTAAGGTCATTTGGGGGCTTCCTGTTCAAACATGGGTCGTATTCGAACGAAAGAGAACATAGCTGTCGGTACCCTCTTGATCGGCATCGCCAAACCCACTGGCGGCTATATGATCGCATTCGAATCTTAGCTTAACCCCTTTGGGACGGGTATCTGGTCGCATTCGAACCGGAGGCCCCTGAGTTTTGATTTTCTGATTTATAACAAGTTCTTCTGGTGGTATAAACAGTGTACACGGCGGTTCTTGTTCCGCCGGCTTAACTTTGATTCACAGTGCTAGTCGCACACACTCAGGATTATCAAGACTGGTAAACCGGAGTTGAGGTACCAACCTTATTATCCGGGTTATATAAACCGGAAGCGTACTTGAAGGCCTGTAAGTGTGTTATTACGGTTATATCAAGGACATAATTGAGGACCAGTCTTTCGTGACTTAGATTCATATTCCGGGTTATATGTATGAGACTATGATTCTCAGTGCGGTAAGCCGCCTAGAGACTTGTGATTTGTTTTTCTATGCAGGATAGTTAAAGACAACTCTTTGAGCTTAAGGAAAATGAATGACCAATTATGACCCGGAGGAATATAAGGAAGCAACTTCAATGGAATTAAGCATTCAGCACGTGCACGATGGCACGACAAAGTTAAAATGTTGGTCCTATTCTATTACAAGACTCCCCGAGTCCAAAAGGGTGAAGCATTGTTTAACAAGCCGCCTAAAAAGTCAAGATGCTTGCCGGGTCGAAGCTTCCGGCTCATCCCTCTCCGCTCCTCCGGCTGTTCCCAAGACCTGGAAGGTTGACAATTTCCAGTCAATGCCGCTCAACGCTTCAAATTGAGCTTCCTCGTCAATTAACCCGGCCGGGTCAATTTCCAGGGCAAAAGTGTGCTTACGAGTCGGCGGGACTAAGCTGATGGCTTCATAACGCGGAGTGGGGATCCTCTGATTCTCTGCATCGTAGCCCGGCTGGTACTTGGTCAGATCAGTGTCATTCCCAATCAGGGCGGCCACCGGGCGCACGATCTTCACACAGGCAGCAAAGTCCTTTTGGTCGAAAGGGGTGCCGTCTTCCTTCAAGCTGGGGTAACCAAGTGCAATGTCCGCCGGGTCTAGCTCTGGAAGGAAAGCCTTGGCCCGGCTCAGAGCAGCTATGGCTCCGGCTCTTGCAGAGGCCCGTCGCAGCTCTTGGACACGCTGAGGAAGAACGGCAAGCCGGCGAAGAACTTCCGCCAGGTGAGTCGGAACCTCATTGGATAGGGCCACCACGGCCAAAGCGCGCTGTGACCCGGTGTAGAGTTGCTCCACCAGGGTGTACACGGCCTTCAGCTTGGTCAGCACGTTCTGATTAAGGTTGGCGCTTTTGGGGCCTGTTTAACAGAGTAAGATAAGCCGCTGGCAATGATGGGAGTTATGAGACATAAAGATTATAAACTTGACGAAAGCCGGTGGAATGACTTACCGAAGATTGCGGCGACCATCTGTGACACGTGGCGCTTTAAGCCGGAGAGTTCGGCGGTTCTCTCCGTCAAAGCCTTCTCCGCCTGTTCGGCCCGGCTCACCAGAGTAGCCTTCTCTTCGGCCCAAGTCTTCCTTTCAGCTTCAAAGTTCTTCTCCAGCTTCTCTTGAGCAGCAATACTGGACTCAAATTTGGCGCTGGCCTTCCGGGTCTCAGTTTCCTGCGTCCTCAGGCGGTTCTTCAGATCAGAGATATCAGCCTCAAACTTCTTGCAAGCAGCCTGCACAATTTCCGGGTTATAGTATGAACAGTTATTATGCAATTTTAAAGTCCCAAGCGCTTTCCAAGCAAAGACACTTGGCACTTGGGGGCTAATGCATGTCGAAAGTCTCTATCTACAAATTACCGATTCATGGAAGTAAGCCGGAAGTTAAGTCTACAACATATTCTATCATAAGTAGTAGACTTGGGGGCTAGAGTATGGTAAAGAGGATTATGCAGTAAGCAGTAGAGTGGTACCTCAGACTTATGCTGTATCTGCTTCACCATGTCAATCTCCAAGTCCCGGCTGCTGTGCACTTGATTGACATAGCCGGAGATGATCTCTCCAATGCTCAGGTTGGCGTAGTTGGTGATGTCCAGCTTGGCCCGGTGGCGCTCTAGCAATTCTTCCTTCGCAGAGCACTTAGCCAGCGCAGTGGGTCTCCCCGGCTCGACAAACTCCGTCCGGGTGATTACCACGTCCGGGTCATCGACCGGCTGAGCCGGGCTGGAGATATCCGGGTTGGTGGAAGTCTCCATGGCTGGCTCATCAGTTGGAATGGTGGCGTCAGGGGCAGAAGCAGCTGGCGGCTCTTGAGCCGAAACCTCCGGCTCAGGCAAGACCGTCTCTTCGACCGGCTTATTCTTCTTTGCTCTTTTACTGAGCTTTGCTTGAGCACTGAAAGGACACAAGGTTAGTACAAAAGTATGAGCAAAGATAAGCACAACAAGAGAAGATCGTCATTACCCGGGTACGGTCTTGAAAGCTGGCAGGTTCGATTGCATAGAGTCGCTAGAGGAGGGTGAAGTTTCCTGATAATTCGAATCGGAAGAATTGAGTGGTTGACATATAACACCCGCCAAAGGATGAAAAGGATATAAGTTGGAGATAACCTCGGTTCGGTGTTTCCTTGACGCCTCAGGTAAACCGGAGGAGAGGTCAGCATCCTTGTTGGTCCGGGTGTGTCGCCGTCTCTCATGAATCTGTTGCTTCAAAAGAAATTGAGGATCTTGATAAGCTAAAGGATGTGAAAATCTTACTTTCCGGGTTACTCTTCGGACTTTCAGCCTTGGCAAGGGCTCCGAGTCGGAGGAAAGTGTCATTACCTCTTCAATCACCGGGTTACTTGCTCCGGTGTCATCCTGCTGATGATAAGTATCAATAAGGTGGACAGGAACAAACAAGAAATACAATCAGAGTTTACAGGTTCAGGGGTTACCTCTGACTCGGAGCTGTCACTTAGTTGAAGCAGCTCTGAGGCAGTAGGCCTGCTTCCCTTCTTGCGGGGAGCGGCTCTCCTGGCGGCTTTCTTAGCCTTCCTGGCCTTCTTGGCCGCCTCATGGTCATACTTGACCTTCCAGAATTTATCATCAGCCTGAAATATACAATGAAGATTTCTTAAGGTTCAGATGAAAACTATCTAAAAGAGAAAATAAGATGTTCAGATCAGCGGCTTACCGCTGGGGCCGGGTTGGTCTTGCAGAAGGGGCTTAAGCCGGTCCTCCCGCAGTCTGCCAAGCTCTCATTCAAGAGGGCCTTGGTCATATCTTCAACAATGTCTTCAGGAAGATTGTTGCGGCTGTGTCGCAGGGGGTCATCTTTCCGGCCCGTGTAATCACACATTAAGCCGGGGCGGCGGCTCAAGGGGATCACCCGCCACGAGATCCAAACCCGGACCAGATCGATGCCGTTGAGGCCGTTGCCCAGGAGAGCCTTGATCTTGTTGTTGGTGGGGATCAGAGGTTGACGCTCCGCCTGAGATAGTTTATCGGGCAGAGGGTGGTTTGGTTCCAGACGCACAGCACGAAAGCCGGGCAGAGGGCTCTCGTCAGCCGGAGACGTGTCCTGGCAGTAAAACCACGTCTGGTTCCAGTCCTTTGGATGGCTGGGCGGCTCAGCGTACGGAAAGAGGCAGTCTCTCCGGCGTTGAATGGAGATTCCACCAAGTTCCAGGCTCGGTCCATTGGCGCACTCATTCTGGCGGTTCAAATAGAATAGCTCTCTAAAGAGCAGAAGGCTGGGCTCTTCTCCAAGGTAGACTTCGCAGAATACTTGGAAGTTGCATATGTTTGACACGGTATTGGGTCCTATGTCTTGTGGCCGCAGATCAAGGAAACTCAGCACATCTCTAAAGAACTTTGAGCCGGGCGGTGCGAAGCCTCGGCTCATGTGAGCCGCGAAAATCACTACCTCACCCTCCCTTGGTTGCGGTCTCTCCTCTGACGGGTCAGGGGCACGGTAAGACATGACATCCTTCTTGGGCAGGTAACTCGTCTTCACAAAGTCCGCTAAGGTTTCATCAGTGACGTTGGACCTCATCCAATTGCACGTGATGGGTGCTTTGGGAGCTTTGGGAGGCATGGTGAAAGTCGGAAGCCTATGATAAAAGGAAATGTCCGGTTCAATTATAAGCCGGAGGAAGCTTACAGCTCAAATATTTAAAATGGCGGCTTATGAAGGGGCCTAATGACATATGGCTAAGTGCATCGGGTTATCTAAGCCGCTGAAGGTAGCGAGAGTAATTCAAATTGTCTACAGCTTTATCCTAAATAAGCCGGCAAATTTTACGGCGCGTGGCTTCTTTTGAGCCGGAAAGTTTTACGGCGCGTGGCTTTTTTAAGCCGGGGATATGAACCGCTATAGCTAAACAGATGAAATTTTGACTAAGTGTGGTGCAAACAGGTTTCACAGATCACAGTAATTATTCTGGATCAAAGGATCGACTGGAAAGGAAAAGTTTCTAGACCTAAAACAGACGCAGAAGAAGTTCATTGGTTCAAACAGAGCCTTTATGCAATGAGAAGGGGTCTATGTACATTGGGAATGGGTGTGAAACAACTACCGCAACAGTTCGATACAGACTAAAGATCAGAAAGGGTGGTAATACTGAAATCTACCAAGAACTCGCAAGGAACGGCGAAGAACACGGGAAGAACAGCGAAGAACCTAATGTGGATCTACTCTATGGAGTGGCGAGGGCTTACGAGTGCTGGTGAGTCGCGGAGGTCGCCGCCGTTTTCTCTGGACACGACAGGTTGATGCAGCGGCCGGAGTTGGTGAGGAGAGGAGATCCGCGGCGGCGGCGGTGGAGCTCGGGAAACAGCACAGTAGGCGAGAGGAGGAAGAAGATAGAGGCGACGAGTGACCAGAGGCTCATGGGCCGGGCTACTTATAAGGAGAAGCTCATAAGTGGGCGCGAGAAACGAGGAGGCCACGGCGTGGTTATCTCGCCATAAAAACGCCTCGATTTTTGGGACGACAGTTAAAGATAAGATCCGTTGCGGATATGGTGGAGTAAAAAATGGACTTAATGGAAGATGACGTCACGGCGGGTTACCCGGAATCCAGAAGATGACGTCACGACGGGTTATAGCCTTTACACAGTTGTAAGCCGGAGATTTTCTATCGAAAGGATTGAAGATTGACATGAGCCGGCTCAAATCAATCTGGGGCCTAATGTTGAGGATATAAACCTTAGAGTCACTCGCCGGGAGGGGCCGGGTTACTCATAATGGTCATCGCCTGAAGCCCGGCGCCAAGCTTGAAGACGGCGGGCCAAAGATGGGCTTAAGACCCGGAGATGGCTTAAGGCCCGTAGTTACAACCGCCATTATGGTAGAACTTGTAGTGTAAGGCAAGAATAGTTGAGAGTCCGAGCCGGACACTCTTATGAGCCGGCCGGGACTCTGAGAGCTGCTGGGCGTCAACCTCCCTATATAAAGGGATGACCCGGCGGCAGTTTAGGAACAAGAAAGATCTCATTGAGAGCCAGGCATAGCAGTCAAGCTCCCTGCTCATCGAAACCCTAATCAATACCACCTCAACTCGACGTAGGCTTTTACCTTCACCGTAAGGGGCCGAACCAGTATAACCCTCGCGTTCCTTGTCCCGCTTAACCCCTTTAAGCTTCCTAGTTGCGATGGCTCCACGACTAAGTCCTAGCTCGAGGACATCTGCCGTGACAATTCCACGACAGTAATTAAGGATCTCCCCGTGGAAGCGGCTAACACGGTCACCGTTTATCCCCTATTGGAACATAGTACATGTGTGAACACATAGACAAACAGAGTGTCCCTAGTATGCCTCTACTTGACTAGCTCGTTAGTCAAAGATGGTTAAGTTTCCTAGCCATAGACATGTGTTGTCATTTGATCAACGGGATCACATCATTAGAGAATGATGTGATGGACAAGACCCATTCGTTAGCTTAGCACTATAATCATTTAGTTTATTGCTATTGCTTTCTTCATGACTTATACATGTTCCTCTGACTATGAGATTATGCAACTCCCGAATACCGAGGAACACCTTGTGTGCTATCAAACATCACAACGTAACTGGGTGATTATAAAGATGCTCTACAGGTGTCTCCGAAGGTGTTTGTTGGGTTGGCATAGATCGAGATTAGGATTTGTCACTCCGTGTATCGGAGAGGTATCTCTGGGCCCTCTTGGTAATGCACATCACTATAAGCCTTGCAAGCAATGTGACTAATGAGTTAGTTGCGGGATGATGCATTACAGAACGAGTAAAGAGACTTTCCAGTAACGAGATTGAACTACGTAGTGATACCGACGATCGAATCTCGGGCAAGTAACATACCGATGACAAAGGGAACAGCGTGCGGTTTGACCGATAAAGATCTTCGTAGAATATGTAGGAGCCAATATGAGCATCCAGGTTCCGCTATAGGTTATTGACCAGAGATGAGTCTCGGTCATGTCTACATAGTTATCGAACCCGCAGGGTCCGCACGCTTAACGTTCGATGACGATTTGTATTATGAGTTATGTGATTTGATGACCGAAGTTTGTTCGGAGTCCTGGATGATATCATAGACATGACGAGGAGTCTCGAAATGGTCGAGAGGTAAATATCAATATATTGGAAGGCTATATTCGGACATTGGAAAGGTTCCGGGTGATTCGGGTATTTTTCGGAGTACCGGAGAGTTACGAGAATTCGCCGGGGGAAGTAGTGGGCCTTAATGGGCCATACGGGAAAGGAGAGAAGGGCCTCAAGGGGTGGCCGCGTGCCCCCCCCATGGCAAGTCCGAATTGGACTAGGGAGTGGGTGGCGCACCCCTCTCTTTCCTTCTCCATCTCCTACTCCTTCCCTCTTCGAAAAGGAAGGGGACTCCAACTAGGATTGGGAATCCTAGTTGGACTCCCCCTATAGGTGCGCCCCTCCTAGGCCGGCCTCCTCCTCCTTCCTCCTTTATATACGTGGCCAAGGGGGCACCCCAAGACACACAAGTTGATCTTTTAGCCGTGTGCGGTTCCCTCCTCCACAGTTACACACCTCGGTCATATCATCGTAGTGCTTAGGCGAATCCCTGCGCCGGTAACTTCATCATCACCGTCGCCACGCCGTCGTGCTGACAGAACTCTCCCTCGGCCTTAACTGGATCAAGAGTACGAGGGACGTCATCGAGCTGAACATGTGCTGAACATGGAGGTGCCGTACGTTCGGTGCTAGGATCGGTCGGATCATGAAGACGTACGACTACATCAACCGCGTTGATATAACGCTTCTGCTTTCGGTCTATGAGGGTACGTGGACACACTCTCCCCGCTCGTTGCTATGCTTCTCCTAGATAGATCTTGCGTGCTCGTAGGCAAATTTTTGAAATACTACGTTTCCCAACAGTGGCATCCGAGCCAGGTCTATGCGTAGATGTTATATGCACGACTAGAACAGAAAGAGTTGTGGACGATAATAGTCACACTGCTTACCAGCATTTCATACTTTGATTCGGCGGTATTGTTGGATGAAGCGGCCCAGACCGACATTACATGACCGCGTTCATGAGACTGGTTCTAGCGCCGTGCTTCGCACACAGGTGGCTAGTGGGTGTATGTTTCTCCAACTTTAGTTGAATCGAGTGTGACTATACCCGGTCCTTGTTGAAGGTTAAAACAGCACACTTGACGAAAAATGTTGTGGTTTTGATGCATAGGTAAGAACGGTTCTTGCTAAGCCCGTAGCAGCCACGTAAAAACTTGCAACAACAAAGTAGAGGACGTCTAACTTGTTTTTGCAGGCATGTTGTGATATGATATGGTCAAGACTTAATGAGATATAAATTGTTGTATGAGATGATCATGTCTTGTTAAAGTTATCGGCAACTGGCAGGAGCCTTATGGTTGTCTCTTTATTGCATAAGATGCAAGTGCCATATAATTGCTTTACTTTATCGCTATGCAATAGCAATAGTTGGCGAGACGACCATGTGACGACATGTTGATACAGATCAAGATGATGGAGATCATGGTGTCATGCCGGTGACGATGGAGATCATAATGGTACTTTGGAGATGGAGATCAAAGGCACAAGATGATGATGGCCATATCATGTCACATATTTTGATTGCATGTGATGTTTATCTTTTATGCATTTTGCTCAGTACGACGGTAGCTTTATAAGATGCTCCCTTACTAAAATTTCAAGGTATAAGTGTTCTCCCTGAGTATGCACTGTTGCGACAGTTCTTCGTGCTGAGACACCACGTGACGATCGGGTGTAATAAGCTCTACATTCACATACAACAGGTGCAAGCCAGTTTTGCACACGCATAATACTCGGGTTAAACTTGACGAGCCTAGCATGTACAGACATGGCCTCGGAACACTGAGACCGAAAGGTCGAACGTGAATCATATAGTAGATATGATCAACATAGAGATGTTCACCATTGAAAGCTACTCTATCTCACGTGATGATCGGACATGGTTTAGTTGATATGGATCACGTGATCATTTAGATGACTCGAGGGATGTCTATCTAAGTGGGAGTTCTTAAGTACTATGATTAATTGAACTTAATTTATCATGAACTTAGTCCTGATAGTATTTGCAATCTATGTTGTAGATCAATAGCTCGCATTTAGCTCCCCTGTTTTATTTTTGATATGTTCCTATAGAAAACTAAGTTGAAAGATGTTAGTAGCAATGATGCGGACTGGGTCCGTGATCTGAGGATTATCCTCATTGCTGCACAGAAGAAATATGCCCTTGATGCACCGCTAGGTGACAGACCTATAACAGGAGCAGATGTAGGCGTTATGAACGTTTGGCAAGCTCGATATGATGACTACTTTATAGTTTAGTGCACCATGCTTTACGGCTTAAAACCGGGACTTCAAAAACATTTTGAACGCCATGGAGCATATAAGATGTTCCAAGAGTTGAAATTAGTATTTCAGACTCATGCCCGTGTCGAGAGGTATGAGACCTCTGACAGTACTTTGCCTACAAGATGGAGGATAATAGCTCAACCAGTGAGCATGTGCTCAGATTGTCTGGGTACTACAATTTCTTGAATCAAGTGGGAGTTAATCTTCCAGATAAGATAGTGATTGACAAAGTTCTCTAGTCACTATCACCAAGTTACTAGAACTTCATGATGAACTATAATATGCAAGGGATGACGAAAACAATTCCCAAGCTCTTCGCTATACTGAAATCGGCGACGGTACAAATCAAGAAATAACATTAAGTGTTGATGGTTAACAAGACCACTAGTTTCAACAAAAAGGGAAGGGAAAGAAAGGGAACTTCAAAAAGAATAGCAAGCAAGTTGCTGCTCCCGTGAAGAAGCCCAAAGCTAAACCCAAGCCTGAAACTGAGTGCTTCTACTGCAAAGGAAATGGTCACTTGTAGCGGAACTGCCCCAAATATTTGGCGGATAAGAAGGATGGCAAAGTGAACAAAGGTATATTTGATATACAGATTATTGATATGCACATTACTAGTGTTCATAGTAACCCCTAGGTATTTGATACCGGTTCAGTTGCTAAGTTTAGTGACTCGAAACAGGAGTTACAAAATGAACAGAGACTAGTTGAGGGCGAAGTGACGATGTGTGTTGGAAGAGATTCCAAGGTTGATAAGATCACCATCTCATACTCCCTCTACCTTCGGGATTAGTGCTGAACCTAAATAAATGTTATTTGGTGTTTGCGTTGAGCATGAATATGATTGGATCATGTTTATTGCAATACGGTTATTCATTTAAATTAGAGTTGTTCTGTTTACATGAATAAAACCTTCTATGGTCATACACCCAATATAAATGATTTATTGAATCTCGATAGTAGTGATACACATATTCATGATATTGATGCCAAAAGATGCAAAGTTTATAATGATAGTGCAACATACTTGTGGCACTGCCGTTTAGGTCACATTGGTGTAAAGCGCATGAAGAAAATCCATGCAGATGGGCTTTTGGAATCACTTGATAATGAATCATTTGATACTTGTGAACCATGCCTCATGGGCAAGATGACTAAAACTCCGTTCTTCGGAACAATGGAGCGAGCCACTGACTTATTGGAAATAATACATACCGATGTATGCGGTCCGATGAGTGTTGAGGCTCGTGGTGGGTATCGTTATTTTCTGACCTTCACAGATGATTTGAGTAGATATGGGTATATCTACATGATGAAACACAAGTCTGAAACATTTGAAAAGTTCAAAGAATTCAGAGTGAAGTAGAGAATCATCATAACAAGAAAAAAAGTTTCTACGATCTGATCGCAGAGGCAAATATTTGAGTTACGAGTTTGGCCTTCATTTAAAACAATGTGGAATAGTTTCACAACTCATGCCACCTGGAACACCACAGCGTAATGGTGTGTCCGAACGTCGTAACCATACTTTATTAGATATGGTGCGATCTATGATCTCTCTTACCAATTTACCACTACCGTTCTGGTGTTATGCATTAGAGACAGCCGCATTCACGTTAAATAGGGCACCATCTAAATCCGTTGAGACGACACCGTATGAACTATGGTTTGGCCAGAAACCAAAGCTGTCATTTCTTAAAAGTTTGGGGTTGCGATGCTTATGTGAAAAAGTTTCAAACTGATAAGCTCGAAGCCAAATCGGAGAAGTGTGTCTTCATAGGATACCCAAAAGAAACTGTTGGGTACACCTTCTATCATAGATACGAAGGCAAGATTTTTGTTACTAAGAATGGATCCTTTCCAGAGAAGGAGTTTCTCTTGAAAGAAGTGAGTGGGAGGAAAGTAGAACTTGATGAGGTAATTGTACCTTCTCTTGAATTGGAAAGTAGCTCATCACAGAAATCAGTTCCAGTGATGCCTACACCAACTAGAGAGGAAGCTAATGATAATGATCATGAAACTTCAGATCAAGTTACTACTGTAACGCCCCGAGACCGACGCTCTGATTACCTTCCTTGTTTTGCGAGTCAGCAGTGTTTTATTTGTGTGTTGCATTCATCATCGCATCATTTGCATTGCATCGGCACTTCGTTGCCGTCATGTTTTAAAAATTTGCATTCGTTCGTAGTTGCCGCGTTCCCCCCTTGTCTTCGTTCACCGTTCCGAGACCAACCGTGTTTCCGGTTCCCTCTTGTCAAACCAACTAACCTCTCTCGTCAACCACCCACCCCCTCGCGCGCGTCCGAAAGTTGTCCCGTACCCGACCCGGTTTGTTGTTACCGTTGGGTCCGGATCATCCCCTAACATCTATAAAAATATCTCTGTTTTGTTATTTGGACTCCCTACCTATTTTTCTCAGCCGTCCGATTATGATCGTAGGGATGAGATAGCCCCTAACCTAACCCACTCGCTATATATACTAGTCTAAACCGAGACCAAATCCCTAATTTCTAGGGATCCTCCTAGCCGCCGCCACTCTCTCCCAAATCCTTCTCGGGATCCCTCCCGGACAGACCCGCAACCTCCATTACACCTCGTCTTCTGCACCCAACCAACCAGCGCCGCTCGCCGTTCTCCTTGCGCCCGAGACCTCATCCCCGCCGACGACCACGCCAGGCCGTCGTGCCCCTGCCATCTCCCTCCTCCCTTCCTCTTCTTCCCTCGTTCCTCACCTCCCTCTCTCTCTGCTTGCAACAGATCGAGGCATGGCATTGCCCCAAGCTCTTCCCCGACGCCATGGATGGGCGCACACATCGGCGAGCTCCCCAGCTGCCGGATCCGGTGCCTAGGACCTTCCCTACGCCCGCACCCGTCGTCCTCCGCGCCCAGCAGAACCCGAGCCCCTGCGCTCCTCCTCCTCTGCCCATGCGCCCGAGCTCGCCCCGAGTCTCCTCGCAGGAGTAGCAGCAGCAGCCGGCGACCGGCGCCTCCGCCTCACCATCGGTGACCCCAGGACCGTCGCTTTCTTCTCCCCGTCTCTCCCTTCCTTCCCGTGCGTCTCCCTCTCTCCCTCAGTGCCCCCCCTCTCTCTCTCTTCTCTGCCTAGGAGCAGGAACCATGCCTTGGACGCCAAGCTCCGCCGCGGCCGTCCCGTGCGCGCCGCCGTCCAGATCCACCGGTTCCCTGCTGAGGCGCATCGGATCTGACCGTTTCGGCCGCTTCTCGCCGACCCCGTCGCCAGGAGCCCGCGGCAAGTCCGCCGCCGTCATACTGCTTCACGGAGACGAGGACGAACACAAGCCCCTGCCTCCTCGCCCGCTTCGTCAGACTGCGCCCGTTGACCGCGCCCCCACCTCCTCGGTCGATCCCGCCAGCGTGGACGAGCGCCAGGGCCCAGCCGCGCCTTGCCCTGCCGCGTGGGCCACCCCATCCCCGACCGGGCCTTGGCCCATGGGTGAGCTCCCCATAGCTCCTCTCTGTTGGCCCAACAGTGCAGCAAGATTCGGCCCATAGTGTTTTTTTTCTGTTGCGGTGATTTTCGCATTTATCCAGGAGTTTACAGTTTTACAGAAAACCCCCTGTTCTTCATGCATTTAATAACTAATAAACCGTGCATCGGATTAAAATGATTTAAACGTGTAAAATGCTTAGAATTTTGTGTAGTTTAATAACATGCCACTTTCACCCATGTTAAAATTGTTTAAAATGTTGTTTCATTAAATTTGCTCGAATAATATGTTAAAATGATTTATTTCATAACTAAATAACCGTAGCTCGGATTTAAATAAACTTTATATGTAAATGGGGTAGAAAAATGCCTAGTTTAACATGGTGCACTTCATTTTGCTGTTTAACAATATTAAAATTGCGTTTATGGCAGAACAGTACCAAATCTAAATTATGGACATGAGGATTTTCCGGAAATTGTTGTTTGTTGTTCCGGCCTCATTTAAATTGCCTAAAATAGGTAGTTTCCTTATGCTTCACCTCTTGCCATGGTTAATGACATTTAACATTGTTGGGTACATAAACGAGAGAGAACTAAATAATTGATGTGGTGTTTCGTCAATATGCAACTCGTTGCATATTGATCTCCACTTAATTTGTAGTGGGGTTTGTTGCATTTTCCCATGCCATACCTCATTTAAACCGGACATGCATCATACTTGATTGTGCATCATGCCATGTGTATGTGGTGGTTGTTCACTATGTTGTTTGTTTCTTTCCGGGTTGCTTCTCTCGTTAGCTTCGGTTTCGTTCCGGAGTTGTGAGGATTCGTTCGACTACATCCGTTTGTCTTCTTCATGGACTCACTCTTCTTCCTAGCGGGATCTCATGCAAGATGACCATACCCTCGAAATCACTTCTATCTTTGCTTGCTAGTTGTCCGTTCTATTGCCATGCCGCGCTACCTACCACTTGCTATATCATGCCTCCCTTATTGCCATGTCAGCCTCTAACCTTTTCACCCTTCCTAGAAAACCGTTGCTTGGCTATGTTACCTCTTTTGCTCAGCCCCCTTCTTATAGCGTTGCTAGTTGCAGGTGAAGATTAAGTTTGTTCCTTGTTGGACCATGGATTTTATGAACTCTGTTGGGATATCACAATATCTCTTATTTAATTAATACATCTATATATCTTGGTAAAGGGTGGAAGGCTCGGCCTTATGCCTGGTGTTTTGTTCCACTCTTGCCGCCCCTAGTTTCCGTGATACCGGTGTTATGTTCCTTGATTTTGCGTTCCTTACGCGGTTGGGTGATTTATGGGACCCCCTTGACAGTTCGCTTTGAATAAAACTCCTCCAGCAAGGCCCAACCTTGGTTTTACCATTTGCCTACCTAAGCCTTTTTCCCTTGGGTTCTGCAGACTCAAGGGTCATCTTTATTTTAAACCCCCGGGCCAGTGTTCCTCTGAGTGCTGGTCCAAACTAGAGCCACTTGCAGCGCCACCTCGGGGAAACTCGAGGTCTGGTTTTAGTTGTACGTAGTGTTCATTCGGTGTGCCCTGAGAACGAGATATGTGCAGCTCCTATCAGGATTTGTCGGCACATTCGGGCAGCTTTGCTCGTCTTGTTTTACCATTGTCGAAATGTCTTGTAAACCGGGATTCCGAGACTGATCGGGTCTTCCCGGGAGAAGGAATATCCTTCGTTGACCGTGAGAGCTTATAATGGGCTAAGTTGGGACACCCCTGCAGGGTATTATCTTTCGAAAGCCGTGCCCGCGGTTATGTGGCAGATGGGAATTTGTTAACGTCCGGTTGTAGAGAACTTGACACTCGACTTAATTAAAACGCATCAATCACGTGTGTAGCCGTGATGGTCTCTTTTCGGCGGAGTCCGGGAAGTGAACACGGTTTCTGGGTTATGTTTGACGTAAGTAGGAGTTCAGGATCACTTCTTGATCATTGCTAGTTCACGACCGTTCCGTTGCTTCTCTTCTCGCTCTCCTTTGCGTATGTTAGCCACCATATATGCTTAGTGCTTGCTGCAGCTCCACCTCATTACCTCATCTTTCCTATAAGCTTAAATAGTCTTGATCTCGCGGGTGTGAGATTGCTGAGTCCTCGTGACTCACAGATACTTCCAAAACAGTTGCAGGTGCCGACGATGCCAGTGCAGGTGACGCAACCGAGCTCAAGTGGGAGCTCGATGAAGATCTTGTTCGTTGTGTTGTTTCTTGTCATGTTGATCAGTAGGGGAGCCCAGTTGGGACGATCGGGGATCTAGCAGTTGGGTTGTCTTCTTTTATTTTGGTTCCGTAGTCGGACCTATGTGTGTATCTTGAATGTTGTATGATTTCATTTATGTATTGTGTGAAGTGGCGATTGTAAGCCAACTCTTTATCCCATTCTGGTTCATTACATGGGATTGTGTGAAGATGACCCTTCTTGCGACAAAACCACAATGCGGTTATGCCTCTAAGTCGTGCCTCGACACGTGGGAGATATAGCCGCATCGTGGGCGTTACAACTACCATACCTCGTAGGTCAACCAGAGCACGTTCCGCACCAGAGTGGTACGGTAATCCTGTTCTGGAAGTCATGTTACTAGACCATGACGAACCGACGAACTATGAGGAAGGAACGATGAGCCCAGATTCTGATACATGGCTTGAGGCCATGAAATCTGAGAAAGGATCCATGTATAAGAACAAAGTGTGGACTTTGGTTGACTTGCCCAATGATCGGCAAGCCATAGAGAATAAATGGATCTTCAAGAGGAAGACGGACGCTGATGGTAGTGTTACTATCTACAAAGCTCGACTTGTCGCAAAAGGTTTTTGACAAGTTCAAGGTGTTGACTATGATGAGATTTTCTCACTCGTAGCGATGCTTAAGTCTGTCCGAATCATGTTAGCAATTGCCACATTTTATGAAATCTGGCAAATGGATGTCAAAACTGCATTCCTTAATGGATTTCTTAAAGAAGAGTTGTATATGATGCAACCAGAAGGTTTTGTCAATCCTAACGGTACTAAAAAATGTGCAAACTCCAGTGATCCATCTATGGACTGGTGCAAGCATCTCGGAGTTGGAATATATGCTTTGATGAGTTGATCAAAACATATAGTTTTATATAGACTTGCGGGGAAGCCTGTATTTACAAGAAAGTGAGTGGCAGCACTACAACCTTTCTGATAAAATATATGTGAATGACATATTGTTGATCGGAAATAATGTAGAATTTTCTGGAAAGCATAAAGGAGTGTTTGAAAGGAGTTTTTCAAAGAAAGACCTCGATGAAGCTGCTTACAAATTGAGCATCAAGATCTATAGAGATAGGTCAAGACGCTTGATAAGTTTTTTCAATGAGTACATACCGTCATTTTTTTTGAAGTAGTTCAAAATGGAACAGTCAAAGAAGGAGTTCTTGCCTGTGTTGCAAGGTGTGAATTTGAGTAAAGACTCAAAACCCGACCACGAGAGAAAATAGAAAGAGAATAAAAAGTCATTCCCTATGCCTCAGTCATAGGTTCTATGAAGTATGCTATGCTGTGTACTAGACCTATTGTGTACCTCACTATGAGTTTGGCAAGAGGGTACAATAGTGATCCAGGAGTGGATCACTGGACAACGGTCAAAATTATCCTTAGTAGAATCAGGATATGTTTCTCGGTTATGGAGGTGACAAAAATTTTGTCGTAAAGGGTTACGTCGATGCAAGTTTTGACACTGATCCGGATGACTCTAAGTCTCAATCTGGATACATATTGAAAGTGGGAGCAATTAGCTAGAGTAGATCCATGCAGAGCATTGTAGACATAGAAATTTGCAAAATACATACGGATCTGAATGTGGCTGACCCGTTGACTAAACTTCTCTCACAAGCAAAACATGATCACACCTTAGTACTCTTAGGGTGTTAATCACATAGCGATGTGAACTAGATTATTGACTCTAGTAAACCCTTTGGGTATTGGTCACATGGCGGTGTGAACTATAGAGTGTTAAATCACATGACGATGTGAACTATTGTTGTTAAATCACATGGCGATGTGAACTAGATTATTGACTCTAGTGCAAGTGGTAGACTGAAGGACATATGCCCTAGAGGCAATAATAAAGTTGTTATTTATATTTCCTTATATCATGATAAATGTTTATTATTCATGCAAGAATTGTATTAACCGGAAACTTAGTACATGTGTGAATACATAGACAAACAGAGTGTCCCTAGTATGCCTCTACTTGACTAGCTCGTTAGTCAAAGATGGTTAAGTTTCCTAGCCATAGACATGTGTTGTCATTTGATCGACGAGATCACATCATTAGAAAATGATGTGATGGACAAGACCCATTCATTAGCTTAGCACTATGATCGTTTAGTTTATTGATATTGCTTCCTTCATGACCTGTACATGTTCCTCTTACTATGAGATTATGCAACTCCCTAATACTGGAGGAACACCTTGTGTGCTGTCAAACGTCACAACATAACTGGGTGATTATAAAGATTCTCCATAGGTGTCTCCGAAGGTATTTGTTGGGTTGGCATAGATCGAGATTAGGATTTGTCACTCCGTGTATTGGAGAGGTATCTCTGGGCCCTCTCGGTAATGCACATCACTATAAGCCTTGCAAGCAATGTGACTAATGAGTTACTTGCGGGATGATGCATTACGGAATGAGTAAAGAGACTTGCAGGTAACGAGATTGAACTAGGTATGGTGATACCGACGATCGAATCTCGGGCAAGTAACATACCGATGACAAAGGGAACAACATATGTTGTTATGCGGTTTGACCGATAAAGATCTTCGTAGAATATGTAGGATCCAATATGAGCATCCAGGTTTCGCTATTGGTTATTGACCGGAGATGAGTCTCGGTCATGTCTACATAATTCTCGAACCCATAGGGTCCGCACGATTAATGTTCGATGACGATTTGTATTATGAGTTATGTGATTTGATGACCGAAGGTTGTTCGGAGTCCCAGATGAGATCACGGACATGACGAGGAGTCTCGAAATGGTCGAGAGGTAAAGATCGATATATTGGAAGGCTATATTCAGACATTAGAGAGGTTCCAGGTGATTCGGGTATTTTTTGGAGTACCGGAGAGTTACGGGAATTCGCCGGGGGAAGTAGTGGGCCTTAATGGGCCATACAGGAAAGGAGAGAAGGACCTCAAGGTGTGGCCACGCGCCCCCCATGGCAAGTTCGAATTGGACTAGGGAGGGGGCGGCGCCCCCTTCTCTTTCCTTCTCCCTCTCCTACTCCTTCCCTCTCTCCTCTTGGCAAAGGAAGGGGACTCCAACTAGGATCGGGAATCCTAGTTGGACTCCCCCTATAGGCACGCCCCTCCTAGGTCGGCCTCCTCCTCCTGCCTCCTTTATATACGTGGCCAAGGGGGCACCCCAAGACACACAAGTTGATCTTTTAGCCGTGTGCGGTGCCCCCCTCCACAGTTACACACCTCGGTCATATCGTCGTAGTGCTTAGGCGAAGCCCTGCACTGGTCAAACACTCCCCGCTCGTTGCTATGCTTCTCCTAGATAGATCTTGCGTGATAGTAGGCAAAATTTAGAAATACTACGTTCCCCCAACACCGACCCCCTTCTATAAGATCCTTAATGCTTTCTCGGATGAGCATCTTGATTCTATTTTGAGCGATAGTGGGGTAGCGATGGCGGTTTGCAACAGTGATATTATTTCAGTTGTGCGTGCGCGCGAGGAGGCTCAAGCCGCAGCAGCTGCGAGGTGTGCTGCTGCGTGCGCGGTGACCACGAGCCCAGGGGGCAAGTCGTGGCAATTATGCCCGAAGGGGTGACAGAGGCGAGGGCGGCCTCAGACATCCCCTCTTCCAGCCACGGTCCGGCTCGGAAGCGAGTGGCAAAAGCGGTGAGCTCCGGTGGAGTTCGCCTTCGCAATCGTATAATACAATGCGATACATATTCTGGAATATATGGGGCTGCGGGCACGTAGGGCATCGTACGCAGCTTAGGGAATACATGGCCAAGGAGCGAATCGACGTAGTTGCGCTTCAAGAGACGATCAAAGCAGACTTTATGTTTCGCGATTTACTTGCTTTCGACCCGCTGCAATGTTTGGATTGGCACTGGGTTCCTACCTCCGGCCACCCGGGAGGCCTCCTCATGGGATGTAAGCGTGATGTGATTCTTTGGGAGTGTGGTGTGTTTTTTCTTGCGGCTACCATCCGTCACTGTACCTCCAGGTTATCCTGGGTTATTGTATGTGTGTACGGACCTGCGGATCATGCGAGATCGCTGAGTTCTTATCTGAGCTCACAATGCTGGTTGGGGCTAAGCGGGCGGCCGATCTCCCTTTGATCGTGGGAGGCAAGTTTAACTTGATCCGCTCGGGGGCAGACAAGAATAATGATAACGTGGACTGGTCAAGGGTGGCTATGTTCAATAATGCGATTGCGACGTCCTTGCATGAAGCTGCCCGCATAGGTGCTAGGTTTACCTGGACTAACAAACAGCTTCGTCCTGTTTGTAGTGTGCTTGATCGCGTGTTCTTTACACCGGAGTGGGAAGTGATGTCCCTCCTCCGTTCCTTGGTGGCGGAGACGCGGATAGGCTCCAGTTACCTTCCTCTCATCTTTTCCTCAGGGGAGGAATCGTTGAGGCGTAGTTGTAGGTTCTTTTTTGAAACAGCATGGTTCGAGACAGAGGGTTTCGAGCTCATGGTTAACGAACGTTGGGCGCTCATTTCGGCGCAGCTGGGATACCAACATGGTCCGGCCGAGTTCTGGACCACGGGCTACTACCAAGATGCATATGTTTCTCCGGGGATGGGGGGCTAACCACGACAGTGATTCAAAAAGGAACATGCTAGACTGATCGATGAGATTGCTGTTCTGGACATAGCCGCTGACGCACGACCTTTCTCTGAGAATGAGTGAGCTCATAGATATGCGCTGGAAAACCAAGTTCTTGGTATTCTGAGAGCGGAAGAGGAGTACTGGCGCCATAGGGGTGGTGTGAAGTGGGTGACCAAGGGGAGACGAATACTAGCTACTTTCACGCATACGCGAACGGTCGGAAACGCAAATGTACTATTATGCACCTAAACTCGGATAATGGCATCCTAGTTACGCAAAACAAGATCGTTAGTCATATATATGAGTTCTTCACCGGCCTGTTGGGTACGAACGAGGAGAAACAGTGGTGCTCGAGGGAGGATTTGTGGGATCCTTCCGAGCAGGTGTCTTAGGTAGAGAACGATGGGCTAACCCTGTCTTTCCTACCAGAGGAAGTGGATATGGCGCTGGATTCCATGAAGCCGGACACGGCCCCTGGGCCCAACGGCTGGCCCGTTGAGTTCTTTAAAAAGTTTTGTCCTTGTTTCAAGCACGTATTCTACGCTTTAGTATGGCTTTGCGCTAGGACAAGTAGACCTATCCCGCCTTAACTACGAGGCCATTAGCCTTATCCCCAAAGTTAAGGGTGCTGATAACATTAAGCAGTTCAGGCCGATCACGCTTATCAACGTGCCATTTAAACTTTGTGCTAAAGCGTACGCCACCCGACTGGCGCCCATAGCACAATGTGTGATCCTGAAAAGCCAGACTGATTTTCTCAAGGGACGTAATATTTTATGAGGTCCGGTCGCGCTTCTTGAGATAGTCCATGAGCTAAAACGCACCAAGGGGAAGGTTTTTTTTGCTTAAGCTTGACTTCGAGAAAGCATATGACCGAGTGAACTAGGAGTTCGTTCGGGAGGTGCTCCTAAAAAAAGGTTTGGAGGCAGGCTTCGTGCACCGCATCATGCACCTGGTTAGTGATACGTCTCCAACGTATCTATAATTTTTGATTGTTCCATGCTATTATATTATCCATCTAGGATGTTTTATATGCATTTATATGCTATTTTATATGATTTTTGGGACTAACCTATTAACCTAGAGCCCAGTGCCAGTTTCTGTTTTTTCCTTGTTTTTGAGTTTTACAGAAAAGGAATACCAAACGGAGTCCAATTGACATGCCAATTTTTGATATTTTTTATGGACCAAAAGAAGCTCCCGGAATAAAAGAGTTGGGCCAGAAGAGTCCCGGGCTGTCCACGAGGGTGGGGGCGCGTCCTACCCCGTGGGTGTGGCCCCATATCTCGTGGATGACTCAGAGACCCCCCTGACGTGATACCTACGCCAAAAATTCCTATAAATATAGAAACCTCCAGAAAATAACCTAGATCGGGAGTTCCGCCGCTGCAAGCCTCTGTAGCCACCAAAAACCAATCGGGGCCCTATTCCGGCACCCTACCGGAGGGGGGATCCCTCACTGGTGGCCATCTTCATCATCCCGGCGCTCTCCATGACGAGGTGGGAGTAGTTCACCCTCGGGGCTGAGGGTATGTACCAGTAGCTATGTGTTTGATCTCTCTCTCTCTCTCTCTCTCTCTCTCTCTCGTGTTCTTGATTCGGCACGATCTTGATGTATCGCGAGCTTTGCTATTATAGTTGGATCTTATGATGTTTCTCCCCCTCTACTCTCTTGTAATGGATTGAGTTTTCCCTTTGAAGTTATCTTATTGGATTGAGTCTTAAGGATTTGAGAACACTTGATGTATGTCTTGCATGTGCTTATCTGTGGTGACAATGGGATATTCACGTGATCTACTTCATGTATGTTTTGGTGATCAACTTGCGGGTTCAGTACATTGTGAACTTATGCATAGGGGTGGCACACGTTTTCGTCTTGACTCTCCGGTAGAAACTATGGGGCACTCTTTGAAGTTCTTTATGTTGGTTGAATAGATGAATCTGAGATTGTTTGATGCATACCGTATAATCATACCCACGGATACTTGAAGTGACATTGGAGTATCTAGGTGACATTAGGGTTTTGGTTGATATGTGTCATAAGGTGTTATTCTAGTACGAACTCTTGAATAGATCAATCCGAAAGAATAACTTTGAGGTGGTTTCGTACCCTACAATAATCTCTTCGTTTGTTCTCCGCTATTAGTGACTTTGGAGTGACTCTTTGTTGCATGTTGAGGGATAGTTATATGATCCAATTATGTTATTATTGTTGAGAGAACTTGCACTAGTGAAAGTATGAACCCTAGGCCTTGTTTCCTAGCATTGCAATACCGTTTTTGCTCACTTTTATCATTAGTTACCTTGCTGTTTTTATATTTTCAGATTACAAAAACATTTATCTACCTCCCATATTGCACTTGTATCACTATCTCTTCCCCTAACTAGTGCACCTATACAATTTACCATTGTATTGGGTGTGTTGGGGACACAAGAGACTCTTTGTTATTTGGTTGCAGGGTTGCTTGAGAGAGACCATCTTCATCCTACGCCTCCCACGGATTGATAAACCTTAGGTCATCCACTTGAGGGAAATTTGCTACTGTCCTACAAACCTCTGCACTTGGAGGCCCAACAACGTCTACAAGAAGAAGGTTGCGTAGTAGACATCAAGCAATTTTTGGCGCCGTTGCCGGGGAGGTGAGTGCTTGAAGGTATATCTTTAGATCTTGCAATCGAATCTTTTAGTTTCTTGTTTTATCACTAGTTTAGTTTATAAAAGAAAACTACAAAAAAATGGAATTAAGGTTGCCTCATATATATGCTTCATCTTTTTAATGTCTTTCGTGAAAATGATGGGAAGGAAAATTATGCTCAAGTACTAGAAGAAGAATTACATAGAATGCTTGGCATAAAATATGTGAATGATGAGCATGATTGCAATGTTGTTAGTATGAATTCTTTGAATACCCATGATGCTAATGATATACAAAGCCACAAGCTTGGGGATTCTATGTTTGATGAAGATGATATGTTTAGTCCCCCAAGTTTTGATGAGCAAATTTATTATGATGAAAGCATGCCTCCTATTTATGATGATTATTGTGATGACACGTATGCTATAAAGAATAAAGATAACCATGAAACTTGTCATCATGATTTTAATTTTTAATTGGATTATGCTTCACATGAAAGTTATTTTGTTGAGTTTGCTCCCACTACTGTTGATGAGAATAAATTTGCTTATGTGGAGAGTAGTAAAATTTCTATGAAAGTAGATCATGAAAAGAATGCTTTATGTGCTGGTTATATGGTTGTATTCATTCATTATGCTACTGAAAATTATTATGAGAGAGGATCATATGCTTCTACATATTGCAATAATATCAAGTTTCCTCTCTATGTGTTGAAAATCTTGAAGCTATGCTTGTTTTGCCTTCCTATGCTAGTTGATTATTGTTCCCATAAGTTGTTTTCTTACAAAATCCCTATGCATAGGAAGTGGGTTAGGCTTAAATGTGCTAGTCATATTCTTCATTATGCTCTCTTTATGTTTCAATTCTTATCTTTTATGTGAGCATCATTGAAATCATCATGCCTAGCTAGGGGCGTTAAACGTTAGCGCTTGTTGGGAGGCCACCCAATTTTATTTTTGTCCTTTGATGTTTTCTCCTGTTTAGTAATAAATAATTCATCTGACTCTGGTTATATGTGGTTTTATGTTTTAATTAGTGTTTGTGCCAAGTAGAACCTTTGGGAAGACTTGGGTGAAGTCTTTGCGATCTTGCTGTAAAAAACAGAAACTTTTGCGCTCATGAGATTAGCCGCCATTTTTTCCTGGAGAGTGATTTTAGGTTGATTCCTTTTGCAGTAGATTAATAGACAAATTCCTCAGGTCCACTAATTTATTTCATAATTTTTGGAGTTACAGAAGTATTCGAATGATACAGATTAATACAGACTGTTCTGTTTTTGACAGATTCTGTTTTCATTGTGTTGTTTGCTTATTTTGATGAATCTATGAGTAGTATCGGAGGGTATGAACCATAGAGAAGTTGGAATGCAGTAGATATTACACCAATATGAATTTAGAATGAGTTCACAACAGTACCTAAGTGGTGATTTATTTTCTTATACTAACGGAGCTTATGAGTTTTCTGTTAAGTTTTGTGTTGTGAAGTTTTCAAGTTTTGGGTAAAGATTCGATGGACTATGAAATAAGGAGTGGCAAGAGCCTAAGCTCGGGATGCCCAAGGCACCCCAAGGTAATATTCAAGCGCAACCAAGAGCCTAAGCTAGGGGATGCCCCGGATGGCATCCCCTCTTTCGTCTTCGTTCATCGGTAACTTTACTTGGAGCTATATTTTTATTCACCACATGATATGTGTTTTGCTTGGATTGTCATTTTATTTTATTTAGTTTTGCTTGCTGTTTGAATAAAATACCAAGATCTGAAATTCTTAAATGTTAGAGAGTCTTCACATAGTTACATAATTATTCGACTACTCATTGATCTTCACTTATATGTTTCAGAGTAGCTTGTCAATTGCTCTAGTGCTTCACTTATATCCTTTTAGAGCACGGCGGTGGTTTTATTTTGAAGAAATAGATGAACTATCATGATTCACTTATATTATTTTGAGAGTCTTTTAGAACAGCCTGGTAATTTGCTTTGGTTATAAAATTAGTCCTAATATGATGGGCAACCAAGATGGGTACAATAAAAAGTTTCATATATAGTGCATTGAATACTATGAGAAGTTTGATACTTGATAATTGTTTTGAGATATAAAAATGGTGATATTAGAGTCGTGCTAGTTGAGTAATTGTGAAATTGAGAAATACTTGTGTTGAGGTTTGCAAGTCCCATAGCATGCATGTATGGTAACCGTTGTGTGACAAATTTGAAGCATGAGGTGTTCTTTGATTGCCTTCCTTATGAGTGGCGGTCGGGGACGAGCGATGGTCTTTTCCAACCAATCTAACCCCTAGGAGCATGCGCATAGTGCTTGGTTTTGATGAATTGTAGATTTTTGCAATAAGTATGTGAGTTCTTTATGACTAATGTTGAGTCCATGGATTATACGCACTCTCACCCTTCCATCATTGCTAGCCTCTTCGGTACCGTGCATTGCCCTTTCTCACCTCAAGAGTTGGTGCAAACTTCGGCGGTGCATCCAAACCCCGTGATACGATACGCTCTATCACACATAAGCCTCCTTATATCTTTCTTAAAACAGCCACCATACCTACCTATTATGGCATTTCCATAGCCATTCCGAGATATATTGCCATGCAACTTTCCACCGTTTCATTTATTATGACACGCTTCATCATTGTCATATTGCCTTCCATGATCATGTAGTTGACATCGTATTTGTGGAAAGGCCACCATGCATAATTTTTCATACATGTCACTCTTGATTCATTGCCCATCCCGGTACACCGCCGGAGGCACTCATATAGGGTCATATTTTGTTCTAGTATCGATTTGTAATCTTTGAGTTGAAATTAAATAGAAGTGTGATGATCATCATTATTAGAGCATTGTCCCGAAAGAAAGGCCAAATAAAAAAAGGAGAAAGGCCAAAAAAAGAGGCCCAAAAAAAGAGAAAAAGAATAAAAGGGACAATGTTACTATCTTTTTTTCACACTTCTGCTTCAAAGTAGCACCATGATCTTTATGATGGAGAGTCTTTTATTTTGTCACTTTCATATACTAGTGGGAATTTTTCATTATAGAACTTGGCTTGTATATTCCAACAATGGGCTTCCTCAAATGCCCTAGGTCTTCATGAGTAAGCAAGTTGGCTGCACACCCACTTGGTTTCTTTTGTTGAGCTTTCATACATTTATAGCTCTAGTGCATCTGTTGCATGGCAATCCCTAATCCTTGCATTGACATCAATTGATGGGCATCTCCCTAGCCCGTTGATTAGCCGCGTCAATGTGAGAATTTCTCCCTTTTTGTCTTCTCCACACAACCTCCATCATCATATTCTATTCCACCCATAGTGCTATCACTACAAAAACAAGAGACACATCTGTGACATTTTGGGCCGAACGAATTTTTTTTTCTGTCATACATATGACACTTCTATGACGATAATTGTGACAAAACCCGGTATCATCATAGATGTGGTGGGCTCCTACTTCTATGACAAAAAATCATGACAGAAAATGGGCTTTTCGTCCTGGGCGGGCCGGAGACGCAGCTGCATGACATTCTTTGGGCCGTCCATGACAGAAAAAACCATGGTAGAAGCGAGGGCGAGGAAAATTTCGGGGAGTTCCCGGTTACGGTGGGAGGTCGGGGGCCGAGCGATGCACGTTTCTCTCGTACACCTACGCGCGTGTGTGCGAGGCGTTGGCTCTAACTGAACCCGAGCAAGGCGTTGGGCTCTAACTGAACCCGAGCGATTGCACTGCAGGCTACGCGTTACTGAACACGAGCGATCGATCGATGGCTGTTAACTGAACCCGATCGAGCGATTCCTTCGCTACTGCTGCTAACTGAAGCCGATCGATTGGATGAACAGTGAGCGTTGCGGGGGGGTTTGGATGAACAGTGAGCGGTGGCGTTGCCTCTGGATGAATAGGACCCCGTGGTGTGGAGGGGTGGTTGAAAAGTAGCCGGTGGAGTAGCACGCGGTGGAGGCTGGATGAACAGGAGCCCGAGGAGGCTGGAGGAGGTCGAAGGTAGCCTGTGGAGGCTGGAGGAGGTCGACGGTGGAGATGAACAGTATCCCGTGGAGTCCCATTTTGCGGTACGCCACACCCCTCCCGATGAACAGGACCCCCGTTTCGACCGTAGCGCTCCAACACAAGTCTGTTTCGTCCGTTTTGCGGTACGCCACACCCCTCCCGATCAACAGGACCCCCGTTTCGACCGTAGGAGGTCTGTTTTCTCCGTTTTGCGGTACGCCACACCCCTCCCGATCAACAGGACCCCCGTTTCGACCGTAGGAGGTCCGTTTCGTCCATTTTGCGGTACGTCACACCCCTCCCGATCAACAGGACCCCCGTTTCGACCGTAGGAGGTCCGTTTCCTCCGTTTTGCGGTACGCCAGACCCCTCCCGATGAACAGGACCCCCGTTTCGAACGTGGCCGGTCGAACACAAGGCCGTTTCCTCCGTTTTGCGGTACGCCAGGCCTCGTTTCCATCGCCTGTTCCGTCTAAGCCCTCCCGATAAACACGACCACGTATTTTGTTCCGACCCAGCTGGTTGGCTCCCCATGAACACGACGACGACGCTGTTTCTCCGTTCCGACCCAGCCATGTACACGAGCCCTGGCCGAATGTATGCGCGAGTAGGCGTTCGAGACCCCGCCCGTATGTACACATATGTGGCCGTATTTTCTTTCTTGCACACTGGCCGCTGTACGTACGTGTACATGCTATGTGCACGCCTCTACTACGACAAGTACGCGCCTCTACTATGACACGTGAGCGCCTCTACATCGACCAGTATATATGTACGTACACGTTCGCGACCAGAATGACAACGCTACGTACGCTTCGACCAGGTGGGTCCCGACTGTCAGGCACTTCCTTGCGTGCGAAGATGTATCTGGTGTGTCCCAGCAGTCAGGGGGGTGAATCATTTTTTTCGGACGCACTTCCTTGCGTGCGAAGATGTAGCTGGTGGGTCCCAGCAGTCAGGGGGGCGAATCGTTTTTTTTCGGACGCACTTCCTTGCGTGCGAAGATGTAGCTGGTAGGTCCCAGCAGTCAGGGGGAAATGTTTTTTCGCAAAATACGGTGGCCCGTCGGTGGGTCCCCGCTGTCAGGTGAAGGAATAATTATTTTGCGCATAATAAGGAAGCACTTCCTTGCTGCGGCCGTGGACCCAGCTGCCAGCCTCTCCACGTACAGTCCATGTCCGATGGAAGCCGTTCCTTGACCACGTTGACCACACCGCGCCGAGAGCACCAGGGCGGTGGACGACGGCGAGGCCTAGGAAGGGGACGACGCGGAGCCAGGGAAGACGCGGCAGTGATGCCCACACGTAGAGGAGTATGAGGGTTCACTCGTTCGGCTGCGGTGTGAGGCTGCCGTCGCCGCAGAATAACAGGGGGTGTGGGTGCGTAGAGGGATGGCCTGGCCAGCGGTGGGAGTAGTAGGGGCGGTGAGGCCTCCGCGGCATCACAGCCGGCCACGGGCGGCAGGAGCAGGCGACACGACCAGCGCTGCTTTGGGCGGCAGGAGCAGGCGACACGACCAGCGCTGCTTTGGGCTGGAGCAAGAAGACCAGAGGTTGAAGAAGCACTACGGCCGTTGGATGGACATCGTACGGTCACTAGAGCTAGAATCGTTCATATATTGACTAAAGTTGACAAAGGCCTCCGTCCAGTCAACTTAGTAGGCCCACAAGTCAGCCTCCCACCAAGGTGGGTCCCAGCTAGCAGGGGGTATTCATTTTTTGTGCGTAATAAGGAGGCACTTTCGGTGGGTCCGAGCTGACAGCGGGGGGAACGTTTTTTCGCAAAATACGGTGGCCCGTCCGGTGGGTCCCAGCAGTCAGGGGGAAACTTTTTTTCGCGAAATACTGGTGGCCCGTCCGATGGGTCCCTGCTGTCAGGTGGAGGAATAATTATTTTCCGCGTAATAAGGAGGCACTTCCTTGCGGCTGCCGTGGACCCAGCTGTCAGCCTCTCCACGTACAGTACTCTTCAGATGGAAGTCGGTCGTTGACCACATTGACCACGCCGCGCCGAGAGCACCACGGCGGTGGACGACGGCGAGGCCTAGGAAGGGGACGACGCGGAGCCGGGGAAGACGCGGCAGTGGAAGCCCGCGCGGAGAGGAGTACGAGGGTTCACCGGTTCGGCTGCGGTGTGAGGCTGTCGTCACCGCAGAATAACCGGGGGTGTGGGTGAGTAGAGGGATGGCCTGGCCAGCGGTGGGAGTAGTAGGGGGCGGTGAGGCCTCCGCGGCATCACAGCCGGCCATGGGAGGCAGGAGTATGCGGCACGACCGGCGCTGCTTTGGGCGGCTGGAGCACGAAGACCAGAGGTTGAAGAAGCACTACGACCGTTGGATGGACATCGTACGGTCACTGGAGCTAAAATCGTTCATATTGACTAAGTTGACAAAGCCCTCCATCCCCGTAAACTTAGTAGGCCCACAAGTCAGCCTCCCACCAAGGTGAGTCCCAGCTAGCAGGGGGACTATTCATTTTTTTGTGCGTAATAAGGAGGCATTTCCGGTGGGTCCGAGCTGGCAGCGGGGGGAACGTTTTTTTTCGCGAAATACAGAGGCCCTTCCGGTGGGTCCTAGCTATCAGGTGGAGGAATCATTATTTTGCGCGTAATAAGGAGGCATTTCCCTATGTGGGCCTCTACTGTCAGCCTCTTCCGATGGCTGTTGTTTGTCGACCATGTTGACCTCGCCGTGCCGAGAGCACAAACGCGGTGGACGAGGGCGAGGCCCAGGAAGAGAACCACCCGGAGCCGGCGAAGCCACCGCAGCGGATGCCCACGCTGAGGGGAGAACGAGTGCTGACTGGTCGGCTGTGGGGTGAGGCTGACGTCGCCGGAAAATAACAGGATGTGTGGGTGGTTAGAGGGATGGCCAGGCGGCAGCACAGCCAGCCACGGGAGGAGGGAGCAGGAAGTCCCGCCGGTGCTGGTTTGGGCGGCTGGAGCAGGAAGATTAGAGATTGACGAAGCACGGCAGCCGTTGGATGGACATCCAACAGTCACTATTGTGTGTTGACTAAGTTGACAAAGCCTTGCGTACGCGTCAAAAAAAATTTAGGACAGCGTCATCGTCAACCTAGTAGGCCCAGAAGTCAGCCTCTGTGGAAAACAGCATACAAGCCATTAGCCATTATTTTCAATAATTTACAGCCCATTTGCTAATTCTTAAGGATATTTGAAGCCCATATTCTTTTTATTAGCATTACAGACCATATATTTTGGGCACTGCTAAAAAATTCAACGAAATTTTGCATATTTCGGTGGGGTCCGAACTCTTTTAATCATGAAATTTTGAGTCACGTTAAAAATAATTTTCAAAAAATTATATCAAAATAAAATTCAAACAATTCTCCGCAAGAAAATGAATGAAATCTAGAATCTTAACTAGCAAGATGCCCGTTCGTTGCACGGAACATGAAGATGCATTTGTATGAGTAGTTTATCTTGTGGGAGAAAAGATGATATTTTAATGTAATTGCCAGCTGGCTTTGGTTTTTATAAGAGTAGAGAGTAGAGAAATCCTGAAAAATGATATTTTAATGCAATTGCAGGTTGGCTTTGGTTTAAAAATTTACAGCCCATTTCTTACAACTTATAGCTCATTTTCTGGGGAAGCCCATTTCTTACTACTTACATCCTTCCTCGTCTTGAAAGATTTGCAGCCCAGCAGGGCTGAGAAAAGCAAGTAGGCCTTGGTTTTGGTATTCTCCAAAAAAAGAACTGGGCTAGCCAATTTCAGAAAGAAAAAATATATCAACTGGGCTCGTCATGTGCTTAATAAAAGCGTAAGCGTGGGCTAGACGGGCCACAGCCCCCGCACAGCGCGCAGTTGAGCTCCGTCTCTGAAACTGAAAAACAACTGGGCGAGCTGCTGGGTCCCTGGTGTTATCCACTCGTTGTGTAATTTTCTCGTTTATTGACTACATTGACAATGGCGTGGAACCTAGTTGTCAAACAATTAGGAGGAAGTATTTTTTTGGCTTGTAATAACGAGGCACCTGCTTGCGAAATGCAATGACCCTGGTGGTTCCCTACTGTCAGCCTCTCCACGTACAGTCATCTCCTGATTCCTCTTGGTTGTTGACCAATATCTGAAATTATTAAATGTTAGAGAGTCTTCACATAGTTACATAATTATTCGACTACTCACTGATCTTCACTTATATCTTTCGGAGTAGCTTGTCAATTGCTCTAGTGCTTCACTTATATCCTTTTAGAGCACGGTGGTGGTTTTATTTTGAAGAAATAGATGAACTACCATGCTTCACTTATATTATTTTGGGAGTCTTTTAGAACAGCAGGGTAATTTGCTTTGGTTATAAAATTAGTCCTAATATGATGGGCATCCAAGATGGGTACAATAAAAAGTTTCATATAGAGTGCATTGAATACTATGAGAAGTTTGATACTTGATAATTGTTTTGAGATATAAAAATGGTGATATTAGAGTCGTGCTAGTTGAGTAATTGTGAAATTGAGAAATACTTGTGTTGAGGTTTGCAAGTCCCATAGCATGCACGTATGGTAACCGTTGTGTGACAAATTTGAAGCATGAGGTGTTCTTTGATTGCCTTCCTTATGAGTGGCGGTCGGGGACGAGCGATGGTCTTTTCCTACCAATCTATCCCCCTAGGAGCATGCGCGTCGTGCTTGGTTTTGATGACTTGTAGATTTTTGCAATAAGTATGTGAGTTCTTTATGACTAATGTTGAGTCCATGGATTATACGCACTCTCACCCTTCCATCATTGCTAGCCTCTTTGGTACCGTGCATTGCCCTTTCTCACCTCGAGAGTTGGTGCAAACTTCGTCGGTGCATCCAAACCCCGTGATACGATACGCTCTATCACACATAAGCCTCCTTATATCTTTCTCAAAACAGCCACCATACCTACCTATTATTGCATTTCCATAGCCATTCCGAGATATATTGCCATGCAACTTTCCACCGTTTCATTTATTATGACACGCTTCATCATTGTCATATTGCCTTGCATGATCATGTAGTTGACATCGTATTTGTGGCAAGGCCATCATGCATAATTTTTCATACATGTCACTCTTGATTCATTGCCCATCCTAGTACACCGCGGAAGGCACTCATATAGGGTCATATTTTGTTCTTGTATCGAGTTGTAATCTTTGAGTTGAAATTAAATAGAAGTGTGATGATCATCATTATCAAAGCATTGTCCCGGGAAAAAAAGAAAGGCCAAATAAAAAAAGGAGAAAGGCCAAAAAAAGAGGCCCAAAAAAGAGAAAAGGAATAAAAGGAACAATGTTACTATCCCTTTTCCACACTTGTGCTTCAAAGTAGCACCATGATCTTTATGATAGAGAGTCTCTTATTTTGTCACTTTCATATACTAGCGGGAATTTTTCATTATAGAACTTGGCTTGTATATTCCAACAATGGGCTTCCTCAAATGCCCTAGGTCTTCATGAGAAAGCAAGTTGGATTCACACCCACTTGGTTTCTTTGGTTGAGCTTTCATACATTTATAGCTCTAGTGCATCCGTTGCATGGCAATCCGTACTCCTTGCATTGACATCAATTGATGGGCATCTCCCTAGCCCGTTGATTAGCCGCGTCAATGTGAGATTTTCTCCCTTTTGTCTTCTCCACACAACACTACTAGGAAAAGGGCTACAGATAATATTGACATTAATGACGCACCACACATGTGGTGCGCCACTACTATATACTAATGGCGCCCCATGTGTTGGTGCGCCATTAGTGTCCAAAAATACTAATGGCGCACCACATCCACGGTGCGCCACTAGTAACAATTGTTTTTTCAAAACTAGTAATGGCGCACCAGGGGATAGGGCACCATTAATAGTTAAACTAGTAATGGCGCACCAAATCCACGGTGCGCCACTAGTAATTTTTTACAAAAAAAAATTCAATTTTTTTTTCAAAACTAGTAATGGCGCACCGTGTGTGTGGTGCGCCAACTTGGCCCAAAAAATCCACCGAATGCACCTTTTTTTCAAAATTAGTAATGGCGCACAGTGGGTGTGGTGCGGCATTACTAGTTGAACTAGTAATGGCGCACCACTCCCACGGTGCGCCATTACTAACTTGGCCCAAAAAATCCACCGAATGCACCCCCCCCCCCCCCGTGGACCGTCTTTTCAGTTTTTAAAAAATAAAAGAAAATGATGGAAATGTCAAAAAATAAAAGAAAATAAGTTTCCCATGTGATATGTGGTCTACTTGTTGGGAAAATTTACAAATATGAATTTCGACTTTATTTGCAAAATCTCTCTGGAATTCGTAAAATGGGCATAACTTTTGCATACGAACTCGGATTAAAAAGTTCTTTATATGAAAAATCATCTACTCGAAAAGTTACATCCGAATTTAACCGGGGGAACCCCGTTAAACATTTTCAAAATCCTGAAATACCTAACAGAAAAAAGTTACGGGGCTTTTAAGATCTAGAGGGTAAAAATGAAAAAAAATCAAACTTACTAGTGGCGCACCAGTGCGCCACTAGTAACAGAAAAAAAATTGGTTTCGAACTTTTTTTTTGGAATTTTTTTTTCAAAAAATGATACGTAATATGACCAAGAAGTTTGAAATATTTTTCAAAATTTCATCATACTCATGAACATGAACAAAGTCCTAGACATCAACAAGGTTTAATAGGATTGATATGATAGATATATCAACAAGTGCCTGTTAAGTGAGGTGGTGCTGGGGTTGGATAGAACTGCGAAGTTAAGCGTGCTCGGGCTGCAGTAGTGTGAGGATGGGTGACCTTCCGGGAAGTTTGACCACTTAGTGCGATTTGACTTGAGATTAAGCATATTGACCCGAGATTAAGAAAAAAATAAAAAAATGATTGTTTTTTGAAAAAAAAGTTAGTAATGGCGCAGTTCTATGTGGTGCGCCATTACTAAGTCAGATAGTAATGGCGCACCGTGGGATATACTAATGGCGCATTCCATGGTATACTAATGGCTCACCAGGGGTGCGCCATTAGTATTAAATTCTAATGGCGTGATGCTAGTGGCGCACCTGTAGTGCGCCATTAGTAGCCAAAACAGGTGCGCCACTAGCAGGCATTTTCCTAGTAGTGCAACCTCCATCATCATATTCTATTCCACCCATAGTGCTATGTCCATGGCTCGCGCTCATGTATTGCGTGAAAGTTGAAAAAGTTTGAGAATACTAAAGTATGAAACAATTGCTTGGCTTGTCATCGTGGTTGTGCATGATGAGAGCATTTTGTGTGACGAAAATGAAGCATGGCCAAACTATATGATTTTGTAAGGATGAGCTTTCTTTGGCTATGTTATTTTGAGAAGACATAATTGCTTGGTTAGTATGCTTGAAGTATTATTATTTTTATGTCAACATTAAACTGTTATCTTTAATCTTTCGGATCTGAATATTCATGCCACAATAAATAAAATTACATTGAAAATTATGTTAGGTAGCATTCCACATCAAAAATTCTGTTTTTATCATTTACCTACTCGAGGACGAGCAGGAATTAAGCTTGGGGATGCTTGATACATCTCCAACGTATCTATAATTTTTGAATGTTCCATGCTATTATATTATCCATCTAGGATGTTTTATATGCATTTATATGCTATTTTATATGATTTTTGGGACTAACCTATTAACCTAGAGCCCAGTGCCAGTTTCTGTTTTTTCCTTGCTTTTGAGTTTTACAGAAAAGGAATACCAAACGGAGTCCAATTGACATGCCAATTTTTGATGATTTTTTATGGACCAAAAGAAGCCCCAGGAGTAAAAGAGTTGGGCCAGAAGAGTCCTGGGCTGTCCACGAGGGTGGGGGCGTGCCCTACCCCTCTGGGCGTGGCCCCCTATCTCGTGGACGACTCGGAGACCCCCTTGATGTGGGACCTACGCCAAAAATTCCTATAAATACAGAAACCTCCAGAAAATAACCAAGATCGGGAGTTCCGCCGCCGCAAGCCTCTGTAGCCACCAAAAACCAATCGGGACCCTGTTCCGGCACCCTGCTGTCGGTGTTCTGGGAACGGGGGTTCCCAGACTTGCCTGCCTGCGGCGTGGCTCAAGGGGTGGCCCAGTACGGCCCATCTTCATCAACCCAAGCTCAAGACCCTCGCGAGGGGCCAAGCGCGGGGCGGAAGACGCAAGGCTTCCTCAGGGACGGCCTCACCAGGCAGGCTCGCGAGGAGGCGGAGAGATCAAGGTAGGGGTACCTCGCGAGGTGCTCGTGGCGCAAGCCATGACGATCAAGGCTAGGCGGGCGCCGGCCTGCGCAGTGTCCTTGTTTCCTCTTTGGTGCAAAGGGGGCAAGCGCAGGCGCGGAGTACCGAGGCATCAAGCAAAGGTTACCATTCCGGTGCAACGAGACCAAGACCAGCAGATCGGCAGAACGGAGGTCACCGTGGAGCCCAAGACGGCGTCATCACCAGTGCTTTTGGCAGCCGAAGACCACCTTTAGTCAGGATAACTTGTACTAGATGTTCCCCTTCAAAATGGCCGTTGTTGGCGCCCTTCCCGCTCAATATTTGGGAAGAGGACCAGGGCCTCTATAAATAGGGCTGGCCACCACCGTAGAGAGGGAGGAGATCTTTCCCAAGTAGCACACCGCACCAGCTCAAGAACACCTCTCGCGAGGTTGTTCTTCCTCTGTACTGTTCATCATCAGCCCCTGAGGCAATCCACCACACCACGCACTGGATTAGGGTATTACACCACAACGGTGGCCCAAACCAGTATAAACCTTGCGTCCCTTGTGTTGTTCATCGTGTAGTTTAGATTCTCAGCGAGGCGTTGGGACGCGGATCGGTAGGGGGAAGATCTTCGTGCGCACCCCAGAGTTCGAACCTTAAGGGTTTTGCCGGAACCCCATATCCGACATTTGGCGCGCCAGGTAGGGGTGCACCGGAATCTTTCTTCCGCCGCCCTGCGTTCGATCGTTCGTCGCGTCCATGGCTGACGCTCGCCGAGCTCGTGCCGAGCGTCGGGCTGCTCTCGCCGCCCGCGTCGCCCAGACGGCCCCCGTCGGTGGGCCTCCTCGTCGTTCTCCGTCGCCTGCCGCCAACGCCGCCACCGGCCCGACGGGGAACGAGCAGCAGGTATCGTCGCTGCATCCCTCGGTGCGGCGGGAAGGCCGCACCGCCACTCCGTCGCTGACTCCAGTGGGTTCGTCGTCTCACGCTCGTCGCGCCCCCGCGGACGCACACGCCGCGTTGCTCCTGGCACGTGAGCTCCTACACTACCGCCCCATCGACGACCTCTACGAGGAGTGGATCGCTCGCATCACTGAGCTCGTCAGCGCCGCAGGGGGCTCTCCCGCGTTGTACCTCTCGCTGCCTCGCCCTCCGTCCTGCGCGGGTGATGCAGCTCAGGGGGCGCCTCCGCCACCTCCTCCCCAAGAAGGTGCCCTAGCTCCAAGGCGCGCGGCTCCTGGACGGGACCCACCGCGTCCAGCGCCCGCGCGACAAGAAAGGAGCTGCCAAGAAATCCCTCGTCCCCAAGAAGGCGCCCGCGTGCTCCCTGCTCCAGAGCGTCAAGACCGCATCCCTGCGCTAGCACGTCAAGACCCTGCGCTGCGCCCGGCAGCGGCGCGCAGGAACCACCAAGAGCAAGCCCAGCCATAGCAAGGGGCTGCGGTGACCAAGGTAGGTTGCCGCGCCTTCACCACCGAGCTGCGTAGCGTCGCGTGGCCCGGCAAGTTCAAGCCAGACCTGCCTCCCCGCTACGACGGCACGGCCGACCCCGCGGAGTTCCTGCAGCTCTACGAGATGGGCATCGAAGCGGCCAAGAGAGACGAAAAGGTCATGGCGAATTGGTTTTCCATGGCGCTCAAAGATGGTGCCCGCACCTGGCTCCTTAACCTGCCTCCTGGCACGATCTCCTCTTGGGACGAGATGCGCACCCGCTTCATCGCTAACTTCCAGGGCACTTGCGACCGTCCTCCGGCCGTGGGTGACCTACGTCGCATCAAGCATCAACCAGGAGAGACCCTGCAAAAGTACATCCAGCGCTTCAACAGCGCCCGCCTCAAGATTCCCAAGGTGACCGAGGAGGCCATCATCTCAGCGTTCTCTGATGGCGTCTGCGACGTCAAGATGAAGGAGGAGCTGGCAATCCACGAAGAGCTTTGCACATCTCTGGAGCTGTTCAATCTGGCGACCAAGTGCGTAAGGGCTGAGGAGGGACGCCTCTCCCTTCTCGAGCTCCCAGCTGCTGACCCCGAAGAGAAGAAAGCCAAGGCCAAGGATGTGAAGCGCAAAGGAGCAGTCGTGCTCGCAGCAGAGCCAGCACAAAGCGCGGCAAGGACCGGCCGGAGTCGTCCAAGGGCAGACGGTACTGCGTGTACCACGACCTCCACACCCACAACACCACCGAATGCCAAGAGCTCAGGGCCGTGCGAGAAGGGCGTATCGGTCGACGCCCCGAGCGCAACGATCGGGGCTATGGCCGAGGAGGAGGAAGAGGTGGAGGACGATGGGACGACCGAGGCCCTCGCCAAGGCTGGTGTGACCAACCTCGCGAGGACCGCTGGCAGGACCAGCCTCGTGAGGAGGCTTGGAGGGATCAGCCTCGCGAGGATCGCCCGCAGGGCAACGCATGCCTTCCTCCTCTGCCGCCACCGCCAAGAAGGAATGACGACCATCATCAAGACGAGGGGGCTGGGGGGCTTCCAGGAGCCACGTGCCATCGCTTGCATCCTGGGCGGTGCCCAGGCCCCAGCCTCTCAGCGCATCTTCAAGTAGTTTGCTCGCGAGGTGAACGCAGCCCTCCCCAGGCTCGAGGCCACGCGCCCTCTCAGGTGGTCCGCGTGCACCATCACGTTCAGCTCAGTGGATCAGCTCAAGTGTGCGGCTACAGCCGGTGTCCTTCCAATGCTTTGTTCTCCAGTCATCAGCAACGTGCAAGTTAACAAGACCCTCATCGATGGCGGCGCGGGACTCAACGTCCTGTCCGTCGAGACATTCAACGACCTCCAAGTGCCTCATGACCAGCTTCAACAAACCAAGCCCTTCTCAGGAGTAACTGACGGCTCCAACACTCCGATAGGGCAGATTCGCCTCCCCGTCACTTTCGGACAGCGCAAGAACTACCGAACCGAGCTCATCGACTTCGACGTTGCCCACATTCGCCTGCCATACAATGCCATCCTCAGGTATCCGGCCCTGGCCAAGTTCATGGCAGTGACTCACCATGGTTACAATGTCCTCAAGATGCCGGGAAGGGCGGAGTCATCACGGTCCCCTGCGAAGAGAAAGATGCAGTGTGTTCTCTCCAACGCGCCTTCCAAGCTGCCTCGGTCGAGGACCGGGACAACATGCATGAACCTTCCCGAGGTAGTCCTCAAGAAGAAGAAGACATCACCCAGCTCAAGGCCTCAGGAGGTTGGCACCTCTGGAGGCGCCGCATCAGGATCTGCGCCCGTGCAAGGGGCGCCTCCCTCCATCGCATAGGAAGGCGCGCCCGGCGCCCTCCTCAGGCAAGGCCTGGGGGCTCTCTCCTGGAGGGCCTCTGACTTTGCCAAGATCACGAGGGAGGCGCTCGGGCACCATTTGGAGGCGTGCTTCGTGGCACATTTCCCTGAGGAAGGCAGAAGGCAAGGAGGGCCCAACCCTCAGGAATTCATCACCAAGGTCACTCAGGAGCTGCAGGAATCGAGAGTCATGCGCGGAGATCGCCGCCTACCTGGCATAGCTCCCCACCCAGACGAGGATGGCGGGCTGCGCGTCTGCATAGACGTCCCAGGGCTCAACCGAGCCGCGTCTCAGGAGCATTTCTGGCCTTCGCGCGTGGGACGTTGCGAGGGTCCGCCTCACAGCTACGTTCGCATACCTTTCGGCCTGCCGAACGCGGCTGCAGCTCACCAGCGCCTGATGCAGAGCATTCTGGAAGCTCAGGAGGTCCGACATCATGCGGTCCTGGCGGAGATGGAGATGGTCCTTGAGGAACCGCCTGGGCCCCCAGAGCCTCCCGAGGCTCAGGCCTCCAGTGGCTCGTGAGGGTCAGCTTCTTCACCGCGCATCATCAGCTACTCCAACACCCGCTCTGCAATGGTATCAGGTGACATCTTTCGAGTTTCATTTCAGCTGGGAGCGCCCTCAGGGCTGCATTATTCCCAGGTCATGTGGGTCCGTCCCTGCGGCATGTATCCGTTTTGCTTATGTCTTTAGTTCACTTTGCTGGGGGCGCCCCTCGGGCCGCATCATCCCCAAGCCGCTCGGGCCAGGCCCAGTGGCACGTATCTTTCCTGCATCTATCTAAGTCGGTTTGCTTTTCATGTTTAACCTGCTTACGATTATCATCACTCGCCTACCGCGACCCCTTCTTCTCCCTCATGCAAACTGCTTGCACGTTAAAAGGGGGGCGCCTGAGCATCGCGACTCAGGGGCTCTTACTGGCTCTCCAGCCGTCACGCCCTGGCCTTGTCCACGGCATCGCGACCTGGCATACCAGCGGCGGCTGAGCTCGCTCGAGGGCCGGGACCTGAGGACGTAGAGCATTTGCATCTAACCACCTTGCAGGAACATTCAGCCGCCAAAGTCTCAAGATCAGGCGCAACCCGCCTTGAGGTAGGGCCTCGTGAGTCCCGCGCTGGCTCACGGGTGCCCAGATACACCTCGTCTAGCCCTACCGTGCCGGCCACGCGTCAGGGCGGGGCTGTACATGCCCCGGGGGCTCCTCCCGGAGGGGGCCCCCCTCCCATGTACCAGTGGAAGCACCATGCTCCGCGCTGGCTGACGACACTGCCGAGGAGCGGCTATGCCCGTACACATACGGAAGCGCTATGCTCCGCGCTGGTGATAAACAACTGAGGGCAGCCCACAGCTGTATCAACCTCACGGAGCCCAGAGCTCAATGTCTGGCCTCATCGCAACGCCTTCCCTCGGGAGCGCCGTGCGAGGGGGCTGGACACGGGGGCTGCGCCTGGGCCATGCCCGAGCGCACGCCCCCCAGCCAGGTCCCTCGGACCTGGTCGTTGCGCGCCCCGCTCCGACTGGAGCCAAGGTATGAAGACCGTTTGAGCGTCAAGGGGGACTCCTGAGCATCGCGACTCAGGAGCCTAACTGGTCACGTAGCCCCTCACTCCTTAGTTCGGAAAGGCTAACGGCGGTTGAGGTATGCGCGGGGCCGGGCCCTGCCGACGTAGAACGACAGATCTACTCCTACACCCCTCCCTATTTGTCGTTTGAGCGCCAAGGGGGACTCCTGAGCATCGCGACTCAGGAGCCTAACTTTCCACGTCGCCCCTCACTCCTTGGTCCCGTCCTGGTTTTCGGTCGGGGCTAACGGCGGCTGAGGTATGTGCGGGGCCGGGCCCTGCCAACGTAGAACACAAGGCAAATAGGAAGGAAACCGCAAAATCTCGCAAATTCAGAAGCAAATATTACAAACCATAAATTTTCCTCACGATACCAAACCCAAGTTTAAACGCCTCCACGAGGCACCGTGCGTGTTGCAGGAATTGAAACAGGAAAGAAGCCGTGAGGAGATCACCCCTGAGCAGCACCGTCGCTCGTGATGGGGTCGCACTTGTCAGCTCCACCTCCCGAGGCCGCGGGACTGGCCTTGGGCGCGGTGGCGAAGGCGCGGAACTTCGCCAGCAAGGCTTTTGCTCGACCCTTCACGGCTTCAGCAGTAGCGGCGGAGTGTGCGGCGTCCACAGGCTCCAGCAGATCGTCAAGGTTGGCGTCGGGGTTGCGGAGGTAGACGTGGCTGAGGATCCGCGTCAGCGCCGCGGAAGAAAGGACGCGAGCTTCAACCTCGGCCATGGGGCCGATGCCGTCCACGACCTCCTCGAGCGCCTCAACCAGGAAGCGGAGAGCTGCGGTCAGATCTTCATCAGCCAGGGCCTCCGAGTTCAGGCGGAGATCGGCGTCCGCATCCTCGAGCCTCCACAACGGGCGCGAGTGCGCCTGAAGTGGGGCCACCCGATGCGCCAGGAACTCCCTCAGGAGCGTGGCCCCGGTTAGCTTCACCGCCTTCATGTTGCTGGGCCTCAGGTCGGCGTTCATCCTCTCCAGCACCAGCTTCGCCCGCCGGTCGTCAAGCTTCGCACGAGACCACGACTCGTCGGCCTGAGCCTGCCCCGTGGGCAGTGCCAGCCGAGGGTTGATGCATCTGGCATCCAACATAACCCACTTGCTCCGAAAGCCGTCAGCCCTCTTCCCGGCCTTCGAGATTGCCTTGGCTTTGGAGTACGCGACAAAGCCAGCGCACACAGAGGCATGCGCACCGGTGACTCAGAGGAAGAAGAAGTGGCGCAGCAATGCCACGGAAGGCATCACCCCGACGTGCGCCTCGCAGTAGTAGGAAAAAATTGACAAAAGAAGAACAGAGTGGGGATGAAGATGTATAGCCTGCAGCCTATAATGGCGGAGGACGGCATAGAAGAACTCTGAGAAAGGAGGCACCAGGCCAGCTATGACGGCGCTCATGAAGAAGGGGTAGAAGGTGCTCCCCTTGTCCTTCGGCTGTGCGGAGCCAGGTCGGAGCGCGGTCTCCCCCATCTCGCTGCCTTTCGCCGCCGTCATCAGGCGCGTGAGGGTGAGATTCTTCTCCATCATGTTTGGGGGATCCAGAGCCGACGAGTACTAGGCCGGTGGAGCCTCGGCCGCGGTTTTGCGGGGCGCCATTGCTCGCTGAAGGAGAAGGGATGAAGCGGATCTGGAGATTTCGGAAGCAGGGGGCAAGAGGAAGAAAGTGGATCTGGAGCAAGGCGAATGGGAGCAATGAAGGTAAGCCTAGCCCGAGCGAGCCTTTTTGTCAGACGGGCAGTTGCCGAGGCAGCGTGGGGGAGCGGAGACGCCCACGTCCAATCAACCGCCACGCGGCGACCAAGGCCGCAGGCTGTTGGGGCCCGCGGCGCTCCACACTTGCTGCTAAGCCAAGTCCGAGCGCGCCTTGGGCCCGGGGGCTACTGTCGGCATTCTGGGAACGGGGGTCCCCAGACTTGCCTGCCTGCGGTCTGCGGCATGGCTCAAGGGGTGGCCCAGTACGGCCCATCTTCATCAACCCAAGCTCAAGACCCTCACGAGGGGCCAAGCCTCGCGGGGCGGACGACGCAAGGCTTCCTCAGGGACGGCCTCACCAGGCAGGCTCGCGAGGAGGCGGAGAGATCAAGGCAGGGGTACCTCGCGAGGTGCTCGTGATGCAAGCCATGACGATCAAGGCCAGGCCGGCGCAAGGCGGGTGCCGGCCTGCGCAGTGTCCTTGTTTCCTCTTTGGTGCAAAGGGGGGCAAGCGCAGGCGCGGAGTACCGAGGCATCAAGCAAAGGTTACCATTCCGGTGCAACGAGACCAAGACCAGCAGAGCGGCAGGACGGAGGTCACCATGGAGCCCAAGACGGCGTCATCACCAGTGCTTTTGGCAGCTGAAGACCACCTTTAGTTAGGATAACTTGTACTAGATGTTCCCCTTCAAAATGGCCATTGTTGGCGCCCTTCCCGCTCAATATTTGGGAAGAGGACCAAGGCCTCTATAAATAGGGCTGGCCACCACCGTAGAGAGGGAGGAGATCTTTCCCAAGTAGCACACCGCACCAGCTCAAGAACACCTCTCGCGAGGCTGTTCTTCCTCTGTACTGTTCATCATCATCCCCTGAGGCAATCCACCACACCACACACTGGATTAGGGTATTACACCACAACGGTGGCCCGAACCAGTATAAACCTTGCGTCCCTTGTGTTGTTCATCATGTAGTTTAGATTCTCAGCAAGGCGTTGGGACGCGGATCGGTAGGGGGAAGATCTTTGCGCGCACCCCAGAGTTCGAACCTTAAGGGTTTTGCCGTAACCCCATGTCCGACACCTGCCGGAGGGGGGATCCCTCACCGGTGGCCAACTTCATCATCCCGGCGCTCTCCATGATGTGGAGGGAGTAGTTCACCCTCGGGGCTGAGGGTATGTACCAATAGCTATGTGTTTGATCTCTCTCTCTCTCTCTCTCTCTCTCTCTCTTGTGTTCTTGATTCGGCACGAGCTTGACGTATCGCGAGCTTTGCTATTATAGTTGGATCTTATGATGTTTCTCCCCCTCTACTCTCTTGTAATGGATTGAGTTTTCCCTTTGAAGTTATCTTATCGGATCGAGTCTTTAAGGATTTGAGAACACTTGATGTATGTCTTGCATGTGCTTATCTGTGGTGACAATGGGATATTCACGTGATCTACTTGATGTATGTTTTGGTGATCAACTTGCGGGTTCCGCTCGTGAACTTATGCATAGGGGTTGGCACACGTTTTCGTCTTGACTCTCCGGTAGAAACTTTGGGGCACTCTTTGAAGTTCTTTGTGTTGGTTGAATAGATGAATCTGAGATTGTTTGATGCATATCGTATAATCATACCCACGGATACTTGAAGTGACATTGGAGTATCTAGGTGACATTAGGGTTTTGGTTGATATGTGTCTTAAGGTGTTATTCTAGTACGAACTCTTGAATAGATTGATCCGAAAGAATAACTTTGAGGTGGTTTCGTACCCTACAATAATCTCTTCGTTTGTTCTCCGCTATTAGTGACTTTCGAGTGACTCTTTTTTGCATGTTGAGGGATAGTTATATGATCCAATTATGTTATTATTGTTGAGAGAACTTGCACTAGTGAAAGTATGAACCCTAGGCCTTGTTTCCTAGCATTGCAATACCATTTTTGCTCACTTTTGACATTAGTTACCTTGCTGTTTTTATATTTTCAGATTACAAAAGCCTTTATCTACCTCCCATATTGCACTTGTATCACTATCTCTTCGCCGAACTAGTGCACCTATACAACTTACCATTGTATTGGGTGTGTTGGGGACACAAGAGACTCTTTGTTATTTGGTTGTAGGGTTGCTTGAGAGAGACCATCTTCATCCTACGCCTCCCACGGATTGATAAACCTTAGGTCATCCACTTGAGGGAAATTTGCTACTGTCCTACAAACCTCTGCACTTGGAGGCCCAACAACGTCTACAAGAAGAAGGTTGTGTAGTAGACATCAAGCAATTTCTGGCGCCGTTGCCGGGGAGGTGAGTGCTCGAAGGTATATCTTTAGATCTTGCAATCGAATCTTTTAGTTTCTTGTTTTATCACTAGTTTAGTTTATAAAAGAAAACTACAAAAAATGGAATTAAGGTTGACTCATATATATGCTTCATCTTTTTAATGTCTTTTGTGAAATTGATGGGAAGGAAAATTGTGCTCAAGTACTAGAAGAAGAATTACATAGAATGCTTGGCATAAAGTATGTGAATGATGAGCATGATTGCAATGTTGTTAGTATGAATTCTTTGAATACTCATGATGCTAATGATATGCAAAGCCACAAGCTTGGGGATGCTATGTTTGATGAAGATGATATGTTTAGTCCCCCAGGTTTTGATGAGAAAATTTATTATGATGAAAGCATGCCTCCTATTTATGATGATTATTGTGATGACACGTATGCTATAAAGAATAAATATAACCATCAAACTTGTCATCATGATTTTAATTTTCAATTGTATTATGCTTCACATGAAAGTTATTTTGTTGAATTTGTTCCCACTACTGTTGATGAGAATAAATTTGCTTATGTGGAGAGTAGTAAAATTTCTATGCAAGTAGATCATGAAAAGAATGCTTTATGTGCTGGTTATATGGTTGAATTCCTTCATTATGCTACTGAAAATTATTATGAGAGAGGATCATATGCTTCTACATATTGCAATAATATCAAGTTTCCTCTCTATGTGTTGAAAATCTTGAACCTATGCTTGTTTTGCCTTCCTATGCTAGTTGATTATTGTTTCCATAAGTTCTTTGCTAAAAAAATCCCTATGCATAGGAAGTGGGTTAGGCTTAAATGTGCTAGTCATATTCTTCTTTATGCTCTCTTTATGTTTCAATTCTTATCTTTTATGTGAGCATCATTGAAATCATCATGCCTAGCTAGGGGCGTTAAACGTTAGCGCTTGTTGGGAGGCAACCCAATTTTATTTTTGTCCTTTGATGTTTTCTCCTGTTTAGTAATAAATAATTCATCTGACTCTGGTTAGATGTGGTTTTATGTTTTAATTAGTGTTTGTGCCAAGTAGAACCTTTGGGAAGACTTGGGTGAAGTCTTTGCGATCTTGCTGTAAAAAACAGAAACTTTTGCGCTCATGAGATTAGCCGCCATTTTTTCCTGGAGAGTGATTTTAGGTTGATTCTTTTTGCAGTAGATTAATAGACAAATTCCTCAGGTCCACTAATTTATTTCATAATTTTTGGAGTTACAGAAGTATTCGAATGATACAGATTAATACAGACTGTTCTGTTTTTGACAGATTCTGTTTTCATTGTGTTGTTTGCTTATTTTGATGAATCTATGAGTAGTATCGGAGGGTATGAACCATAGAGAAGTTGGAATGCAGTAGATATTACACCAATATGAATTTAGAATGAGTTCACAACAGTACCTAAGTGGTGATTTATTTTCTTATACTAACGGAGCTTATGAGTTTTCTGTTAAGTTTTGTGTTGTGAAGTTTTCAAGTTTTGGGTAAAGATTCGATGGACTATGAAATAAGGAGTGGCAAGAGCCTAAGCTTGGGATTCCCAAGGCACCCCAAGGTAATATTCAAGGGCAACCAAGAGCCTAAGCTAGGGGATGCCCCGGATGGCATCCCCTCTTTCGTCTTTGTTCATCGGTAACTTTACTTGGAGCTATATTTTTATTCACCACATGATATGTGTTTTGCTTGGATTGTCATTTTATTTTATTTAGTTTTGCTTGCTGTTTGAATAAAATACCAAGATCTGAAATTCTTAAATGTTAGAGAGTCTTCACATAGTTACATAATTATTCGACTACTCATTGATCTTCACTTATATGTTTCAGAGTAGCTTGTCAATTGCTCTAGTGCTTCACTTATATCCTTTTAGAGCACGGCGGTGGTTTTATTTTGAAGAAATAGATGAACTATCATGATTCACTTATATTATTTTGAGAGTCTTTTAGAACAGCCTGGTAATTTGCTTTGGTTATAAAATTAGTCCTAATATGATGGGCAACCAAGATGGGTACAATAAAAAGTTTCATATATAGTGCATTGAATACTATGAGAAGTTTGATACTTGATAATTGTTTTGAGATATAAAAATGGTGATATTAGAGTCGTGCTAGTTGAGTAATTGTGAAATTGAGAAATACTTGTGTTGAGGTTTGCAAGTCCCATAGCATGCATGTATGGTAACCGTTGTGTGACAAATTTGAAGCATGAGGTGTTCTTTGATTGCCTTCCTTATGAGTGGCGGTCGGGGACGAGCGATGGTCTTTTCCTACCAATCTATCCCCCTAGGAGCATGCGCATAGTGCTTGGTTTTGATGAATTGTAGATTTTTGCAATAAGTATGTGAGTTCTTTATGACTAATGTTGAGTCCATGGATTATACGCACTCTCACCCTTCCATCATTGCTAGCCTCTTCGGTACCGTGCATTGCCCTTTCTCACCTCAAGAGTTGGTGCAAACTTCGGCGGTGCATCCAAACCCCGTGATACGATACGCTCTATCACACATAAGCCTCCTTATATCTTTCTTAAAACAGCCACCATACCTACCTATTATGGCATTTCCATAGCCATTCCGAGATATATTGCCATGCAACTTTCCACCGTTTCATTTATTATGACACGCTTCATCATTGTCATATTGCCTTCCATGATCATGTAGTTGACATCGTATTTGTGGAAAGGCCACCATGCATACTTTTTCATACATGTCACTCTTGATTCATTGCCCATCCCGGTACACCGCCGGAGGCACTCATATAGGGTCATATTTTGTTCTAGTATCGAGTTGTAATCTTTGAGTTGAAATTAAATAGAAGTGTGATGATCATCATTATTAGAGCATTGTCCCGAAAAAAAGGCCAAATAAAAAAAGGAGAAAGGCCCAAAAAAAGAGAAAAAGAATAAAAGGGACAATGTTACTATCTTTTTTTCACACTTCTGCTTCAAAGTAGCACCATGATCTTTATGATGGAGAGTCTTTTATTTTGTCACTTTCATATACTAGTGGGAATTTTTCATTATAGAACTTGGCTTGTATATTCCAACAATGGGCTTCCTTAAATGCCCTAGGTCTTCATGAGCAAGCAAGTTGGCTGCACACCCACTTGGTTTCTTTTGTTGAGCTTTCATACATTTATAGCTCTAGTGCATCTGTTGCATGGCAATCCCTACTCCTTGCATTGACATCAATTGATGGGCATCTCCCTAGCCCGTTGATTAGCCGCGTCAATGTGAGACTTTCTCCCTTTTTGTCTTCTCCACACAACCTCCATCATCATATTCTATTCCACCCATAGTGCTATCACTACAAAAACAAGAGACACATCCGTGACATTTTGGGCCGAACGAATTTTTTTTCTGTCATACATATGACACTTCTATGACGATAATTGTGACAAAACCCGGTATCATCATAGATGTGGTGGGCTCCTACTTCTATGACAAAAAATCATGACAGAAAATGGGCTTTTCGTCCTGGGCGGGCCGGAGACGCAGCTGCATGACATTCTTTGGGCCGTCCATGACAGAAAAAACCATGGTAGAAGCAAGGGCGAGGAAAATTTCGGGGAGTTCCCGGTTACGGTGGGAGGTCGGGGGCCGAGCGATGCACGTTTCTCTCGTACACCTACGCGCGTGTGTGCGAGGCGTTGGCTCTAACTGAACCCGAGCGAGGCGTTCGGCTCTAACTGAACCCGAGCGATTGCACTGCAGGCTACGCGCTACTGAACCCGAGCGATCGATCGATGGCTGTTAACTGAACCCGATCGATTGGATGAACAGTGAGCGTTGCGGGGGGGTTTGGATGAACAGTGAGCGGTGGCGTTGCCTCTGGATGAACAGGACCCCGTGGTGTGGAGGGCTGGATGAACAGTAGATGGTGGATGGGTGCCCGTGGAGGGGTGGTTGAACAGTAGCCGGTGGAGTAGCACGCGGTGGAGGCTGGATGAACAGGAGCCCGAGGAGGCTGGAGGAGGTCGACGGTGGAGATGAACAGTATCCCGTGGAGTCCCATTTTGCGGTACGCCACACCCCTCCCGATGAACAGGACCCCCGTTTCGACCGTAGCGCTCCAACACAAGTCTGTTTCGTCCGTTTTGCGGTACGCCACACCCCTCCCGATCAACAGGACCCCCGTTTCGACCGTAGGAGGTCCGTTTCCTCCGTTTTGCGATACGCCACACCCCTCCCGATCAACAGGACCCCCGTTTCGACCATAGGAGATCCGTTTCGTCCGTTTTGCGGTACGCCACACCCCTCCCAATCAACAGGACCCCCGTTTTGACCGTAGGAGGTCCGTTTCCTCCGTTTTGCGGTACACCAGACCCCTCCCGATGAACAGGACCCCCGTTTCGAACGTGGCCGGTCGAACACAAGGCCGTTTCCTCCGTTCTGCGGTACGCCAGGCCTCGTTTCCATCGCCTGTTCCGTCCAAGCCCTCCCGATAAACACGACCACGTATTTCGTTCCGACCCAGCTGGTTGGCTCCCCATGAACACGACGACGACGCTGTTTCTCCGTTCCGACCCAGCCATGTACATGAGCCCTGGCCGTACGTATGCGCGAGTAGGCGTTCGAGACCCCGCCCGTATGTACACATATGTGGCCGTATTTTCTTTCTTGCACACTGGCCGCTGTACGTACGTGTACATGCTATGTGCGCGCCTCTACTACGACACGTACGCGCCTCTACTACGACACGTGCGCGCCTCTACATCGACCAGTATATATGTACGTAGACGTTCGCGACCAGAATGACAACGCTACGTACGCTTCGACCAGGTGGGTCCCGACTGTCAGGCACTTCCTTGCGTGCGAAGATGTATCTGGTGGGTCCCAGCAGTCAGGGGGGTGAATCATTTTTTTTTCGGACGCACTTCCTTGCGTGCGAAGATGTAGCTGGTGCGTCCTAGCAGTCAGGGGGGCGAATCGTTTTTTTCGGACGCACTTCCTTGCGTGCGAAGATGTAGCTGGTGGGTCCCAGCAGTCAGGGGGAAATGTTTTTTCGCCAAATACGTTGGCCCGTCGGTGGGTCCCCGCTGTCAGGTGAAGGAATAATTATTTTGCGCGTAATAAGGAGGCACTTCCTTGATGCGGCCGTGGACCCAGCTGCCAGCCTCTCCACGTACAGTCCACGTCCGATGGAAGCCGTTCCTTGACCACGTTGACCACACCGCGCCAAGAGCACCAGGGCGGTGGACGACGGCGAGGCCTAGGAAGGGGACGACGCGGCAGTGATGCCCACACGTAGAGGAGTATGAGGGTTCACTCGTTCGGCTGCGGTGTGAGGCTGCCGTCGCCGCAGAATAACAGGGGGTGTGGGTGCGTAGAGGGATGGCCTGGCCAGCGGTGGGAGTAGTAGGGGGCGGTGAGGCCTCCGCGGCATCACAGCCGGCCACGGGCGGCAGGAGCAGGCGACACGACCAGCGCTGCTTTGGGCGGCTGGAGCAAGAAGACCAGAGGTTGAAGAAGCACTACGGCCGTTGGATGGACATCGTACGGTCACTAGAGCTAGAATCGTTCATATATTGACTAAAGTTGACAAAGGCCTCCGTCCAGTCAACTTAGTAGGCCCACAAGTCAGCCTCCCACCAAGGTGGGTCCCAGCTAGCAGGGGGTATTCATTTTTTTGTGCGTAATAAGGAGGCACTTTCGGTGGGTCCGAGCTGACAACGGGGGGAACGTTTTTTCGCAAAATACGGTGGCCCGTTCGGTGGGTCCCAGCAGTCAGGGGGAAACTTTTTTCGCGAAATACTGGTGGCCCGTCCGGTGGGTCCCTGCTGTCAGGTGGAGGAATAATTATTTTCCGCGTAATAAGGAGGCACTTCCTTGCGGCTACCGTGGACCCAGCTGTCAGCCTCTCCACGTACAGTACTCTTCCGATGGAAGTCGGTCTTTGACCACATTGACCACGCTGTGCCGAGAGCACCACAGCGGTGGACGACGGCGAGGCCTAGGAAGGGGACGACGCGGAGCCGGGGAAGACGCGGCAGTGGAAGCCCGCGCGGAGAGGAGTACGAGGGTTCACCGGTTCGGCTGCGGTGTGAGGCTGCCGTCACCGCAGAATAACAGGGGGTGTGGGTGAGTAGAGGGATGGCCTGGCCAGCGGTGGGAGTAGTAGGGGGCGGTGAGGCCTCCGCGGCATCACAGCCGGCCATGGGAGGCAGGAGTATGCGGCACGACCGGCGCTGCTTTGGGCGGCTGGAGCACGAAGACCAGAGGTTGAAGAAGCACTACGGCCGTTGGATGGACATCGTACGGTCACTGGAGCTAGAATCGTTCATATTGACTAAGTTGACAAAGCCCTCCATCCCCGTAAACTTAGTAGGCCCACAAGTCAGCCTCCCACCAAGGTGAGTCCCAGCTAGCAGGGGGACTATTCATTTTTTTGTGCGTAATAAGGAGGCATTTCCGGTGGGTCCGAGCTGGCAGCGGGGGGAACGTTTTTTCGCGAAATACAGAGGCCCTTCCGGTGGGTCCTAGCTATCAGGTGGAGGAATCATTATTTTGCGCGTAATAAGGAGGCATTTCCCTATGTGGGCCCCTACTGTCAGCCTCTTCCGATGGCTGTTGTTTGTTGACCATGTTGACCTCGCCGTGCCGAGAGCACAAACGCGGTGGACGAGGGCGAGGCCCAGGAAGAGAACCACCCGGAGCCGGCGAAGCCACCGCAGCGGATGCCCACGCTGAGGGGAGAACGAGCGCTGACTGGTCGGCTGCGGGGTGAGGCTGACGTCGCCGGAAAATAACAGGATGTGTGGGTGGTTAGAGGGATGGCCTGGCGGCAGCACAGCCAGCCACGGGAGGACGGAGCAGGAAGTCCCGCCGGTGCTGGTTTGGGCGGCTGGAGCAGGAAGATCAGAGATTGAAGAAGCACGGCGGCCGTTGGATGGACATCCAACAGTCACTGTTGTGTGTTGACTAAGTTGACAAAGCCTTGCGTACGCGTCAAAAAAAATTTAGGACAGCGTCATCGTCAACCTAGTAGGCCCCAGCCTCTGTGGAAAACAGCATACAAGCCATTAGCCATTATTTTCAATAATTTACAGCCCATTTGCTAATTCTTAAGGATATTTGAAGCCCATATTCTTTTTATTAGCATTACAGACCATATATTTTGGGCACTGCTAAAAAATTCAACGAAATTTTGCATATTTCGGTGGTGTCCGAACTCTTTTAATCATGAAATTTTGAGTCACGTTAAAAATAATTTTCAAAAGATTATATCAAAATAAAATTCAAACAATTCTCAGCAAGAAAATGAATGAAATCTAGAATCTTAACTAGCAAGATGCCCGTTCGTTGCACGGAACATGAAGATGCATTTGTATGAGTAGTTTATCTTGTGGGAGAAAAGATGATATTTTAATGTAATTGCCAGTTGGCTTTGGTTTTTATAAGAGTAGAGAGTAGAGAAATCCTGAAAAATGATATTTTAATGCAATTTCAGGTTGGCTTTGGTTTAAAAATTTACAGCCCATTTCTTACAACTTATAGCTCGTTTTCTGGGGAAGCCCATTTCTTACTACTTACATCCCTCCTCGTCTTGAAAGATTTGCAGCCCAGCAGGGCTGAGAAAAGCAAGTAGGCCTCGGTTTTGGTATTCTCCAAAAAAAGAACAGGGCTAGCCAATTTCAGAAAGAAAAAATATATCAACTGGGCTCGTCATGTGCTTAATAAAAGCGTAAGCGTGGGCTAGGCGGGCCACAGCCCCCACACAGCGCGCAGTTGAGCTCCGTCTCTGAAACTGAAAAACAACTGGGCGAGCTGCTGGGTCCCTGGTGTTATCCGCTCGTTGTGTAATTTTCTCGTTTATTGACTACATTGACAATGGCGTGGAACCTAGTTGTCAAACAATTAGGAGGAAGTATTTTTTTGGCTTGTAATAATGAGGCACCTGCTTGCGAAATGCAATGACCCTGGTGGTTCCCTACTGTCAGCCTCTCCACGTACAGTCATCTCCTGATTCCTCTTGGTTGTTGACCATGTTGACAACGCCAGACGGCGGCGTGCACAGCGAGCGAGCCAAGGCGGAGAACGACGGCAAGGCCTCGGACAGGAACGAACATCAGCCATGGAAGATGCGGCAGTGTAGTGGCAGGTGGAGGGGAGTATGAGGGCAACAACATGCAAGTCAAGCATACAAATGGTACAAAAAGCCCAAGGATTAATTGTTCATCAAATTTTTAGACAAAACCCAGATTGAACATGACAGTAACATCTAACCCAACCACTCTTTTTTGCAGTCACAAACAAATGGATCGGTCTGATCCATAAGATCAACATCCTGTGCAAAAACGTTTATTTCAGGATGTCTACAACTTATTGTAAATAGAAGCCGAGCACGTTTAGAATCCCATTTGTCCACCTGAAACTTCTTTTTTTGCTATTCAACATGTTCGTCCGTGAGAAATCTCTTGCTGTAAAAATTAAGCCTCATGGACAATAGTAACCTCACATTCAACAGGAAGAATGTGACAAAGCTTCTGTTTGCCTGGTTGGACGCATATCGTCCCATCGTTATTGTCCTCAAACGAATGTCATGAGAACTGAGAAAATCCTTGTGCTTATTACGCCAACGATTTGTTATATGTTTTTCTCCATGTGGTTCTGCCTAAGTAGACATGAAGATTGAAAACAGTTAAGGTCTGAAAAAAGAGTATGTCAAAAGAACGACAGCTGAACAGTTAATTCTAGTACAATATATACGGGCTTTCAATGTGCATGAAATCATCACCTCTATGTATAAATTCTCCAGAGATCGAAAGCATCGCAGCAAGCCAATAATTATGTCCAGATCAAAACTATACATTCTGATATATATGATCTTCACAGAATCCAGCAGCATTGATAGGCTATCAATGGACGAACTCTTCATTGAGCATATAACATTATATTAGTACCCAAAGTGTACTCCAAGATGATATAAAACTTATGTGCACAAATGAAAAATGCAGCATATGATTTCAAATGTGTAGATGATAATATACGGTACCTGAAAAAGTGAGGAGCCAAACACCAACTCCTTGTGATTATTAAACGGGTCACGAATTACACCCAAGGTCTCCAGTTTGGGCGCAGAGACGACAGTTATTTCTGAAGCGGTATAACAATTATGAAGGAGCAACCTTTCAAGTGAAGGGGCATCTTCGATGATGAGCTAATGTCCTTTAAAACAAATTCCAATGCTTTTAAGGTGAGGTGACTTTATTTGGAGACAACTGATACCGATTTCTATTCCCAAAACAATCAGCAAGCGCTCCAGGGCAGGGCAACTGGAGTGGATGATGCTATGCAGTGAGGCCTCCGACAGATAAACCACCACAAGCGAAAGTTTTTTTTGCAGTGGGAGTCGAAGCATTTGTACCAGATTGTCTGGTAGATGGCACCGGGCGAAGGTGGCGGTGTGGAGAGAGGAGGAAAACCGCGAGATGGACAACGGTGGTGTGGGCACGAATTCTTGGTATGTTCGTGGTATGAAACTTTCGTGGTAATGGTAGAACTCAAACTGCTGGAGTTTTCCGAATTCAGGGCATGTCAGCCAAGCGTCCACCTTGCCGGGTATGGACAACAGGTAGCTTGTCGGGATGCAGAGGCATTGAACGGGGCCCTGCTGGTGAGAAGAGACGATGGCTCTGAGGAGATCAAATTCAAGAAGGACAGATATCTAACGACAGTCAAGATTGAGGGGCGCGGTGCGCCATAGAGGGCACCACCGAGTTGAGAGGACTTGTGTGCGGCAGCAATCCTTGGTGGGGAGAAGCGAGATGATCTCCTCAAGGATGACGCCCAGGAGATCGCCGATGCGGTCCACCAGAGATTCTACTAGTTCCTCAGATCCGGGTGGGGGGGGGAGGCTCGCCGCTTCTCCCCGCGCTACCGGGTGCGGGATCTACAACCGGCGTCGCCGCTGGCGGGAGCCTCATCTTCTTGGCACTGGGGCCAGCCGACTCCATTTTCCTTGTGGGCGTCGCGCCGAGCTCACGGGTTTGAGCAGAGTAGCCAGAGACGAGCCTAGTGGCAGTGCGAGTGGGGAAGAAGGAGGGCTGGGGATTTCTGTAGGAGTGGAAGAAGAGGAGCAGGCGTTTTCTGTATGAGTGAGGAAGAAGGTGAGCGGGGTTTTCCGGACGAGTGAGGAAGATTGGGGAGCGGGGGGAATTGGGTGGGGAGACGGAAGCGGGAGAGCGAGTTGTTCGTGTTTATAAGGCCCGCTACACTAACTACTCGCTTTTTCCCAAGAACCGCTCTCTTCTTTTGCGTTGCTGCATTGGAGCTGGTGCATGGGCTTGGCTGACTGGCCATGCATGCAGGATGCATGTGCCCGCCGGGCACTGCATGCGCCTGGTTTGTTACTAGGCCTATTTAATAGGTTGGTTATGGAGTAAATTAAGGAGATTTATTTTCTCTGTGTGGATCCACCAAATTAGAGGATGCGGTACTGGATGCAGACACTCACATTAAACTAACATTCAGAAGAACAAAAGTTCAGCATGTCTATGCACCTCAATGATTCACCATACCTCCGTTTCAAAAAAAAAAATGATTCACCATACTATAACCAATATACAAAGCTGTGAGAAGGTGTGGAAATAAAGAAAATCGGTCGATGCTTCTCTGAGCAAAGGGCCTCCCTGCGCACGCATTAATTTCCTGGGCATGCTTGTTTCTTCTCAATGTTGTGAGCACTTTGAGCATGTTGGCAACTCCACAGCTAGCTAGCTGCCTCATCTTGCAATTGATGCTGAAACATTTGCAGCAAACACATGAGGCAATAGAGATGACTCAACATGGGTCCATATTGTGCAGTTCCCCTGAAATCATATTCATTGTCCTGAATTTGAAAAGATAGGAAAACAGTAGTTATACTTAAACGGTGTTGCAAAACAGTAGCACATATCAATAGCTCGGCATGACAAAACACGATCATCTGGACAAAGCGGATACTGACCTGCCTGAGGAAGATTACATATAATTTCGTAAGTCCTTGGTTGATTTCCACCTTCGGCTGCACTGCTTGTTTGCTCCTCCACACATGACAAGATCGTTCCGCACTGCATTCAGCAAGTCAACATACGAATAAGCTAATTTCATCTTGCGGTGGTCATTGTACCTAGTTACGAATGTAGGATACCTGGAGCACCATGAGGTTAGCTGACAGCAGGTAGATGCAGCCATATAAATTTTGTGCGGTGCTACCATAATTGAGGTTTGTATCCCTTCCCGTTATGAGAATTCTTCTTGAAGTTGGTAGAATGTGACGGCTTGTTCTTTGCATCAAACTTGCCTTTCCCCTGAGATTTGTTCTTGTTGTTTTGGGGCTGGTTGGGCTGGAAGTTCTTCTCGTGTACCATGTGGGCACTAGAAGCTCCCTCAGCGACCCGAGCACGTGTGTCCTTTGCTCTCGCCTTCTCCTCAAAATCAAGAGTGCTAATGAGATCCAAAACAGAAATCTCATGTCTCTTGTTTTTCAGAGAAGTAGCAAAATCGTTCCACGAAGGTGGAAGCTTGGCAATGATGGTCCCAGCAACAAATTTGTCAGGCAACACACACTTAAAGTACTCAAGTTCCTTAGAGAGTGACTGTATCTCATGAGTCTGCTGAACAACAGAGCACTCATCAGTCATCTTGTAGTCACAGAATTGCTCCATGACGTACAACTCGTTGCTAGCGCCGGAGGGCCCAAACGTGGCCTCGAGCGCAGCCCACGTGTCTTTGTCAAACGACATATATGAATCCACAATGGAATCGTCAAGAACACTCAGCAGGGCGGCTTTGAAGAGGGTATCCATGTTCTGAAAAGCTTCCTGCTGTGTAGGATTAAGATCGCCCTCAGGCTTACCCTTAGTGGCGTCATAGCAGTACATGATCTGAAACCAATATACTGCTCTTGTGCGCCACCTTTTATATTGCACCCCCTTAAAAGTAGGCGGCTTCAAAAGCGCAGCAATACCACTCGGAGTAAATTGCCTGTAATCAGGCTTTTGGATTGGATTGTTGAATATATGAGCAATTTAGTATGAGATTTAATCCGAATCAGCAGTAACTAGATCATGATGACAATTGTAAACATCAAAGTAATGATGCGGAGTAAACCAGGAGGACAGAATCACATACTGTACAGCGGGAGCAGAACCGATGTGGTTGATGTTGTCACTCATGTCTTTGATGAAGAGGTTACCGAGGTCGGGGAATAAGGTTGTCGTTGAGGAAGTTGTCGCTGGCAGCAGTCACAGGAGTGTGCTCCCCAAAAACCTGATCGCCCCTCTCCCGTACAGGATCACGAAAGGCGGGGTTCGGAGGACTGCTGTCCCTTCTCGCGGTGCACGCCGGAAGGAAGGCTGGAGAAGAATTGCGTGGAGGCGCTAAGATCTGGAACGGTGCAAAACCATATGATATAGCGGCGGCTAGGGTAGAGCATGTCAGGTCGGTCGTGCGAGTATAATAGTAGGCCTTTGGCCCCCTAACCCCACGTCCAAGTCAATAATAGCTCAAAAAAAGTCAATAATAGCCCCACCAAGGTTTGTCTAAAAAAACGGAGTAATTAAGGCGTCCGTTAGTCCCTTTAGTATAAATACAATATCATTAATAATGGCCCCACCTTTTGTCTCACAAAGTATGTTGGAGTACAACCGGCTACACGTTTACAATCCGCTTATCTTCTCTCTCCTCTTCTCTCTCCTTCAACTAAGCACAAATACTATATTTAAATCCTTATAGCCTGCTTATGTCATCTAATTGTAGTACTTGCTCTAAAGTTACTCTCCATTGTGTAGTCTGAAATGCCGGGCGTGCAGCTGGCGGTGCCCTCGGTCGGCGCGCCGCTTCAATGGCGAAAGCAGTGAGAGGTCGCGTCGCCCTGACTTGCCATCAATGTGGAGCGGCGGGCTCAGCTGGCGCCGGGCGGGAAGCGCGCGCGGGAGGGGGAGGGGTTTTTGTTGGGCCAAGAAGGTGAGAAGCCAACTTGGGATCGGTCCGGACGGGGAAATATCATGTGCTCCCATACTCTGCATATGACACTAGTCTATGTTACTACTCCCTCCTTTCCGGTTTATAGAGATGTTTAGAGTAACATATTAATATGTTACAGTATAAGTTACTCCCCACTATGACCAGCCTTGGCCTCTCCCAGTGCTCCACCATGTATAGCTGTAAGCCTGCCACGTAGGCATAAAATATGATGTGGCACCAATAAACTAAGCACCTATGCATTGAAGACTTGAGTTACTAAGCCATTTAATGCACTTAGCACCTCATCTAAGCACTTACTAGCACCCCCTTGACCGTGGACCTTGACGGTGTACGTCACCTTGTGTCTCATAATTTTCCTCGTCATCATCTGAGTCCTAGAAGATCTCGCCCACATCATCATTAGCATGCAGCCGCCTTGATAGACAACATGCGCAGAAGGAGTAGAGGCGACTGGGGACGCACCACCACCACGTCGTGGGCACTCCGTATGTGCTCGTGTGCGTGCAGCGTGCGTGTTTTTCCATCGGTGCTAGCTCTAAGGCCGAGGTTGCGGTCGTCTTCGTCTCCGACTAGTAGTTGAGCAACGACGACAAAGAGGTGCTGCAAGCAGTTGGCTGCAAGAGATGCGTATGCGCCGTTGCGTGCGAGCTTCGTCGTAGCACGACGAACCGGACATCGCCGCGGATGGCGCACGCCTCCATGCAGTCGAGTGTGTGCGCATGCATGTGTTATTCACATGCATTCTGCGGCCGAGCGTGTGTGCATGCACGTCTTGTGTACGTGCGTTGTGTGCTCCATGCTGTGCGCGTATGTGCATGAGTTGGATCGGATGGAGTTAGTGCGTTCGCTTGTGTACATGCGTGGCTGCATGCGTCCTGTACATGCGTGGCTTGTTGCGTGGTTATCAATAATTCAATATAAACTACTCCCTCCGTTCCTAAATATAAGTCTTTCTAGCCATTTCAAATAGACTACAACATACGGATGTATGTAGACATATTTTAGAGTGTAGATTCGCTCATTTTGTTTCGTATGTAGTCCCTTATTGAAATCTCTAAAAGACTTATATTTGGGAACGGAGGGAGTATAAAACATCTTCAACTTAGCATCCTGATGTACCGTTTCTAGTGGTTAGCGAAAAGTTCATGTTCTTTTATTTGTTTATAGGTGGGCAGGCGGCAAAAAACAGGGGAAAACGCGCAAGGTTCCTTGCAGACGCTCCACCGCGAGGTTCCTTGCTCCTTCTCGGTCGTCGGGAATCTATGCTCTTCAACTCTTTTCTTTTACGTGAGCTTTGTTCATCCTTTTCGCAACACGCGGAGACATCTAGCATCAAGGTGCACGTGTCATGCAAGAAAATGGAGATAATCAGATAAGCAGTGCATAAGTGAGTCGTGCGGGGGGAAAAGCGGGGGGAAACCCTTTTTCGTAAGTGAAAGTGAGTCGTGCACTTCGATGGCACCTACGCAATATTTTTTCTCCTCGATGGCACGTGAATAGTGCACGTACTCAACGACAGAGCATGGGATGGTAGCAATGACATGGTCTGCCCTTTTTGGAGAGAGTACGTACTACTAGTAAATAACTTTGATGTGTCCCGTCAACTCGCAGAACGATGAGAAGCTTGATTATGCCTTCTCCCTCGCCAACGCGTGCGCGGTGGCTCGCAGCACGAGGAGAAACTTTTTCTTACAAGCGGTGGACGTGCAGCAGTTCATTTGGTGTCAGATTGCGAGAAGCACTACTGTAGAACCATCGACTTCCGGAAGAGGCGAAGAGCCAAGCGCAAGGTCACCTACTAACCTTAGGCTAGGCGTAGTGGGAGTAACATAAGTAGGGGTACCTATTTTTTTTATTCTAGAAACAACCACACGCGAATATCAAGGTGCTGGTTACGTAGAACAAATTTCCTGGAGTCTGTGCTCAGCCCTCCTCTATCTCTCTTCTCAGCCAGCCAGCGGACGTGCAGAGCCCATCGTCTGTTTGCTCACATGCGGTCCCACATGTCAGTGAAAACGCAAGAGGACCCACTGAACCTGCACATCTTTCACCTCGACGTGCTGGTGATGAAAAAAAATCCAATAAAGATCTTCGGTGGCCGCTTTTGGAGTTACTCAAGAGTAGTAAGATTCTTTTTACAGTTTAACCCAAGATGCACATCACGTGGCTTCAACTACCACTCTATTTTCTTGCATGACACGACCTGGATGCTGGATGTCCCACGTGTCGGCAAAAGGAGGAAGAACCCGACCAAATCTTCGGTTGTGCTCTCGGATTAGACTAGTTCTGCTAACTTAAAAATTTTATTGTGTACTACCTCCGTTCCAAAATACTTGACTTCCATTTGTCCAAAAAGGGATGTACCTATATACTAAAACATGTCTAGATACATATATATTTTGATAAATAGAAGACATGTATTGTGCAACGGAGGGAGTAGAATGGATGCAAGTTTTTGTATTGGGAAGAAGAGTACATCCATATATTGATAGAGCGTTGGAGTTGGCCTTACAAGTGGGACCGCAGTTGAGGAAACCGACTATCGGCAAACCCCCACCTCGCCCGCCGCGCGATGGCTGAAGTTAGAGAAACGACGAGGTTGAAGAGATTGCTCTAGCACGGAGTCCAAGAAACAATATGGTGTCAGATGGATGTCGTGGTGGTGGCGTGTGCCGTACTCCTGGACGTGAATGCTTGTTCTGGCCCATGCCACCCTACTACTACTCCTACTACTTACTATATACTACTAGTATCGAGGATTCGAGGTGCTGGTTACGTACAGCGAACACATATTAACATATGGCTACAGTAAAAACACCCGCCCGACGCGCGAAGCATGTGAAGCTAGTACAAATAGTGTACTACTATTGTTGATTGGCCTCATCCGATAACCTGTTGCAATGCACGTACAATTATGTATTCGAAAAATATTTTTTTGCCTCGTCGCACCACTCACTCAGAGAAGCGACTCGAAAGCCATTCATAAATTTAGTAAGTTTATCACAGGCATATCATTTTATTACATACAACAGGTCATCAACCCACATCGACAACGAGGATACATTATAAATACTAAAGTTTTCACCACACAACAAATAACAAGCAATGAAATGAACTTCAACTCAACCATTCCTCGGTGTTGGAAAAGCTTGCTTTGAACCACAAGTGATTCTCTGGGACGGGCCATCTATTGTCGATCTCGAGACCAACGCAGGACTGATCATCCAGGCTGAAGCGGCCTACTATATCAGTACCAGGGTAGGGAACCACCCAAATGTCCGAGGTATAGACACAGTTGCTTCTCATAAATGGTACTAGTAACGTTGTGTCAACAGCAGTTGGATCACCTTTCACCATCATGGGATAGTTTTGTCCAAGGAAGAGCGAGTTTTCTCCAAGACTATCAATTCTGTACCAGGGCGAAGGTGTTGGCGCTAGCACACTAGTATCCATCCCGAATACCATGCAACGGGTGTTGGAATAGGTCCGGAGAGTGCGACCATGGGAGACAACACGTGCTCCCTCAGTAGTAACAAACTCAGTGCGCTGTATACACACAAGAAGAGGTGATCCATCGGAATTAGTTGCCAGGCGCCACTGAGTATATACGTTCTGCTCGTCCTCATGCTCGTGATCATCACCATCGTCATCTCCCCCTTGGTTATAAAAAATTTCAAGTATTGGTGGTGGAATGTTCACAGGAGCTTGGAAACACAAGAAGAAGGTCAATTAGTAAAGGGAAACTTGCTAACCCGCATGCATGTGGATGAAACAATTATAATTACGGTGGAAGACAAACGTACCAAAAGTATAAGGATTCCATGCAAAAACAGTGCCACGAGTGGTGGCAGCAAACACAAGGCCCTCGTATTGAATTGCATCACAGTACACATCTGTGTATAGAAACTGATTTGTGAGCAATATCCATCCAGTCGATATCCTTGCCCTCAAGCGATGGCATCTTAACATCATGTGTATCATTATCAAGCGGCATCAACTTGCACAAGGCGAGGCCTCCGTCGTCCCCGCGCCAGTAGTCATCAGGGTCACGGCGAAGAAGATAGGGGAGATCAAACCGCTCCTTGACTCTTGGGTTCCTTGTAATGATGTTATTAGTTGAGCCGAGAATGGGCTTGAACGAACCTGCCATGCTAGCCGAGGTGATGACGTCGCATCGATCAATGAGTTCCTCCACCATGTCATCTTTCAGATCGGGGCAAGAATAACGGGGTCGTTTCTGGCCTGTTCCCTCCATGGAGAAGATGATCGAACAATGGCAGAAGAAAGGGTGAAGGGCTGAAGGAAAATGGAGGAGGGACAGGAAGAGCGTGCGACAGCAGTTCCAAATCGAGAGGGAAAGGCGAAGAGTCAGTGGACGGTTGCCAGTTTGCCACGGTTCACGAAGAGGCGCCCCGGCCTACACGTCCGTTCGGAAATACTACTAGTCGCCGTCGTCTCACTGATATGTTGGAACGGGACCACATGTCAACGAAACATGGTGTGTAATTTCTCGTGCAAAATGCGATCTGGCCGCGTTGGCCCGAGGTGCCGCATTAGTTTTTTTTTTGAAAGTTTGCCGCATTAGTTATCGGCCTTTATTTTTTTAACATGCAATCTGAATGGATAGCTCCTGTGGTCATCACACGTGAGCGGATATAGTGATGGTTGATTCGCCCGAGCAACTTATTACTGTGGGAATATGGGAGTACCAACGGATTCAAGGAACAGAGAAATGATGGTTGCTTTGTCCGAGCAACTTACTGTGGCGAAGGTGGGGCTCTGTGATTTGACTGCTCACTAGTCATTACTACTGCGACGCAACGACCGGGGTGAATCTTTCCCTGAAGTTGTGTTGTGCACTCAATATTGCTGCATGGCAGGTGGAGCCGGATGAAGGATGTCGAACATGTCGGCGAAACGAAGTTGAATTGTTTCTGGCATTGCAATCAATCCTTCAGGATTTCTTTATATGTACGCATAATTTTGATGAAATTGTACTGTGTTATTATGAAGGTTTCAACTTTGGTTCCCGCAGGAAAAATAAAAAGGTTTCAACTTAGGATTCATGTGTCTTGCCTCGAGATTATCTCGTTACAACATTCCATCAAATACAAATGAAACTACCATGGCTAATGCATCTCAATGGTTCGCAGATCAGCGCCAATATTCACATCACAACTGAAGACAAAGTTGTGAGAAGGTGTACAAATAAAGAAAAAAATATAATTGATCGATGCTGTTCGTAGGCATGGCTCCATTTCCTTGGCATAGTGTTCATTGCTTGGCAGCTAGTTTCACCCAGCTATGTAGCCAAAAAAGAGGTGTATGAAGGACACCACAATCCAATCATTTTGTGCAGCTCCACTAAAATCGAGCGGACCATCCCTGTTTGCAAAGATATCAGTCAATGTGATTACAATAATAGTGGAACTAGATGATGAAACATAACACACATAAATAGAAGCTGATCACCTCTACAATCTCTCTTTAGGACTAACTTGTTGTTGGAGAAGATTAGGCACGGAGTTGGATGAGGAGGATAGCAAAACCAATCTCCCTTTCCGCAGTCCCACAGAAATGTAAAAACGTTGCCCGTATGACATTTTGGCGGAACTGCACAAAACACTCTTCAGAAAAGTGATTTGTGTAGTTCACCAAAAGGTCGCAATAGCAACGAGGTGAAAATGGATAGCCCTATTTGCAAAAGGAGGTCGAAAGGTAACAATTACTGCCCAATAACACGAGTTGAAGACACATACGCCGACAAAAAAGAAGCATGTTCCATGTAATAAGGGAAAGATAGCACATGGTGGTTTATCAAAAAATGGTTTGAGGACGAGATTGCAAGATGGAAAGTACGCCGGCCGAGATACGATTTAAGCAAACAACTAAAGAAGATCCACATGAAGCAACGTGGGAAGATGGGCAGTGGAGCAAGGTCGGAGGAAGCTGTACCTAAGGGTCGTCCGGATGTTACTAGGAGGGCGCCGACGGCCGGGATCTGCCCATACTGCGGCAGCGAGCAAGTGGCGAAGGCCCTACCGCGCCGGAGCTTGGTCAGAGAGAACGGCGGACCGTAGATCGGGACGTGCCGCCTCAACGCCGTCGAACGGAGAGACGATGCACATCCTCCCTTTCCGCCGGCGGACGGGATGCGGCCGAATCACTGACCAACGCTGAGAGAGAGAGGCCACGGCGGCCTTGTGTGAGATGGTGTGACGAGAGACAAACCCATTTTTCCATTTTCCCCACGGCAATCGTTTTATATTCTGTACGTGCCATTGAGGAATATATAACTTTATTTAATGCTAACGCGTCAAGTCGAACTTTGTTCCGTCTAGGCGTGGTACCCGACCCTCCTTCGAGTAAACAACCGCTACACGCGTCAAATTATCACGTGGGGTGCCTTTTCGTACAGAAACGAACTCCACCGTGTACCCGCGCGGGTGTGGCCGGGAACGATACGTGAGTACGTGCGTCCTGCGTGCACTTATTCTTTAGGTGCAGGTACGTACGTGGGTGGGTGTGAGAGAGATGGTTTGTGCGAAACAGAGGCAATGTGTTGATGGTATCTCAATCAAAAAAATGTAACATATGCAATGTGTGTGAAACAGAGTCATGGACGTGAGATATCGATAGAATTGAAAACAGGGATGAAGTGTGTGGCTGCGCGATCGATAAAGAGTGCCATCGAATTTGTGTTTGCCCACGTCAAAGATACACGGCGGCTGGCCTACTGGAATTTGAGAGGGCAGAGGTGTAGTTTTTCTCCGTGGCATGGATACCTACCTACAACGTTCGACTATCGGTGTGTGTGGGGGGGGGGGGTGGGGGGGAGGGGGTAGAGACTGATCGACTAGTATATGTGTGGGGAAGGAGAGAGACCTAGCTATGTATTGAGGGAGATCGATCGACATCCATGGATATGTGTAGCAGGGGAATAAGGTTGGGAAAAAGACAAAGGTAGAGCGTCGGAGGCTTGGTGGTGGAGTGGCGTCTCACAAATGGTGGGAGAGGCCTGCTAGACAAACGGAGGGTATGAGTGCAATATCAATAAGAGAGGGCGGGGGATGTCTCTCTGTCTATGCACGTGCGTGTGAGAGACGGGTCGGGAGGTATTCAAGGATGATGAGGGGAGAAGATATGGTTGCGGTAAGCATACGTAACTACATAGGAAGATCAACTGTCGTGTGTCCGAGAAAAGGAGAGACATAACTAGCGAGGTAAGTGTATCGGTGCTTGGTGAAAACGAATTATAGTCGACCTGGCTATATGTAGGGAGATCAGTTCATATACACGCCTGCATGTGTTAGAAGCAAATAAGGTCTGGAGAGGTAGACAGGGGGAGAGGGTGTGGCTAGGAGGTGGTGCGAGAGGCCTACCATGTCGAGGGGGGAGGAGTGTGCGAGTATGTGATCAATGAAAAGAGGGGCGGGAGTGTGCACCTGCGTGGAATCGTATTGGGCATAGGGGGGCATGGACGGTGAGAAGAGAAGAGGGGAAGTATATATGTGTTTGTTGTAGGCACACTTGGCTAGAGAGGTATATCGACCGGTGTGTGCCGGAAAGAAGGAGCTGGGGGCCTACACACACCGTTGGTGGACGACCTAAAGAGAAATAATGAACGTGCGCGATGGAGGGGACGCTAAGGGTGTGTGAGAGGGGGGGGGCGTGTGCATGCACGATAGAAAGTTAGCGCTAGCTAGCTACAAATAGAAGAGGATAGTGAAGGTGTAAAAGACGAACAAAGATCATAATTCATTATAAAAAAATGGATACGGATACTTGAAGAAGATATCATAATGTAGAACATTGATTATAATTTGGGCTAATGTGTGGCTTTTGCAACTCAGGTCTAAATACTTGTCATAATGTAGGGGGCGGGGCACTATACTTTGTGTGATAAACACGGTGTACGTATGGAACATGGTTTAGATTATGAATATATAGTTAGTACATCAAATGTACTATTATTTGGAATCAACATCAAGTGTATTCAAAAAATAGAATTCGAGTTCATGTAGTACACATAGTTCATATCTATCTCTATAGTAATCATGTGGTGTGTTATTAAGGTAATACACGAATGATGGTTGAAGTTGGCAACAATCATGATTGTAGATTCTTATTGAAATAGAGAAACGAATTCAAATTTAGTTCGAATTGCAGCGGTAGTATAGACATTTGGAATGCACTAAAATGTTAGTATGAGTAGGTTACATGCATTATACAACAAGCGAAAAAAAATTAATCGGACATAACATGGATTCATACTCCCTCCTTCCATCTATATAGGGCGTAATGAGATTTTTAAGACCGCCTTTGACTATTGACAAGATTAATAGTACATGACATGCACAATGTGAAAATTATATCATTGAAAGAACCTTTCACACACGAATTTAACGGTGTGCTTTTTGTAAGTTGCATGTCATATATCATTGCTCTAATATTTGGTCAAAGTTAGCATCAAAAAACGCATTAGGCCCTATATAGATGGAAGGAGGGAGTAGCTTTGAATAGCATTTGTATAGTAAAACGGGGCAAGACTCTCTCTTTGTGTGGTGTGAATAGTTTTATTTTTTTCGTTTTCTTTTTGGTTGAGGGAAGTGTGAATTGATTTGGTACGTACAAGTACAATATTACTACACGTTAGGCTTGTCCCTAAAATTCAACCCGCATCTTGTTATATCCCGAAAATTCACATATCGTGCTCCCAAAACTGGCGCCTTCACAACCCGCGCCTTGCTATCCCAAAATTACAACGCGCGCGAAAACTCCCTCCAGCTGCCAAATCCCGACACACGAAATCCCCCTCCTAACCCTGAGCCGAAAGGGCCACTAGTTCAAATCGGTGGGGGGTACTTTTGTAACACACCCTACATTTTGGACAAGCGCGTCCCTAAGTCATGCTTCACCCCCTCCCATCGCCCCTTTTCGCCATTCGAAATCCCAGGCCGCCATAACCTCTCTGCTCCAGCCACGAAACCCCACCCTCCTCCGTCCGCCACCTCACCGCTGCCCAGCTGGAGCCTCTTCCCCGACGACGTCGTCCACCACAATAGCTCGACGTCCCTCGTCCACCTCCCCGGATGAGGATCCGTCGTCCATCTCGCCGTCCCGCCGGTTCAGCCGCCCCATCCTCCACCTCCAAGGAGCTGCTCCGACGATCGCCTCGTCTATCGTGGCTGCTCCATCCCCACAGCGCCGCCTTAACCCGCTCCACCGGAACCGCAACATCCTCACCGACTCCTCGGACGAAGCCGAGGCCTACTCGGCGCCACCAAAAAGGTTGTACACTCATCGCATCGCACCTTCTCCTTAACTCGACCTCCCGGCGCCGATGGTGCTCCATCCCGCACCCCCATGGAGTGGCTACCTTGAAGCTGGCACCGCGGGCGACATCTCCACGGCGGCTCTCCCCCAGTGCGAGGCCCCTTCGGCGGCGGCGTCCATACCAGCCGGATCTGCTACTGCTGCTCCGGCTCTCGCTCGCTCGCTCGCGCTGCTGCTGCTGCTCCGGCTCTCGCTCAATCACTCGCTCGCCCAGCTACTGCTGCTGCTCTCCCCCTCGCTTGTGCTGCTGCTCTGCTCCGATTAAGCCACACTTCAGTCGACTGAGTCGACTTTTGGGTCAGTCGATTTTTAGGTGTTGGAGGGGCTCGCCGGAGTGAAGGAAGAACCACCCGCAGTGGGGACGGGGGCTCGCCGGAGAGGTACCCCACTATCTATCTTAGGGTTCAGGGCGGGGGGCGGGGGCCTAGAGGGCTGGCCGGGGCGGTGGTGGCGAGTTGTTTCGTGGCGGCGAGGCGGCGCTCGGGCGGGCGGTTCGGCCGGTGGTGGCTAGCGGCTCAGGGGGGTGCAGGTTGGAGATGAACTGCAGGCCCTCCCTAAACTACATGTCAAGTGCCTCTCCGCTACCATTATGTCCAGTTTCGATAGTAGCATTCAGATTCCACAGTAAATTTTAGTTTCGACAGTTAAGTTCAGAGTCAACAGTTTTTACCTCATCTGTTGTAGTCAGGTGGTTTTTGGTGATGTTAATTTTACATCCATTTTACATCATCTATTGGAGATGCTATTAGAATCCCACTTGAGATTGACGATGTCTGTCTTGTGCTGCTTCAGCCTTGATGTCTTACGGCTCACCGGAGCTGCTCCAACGACAGAACGATCCATCACAACAGAGCAGTGCCCTGGACGCCGTCTACAGATTCCTCAGATCTTCCTCCACACCTCCGACAGCCACCTCTGCCTCAACTGCTTCAGCGACCAACCCAATGATGCTGAGGTCGACACGGCTACGGAAAATAGGTTGTACACTTGTTGCATCACTCATTACTATACATTCACGTCGATCCATTAGGGCTATTTTGGTTCAACGGAAAAACATAGCAATAGGGAATTTTCCAATGGCACTCTACTATTCAATTATTCATGCATTTTGTTGAAAGGAATGAAGCAAAACATCCACCTGGACCTACTTTTCAAAATCCTATGCATGAAAACAAGACCAAGTGCATTAGTGCCAGAATAACATTCTAACTGTACACGCTTTCATATGGTTTCACTTTATTTTGGCCATGTTTCTTTGCATTCCTCTGCTCTTCCAATTCCTGTAAACCAAACACCCAAGTTGACAGAAATCCTGTGTTTACAAATGCTCTGTTTACCATGTGCATTTTCCTATCCTATTCCGGTGTTTTTCCTATCCCTGCATTTTAAGAATCATGCAAGCCAAATGAGCCCTTAAAGAATTACTTCAGTTACAGGTACGTGTCGAAGGGAACTTTGTGTGATTTGTCCTGCTCCTGCCGCGATGTCATCCACCTCACCTGAGCTGCTCCATCGACAGAAGCATCCACCAAACCAAACATCACGACTCCTGACCGTCTTTCGCCGCCTCAGATCTCCTTCCCTGCCGCCGGCACCCACCGCAACGGCATCACCATCATCGACTCAGCAGATGAACCTGAGGAGTACACGGGTCCACAAGAGAGGTCGCACTCTTTTGTTTCTGCTTATGTTATGCATTTCTTAAACTTACCTGCTACTTTATCGTCCTGTTCAACTCTTGGACTCCCAAGTCAGGTCCAAATTAATGTTCAAACTTGAGTTCTAAATTAGTTGTGGGGCACATATCGAGGCAGCAATGAATAGTATGTCTGTCTAATATCTGGTTCACCTAGGGTATGCCTATGTTGTTCATCTTGGGTGGGAAACAAATAGTAAAGCAATCATCATCTGTCTTTTTATTAATTTAAAGCAATCATCAGCCTACTATCATTATTTTTGGATCCATCCACTGGTTGTTACCATCACTTTAAATTTCTGCATGCTCTCCTTACATAATCTCACCATATTTTTTTTCGTATGCATGTCAGATATTGTACACATTCATGCTGAACATGTAGAGAAAAAGAGAAGAGTTTTGTGCGGCAATACAATGTCATGCATACATCGCTCCATGGTGGGTTCAATGGCAAACCCTCCCCACCCCTCTCCAGATTGTAATCCAGAGGAAGATATCTGTTCTGAGGCGGATTTAGACGCCCCTGACCACTCCTATTTACCTCCCAAGGTGTTTGCTCTACCTTGGCATGGTGATGTTAGTCATATCATGCATATGTTGCCTTGCAGTGCCTACTTTTGACATCATATATGTCATCTGCTTAGTTTAGACATGTTCTGTAATGCCACCTGCTTAGTTTCTATATCATACTCCCTCTGTCCGAAAATACTTGTCATTGAAAAGGATGTATCTAGATGTATTTTAGTTCTAGACACATCCATTTTGATGACAAGTAATTCCGGACGGAGGGAGTATATGGGAATTATGCAGTCTCATGTCTTTTAGCCAGCCATAATATATGTGAAATGTGCAATGCCATCCTGTTTAACCAGACATCATATATTTGAATGATATCTTGCCCATCCTTTTCTTTATTACATTTCCATTTGTCGACAATGTTTGTACATTAAACTACTCTTCCTGTGAATCAACCATTTGGGTGGGAGATGGAAAAATCTGGAGGGAAAACAAGGCCTTCAGAGCAGACAGTGCTACCTGTCGAAGTAGATCTCTTGTTGGGTCCCGATAGCTCCTCGGAGATGGATTCAGAGACAGATGACCAATCCTATTCCCCCACTGAGGTGTATGCTCTAACTTGGCACGGTTATACTGCTCATATTATGCATATGGTGTCTTGCATTGCATAGTTTAGACATCATATAGACAATATTCAACACCATGTTCTTAGTTCAGACATCATATCGAATGCCCTCTGTTTAGCATATAAATCACATATGTGAATTAAATGATGCGATCCTGACTACTTAGATAACATGTAGGTGAATTATGTCATGCGATCCTGTTTAGTTATTCATCATATCTTTGAATTATGTTATGCTATGCTATCCAGTTTAGATAGACATCATATATGTGAAATTATGTCATGCTATCCGTTTTAGTTAAACAATATACATGTCAACTATTTCATGCCCTCTTTTTTCCACACTATCTATTGCATCTGTCTCTCATACAATGTCTGTAGATTCAACTATGTTTCCTGTTTATCAGCCATTTGAATTGGAGCGGGTGATGCCAGTATCTAGCGGACTAAAAACGCGGTCTTCAAATAAAACAGTGCTACCTCTTGGTGGAGATAGCACCCCGGTTGTACATGCACAAGAACCAGCCCTACCACACATAACCCAAACTCTCGCAGATTGTACCCCTACTGCGATGGACAGAGAACCAGCTTCACCCAATCTAACCCCAACCCTAGCCGATAGTAACCAGTTCCTGTTGACACAGCACCATCTCCACCACAGAGCTCCCAAACAAGAGCAGTTAGTAAGGCAGCTCCAGTGCCCAAAGGGCCAGTACTATCACGGCGAACCCCAACTCCACTAGTTAGTACGCCTATTCCTGTGGAGGAAGCACAACCAGCTAGTCGTAGTTTAGCATCTATCGCATTTGATGTTGTTAAATCGTATGTGCGTATCTTCCCATCTTGGAAATATTATACTGAAGATGAAGGAAAATGCCAGTTGCAGGTGTTTGTCCAGGAGTTATGTGTAAGTAATGTTATTCATGGCAATTACTTTGCTTCGTCCCATACATCCTACCTCCATGATGGTTATAATACAACAAATTTTCCCATTTTTCTCTATAGAGAAGGACCAATTTGGAAACTCAGGATGAGGTAACTTGTGCTAATACCTCCTCTATCTTCAAGAATGCTTGGTGGCAGTATCGGAATTACCTGAAGACAACGTACTTCGCCGGCAAAGAAACTCATCAAATTCCCTTACGTTCTCCTGAGACACATTTACTGGACAATGAGTGGGAATGCCTTGTTCTGTACTGGTCTCGAACCAAGAATGTCGTAAGGTCTATGAGCTCATTTTCTATTTTTAAGTATTATATTCTTGCGTCTTACTGTACTCTCTTCATGTAGAACAAGTGCCTAAACCTGAAGAAAAACTGTTCTAATTTAAGATTCCATTGCTATCATAGTTCAAAAAAGTGCTAGGCGTTAATTGTGCGTTTTGCCACCGCCTTGCGCTTTACTGACCAAAGCGCATGCTTATGCGCAGTTATGCACAGATTAAGCGTAGTTATGCGCAATGCGTTTTGCCAACGCCTAGAGCCTAGGCGCGCTTAAGCGCTCGCTTAGGCGCGCCTTTTTTAACTATGATTGCTTTGCTCTTGTATCACTGTATTTACTCATACAAACTTATTTTTAAATTGAAGGATCCAATCAAAACTCCAATGGCACAGCAGGTATGTTCACACATGTTTCTTTAACAGGTTTGCTCTTATTAATAGCTCTATTGATTTCAATTTCAATTGTGTATACAGTTGACTTTCATATCATGCACATTACTAGCATCACAACAGAGCCAATAGTGTTGTTGTACATGTAGACCCGTGGTACCCATTTGAAATCTTGTTGTGCCGTGTAGTTTCCCATGCTTTGTATTCTTTCACTGCTGCTTTGTCTTGAACTGATATGATTGGAACCGTGTCTCTATTTTGATTTGGCAAGACAATGCAGTGACCATAGGACATAGATATATGTTTGTTTGATGCTTTTATTATGTACTAGTACTTGGCAATAGAAGACTTGGTAGTTTAATCCTGTCCACCTTACTAATGAACTGGTTCACCGAAATGAGTTTCATATACTAGTACATGCTAAACTTGTTATGTGTCTGCTTGTTTCTTCTTTTAGAATGCTGACAGAATATTGGGGAAGAGTGCCTTATTAAGCAATGGTAAAGGAAGTAATGCAGATAAGGTTTAGGATAGTGACACATCCTTGTTGGTCTCCAACAAAGCTGATGAAACAGCTAAGGAAGACTATCTTGAAGACAGCGAGACAACCCCAAAGTCCTGTCTTGGTTTAGTGTTCGAGTTATTGGCCACTACCGCTTGCACAAGCTATTCAAGCTCACTGTCTGGATCAGTTCGGTTTCTTGAGTCTCAACTACAAGCTGAAAGACATCGATCAGCTGTGCTGCGACAAGAAGCGGAAGGACTGCGGAAGTCCCTGGAGCATTCAGATGCATACTTTCTGGTGCAACAGCAAGCGTTGGAGGATTTTAGTGCCAAACAGGACAAAGCTAATCAGCTTGCTAAGCTTATTGCCGGCATGGTGGATACCCAGGATAACGTTTCTTGAGCTCTTCTGAAGTTGTTTCAGTTATGCTCTTGTTTTGCTGCCGCGTTTATTTGCACTGGTGGCCAATTTTGACGGCCAGTGTATGTAATATGCTGCTTTGTTCCCTATATTTGCACTGGTGGCGAACTTTGATGCCCAGTGGATGTAATATGTGTAATAGCGGTAATAGCCTAGCGTTAATTGCGTGCTTATTTATTTCCTTATTGTCTTGTTTAGTTGTTTGCTTGTAGTCATTGCAGTTCTTTTTCTGTGTTTTTCTAGTGGCCACAATATCCTATTTTTGGTAACTAGGCCAGAATAATCATGGCAACACACGGACTGTTGTAACCATGGGCCTCCTGCAGGCCGTATGATCGATGGGCCTTCTTCCGGCAGTAGGATCCATTGGCCTTCTATACGGGCCGTAGGATCCATTGGCCTTCTATACGGGCCTTAGGATCATGGGCCTTCTACGGGCCGTAGGGTCCATGGGCCTTCTACGGGCCGTACGATCCATGGGCCTTCTACGGGCCGTACTATCCATGGGCCTCACACGGGCCGTAGGATCCATGGGCCTTCTACGGGGCGTATCACCATTTCGCCAATCATGGGCCGTACTATTCGTGGACCATAACGAGCCGTTAATAGGCCGTATTTGATAACTCTACGAAAACAGTCCAACGGGTTTTTTTTGACATGAAAACGGCTCAACGTATTAACGGTCCGCAAACGGGCCGACTATAATGACGGGCTGAATTTCGCCCACAATCAGAAAATGACAGTAACGGGCCGTATGTAACCGAATGCTGCAAATGAGCCCAAGAATCAATGGGCCCTGAGAAGGCCGAAATATAACTTGGGCTGGAAACGGCCCAATGGAATAACGGGCCGGTTAATGGGTATAAAGTGATACACTGTTCATTACGGGCCAGTTTCACCACGGGCCGTTAATGGGCCAAGAGTTACAAAGGGCCTCATATGGGCCGAAAGAAGTCACGGGCCACACATCGGCCGGAAGTTAAAACAGGCTGGAATCATATTGGACGGCCCAGATGACGCTACTGGGCCTAATTCAGATAGGGCGTAACGGGCCCTGGGTTAGCGGGCTGTAAATGGGCTATATGCAAACATGCCGTTAACAGGCTTTCCGTGGGCCGGCCCGCCACCTTTTGACCAAGTCAAACGGGCCGGCCTTTTCACAGGAATGGGCCTCTGTTGAGCCGTGCCACGTGTCGCCGTATCATAGGCGCCTTCGGTCCAATGAGCAGATGACATCTGTCCCAACGGTGAGCCGACACGTGTTTCCTCCAGCCAATGATAATTTTACACGTGGAAAATCCCCATTGGTCGGGGCTGTTAACGGGTTATCGGATCCAAAACCCGACCCGATAGCTTAACGGCGTTCCGTTACAGTGGATGCCACGTGTCGGTCACCCTTGACGAAAGCACTTCTGTGACGCGCGATTTATCGTCATGGAAGTGGACACTTCCGTGATGATAATTTTTGTAATGTCATGGAACACTTCTACGACAGCACAGGTATGACTATCTTGATTCTGTCATAAAATCGTCATGGATGTACATGCATGACAAAAAACGCGACCTACTGTGACAAACACGTATCATCACGGAAGTGTATTCTTTTTGTAGTGTATGTCCATGGCTCGCGCTCATGTATTGCGTGAAAGTTGAAAAGGTTTGAGAATACTAAAGTATGAACTCTTGAATAGATCGATCCGAAAGAATAACTTTGAAGTGGTTTCGTACCCTACGATAATCTCTTCGTTTGTTCTCCGCTATTAGTGACTTTGGAGTGACTCTTTGTTGCATGTTGAGGGATAGTTATATGATCCAATTATGTTATTATTGTTGAGAAAACTTGCACTAGTGAAAGTATGAACCCTAGGCCTTGTTTCCTAGCATTGCAATACCCTTTTTGCTCACTTTTATCATTAGTTACCTTACTGTTTTTATGTTTTCAGATTACAAAAACCTTTATCTACCTCCCATATTGCACTTGTATCACTATCTCTTCGCCGAACTAGTGCACCTATACAATTTACCATTGTATTGTGTGTGTTGGGGACACAAGAGACTCTTTGTTATTTGGTTGCAGGGTTGCTTGAGAGAGACCATCTTCATTCTATGCCTCCCACGGATTGATAAACCTTAGGTCATCCACTTGAGGGAAATTTGCTACTGTCCTACAAACCCTGCACTTGGAGGCCCAACAACGTCTACAAGAAGAAGGTTGCGTAGTAGACATCAGTTAGTTGTGGATAGACCGCGGTGACAATTAACGGAGAGATGGGCAAGTTTTTTTCGAAATAAGAGAGGTCTCCCCCAAGGCGACCCAAGGTCGCCGCTCATCTTCAATTTCATAGCGGATGCGCTGTCGGCTATATTTACAAAGGCCAAAGTGGCGGGGCACATCAAAGGGTTGGTGCCCCACCTCATCCCGGGGGGGGGGGGTGACACATTTACAATACGCGGACGATACTATGTTGTTATTCGAGCCTGACAACCATAGTATTGCCTCTATCAAGTTGTTGCTCCTCGCTTTCGAGATTTTGTCGGGGCTGAATATCAACTTCCTGAAAAGCGAAGTTATCACTATGGGGATGGACCAACGAGAGAGTATGTGGATTGCAAACCTACTTAATTGCAAGTTTGGGGGCTTTCCGATTAAGTACCCGGGGCTCCCGATCACCTACCAGAAGATTTGAATCTCCGAGTGGGAACCATTATATGGTAAAGTGGCTAATAGGGTTAGCCCGTGGCGATGAAGGTTTATGTCATCGGCAGTTAGGCTGATCCTTACCAATTCTAGCCTTTCCTCCCTCCCACTCTTTACGATGGGGATGTTCCTTCTGGCGGATGGGGTACACGTAATAGACACCCCTCGCTCTAGGTTCTTTTGGGAAGGAGCAGGAACAAAGCGGAAATATCGCTGGTCAAGTGGGCGGCGGTATGTAGACCCAAAAAATTTGGAGGCTTGGGAATTACCAATTCAAAGCTCATGAACGCTGCCTTGCTGACTAAATGGTGGTGGCGACTCACCCAAAGTGAGTCGGGACTCTGGGCGGATCTACTACGGGCAAAGTACTTCCCGGACGGGAACTTGTTCAATGCTAAACCCTCGGGTTCGGCGTTCCGGGATGGGGTCCAAGCAGTACGTCCGGCGTTCTCGGCAGGGGCCCATTTCTCCGTAAATAACGGAATGTCCACATGTTTCTGGTTAGACAAATGGCTCAAGGACAGCCCACTTTGGCAGTCCTTCCCGCTACTCTATAACGTAGCCACACACATCAATATAATGGTGGGTGACGCCTTGTGCACCTCGCCACCGGCAATCCACTTTTTGCGGCCCCTCTTGACGCAAGAAGCGGCTAGTTGGGACTTGCTGCAGGCTAAGATTTCTACCCGGCCTCTTAGCTTGGGGGCTGATGGGGTCTCCTGGGACTTGACCTCGTCCCATAAGTTCTCGGTCAAGTCCTTGTATGACAAACTGTCCGAGGGAAGCACCTTGGACATATCTAGGGGGTTATGGAAGGCCGCGCTTCTGCTCAAGATTAAGATTTTCCTTTGGCAAATGTTCAGAAATCGTCTCCCGACGGCAAATAATGTAGCCAAGCGCAACAGCCCCTTCGACGGCTCCTGTGTAGTGTGCAAGCTCCACGAGGACACAAACCACGCTTTATTCCAATGCGCTTTAGCTAAGTTTGCGTGGAGTGTTGTTAGTGACGCGTGCCACCAAAATTGGAACCCAATATCGGGACCGGATTTATTGGCAGTGTTACAAACCCAGCAGGAGGCTAATGCTAGGGTGCTATGGCGCTGCGTGGGTGCGCTGTTGTGGTCCATTTGGACGATCCGGAATAAGATTACGGTAGAGAAAAAAAATCCCTGCTCACCCGGCTGATGTAATATTCAAATGTCATCTTTTTCTTCGGATGTGGACACCGTTGGGGAAACAACGCGATGCTGAACACATGAGGGCCACGATGGAGAAGATCAGCAGCAATATCTCGCGGCTTCACCACTCTGCGTAGCTGGATCTTGACTCTTTTGGCGTCGGTTGTGTTTTGGGGAGGCAAGGAGTGATGCTTCAGTAGGAATATATTTTCCCATGTCTTGTCTCTTAAATTTGAACCTGGTTTTGTAATGCGGCCTTGAGGCCTGTCCAAACTATGTGGGTGTGTAAGTTACTTGAACCTTGTGATGCTGCCTGGTGGCTTTATTAATTTAAAACCGGACGCTATTAGGGTCTATGTTCAAAAAAACAATATAAAGGCAGGTGGACTAGTTTTGAAGCGCCCTCGAAAAATACATGCCGATCGAGCGCGGGATAGCGACTCTGCTATTCTGGCTTTATTGGCTACAATCACCGTAGCTTACAACTACTCCTCTTTTTCGATACACTTTTATTATCTCAAAATGTAGTATCAAGCGAATACAAATCATGATGAACGATACCTGGTCTCTGCATAACTAAGATGTACACAATAAAAAAACTGTCTGACAAAGTATGTAAAAAAGGTAATTCGGCAACAGTAAAATCATATGAGAGCAAAACTATCCCTATGCCGATGAAGGAGCTGGACCAATCTGGAGATTATGCTGCCACCCATGTTGGGTAAAAACCTCTCTGACCACCCGCTCCAACCGCATACACGCCACCTTGAACAACGACTGGTACTCTGTTCGATGCAGCATAGACCACATACGAAGCCAATCTGTACAATGGTAGATAATGTGCATTGGAGAGGAGATTTTGCCATTAAAAACACAATCATTTGTACATAAGCAAAGCGACCATAGTAAGACATACGCTTCCACCCGAATTAGCGTACTAATTTTATTTGGTATTCTGTCAAGCCAGTAACCGTATATATTGACAACAGTTGTCGACGGATACAATGAACGCTATTTGGACGAGGATCATGTAGAACGCGTAAACTTGTATTGCAAAAAGAGGTGTTTGATTGTGTTGTCGTGAGTACAAAAGTTACACTTCTTGCTTCCTTTCAGTTGCGTCTAGCACTTAATCTTCTCAATGCATCGATGGCTAAGCTTAGGTTATCTTTTGTGACTATGACATAATTTAAGCGAAGTTTGATTTTCCAAAGTAAAGTTTGAATAATCTATCAGGTCCAATTGCCAGCCAACTACCTGTACAGTGACCTGACTCTGAAGATACCAGAATAAATCAAATCTACTTCTGCTGCGTGCACTGAACGTTGCAAAGCCAACCCACCAAACAGTGTCCCTCAACTGAACGCAGTGCCTTTGTACAGCTTCACATAGGCACTGTATGTCTTAAAGCCTAACAACCAGTTTCTCACGGCAATATGGTTGACGGAGAAATCCGCATCATTAGAGCATCTACAACCGGGGCCCTAAATCTGACTCATACACCCGGACAGACCGTCCAATCGTTGACCGGTCACAAAATTTTGACCCAGATGGACGTCTCAAACGCGCCTCAAACGTCCGGGTTAATCGGTACCCCTCATATCCAGCTCAAATATGAGGCGAATATTTGAAGCGCAGGTGCGCTCTGGCGCGTCCACCACGTCGTCCCGACAGCCTGACCGCATCGCAAATTGCACCAAACCCACCAAATCGACCTACCAGATCTATTTGCTCTCTCCTCTCTTCTTCCTCCTCATTGACTTCCATCTCGCCGCTCCGCCGCAGCGCGCTCCGCAGCCGTTCCTAGCCTCTGTGCCGCCACCTCCGGCAGAGCAGTCCTCTCTCCCGTCCTCGCCGTTGGGACGTGGTTACTGACCCGGACCCCACTGTGGTACGCTCGGCAACTCTCTGGCTCCGCCTTGAGCCCTATGTGTTCGATACATTGTCTGACCGGAAGTTTTATGTTTTTTTTAGGGAAAACGATGAATTCCGACACTTCGTCGGACGAGGAGTATGGACTAATGAGCTTGATCAAATGATTCAAGATGAGTTCTTTGATTCCTGGGATTCGGACGAAGAAGTGGACATGATCATGCTCATGAGCATGCAAGAGGAAATGGACCGGCAGGTGGAGCATATTCTCAACTTCAAGGGCTCAATCATAGGGAGAAGAGTGATCAATCTGGATAGGGTATCCTGTGCAAAGCTATTGCAGAAGGACTACTTTGCTCCGAACCCAACTTTTCCGGATGATCGATGGCTTGGTCGCCGTTTCCGCATGCGAAAACCATTGTTCTTGCGCATTATAGAGGGAGCGCATGCGGAAACAACATGGGATACTATCTTGCTGACAACATCTCTCTTCAGTGGGCGGCCTTTGTGAAGATCATATCTGAACCACAGGGCGACAAACAAAGCCACTTTGCAACAATGTAGGAAGCACCAGGAAGAGTGTGGAGAGGGCATTCGGAGTGCTTCAAGCTCGTTGGGGAATTGTTCGTGGAGCTGCAATGATGTGGGAATCAGAAACTTTGTGGCAGCTCATGACGTGTTGTGTTATTTTGCACAATATGATTGTCAAGGATGAGGGTCATCGTGTAGCCCAAACCAATGATTTTGAAGAATCTCGAAAACAATTAAATCCCAGAAGATCAAGATGCAGCTCAGCTTATGAACTTTTTGCAGATGCATCAGAATCTTTGAGATCACCAGGTGCACGTACAACTACTCAATAATCTTGTGGAGCATATGTGGACCCACAATGAAAACAAAAAGCTAATAGTTCGGTTGTGCACTTAAATAAATTTTATGTAACAAGACCTGTATATTTTGAGTACCAACATTTATTATTTACGTGCAACATTGGTATGTATGACTGATGTGCATGAATTTGCATAAATTTGAGAGCCTGGATTTAAGATATTTGAATGCCAGACACAGGATATGAGGGGCCGGCAGACGATGTCCGTGGAGTCGTCCGCGGGCGTATAAGAAACCGAATTTGCCATGTTCGATTGTAGATGCTGTGGAATGAGACTAAATGGAGTCATCAGTCCAAGCATCCTCTGCCATATCCGATTGTAGATGCTTTAGAATGAGACTAAATGGAGTCACCAGTCCAAGCATCCTCCCAGACTTCGACTATTTCCAACGACCATTTTCTTACCCAGCAGATTTCGGTATTTGAGAAACCCCCAAGATTCTCTTCGTGACCAACTCCTGGCAAACCCTAACCCCGAGTCAGATTCCAGTCTCCCTCCACCACAATAACTGAATTTGAATTCGTCCAGAGCGTTTGAGGCTTCTCCCTTAATTCATGATGATTGATTGCTACCGGCTGGCAAGAGGAAGGACCAGTGCTTCCATCTCTTACGTCAGGACCATGACGTAGGACGTGTGGACGTAAGGCTAGACCTGTCCGACCAACAGTCTGGGCCTGGTCCGTACCATCGATACAGTGGTTTGTACCTAGGTCCATTGGAGTTGGACGAACTGGACGTGAGTCTTAATGCCCAGCGTTGACCCAAGACTTGAGCGTCAATGAATTCTTGCCTGCTGCTGGTCCGGACAGTACTTGCTCCTGTTGACACTTATTACAGCCACAAGTCCAGAAGATCCTACCACTTAGGAGTACTTACGTGAGATGACAGAGTGAACTGCGCAGTAATATGGATCGGTCCCTAATTAATTAGAGGAAATTTTCCGCAAGTAAAAGCTTATTAGAGGACGAAATGAGTAGTAGGAAAGACGTATTGGGTGTGGTGTTCAGCTCGCTCGACGTTGACACGCTGCTTTTGCTCTGTGTGGACTTGGGTCACTCTCTCTCAACTGGCCGCAAATAAATTTATTCATTCATGTACCCATCTGCTGGTGAATGTACACATGGTCTTCCGACATGAAAATGGCCTGTGTGATACAACTCCATGTGCATCACGCAAGAGTATTTACATAGCTCGGTAGCGGTGTGAGCATTATCTAGTAGCTGATCATATCATCCAGTGCAACGATGATATTCGGGGGCACGATGCGTGTGGCCGCGTGATCGCGTCAATATTAAAAAAAGCTTTTATGATTAGAGCTTACTTACTGCGTGCATGCGGCCTCTGGTACAACTTCTGAATGAGAGTGCATACCCCATCCATCTCACCTTCCATGTTATTTCTTTTGACTTGCAAATTTAAATCTATTATATCTTTTGAATAAAAAATTCAATTTATATCTCATTTGCATACGTGTGTTCGTTGTGATGAGGGCTTTGAAACATACACACTTTTAAGTACGTTTTGACAAGTTTTAAACACTTCAGCAAGTTTCAACTACTTAAACTTGCTAGAACGAATAATAATTAATTCAACAAGTTTCAATGACTAGAACTTAAACCCTAAGCCTTAAGCCCTAAATCCCTAAAAGCAAATGAAACTTGGTATCTTGGTGAAGCTTTGTAAAACTTAATATTATGACTATCAAGTTCTACATGTATTCAAAATTGGTCTTGTTTGAAAGTGCTCGTTGCAACGAATACAAATATGCAAATGAAACTTAATTTGAACTTTCACTTCAAAAGATACAGTAGATTCAACTTTTAAGATGAAATAAAAAAAGTATGGGAGATGGGGTGGGTGCCCCATGCAACTCTGCCAAAGATGACATGCATGGACTTGCTGAAATGATTAAGGGCTAATGGTATAAAAGAGGGGAGAATATCACTTGAAAACAAACATTCAAAGAAAACTTCGTGTAAACCATATTTGAAAGTTTTGAACAACCTAGAAAAAATACTGGATGTTAATAGGATGATGTTGTATTGCCATACGAAAGTCCAAGTTGAAACACATTATGAGATGTGATCTATGCGGAAAAAAAATCATCAACGAATAGTGACGCTACTTTCGACACTATTCAATGCTGATTTTGTTATTTTCATAACTCACATCCCGTAACGTGTTTGAATTTGAAATTTCACATGGCAATAGAACATCACCCTTTAACATCATGCATTTTTTTAGATTTTTCTGAAACTTCAAAACATCATTTCCGCATGGTTTTCACCGGTTTTCTCTGAATGTTGGTGGCCACATGCATGCGGGCTCCTACGAATTTCCGACAATATTTGATCACGTATAGATCGTCAAGTTACAAAAACATCCCCAATTATATATCCACACTTGCATGACAAAAAAATAGGGCCACCTATATACCAGTTGCTCGAAAAAAATGCTAGTCGTTTTTTTTCAGCCGTTAGATTAAAATGCAATTGCTGCTCCTTCTTCCTCCTTCCGGCCTTCTTCCTTCCTTCCCGATCTTGTTCATGCCTTCCTCTACCCTCTCCTCCACCGATGACAACATGGTCCCATCACTGATGATGTCCTACCAAACCCTTTTTGACGACATTTTTAAGGAAGCACCTTTTTCACTGTGACTTCCAGTCAGAGTAGACAACCTCAAGCTTGGCCACGGTGTCCCTGTCTATGTCTCGGGCTCGGGCGTTATGTAATGCGAGCAACGATCAAAATGAAAAAGGCACCCTTCTCCACACGTGACGGGGCGGCGCCCCTGCCTAAAGCGATGTCCTAGCAAGCCCTTGGCCGGTGATGCCCTGACCGATCGTGTCCCCCCCCCCCCCCCCCCCCCCCCCCCTCCTCCTCCAAGCTTGCCCGCATCGTCCCCGTCTTCGACAAGACTCTAGCTAGCTCAGCCTCGGAGCTGCGCACCGCATCGCCTTCTCTCATAGGAAATCGACTGGACATTTGTTTTCTTGATTGAATTGCCTAATGTTTACGCGGGAAAAATAATATCATGTGTATATTGGCGCGTGCATCACGTACATATGGGACAAGAAGAGCTCCCTATCATGCATATGCCCCCTCCCTCCCCGCCATGATTTTCGCTCGGGTTGTCCCCACACGCACACTGGGTTGGATCCTCTTCCTCGTCCCCATCAACATGGAAGGACCGCCACGTGGGTGTGTAAAGTCTGTTGGCCCACGTCTTTTGTTGACGTTCAGAGCACCGAGAGATCCTGATCCTCTCTATAAAGGAGCCTCCGCGACTTCCAGAGTCTGAAGCTACCGGAGCAACCAACACCTTTTCTTTCCACGTCTAGCTTGTCTGATCTAAGCAAGCTTAGCTAGCGTCATACACACACTCGTTCTGCGTGCCGCACGTACCGTCGAGCTATCCGAACTGAAATGCAGAGGAGCAGAGGTTGTGCCCCGGGCGGTGAGCACGGCTGGGCAGCGGCGGACGGCGGGATGCAGCTGCAGCGCCGGGAGAGGGAGCTGGTGGCGCAGCTGCACGAGCTGCTGTTCCCGTCCACGTCGAGCGGCGCGTCCTCGTGTTCTGGTCTTGCAGCTGACTTGTATTGGGAGCACGGCAGCCCGCAGGTGAAGGCAACCGCGTCGTGCGGCGGAGGCAAACGGCGCGGGGGTCGCAAGAGAGTCCGGGAGGATGAAAGGCACGAGGAGGGGCAAGGACAACGCGGTGGTGCTGCGACTGCGACGAAGGCTACTACTCGTTGCAGGAGGAAGAAGCAAGGGGCAACGACGACGACGCTCGTCACGACGGTGCCGGATTTCGACGGCTACCAGTGGAGGAAGTACGGCCAGAAGCAAATCGAAGCGGCCAAGCACCCTAGGTAAATAATTTAATATTATTAGTACAACATTTGCTATTATTTAGTTTCTTAAACTCGTAGCCCCACCGTACGTACTACTCTCTCATCTTCTTCTTCCACTCTGGCGGAGCCCCTGCCTCCCTGATGTTAGTGTGGCGGCCATAGCAATTCGACAGATGATGGCGGCGGATGGTGTGCTTGTTGCGATTGTAGAGAAGAGCCTCGTTAATAATGGTGGCGGCGGCATAAGATTTTAAGTTGGAAGGAGAGGGGGGATTAGGGTTGAAAGAGAAAGAAAATCACAACCATTTATAAGTAATGAAAGGCTGAAATGACTCATGACCCAATATTTCGCCCATGACAGGTCACCCTTCAATTTAACGAAGTATCATCGCATGCATGCATGCTTTAAACTAAGTAACAAGAAGATTAAGTACTCAATGGTTTCGCTAAATTTGCAGTACAATAAAAAGCATCAGCGCTTTTTATCTTCGATTTAGAAGCAACGATCTAAGAATTTTTACACCCTCTTATATCAAAACGTGGAAAGCCATGCAAAGGAGCCAATCAACCAAACTAGCTAAAATATGTCATTTCCAGACCGCTCGCTGTCCGTATGGATACGTGCACCCGTCTCCCGACATCAGTTGGGACCCCCTTCATGTACCCGTGATACACGATGATACATCTGACATCGATGGCATCATCGTGCGTACGCCCAGCAAGAAGACGTATGATGCTTACGCATGCTCGGGTTAATTAAACTGAAACTATAACAATGACTAAACCTGAATCGCTCTTCCATCAATGGCAATTGGCAGGAATTACTACCGATGCACCAACAGCACGAACCAGGGCTGCCCGGCCAAGCGAACGGTGCAGCGCAATGACGATGACGGCAGCGACGATGGACGGCCGAGGTATACGGTGGTGTACATCTCGGAGCACAGCTGCAAGGCGACCGAGTCCGCGGCCGTGCCGGTGATCCTCGAGACCACCGTCCGCACCGACACCGCAGCAGCTCCAGACGTCGCCGTCGTTCCCGGTAGCAGCTCTGGTGCTATCAGTTCTGAGACTCAATCGCCGGCAAGCTCCTCGGATATCACATGGAGCAGCGGCGGCAGCGACGGCGGTGCCAATGTGCCGCCGAGAGAGCGCGACGATTATTCGCGTCTGTTCGCTATCGAGGATGACTGCTGGGGGTGGAACGCGTCGCCGCCGGCACCCGCTGCTGCTGCTGCGTTGCTCCAGGAGATGGACTTCGACGGGCCGATCAGGTCGCCGGTGCACGTCGCGGCAGCGGACGGAAGTTGGATTAGCGACTTGTTCGTGAACGAACCACCATTTGTTCTCAACAGCTGCCATTTGTTTGGCCTCTAGATCTTTAGATCTTTGTAGATGTTCATTATTGTCTATCCTTTTTTTCTCTCTATTTAATCACTCCAAGTTGAATTTCCTGTTTTTTGTTTAGATGCAGTGAAATAAAAAGGGACTTGTATAATGGTATACAACTTGTGCCTGCATGCATCTATATCACAACTCACAAGCCACCTTAACTAGGGTTCGGCGGGCGCCACTTTCTAGCTTACTAGAGCATAGACCTCACTGACGCCTGCCGGCACCACCTCATCCTCACGATCTCCTCTTAGGCAGAATGTTGCCGCCATTTTCCGCTGCAACCCCGAGGAGCGAGGTCTCTACCCGCCTCGCGGTTCTGATTCCTGAGCCGATGGTAGGACTTCGATTTAACATGTTACTATGGTTACCGCTCTCCAACTTTGCCTCCGTCACTATATTGGTACTAATTTCTCAGTTTGTGATCTCATACATGGGAACAAATTGTCCAAAGACTGGGATTTAAATTGAATACTAAAGAGAAATAACCAAAGACGGTGACCATCGTCATCCCATGCATACGAGTGGAACTCGTATGAGCTCACAACAACGCGTTGGCCCACATCATCACCACTGAGGCATGGCTCTAAATGACCCCGACCTTCACTCTCCCAGCCACATACATCCACCGAGGGCATATGGATTCACACCTAGATCGAGACCGATCGACGGGTTGCCCCATCAAAGCATTGACTTAAACCCCAAGGCTCTTTTGTTCGAGAATTCAACCTTTGAGAGTAGGTGTGGGAACATGTCCTTGAGCAAGCCCGCTACCCTGTGGCCCAACCAAGATTGGGTGTATAAAACTATTTAAACCGGATAATTTTCGTCCCTCGCCGCACTTTAAGTGGTTTTGGTATGACGTGGACCCTGTTGACTAAAACTGTACACGTGGCTGGCTTTGACCGCCATGTCACTTAAGTGACCCCGTCTCTCTCTCTCTCTCTCTCTCTCTCTCTCTCTCTCTCTCTCAGTTCACCAACTAGGATGTGTCCTAGGAGTATCCCTGTGAGTTTGGAGTTCACCAACTAGGATGTATCCTAGGAGTATCTCTGCGATTTTGGAGTCCTGCTAATGTTCACGCTTCCACATATTCTTAGTTTCTACTGCTCAGATCGAGTTCTTTTACATCTAAATAATGTATAGATGTTGATGCACTAAGTGTGACATCTTGTCCTAATAGGAATGATAGACTACTCATATAAGCAAGGAATTGCTTCTTATCCAGGAGCCCATTCGCAAGGAACATCGAAGTTAAACGTGTTTGCCTTGGAGCATTTGAGGATGGATGACAGACTAAGAAGTTGATTTTAGGTGCACAAGAGTGAGGATAAAGTACACAAGAAAGACCAGTGTTGGTTTTTCAAGCTACTCTAGATCCCAATAGGAGTAACGACCAGGAACCAGGGTCTGGGACATCACAAATGGTATTAGAGTTGACCCTAGCGGTGCAGACATGTACATGGCATGTGTGGCCCATCGTGGCACACGGCAGGCACATGTGTATATTGGCACTTAGGCACATAGGCGTGTGCTAAGGGGGAACGTTCTTGTTTGGCCGAGAGGACGTCAATTCCTTTGAGTGAGGGTGTATATGACATCTTTGCTTAATAGGAATGATAGACTACTTACACCAACAAGGAATTCCTTGTTATTCGGAAGCCCATTCACAAGGAACCTCGAAGATAAGTGTGCTTGGCTTGGAGATTTTTTGAGGATGGGTGACTGACTAGGAAGTTGGTCCAGAGTCCGCACAAGTGGGCACAAAGTGCATAGGGCACTAATGATCTATGGGACTAGTCTAGATCCCACCAGCAGGAACTACCGAGAACCAGTGGTTGTGGTCAGGGCGTTACAAATTTTGGAACTATTCTGATTGGACCAGTGACTTGTCCGGAAGTTGAAGAGTGGATTCACAACATATGTGTAATGAAATACAATATGGTAGAACGAAAGGAGATGGTGAATTATGCCTCCCAATATTTTATCCAAGAAGAGGACACTTGGTGGACGATGCAAATAGACATTGATGAATCCCAAAATGCGAGCGATTCAAGGAGTTTTTCCTTCAATCTCATCTTGTCATTGGGGTTCTGAAGCAACCAATTAAAGACGCAAGGAAGTTTTGTGCTTGCAAGATTGGCAGAGGAGGACATGCTCATAAAGAACATATTGATCAATGTACCAATTGTGAAGAGAACCATCTAGATGAAGAATGTCCCACCATTCGCTTCATATGTGAAGGGACCGATCATTATCCATCCCAATGTAGTTTGTCCATAAGTACAAAGGAGAGTCCAACAAAGTAAGAAAAAGTAAGTAAGTGGTACTCGAGGAACCTTCACAATAGATCGTAATACTATCAAAGATCGTTGACGAAGAACGACTTCCTGGAGAACCAGTTATTCTCCTCAGGTCATGCTACTCATGTGGACAAGGTGTACACAAATCCAACTCCTGCTCGCAAAGGGATAAGTAGAAGGAATATGCACATGGAGTTGAATCACTTGAAATAGCATATGACTCATGATAATTAGAAGCCGTAAATGCTAAGGAAAAGCCGAAGGAGAAGAAAACCAAGCCTAAAAAGAAGTAGAAATTTTGTACCAAAAGGATTACCAACTTCACAGTCAATTTGGAGGAACAATTGTAATTCATCATGAAGCTTTGATCAATAAGGAAGTAAAGAGGGAGAAGGACTTGTCCAATGTGATTTTTTATAAATTTCGGGAGTCCAAACAATCTAGTAAAAAATATTGGAATGAGAAGAAGGCCAACAAGAAGTAGCGAAGATAGCCATAGATGAATAAACATTGTAATAGGAGTTTATGGAGAGGATGGTGTGGACCCTTTTGTTGGCGCATATGGTATGGCCCAGCTATCAGTGATTTGAAGGAAATATGCCCTAGAGGCAATAATAAAGTTGTTATTTATATTTCCTTATATCATGATAAATGTTTATTATTCATGCTAGAATTGTATTAACCGGAAACTTAGTACATTTGTGAATACATAGACAAACAGAGTGTCACTAGTATGCCTCTACTTGACTAGCTCGTTGGATCAAAGATGGTTAAGTTTCCTAGCCATAGACATGAGTTGTATTTGATCAATGGGATCACATCATTAGAGAATGATGTGATTGACTTGATCCATTCCGTTAGCTTAGCACTTGATTGTTTAGTATATTGCTATTGCTTTCTTCATGACTTATACATGTTCCTATGACTATGAGATTATGCAACTCCCGAATACCGGAGGAACACTTTGTGTGCTACCAAACGTCACAACGTAACTGGGTGATTATAAAGGTGCTCTACAGGTGTCTCCGATGGTACTTGTTGAGTTGGCATAGATCGAGATTAGGATTTGTCACTCCGATTGTCGGAGAGGTATCTCTAGGCCCTCTCGGTAATGCACATCACTATAAGCCTTGCAAGAAATGTGACTAATGAGTTAGTTGCGGGATGATGCATTACGTAACGAGTAAAGAGACTTGCCGGTAACGAGATTGAACTAGGTATTGAGATACTGACGATCGAATCTCGGGCAAGTAACATACCGATGACAAAGGGAACAACATATGTTGTTATGCGGTTTGACCGATAAAGATATTCATAGAATATGTAGGAACCAATATGAGCATCCAGGTTCCGCTATTGGTTATTGACCGGAGACATGTCTCGGTCATGTCTACATAGTTCTCGAACCCTTAGGGTCCGCACGCTTAACGTTCGGTGACGATCGGTATTAGGAGTTTATGTGTTTTGATGTACCAAAGATAGTTCGGAGTTCCGGATGTGATCACGGACATGACGAGGAGTCTCGAAATGGTCGAGACATAAATATTGATATATTGGACGACTATATTCTGACACCGGATGAGTTCCGGGGGTCACCGGATATTTATCGGAGTGCCGGGGGGTTATCGGAACCCCCAGGGGATCTAATGGGCCAACATGGGCCTTGTGGGAGAGAGAGAGGAGAGGGCCTAGGGCTGCCCCCCCTTGGGAGTATGAATTGGACAAGGAGGGGGGCGGTGCTCCCTCTTTCCTCCCTCTCTCCCTCTCCTTCCTTCCCCTTCCTCCTTCCTAGTTGGAATAGGAAAGGGGAGTCCTACTCCCACTAGGAGGAGGACTCCCCCCTCTCCTTGGCGCACCCCAAGGCCGGCCGGCCTCCCCCCTTGCTCCTTTATATACGGGGGCAGGGGGCACCCTAGAAGACACAAGTTGATTGTTCCAAGCCGTGTAAGGTGCCCCCTCCACCATAATCCACCTCAGTCATATCGTCGTAGTGCTTAGGCGAAGCCCTGCGCCGGTAGCTTCATCATCACTGTCATCACGCCGTCGTGCTGACGAAGCTCTTCCCCGACACTCTACTGGATCGTGAGTTCGTGGGACGTCACCGAGCCGAATGTGTGCAGATCACGGAGGTGCCGTACCTTCGGTGCTAGGATCGGTCGATCGTGGAGACGTACGACTACATCAACCGCGTTGTCATAACGCTTCCGCTTACGGTCTATGAGGGTACGTAGACAACACTCTCCCCTCTCGTTGCTATGCATCACCATGATCTTGCGTGTGCGTAGGAATTTTTTTGAAATTACTATGTTCCCCAACAGTGGCATCCGAGCCAGGTTTATGCGTAGATGTTATATGCACGAGTAGAACACAAGTGAGTAGTGGGCGATAATAGTCATACTGCTTACCAGCATGTCATACTTTGATTCGGCGGTATTGTTGGATGAAGCGGCCCGGACCGACATTAGCGTACGCTTACACGAGACTGGTTCTCCCGACGTGCTTCGCGCACAGGTGGCTGGCGGGTGTCAGTTTCTCCAACTTTAGTTGAATCGAGTGTGGCTACGCCCGGTCCTTGTGAAGGTTAAAACAACACATACTTGACGAAAAATCGTTGTGGTTTTGATGCGTAGGTAAGAACGGTTCTTGCTTAGCCCGTAGCAGCCACGTAAAACTTGCAACAACAAAGTAGAGGACGTCTAACTTGTTTTTGCAGGGCATGTTGTGATGTGATATGGTCAAGACATGATGCTAAATTTTATTGTATGAGATGATCATGTTTTGTAACAGAGTTATCAGCAACTGGCAGGATCCATATGGTTGTTGCTTTATTGTATGAAATGCAATCGCCATGTAATTGCTTTACTTTATCTCTAAGCGGTAGTGATAGTTGTTGAAGCAATAGTTGGCGAGACGACAACGATGCTACGATGGAGATCAAGGTGTCGCGCCGGTGACGATGGTGATCATGACCGTGCTTTGGAGATGGAGATCAAAGGCACAAGATGATGATGGCCATATCATATCACTTATATTGATGGCATGTGATGTTTAGCCTTTATGCATCTTATTTTGCTTAGTTCGGCGGTAGCATTATAAGATGATCTCTCACTAAATTTCAAGGTACAAGTGTTCTCCCTGAGTATGCACCGTTGCGAAAGTTCGTCGTGCCGAGACACCACGTGATGATCGGGTGTGATAAGCTCTACGTTCACATACAATGGGTGCAAGACAGTTTTGCACAAGAAGAATACTCGTGTTAAACTTGACGAGCCTAGCATATGCAGATATGGCCTCGGAACACTGAGACCGAAAGGTCGAGTGTGAATCATATAGTAGATATGATCAACATAGTGATGTTCACCATTGAAAACTACTCCATCTCACGTGATGATCGGACATGGTTTAGTTGATATGGATCATGTGATCACTTAGATGATTAGAGGGATGTCTATCTAACTGGGAGTTCTTTAGTAATTTGATTAATTGAACTTTAATTTATCATGAACTTAGTACCTGATAGTATTTTGCATTTCTATGTTGTTGTAGATAGATGGCCCGTGTTGTTGTTCCGTTGAATTTTAGTGCGTTCCTAGAGAAAGCTAAGTTGAAAGATGATGGTAGCAACTACATGGATTGGGTCCATAACTTGAGGATTATCCTCATTGCTGCACAGAAGAATTATGTCCTGGAAGCACCGCTAGGTGCCAAACCCGCTGCAGGAGCAACGCCAGATGTTATGAACGTCTGGCAGAGCAAAGCTGATGACTACTCGATAGTTCAGTGTGCCATGCTTTACGGCTTAGAACCGGGACTTCAACGACGTTTTGAACATCATGGAGCATATGAGATGTTCCAGGAGTTGAAGTTAATATCTCAAGCAAATGCCCGGATTGAGAGATATGAAGTCTCCAATAAGTTCTACAGCTACAAGATGGAGGAGAATAGTTATGTCAGTGAGCATATACTCAAAATGTCTGGGGTATAACAATCACTTGATTCAACTGGGAGTTAATCTTCCGGATGATAGCGTCATTGACAGAATTCTTCAATCACTGCCACCAAGCTACAAGAGCTTCGTGATGAACTATAACATACAAGGGATGGATAAGACAATTCCCGAGCTCTTCGCAATGCTAAAGGCCGCGGAGGTAGAAATCAAGAAGGAGCATCAAGTGTTGATGGTCAACAAGACCACCAGTTTCAAGAAAAAGGGTAAAGGGAAGAAGGGAAACTTCAAGAAGAACGGCAAGCAAGTTGCTGCTCAAGTGAAGAAGCCCAAGTCTGGACCTAAGACTGAGACTGAGTGCTTCTACTGCAAAGGGACTGGTCACTGGAAGCGGAACTGCCCCAAGTATTTGGCGGATAAGAAGGATGGCAAGGTGAACAAAGGTATATGTGATATACATGTTATAGATGTGTACCTTACTAATGCTCGCAGTAGTGCCTGGGTATTTGATACTGGTTCTGTTGCTAATATTTGCAACTCGAAACAGGGACTACGGAATAAGCAAAGATTGGCTAAGGACGAGGTGACGATGCGCGTGGGAAATGGTTCCAAAGTCGATGTGATCGCGGTCGGCATGCTACCTCTACATCTACGTTCGGGATTAGTTTTCGACCTGAATAATTGTTATTTGGTGCAAGCATTGAGCATGAACATTATATCTGGATCTTGTTTGATGCGAGACCGTTATTTATTTAAATCATAGAATAATGGTTGTTCTATTTATATGAGTAATATTTTTTATGGTCATGCACCCTTGAAGAGTGGTCTATTCTTTTTGAATCTCGATAGTAGTGACACACATATTCATAATATTGAAGCCAAAAGATGTAGAGTTGATAATGATAGTGCAACTTATTTGTGGCACTGCCGTTTGGGTCATATTGGTGTAAAGCGCATGAAGAAACTCCATTCCGATGGACTTTTGGAATCACTTGATTATGAATCACTTGGTACTTGCGAACCATGCCTCATGGGCAAGATGACTAAAACTCCGTTCTCCAGAACTATGGAGCGAGCAACAGATTTGTTGGAAATCATACATACTGATGTATGTGGTCCGATGAATGTTGAGGCTCGCGGCAAGTATCGTTGTTTTCTCACCTTCACAGATGATTTGAGCAGATATGGGTATATCTACTTGATGAAACATAAGTCTGAAACATTTGAAAAGTTCAAAGAATTTCAGAGTGAAGTGGAAAATCATCGTAACAAGAAAATGAAGTTTCTACGATCTGATCGTGGAGGAGAATATTTGAGTTACGAGTTTGGTCTTCATTTGAAACAATGCAGAATAGTTTCACAACTCACGCCACCCGGAACACCACAGCGTAATGGTGTGTCCGAACGTCGTAATCGTACTTTATTAGATATGGTGCGATCTATGATGTCTCTTACTGATTTACCGCTATCGTTTTGGGGTTATGCTTTAGAGACGGCTGCATTCACGTTAAATAGGGCACCGTCTAAATCCGTTGAGACGACACCTTATGAACTGTGGTTTGGCAAGAAACCAAAGTTGTCGTTTCTTAAAGTTTGGGGCTGCGATGCTTATGTGAAAAAGCTTCAACCTGATAAGCTCGAACCCAAATTGGAGAAATGTGTCTTCATAGGATACCCAAAGGAGACTATTGGGTACACCTTCTATCACAGATCCGAAGGCAAGACATTCGTTGCTAAGAATGGATCCTTTCTAGAGAAGGAGTTTCTCTCGAAAGAAGTGAGTGGGAGGAAAGTAGAACTTGATGAGGTATCTGTACCTGCTCCCTTATTGGAAAGTAGTTCATCACAAAATCTGTTCCTGTGACTCCTACACCAATTAGTGAGGAAACTAATGATGATGATCATGTAACTTCAGATCAAGTTACTACTGAACCTCATAGGTCAACCAGGGTAAGATCCGCACCAGAGTGGTACGGTAATCATGTTCTGGAGGTCATGTTACTTGACCATGACGAACCTACGAACTATGAGGAAGCGATGATGAGGCCAGATTCCGCAAAATGGCTTGAGGCCATGAAATCTGAGATGGGATCCATGTATGAGAACAAAGTGTGGACTTTGGTTGACTTGCCCGATGATCGGCAAGCCATCGAGAATAAATGGATCTTCAAGAAGAACACTGACGCTGATGTAATGTTACTGTCTACAAAGCTCGACTTGTTGCGAAAGGTTTTCGACAAGTTCAAGGAGTTGACTACGATGAGACTTTCTCACCCGTAGCGATGCTTAAGTCCATCCAAATCATGTTAGCAATTGCCGCATTTTATGATTATGAAATTTGGTAAATGGATGTAAAGACTGCATTCCTGAATGGATTTCTGGAAGAAGAGTTGTATATGATACAACCTGAAGGTTTTATCGATCAAAGGATGCTAACAAAGTGTGCAAGCTCCAGCGATCCATTTATGGACTGGTGCAAGCATCTCGGAGTTGGAATAAACGTTTTGATAGTGTGATCAAAGCATATGGTTTTATACAGACTTTTGGAGAAGCCTGTATTTACAAGAAAGTTAGTGGGAGCCCTGTAGCATTTCTAATATTATATATGGATGACATATTGTTGATCGAAAATGATGTAGAATTTTCTGGAAAGCATAAAGGAGTGTTTGAAAGGAGTTTTTCAAAGAAAGACCTCGGTGAAGCTGCTTACATATTGAGCATCAAGATCTATAGAGATAGATAAAGACGCTTGATAAGACTTTTTCAATGAGTACATACCTTGATAAGATTTTGAAGTAGTTCAAAATGGAACAGTCAAAGAAGGAGTTCTTGCCTGTGTTGCAAGGTGTGAAGCTGAGTAAGAATCAAAAACCCGACCACGGCAGAAAATAGAAAGAGAATGAAATTCATTACCTATGCCTCAGTCATAGGTTCTATAAAGTATGCTATGCTGTGTACCAGACCTATTGTGTACCTCACCATGAGTTTGGTAAGATGGTACAATAGTGATCCAGGAGTGGATCACTGGACAGCGGTCAAACTTATCCTTAGTGGTATAAGGATATGTTTCTCGGTTATGGAGGTGATAAAGAGTTCGTTGTAAAGAGTTACGTCGATGCAAGCTTTGATACCGATCTGGATAACTCTAAGTCACAATCCGGATACATATTGAAAGTGGGGGCAATTAGCTAAAGTAGCTCCGTGCAGAGCATCGTAGACATAGAAATTTGCAAAATACATACGGATCTGAATGTGGCAGACTCATTGACTAAACCTCTCTCCCAAGCAAAACATGATCACACCTTAGTACTCTTTGGGCGTTAATCACATAGCGATATGAACTAGATTATTGACTCTAGTAAACCCTTTGGGTGTTGGTCACATGACGATGTGAACTATTGGTGTTAAATCACAGGACGATGTGAACTAGATTATTGACTCTAGTGCAAGTGGGAGACTGATGGAAATATGCCCTAGAGGCAATAATAAAGTTGTTATTTATATTTCCTTATATCATGATAAATGTTTATTATTCATGCTAGAATTGTATTAACCGGAAACTTAGTACATGTGTGAATACATAGACAAACAGAGTGTCACTAGTATGCCTCTACTTGACTAGCTCGTTGGATCAAAGATGGTTAAGTTTCCTAGCCATAGACATGAGTTGTCATTTGATCAACGGGGTCACGTCATTAGAGAATGATGTGATTGACTTGACCCATTCCGTTAGCTTAGCACTTGATCGTTTAGTATATTGCTATTGCTTTCTTCATGACTTATACATGTTCCTATGACTATGAGATTATGCAACTCCCGAATACCGGAGGAACACTTTATGTGCTACCAAACGTCACAACGTAACTGGGTGATTATAAAGGTGCTCTATAGGTGTCTCTAATGGTACTTGTTGAGTTGGCATAGATCGAGATTAGGATTTGTCACTCTGATTGTCGGAGAGGTATCTCTGGGCCCTCTCGGTAATGCACATCACTATAAGCCTTGCAAGCAATGTGACTAATGAGTTAGTTGCGGTATGATGCATTACGGAATGAGTAAAGAGACTTGCCGGTAACGAGATTGAACTAGGTATTGAGATACCGACGATCAAATCTCGGGCAAGTAACATACCGATGACAAAGGGAACAACGTATGTTGTTATGCGGTTTGACCGATAAAGATCTTCAGAGAATATGTAGGAACCAATATGATCATCCAGGTTCCGCTATTGGTTATTGACCGGAGACATGTCTCGGTCATGTCTACATAGTTCTCGAACCCGTAGGTTTCGCACGCTTAACGTTCGGTGACGATTGGTATTATGAGTTTATGTGTTTTGATGTACCGAAGATAGTTCGGAGTCCCGTATGTGATCACGTACATGACGAGGAGTCTCGAAATGGTCGAGACATAAAGATTAATATATTGGACGACTAGATTCGGACACCGGATGAGTTCCGGGGGTCACCGGATATTTATCGGAGTACTGGGGGGTTATCGGAACCCCCAGGGGATCTAATGGGCCAACATGGGCCTTGTGGGAGAGAGAGGAGAGGGCCTAGGGCTGGCCGCGCCCCCCCCCTTGGGAGTCCGAATTGGACAGCGAGGGGGGCGGCGCCCCCTCTTTCCTCCCTCTCCCCTCTCCTTCCTTCCCCTTCCTCCTTCCTAGTTGGAATAGGAAAGGGGAGTCCCACTCCCACTAGGAGGACTCCCCACTCTCCTTGGAGCGCCCCAAGGCCGGCCGGCCTCCCCCCTTGCTCCTTTATATACAGGGGCAGGGGCACCCTAGAACACACAAGTTGATTGTTCCAAGCCGTGTGTGGTGCCCCCCTCCACCATAATCCACCTTAGTCATATCGTCGCAGTGCTTAGGCGAAGCCCTGCGCCGGTAGCTTCATCATCACCGTCATCACGCTGTTGTGCTGACGAAGCTCTTCCCCGACACTCTGCTGGATCGTGAGTTCGTGGGACGTCACCGAGCCGAACGTGTGCAGATCTCGGAGGTGTCGTACCTTCGGTGCTAGGATCGGTCGATCGTGAAGACGTATGACTACATCAACCGCGTTGTCATAACACTTCCGCTTACGGTCTACGAGGGTACGTAGACAACACTCTCCCCTCTCGTTGCTATGCATCACCATGATCTTGCGTGTGCGTAGGAATTTTTTTGAAATTACTATGTTCCCCAACATGATTGAATCGGAGCTAAAATATAACCCAAAAAATTGTGTTCCTGGGGGCTTGAACCAGGAACCTGTGTGTGTTCTGTGCATGTGTGTGGCTAGTGGAGTAAGACTAGGATAATGAACAGAGATCAGACCCTTCAGAATATATTTCGTAACATTTCGTAATATTGTTGAGTCAACAATGTGACATGGACTATGTGGTTTCATGTTTAATGTGCAACATTTCTTACTATACTTGAAAACAACTACAATAACGATATTTAGGTTTAGAATTAGAGAAGCGTATGACATTGGCATCATAATTCATATATACGTACCATAATTAGACATAAAACTCTAGTTCAATAAAACATCTAAATGTGTGCACATATCGTGCCACCTACAACGTCGCATAAGATCACATATGTTGGCACTTAAAACGTCACATAAGTTCACATGCATAGCTTGCCACTTCGCACATAGAAGATGCAAACATAGTCTTGAACAATACAAGTTTCATAAAAGAGTAGACATAATTCCTAGGATTCAAGATGCAGCAATGACACCTGCAGCACCACTGCCCCCAACATCACAAGCACTAGCTCCAGCACCTCCATCACCTTCATCATCAAAAAGATGGCAAGGAACAGGTAGGGAAAAAGTCTTGGTGATGGGGTACAATTCAGGAGTACGTGGCATCAGCTCTAAAACTTTAGTTGCCATCATCATTAGTGCTTCGGCATCAGTGCCTTCGGCTAACTTGACGTTGCAACCATGAATCAAGGAAACAAATGTTTGGATCTTGAATTTGACAAGAACATCATTGGTTTCATGACCAGCAAGCTTGAAGTCCATATGACCTAATGTGTGATGGGGAGCATATGCAACAACGAATGCAAGTGAAAAGAGGTTGCTCTTGAGAGTAAATATAGATATATCATTAACAACACCATATTTGACATCCAACTAAACCTTTGTGGCATACACTATTTGAATAACCTCGGGGGAAGGATCATACAAATGAAATGCGAAATAAATAATAGTTTAAAAATCACCTAAAAGTTCAGACTCGGTACAAAACACTAGTAATCAAATAACAAATCATCAAGTATCATGTCCATGGCCAGAATTATGGGATACACCGCACAACAACATGAAGAAAACATGAAAGTGAAGGAAATATGCCCTAGAGGCAATAATAAAGTTATTATTTATTTCCTTATTTCATGATAAATGTTTAATATTCATGCTAGAATTGTATTAACCGGAAACTTGATACATGTGTGAATACATAGACAAAACAGAATGTCACTAGTATGCCTCTACTTGACTAGCTCGTTGAATCAAAGATGGTTAAGTTTCCTAGCCATAGACATGAGTTGTCATTTGATTAACGGGATCACATCATTAGGAGAATGATGTGATTGACCTGACCCATTCCGTTAGCTTAGCACTTGATCGTTTAGTATTCTGCTATTGCTTTCTTCATGACTTATACATGTTCTTATGACTATGAGATTATGCAACTCCCGTTTACCGGAGGAACACTTTGTGTGCTACCAAACGTCACAACGTAACTGGGTGATTATAAAGGTGCTCTACATGTGTCTCCAAAGGTACTTGTTGGGTTGGCGTATTTCGAGATTAGGATTTGTCACTCCGATTGTTGGAGAGGTATCTCTGGGCCCACTCGGTAATGCACATCACTATAAGCCTTGCAAGCATTGTAACTAATGAGTTAGTTGCGGGATGATGTGTTACGGAACGAGTAAAGAGACTTGCCGATAACGAGATTGAACTAGGTATTGAGATACCGACGATCGAATCTCGGGCAAGTAACATACCGATGACAAAGGGAATAACGTATGTTGTTATGCGGTTTGACCGATAAAGATCTTCATAGAATATGTGGGAGCCAATATGAGCATCCAGGTTCCGCTATTGGTTATTGACCGGAGACGTGTCTCGGTCATGTCTACATAGTTCTCAAACCCGTAGGGTCCGCACGCATAAAGTTCGGTGACGATTTGTATTATGAGTTTATGTGTTTTGATGTACCGAAGATAGTTTGGAGTTCCGGATGAGATCGGGGACATGACGAGGAGTCTCGAAATGGTCGAGACATAAAGATCGATATATTGGACGACTATATTCGGACATCGGAAAGGTTCGGAGTGATTCGAGTGTTTTCGGAGTACCGGGGAGTTATGGGAATTCACCGGGAGAAGTATTGGGCCTTATTGGGCCATACGGGAATAGATGAGAGAGGCCAAAAGGAAGGAGGCGCGCGCCCCCCCTCTGGTCCGAATTGGACAAGGGGTGCAGCCCCCTTTTCCTTCTCCCTCTCCCCCTCTTTCCTTCTCTCCTACTCCGGAAAGGAAAGGGGAATCCTACTAGGACTTGGGAGTCCTAGTAGGACTCCCCACACTTGGCGCGCCCCCTCTAGGGCCGGCCTCTCCCTCCCTCCTTTATATACGAGGGCAGGGGGGCACCTCTAGGCACAACAATTGATCATTGATCTCTTAGCCGTGTGCGGTGCCCCCCTCCACCATATTCCACCTCGATAATATCGTAGCAGTGCTTAGGCGAAGCCCTGCGTCGGTAGCATCATCAACACCGTCATCACGCCGTCGTGCTGACGGAACTCTCCCGCAAAGCTCTGCTGGATCGGAGTTCGTGGGACGTCATCGAGCTGAACGTGTGCTGAACTCGGAGGTGCCGTACGTTTGGTACTTGGATCGTCGGATCGTGAAGACGTACGACTACATCAACCGCGTTGTGCTAACGCTTCTGCTTTCAGTCTACGAGGGTACGTGGACACACTTTCCCCTCTCGTTGCTATGCATCACCATGATCCTGTGTGTGCGTAGGAAAATTTTCAAATTACTACGTTCCCCAACAGTGGCATCCGAGCCAGGTTTTATGCGTTGATGTTATATGCACGAGTAGAACACAAGTGAGTTGTGGGCGATACAAGTCATACTGCTTACCAGCATGTCATACTTTGGTTCTGCGGTATTGTTGGATGAAGCGGCCCGGACCGACATTACGCGTACGCTTACGCAAGACTGGTTCTACCGACATGCTTTGCACATAGGTGGCTGGCGGGTGTCTGTTTCTCCAACTTTAGTTGAACCGAGTATGGCTACGCCTGGTCCTTGTGAAGGTTAAAACAGCACTAACTTGACGAACTATCATTGTGGTTTTGATGCGTAGGTAAGAACGGTTCTTGCTCAGCCCGTAGCAGCCACGTAAAACATGCAACAACAAAGTAGATGACGTCTAACTTGTTTTTGCAGGGCATGTTGTGATGTGATATGGTCAAGGCATGATGCTATATTTTATTGTATGAGATGATCATGTTTTGTAACCGAGTTATCGGCAACTGGCAGGAGCCATATGGTTGTCGCTTTATTGTATGCAATGCAATCGCCCTGTAATGCTTTACTTTATCACTAAGCGGCAGTGATAGTCGTAGAAGCATAAGTTGGCGAGATGACAACGATGCTACGATGGAGATCAAGGTGTCGCGCTGGTGACGATGGTGATCATGACGGTGCTTCGGAGATGGAGATCACAAGCACAAGATGATGATGGACATATCATATCACTTATATTGATTGCATGTGATGTTTATCTTTTATGCATCTTATCTTGCTTCGATTGACGATAGCATTATAAGATGATCTCTCACTAAATTATCAAGGTATAAGTGTTCTCCCTGAGCATGCACCGTTGCGAAAGTTCTTCGTGCTGAGACACCACGTGATGATCGGGTGTGATAGGCTCTACGTTCAAATACAATGGGTGCAAAACAGTTGCACATGCGGAATACTCAGGTTAAACTTGACGAGCCTAGCATATAACAGATATGGCCTCGGAACACTGAGACCGAAAGGTCGAGTGTGAATCATATAGTAGATATGATCAACATAGTGATGTTCACCATTGAAACTACTCCATCTCACGTGATGATCGGACATGGTTTAGTTGATATGGATCACATGATCACTTAGATGATTAGAGGGATGTCTATCTAAGTGGGAGTTCTTAAGTAATATGATTAATTGAACTTTAATTTATCATGAACTTAGTCCTGATAGTATTTGCATATCTATGTTGTAGATCAATAGCTCGCTTTTAGCTCCCCTGTTTTATTTTTGATATGTTCCTAGAGAAAACTAAGTTGAAAGATGTTAGTAGCAATGATGCGGATTGGATCCGTGATCTGAGGATTATCCTCATTGCTGCACAGAAGAATTATGTCCTTGATGCACCGCTAGGTGACAGACCTATTACAGGAGCAGATGCAGACGTTATGAACGTTTGACAAAGCTCGGTATGATAACTACTTGATAGTGTAGTGCACCATGCTTTACGGCTTAGAACCGGGACTTCAAAAATGTTTTGAACGCCACGGAGCATATAAGATGTTCCAAGAGTTGAAATTGGTATTTCATACTCATGCCCGTGTCGAGAGGTATGAGACCTCTGACAGTACTTTGCCTACAAGATGGAGGAGAATAGCTCAATCAGTGGGCATGTGCTCAGATTGTCTGGGTACTACAATTGCTTGAATCAAGTGGGAGTTAATCTTCCAGATAAGCTAGTAATTGACAAAGTTCTCTAGTCACTATCACCAAGTTACTAGAACTTAGTGATGAACTATAATATGCAAGGGATGACGAAAAACAATTCCCAAGCTCTTCGCGATGCTAAAATCGGCGAAGGTAGAAATCAAGAAAAACATCAAGTGTTGATGGTTGACAAGACCACTAGTTTCAAGAAAAAGGGTAAAGGGAAGAAAGGGAACTTCAAGAAGAACGGCAAGTAAGTTGCTACTCAAGTGAAGAAGCCCAAGTCTGGACCTAAGCCTGAGACTAAGTGCTTCTACTACAAAGGGACTAGTCACTGGAAGCGGAAACTACCCCAAGTAATTGGCGGATAAGAAGGATGGCAAAGTGAATAAAGGTATATTTGATATACATGTTATTGATGTGTACTTTACTAGTGTTTATAGCAACCCCTCGGTATTTGATACTGGTTCAGTTGCTAAAAGTAGTAACTCGAAACGGAAGTTGCAGAATGAACAGAAACTAGTTAAGGGTGAAGTGACGATGTGTGTTGGAAGTAGTTCCAAGATTGATATGATCATCATCGCACACTCCCTATACTTTTGGGATTAGTGTTGAACCTAAATAAATGTTATTTGGTGCTTGCGTTAAGCATGAATATGATTTGATCATGTTTATTGCAATACGGTTATTCATTTAAAGTCAAAGAATAATTCTTGTTCTGTTTACATGAATAAAACCTTCAATGGTCATACACCCAAGGTGAATGGTTTATTGAATCTCGATCATAGTGATATACATATTTGTGGCACTGCCGTTTAGGTCATATTGGTGTAAAGCGCATGAAGAAAATCCATGCAGATGGGCTTTTGGAATCACTTCATTATGAATCAGTTGATGCTTGCGAACCATGCCTCATGGGCAAGATGACTAAGACTCCGTTCTCCGGAACAATGGAGCGAGCTACTGACTTATTGGAAATAATACATACTGATGTATGCGATCTGATGAGTGTTGAGGCTTGCGGCGGGTATCGTTATTTTCTGACCTTCACAGATGATTTGAGCAGATATGGGTATATCTTCTTGATGAAACATAAGTCTGAAACATTTGAAAAGTTCAAAAGAATTTCAGAGTGAAGTGTAAAATCATCGTAACAAGAAAATAAAGTTTCTACGATCTGATCGCAGAGACGAATATTTGAGTTACGAGTTTGGTCTTCATTTGAAACAATGTGAAATAGTTTCGCAACTCACGCCACCTAGAACACCACAGCGTAATGGTGTATCCGAGCATCGTAGCCGCACTTTATTAGATATGGTGCGATCTATGATGTCTCTTACCGATTTACCACTATCGTTTTGGGGTTATGCATTAGAGACAACTGCATTCATGTTAAAAAGGGCACCATCTAAATCCGTTGAGACGACACCATATGAACTGTGGTTTAGCAAGAGACCTAAGCTGTCGTTTCTTAAAGTTTGGGGTTGCAATGCTTATGTGAAAAAAGGTTTCATCCTGATAAGCTCAAACCCAAATCGGAGAAGTGCATCTTCATAGGATACCAAAAATATTGGGTACACCTTCTATCACAGATCCGAAGGCAAGATCTTTGTTGCTAAGAATGGATCCTTTCTAGAGGAGGTGTTTCTATCGAAAGAAGTGAGTGGGAGGAAAGTAAAACTTGATAAGGTAATTGTACCTTCTCCCGAATTGGAAAGTAGTTCATCACAGAAATCAGTTCCAGTGATGCTTACACCAATTAGTGAGGAAGTTAATGATGATGATCATGAAGCTTCGGATCAAGTTACTACCGAACCTCATAGGTCAACCAGAGTACGTTCCGCACCAAAGTGGTACGGTAATCATATTCTGGAGTTCATGTTACTTGACCATGACGAACCTACGAACTATGAGGAAGCGATGATGAGCCCAGATTCCACGAAATGGCTTGAAGCCATGAAATCTGAGATGGGATCCATATATGAGAACAAAGTATGGACTTTGGTTGACTTGCCCGATGATCGGCAAGTCATAGAAAATAAATGGATCCTCAAGAGGAAGACGGACGCTGATAGTAGTGTTACTATCTACAAAGCTAGACTTGCCGAAAAAAGGTTTTTGACAAAGTTCTAGATGTTGACTACGATGAGATTTTCTCACTCGTAGCAATGCTTAAGTCTGTCCGAATCATGTTAGCAAATTGCCACATTTTATGAAATCTGGCAAATGGATGTCAAAACTACATTCCTTGATGGATTTATTAAAGAAAAGTTGTATATGATGCAACAAGAAGGTTTTGTCGATCCTAATGGTGCTAACAAAATGTGCAAGCTCCAGCGATCCATCTATGGACTGGTGCAAGCATCTCAGAGTTGGAATATACGCTTTGATGAGTTGATCAAAGCATATAGTTTATACAGACTTGCGATGAAGCCTGTATTTACACGAAAGTGAGTGGGAGCACTAAAACATTTCTGATAAGTATATGTGAATGACATATTGTTGATCGGAAATAATGTAGAATTTTCTGTAAAGCAAAAGGAGTATCTTGAAAGGAGTTTTTCAAAGAAAGACCTCAGTGAAGCTACTTACATATTGAGCATCAAGATCTATAGAGATAGATCAAGACGCTCCATAAAGTTTTTTCAATGAGTACATACCTTGACAAGATTTTGAAGTAGTTCAAAATGGAACCGTCAAAGAAAGTGTTCTTACCTGTGTTACAAGGTGTGAAATTGAGTAAGACCCAAAGCCCGACCATGACAGAAGATAGAAAGAGAATGAAAGTCATTCACTATGCCTCAGCCATAGGTTCTATGAAGTATGCCATGCTGTGTACCAGATCTATTGTGTACCTCACCAAGAGTTTGGCAAGAGGGTACAATAGTGATCTAGGAGTAGATCACTGGACATCGGTCAAAATTATCCTTAGTGGAATAAGGAAATATTTCTCGTTTATGGAGGTGATAAAGAGTTCGTCGTAAAGAGTTACGTCGATGCAAGCTTTCACACCGATCTGGATGACTCTAAGTCTCGATCTAGATACATATTGAAAGTGGGAGCTATTAGCTAGAGTAGCTCCGTGCAGAGCATTGTAGACATAGAAATTTGCGAAATGCTTACGGATCTGAATATGACAGACCCGTTGAATAAAATTATCTCACAAGCAAAACATGATCACACCTTAGTACTCTTTGGGTGTTAATCACATAGCGATGGGAACTAGATTACTGACTCTAGTAAACCCTTTGGGTGTTGGTCACATGTCGATGTGAACTACGGGTGGTAACCACATAAAGATGTGAACTATTGATGTTAAATCACATGGCGATGTGAACTAGATTATTGACTCTAGTGCAAGTGGGAGACTGAAGGAAATATGCCCTGGAGGCAATAATAAAGTAATTATTTATTTCCTTATTTCATGATAAATGTTTATTATTCATGCTAGAATTGTATTAACCGGAAACTTGATACATGTGTGAATACATAGACAAAACAGAATGTCACTAGTATGCCTCTACTTGACTAGCTCGTTGAATCAAAGATGGTTAAGTTTCCTAGCCATAGACATGATTTGTCATTTGATTGACGGGATCACATCATTAGGAGAATGATGTGATTGACCTGACCCATTCCGTTAGCTTAGCACTTGATCGTTGAGTATTCTGCTATTGCTTTCTTCATGATTTATACATGTTCCTATGACTATGAGATTATGCAACTCCCGTTTATCGGAGGAACACTTTGTGTGCTACCAAACGTCACAACGTAACTGGGTGATTCTAAAGGTGCTCTACAGGTGTCTCCAAAGGTACTTGTTGGGTTGGCGTATTTCGAGATTAGGATTTGTCACTCCGATTGTCGGAGAGGTATCTCTGGGCCCACTCGGTAATGCACATCACTATAAGCCTTGCAAGCATTGTAACTAATGATTTAGTTGCGGGATGATGTGTTACGGAACGAGTAAAGAGACTTGCCGATAACGAGATTGAACTAGGTATTGAGATACCGATGATCGAATCTCGGGCAAAGAAAATACCGATGACAAAGGGAATAACGTATGTTGTTATGCGGTTTGACCGATAAAGATCTTCGTAGAATATGTGGGAGCCAATATGAGCATCCAGGTTCCGCTATTGGTTATTGACCGGAGACGTGTGTCGGTCATGTCTACATAGTTCTCGAACCCGTAGGGTCCGCACGCTTAAAGTTCGGTGACGATTTGTATTATGAGTTTATGTGTTTTGATGTACCGAAGATAGTTCGGAGTCCCGGATGAGATTGGGGACATGACGAGGAGTCTCGAAATGATCGAGACGTAAAGATCGATATATTGGACGGCTATATTCGGACATCGGAAAGGTTCCGAGTGATTCGGGTATTTTCGGAGTACCGGGGAGTTACGGGAATTCACCGGGAGAAGTATTGGGCCTTATTGGGCCATACGGGAATAGAGGAGAGAGGCCAAAAGGAAGGAGGCGCGCGCCCCCCCCTCTGGTCCGAATTGGACAAGGGGTGCAGCCCCCTTTTCCTTCTCCCTCTCCCCCTCTTTTCTTCTCTCCTACTCCGGAAAGGAAAGGGGAATCCTACTAGGACTTGGGAGTCCTAGTAGGACTCCCCACACTTGGCGCGCCCCCTCTAGGGCCGGCCTCTTCCTCCCTCCTTTATATACGGAGGCAGGGGGCACCTCTAGGCACAACAATTTATCATTGATCTCTTAGCCGTGTGCGGTGCCCCCCTCCACCATATTCCATCTCGATAATATCGTAGCAGTGCTTAGGCGAAGCCCTGCGTCGGTAGCATCATCAACACCGTCATCACGCCGTCGTGCTGACGGAACTCTCCCGCAAAGCTCTGCTGGATCGGAGTTCGTGGGACGTCATCGAGATGAACGTGTGCTGAACTCGGAGGTGCCGTACGTTTGGTACTTGGATCGGTCGGATCGTGAAGACGTACGACTACATCAACCGCGTTGTGCTAACGCTTCTGCTTTCGGTCTACGAGGGTACGTGGACACACTCTCCCCTCTCGTTGCTATGCATCACCATGATCCTGTGTGTGCGTAGGAAAATTTTGAAATTACTATGTTCCCCAACAGAAATATCTAAACATAAATGTACCTGAGGGTCTAATGACCGAGAACGCTCACTTATGGATTTTGCATCATCATCGGTCGACCCTGCTGGCCCTTTTCCCTGACATACATGTGTAAAACAAATGATTAAGAAAACACATAAATGTTATGATTTGGGTGTTTGATTTCCAGAAATAAATGAAAAACTAGCTAGCAAACAGTACAAACATAATTACCTTGGCCTTTTAGCATCATCGAGGGTCCTACTATGATCAATAAAGCAGACTGGGATTCATAGAGATATGATGAAGCTTCGTAAAGTAGCAAAACACGAAAAATAGGATGGGGAAACTAGAGGAGAAATGGAGCACCGATTATGATAGGAATGGGGGAGTGGGAGGAGCGGATGAAACTATTCGATGTTCCTTCTTGAGGCCGTCAAAGCTTATGTGAGAGGGCAAATGAGGGGCATGCGAAGCAAGAGCCGCCCATCCTCCATATAGCGGTTTATGGTGTTTCAAGGAAGACGAGGATGCGGACAATCATACATCATGCATCGAACAACCATGAATCTAAGAACGTTGTTTATTAATTTTTGTTTTCAAAAGATTAACATACAGTGTATACTGGTTACGAGACGTCTTGACCTCACTAATATGCCCACAATAATACCACATGATACATTCCACATTTTTATAAACGTTGTATGTGCTAGATTCATTTTTTGAAAAATGCAAAGAAAACCCAAATGGTGACTAAATACAACTAAATGAGATATGAAACATGAGTCGACATGACCAATTGACAATTTCAAATGCGAGGTTAATTAAACTTGTGATCATTAATGCTATAAGACATGATCCACGCCCATTGTTGTTCATGTGACATGGACCATGGCAAAAAAAAATCATAGCAAACTTCCCCCGTTGAATCATGCGTAGCACACATATCATGGTGGATCAAGCCTTTTCAAATCCAAAGTCAACCAAACACTTGGCATTGGTTGTGAGACTTTTTGACCTCACTAATACTACCACGATAAGACCACTCGGAAAATTTTCACTTTTTTGTCACCATTTGTGTTGGTTTAATTTTTTCAATGAAAAATGCAAAGAAAATCCGAATGGTGACTAAATACAACCAAATGAGACAGGAACATGAGTAGGTGTGCAAAACATGTATAATTTGTATCCTACGTCATGGATACCTATTGTATACGACGTTATAGTGCTATTCTCACAAGTTGCTTCCAAAAGATCCTAGATATGAGCTATTCAAAGAGTAAAGATGAGTCCACATCATCACTTGGCAAGTTCAAATGTGTGGTTAAACTAGTGACCACCAACGCTATAAGACATGATCCATGCCCATTATTGTCCATGTGACATGGACAATGTAAAGTTTTTTCATCGCAAAATCTCTTCCCTTGAATCATGCATCGCATCGTGGTGGATCAAGCATTTTTAAAAGCAAACGTCAACCAAATACATACCATTGGTTGTGAGACTTTTTGACCTCGCTAATATGCCCTCAATAACACCACTCGACAAATTCCATTTTCCCTTTATTTTTGTTGGATTCATTTTTTGATGAAAAATACATAGAAAACCCAAAAGGTTCTCACATAAATTCATACAACAATATCAATATTTTCGACCCCTCCCAAATTGTATTTCCCTCCTAAGTTTTGCTCCCCCACTGTTTTCGTTCGCTCCATCGATTTTAAATGCCACAATCAATTTTCAACACCTCCTCCTAAATACCTTCTCCACATCTTCAATCCCATCGCTCCATCGTTCATCTCTTCTGAAGAAAATATGCCCTAGAGGCAATAATAAAGTTATTATTTATTTCATTATATCATGATAAATGTTTATTATTCATGCTAGAATTGTATTAACCGGAAACATAATACTTGTGTGAATACATAGACAAACAGAGTGTCACTAGTATGCCTCTACTTGACTAGCTCGTTGATCAAAGATGGTTATGTTTCCTAGCCATAGACATGGGTTGTCATTTGATTAACGGGATCACATCATTAGGAGAGTGATGTGATTGACTTGACCCATTCTGTTAGCTTAGCACTCGATCGTTTAGTATTCTGCTATTGCTTTCTTCATGACTTATATATGTTCCTATGACTATGAGATTATGCAACTCCCGTTTACCGGAGGAACACTTTGTGTGCTACCAAACGTCACAACGTAACTGGGTGATTATAAAGGTGCTCTGCAGGTGTCTCCGAAGGTACTTGTTGGGTTGGCGTATTTCAAGATTAGGATTTTTCACTCCGATTGTCGGAGAGGTATCTCTGGGCCCACTCGGTAATGCACATTACTATAAGCCTTGCAAGCATTGTAACTAATGAGTTAGTTGCGAGATGATGTATTACAGAACGAGTAAAGAGACTTGCCGGTAACGAGATTGAACTAGGTATTGAGATACCGACGATCGAATCTCGGGCAAGTAACATACCGATGACAAAGGGAACAACGTATGTTGTTATGCGGTTTGACCGATAAAGATCTTCGTAGAATATGTAGGAGCCAATATGGGCTTCCAGGTTCCGCTATTAGTTATTGACCAGAGAGGTGCCTCAGTCATGTCTACATAGTTCTCGAACCCGTAGGGTCCGCACGCTTAAACGTTCGTTGACGATATAGTATTATATGAGTTATGTATGTTGATGACCGAATGTTGTTCGGAGTCCCGGATGAGATCACGGACATGACGAGGAACTCCAGAATGGTCCGGAGATAAAGTTTGATATATGGGATAATAGTGTTTAATCTCTGGAAGGGTTCCGGAATTCACCGGAAGGGGTTCCGGATGTTTCCCGAAATGTTTGGGTACGAGAAAACGTTATTTGGGCCAAAGGGGAAAGCCCACGAGGCTTTTGGAAAGTGCAAAAGGAAGTTTTGCGGAGACCAGAGGCTAGACGCCAGGAACCCTGGCGTCTAGGGGGTAGACGCCGGGAACCCTGGCGTCTAGCCCTGGAGTCCGTGTAGGACTCTTGCCTTTCGGGCAAAACCGACTTTGAGGAGGCTTTTACTCCAAGTTTCGACCCCAGGGGTCAACATATAAATAGAGGGGCAGGGCTAGCACCCAAGACACATCAAGAAACACCAAGCCGTGTGCCGGCAACCCCGTCCCCTCTAGTTTATCCTCCGTCATAGTTTCCGTAGTGCTTAGGCGAAGCCCTGTGGAGATTGTTCTTCACCAACACCGTCACCACGCCGTCGTGCTGCCGGAACTCATCTACTACTTCGCCTGTCTTGCTGGATCGAGAAGGCGAGGACGTCATCGAGCTGAACGTGTGCAGAACTCGGAGGTGCCGTGCGTTCGGTACTTGGATCGGTCGGATCGTGAAGACGTATGACTACATCAACCGCGTTGTCATAAACGCTTCCGCTTAGCGATCTTCAAGGGTATGAAGATACACTCCCCCTCTCGTTGCTATGCATCACCATGATCTTGCGTGTGCGTAGGAATTTTTTTGAAATTACCACGTTCCCCAACATCTTCTTCCCCAGATCCAACACTCTCGTGGTGGCGTTTGGTTCCATCTCCGGTGTACGAGATGGATCACAAACTCCGTAGCGGGAAAGTCTGCAAATCTCCTCTGTGTACCCCAAAACCTTATCATATGCGACCAGGTCGTAAGTTTCTCCCTCGCCAATCCCACTCCATCCACATATAAGATTATGACGTGCATCTGGATTTATAATTGTCGTTCATTTGGCATCTTGACGTACTTACATCTGTGGATACTTGTAGATCTACTCAATTTTGGGGTTTGTTTTAGGGTTGGTATCGCGGTTCATTTTATCTAGGGTTCTAATTCACTTCACATGTCCTTACTAAAAATTACCTTACACTGCATTCATCCTATTTTAAGAAATGTAATATTATTTCTTCATGTACTATCTTGTTGACTAGCCAATCTCCAAGTACATTTCGTTCTGGTTTAGGCAGATCGTGATTATTTACTGATACTTGTTTCTTTAAGGCTTATGTGATAACTTAAACATAAGTATTCACATCAATGATAAACATGCACGTTAACAGTTGGTCTTGGATTCTCAGCTACTGCCAAGGTCAAAAACCATGCATAATGTTTTAGCTTCTACTTGAGATTTCAAATTATGGATGCCCTGCCATACTAAATTTTGGCTTCATACATAGGAATTTTCTGACAAGGGAAAATCAAACAAAGATGTTTTCAAGGTTAGCCATAAGACTAGCTATTCAAAATATGTTACCCCCATAGCTCTACGTAAGAATTTAAATATCTTAGTAGAAATCCCATATATTGGTGATTATTAGATGATATGAAATACTAATGCACATGTCCGTCTTCCATAAGACTAAAAACAACAAGAAGAAAGCATCCATTGCTGAGTTTTCAGAAGAAGGCCACACAATAAAGAAGGAACCAACTATGAGTCAGAGTGCACAAGAAGCATCCGCAAGTAGTTTCTAATATTTCGACTTCAAATGTACTGTGCAATCCTTCATACTGTAATTTACTAAGAACGCATGAACAATGCTTTAAATCATGATGCAGAATGAAATGAACCACAAAGAGGGCATGTAAACCAAAGGTTGTAACTTAGCTACCTAACTTGTTGATTATTAAGGAAAAGAGTTTGTCGTTTATTTTACTTTTAAGCATCGGCGTCTCTCATCGCAGAATCATCATCTGGACAATGCATCCAAGAGCTTGAAGTCAAGATTGTAGCACAAGAGTCAGACGAAAATGTGGCAAATGGCATGTTTAAAGAAGACATGAATGAAGTACTTGAAATTGCCAAGATGGATCAACAAATAAAGTCATTACTTTTGAAAAAAAGCAACAAGAATGGAGGCAATTCTTAATCACCTCTTAAGGAAGTCCTCACACTCTTCCCCGAAAACTTTCTCACAACCCACCAATTACTGATGGTGCATTATTGTTCGTCATGATACTTTGTCGTGCGTCTTATTTGTCGTCTTTGATAATATGTGCTTTGGATGCTCATTGTAATATGTAGTATAATGCTTTGCCAATTTGTCAAGTCTCATTGTTAATGAAAGCTATGGTGGCAATGTTTCATTTCAATTTTTTAGTAATTTAGATTAATAATCGCCTACAAATTTAAATTCTACATGATTGACGCCATCTAAAATCTTTGACGGTACTTGTGACGGAAATTCAAGCTATCAACAACATATGGACCCAACTTGTAAGCACCTACGCCAGTGTCGTATGGACCCACATTTAAGAAGCCATGTCAGTATCTTCTGGGCTGATAAGTAGGTACTGTCGAGCGGTAATAGCCGACGTCCTACTTATTACTGATGGCCACTATTGATGATAAAACCACAACCAGACCTACATGGAAGCAGCCACACGAGCATCAGCTGGGCCCATTTATCAAAATATTTGATTGATCAGACCGACAAACTAGTTACTGGTGTCGGGTTATCGTCAACAAAAATGATCTTAGGTGCCAAAACGGCCTATCAAAGGTGAAAGTTTTGGCCATCACCGACAATGGACATTCGTGGCAGGAGTGGGTTCATCGCCTAAGATACAATCATAGGTGACAGAAAAAGTGGAACTATTAAGATTTAATTTTGTGACGACACTACAGTGATGGTGTGGTGACGTCCAAAAGCCTTCGTCAAACCATTTTCTGGGACGGAAATTGGTTCCGCTTGACACAAGTGAATCGTCGCTTAAAGTCCTCCGTCGTAGTGTTCATCGACCGCCATGAGAGTCTCGATAGGTAATTTTGGAACCTACAAAATTTGAGAAAGACTTACCCTTTTGAGTAAGTGCATTGTCCTTGTTCATAGGTGCTTGGTGAAGAATTAACAGAAGTTGTATGGAATGAAGAAACTGTGGAACTCCCACGAGTTTGCTTTTAAGGGTGATAGTACCCTCACACCCTAAAGGGATAGCTGGTACAAAATGACAACCTGGTTAAAGAATTGGAGCCTAAGACCTCATATCTGAGATATACCGAAGGACTGGAAGTATATATTATTGTACCGACGGAAGGCATTATCTAAATCAAGAAGTGAACAATAAGAGTGCAACCTAGACATGATATGCTATACCCATTGGGAAGTAACCCAAGAAACCCCAAACCTAACACCTCCCTTTCTAGCCTTTGCAAATCTGGAGGACAAGATTTCTTTTAAGGGTGGTAGATTGTAACATCCAGTTTTTGTTCCAAATTTTGGAATATTAATTAACTAAGTAAATATCCTCTGTGTTGCTATGATTTTTAGAAGGAATTAAAACTTTTGAGTACTTATTTAAATTTTCCAAAGCATGTCAACATAACTACCCAATAAAATAATTCTTGGTTTGGAAATTTATTTAAACTCAAAAGGGTTTAATACTCTTCATTTGGATATTCTCAAACCATATTTCAAAGAGTGGGAACAATGTGACTTCCCCAAAAATGGTATCTTGATTTATTTGGATCTTGGTCCTAATCAAGTTATAGAGAGGAGATAAAATGACATCTCCAAATGGACCCCTGCAATTCAGAGTTTATTTGCAGTTTGAAACCATTTAATTATTTTGCATTTATCCATATAATAATATTTTCCAACAATATATATATTGTTGGAAAATATTTGCTAAGGATGATTTGAATATTTTTAATATCCTAAAAAAACATTTTGGGTATTTTCTAAAACGCTAAAACATATTGATGGAATTTATAATGACCTTAAATGATTTATGTAAAATAATAAAATTACTTATAAAATTTATATGGAGAGTGAAATATATTTTCCTACATTCTCTATGATTCATTGAAACGACAAGCATTTTTATGGATTTTATTTGGAAAATACTGGCAACTATAAAAAGCAATAATCATTTCCTATAGTTAGTTAAATATGAAATACACTAGAAATTCAAATTCCCCACGCAGCCCCGGGGGGATAGCGACGAAACGCGCACCCCCGCTTGCGGTAATGGGCCGGTCTATTTGTGCGATTCTGCATTTTTTGTCTTTTTCTTTTTATTTCAAATTCACGAATTCTTCTTAAACTCATAAATAATTTTGAAATTCACGCTATTTTTTAAAAATCACAAAAAATTGAAAGTTCACAAATTTTAAAATAATTGAGATTTTCTTTTCAAATTCATGAATAGTTTCAAACTCATGAATAATTTTTGAATTCAAGAAACAATTTTCTAAATCATGAACATTTTGAAACTCGCAGACATTTTTTGAAAGTAATAAACATATTTGGAATGCATGAACATTTTCTTAAATGTGAAAACATATTTTGAACATGAATACTTTGAATTAGCGCGCATTTTTTTGACATTCAGAACATTTTTTCAAATTCTTGAAACTTTTTTCGAATTCACTAATATTTTATCAAAATTTTGAACTTGAATTTTTCTTCAAATTAGTGGGATTTTTTTTTAACTTGAATTAGTTTGATTTTTTTTAAACTTGAATTTCTCTCAAAACCCCAAAACTTGTTTTCCATTTTTTTATACATTTTTTGATGACCCAATGTTTTTTTAAAAGCTATAAAAATGGTAGAATGAAAGACAATAAACAGAAGGAGAAAACTTGGGCGCCCTAACCAAGTGAAATATGGTTCCTTTTATCTTTGCGGGAATCCTATTCCCGGGAGCGCCTACTCGGCGCCTTCAGCGCCGCCATAGGCAGCTGGCGCCTACGGCAGCTTCTGGTGGGCCGGCCCACGAACGCACACGCAGAAAAAATTATATCATTGTGAGAAAAACATCTAAAATCGTGGCTCTCTGTGAATCAAACTCGCGACCTCACACTTGTCTTCAAGTTTGGCCAACCGATACACCTACTGGCTGCTAGTGATTCACTTCAGCGCAACTTTTTTTAAAAACCAGCGTAGCAGCGCTACTTATCTCGCATAGATTTTTCAATTATTTGAAAACATTAATGAAAAACTTGAGTGTAAAAAAAGTAAACAAATTTGGAAAGTTGACCAATGTGCATAAAAAAGTTGGCCACTGTAAAAAAGGTTCATGTATTCAAATAAGTTCACGAGTTCAAAAACAAAATTTCATGAAATGGAAAAGAAGTTGCAGAAATTTTAACAAAAACTTCACAACAATGAAAAATGACCATGAGTTTGAAAAAAGTTCACGGATTTAAAAAAAGTTCATTGAATTTGAAAAAAAGTTCAGTGAATTTGCAAAAAGTATGTCAACTTTTCAAAAAAGTTCATTGAATTTGAAAATTCTTCATCAAATTTGAAAAAAGTCCATCGAATTTGAAAAAAGTTCACCAATTTTAAAAAAAAGTTCACCAACTTTGAAACTAGTTCTTTGAATTTGAAAAAAAGTTCATCGAATTTGTAAAAAGTTCATTGTGTTTGAGAAAAGTTCATCGAATTTGAAGAAAATTTCGTCGAATTGAAAAAAGTTCATCAAAATTGAAGAAACTTCATCAAATTTTAAAAAAGTTCATCAAATTGAAAAAAGTTCATCGAGTTTGGAAAAATCACCATTTGTTAAAAATAGTTCACTAAAAATAGAAAAAAGTTTATTGATTTTGAAAACAAAAGTTCATCAAACTTGAAAAGAAAAACATCATTGATTTGAAAAATAGTTCACGCATTTAAGAAAAAAAAGCGAAAAAATCGATGAAGAAATAAACCAGGAAGAAGAAGAACGAAAAAACGGAAAACGATAATGGGAAAAAGAAAAAGGGAAAACGAAAAAAAAGAGAAGCAAGGAATGAAAGAGATAAAGATTTGAAGGTTAGCAGATGCCGTTTCCTGGCGTGGTGGTTGTACAAACGAAGGTGCACGAGGGAAGTCGCATGTTCGATTCTCGGGAGCTCCTATGTGACGCTAATTGCGTCGACGACGTTTCGCGCAACCGTGGCAAACCTGGGCTGGCCCATTTGGCATTCGCGACATGAATAATCGTGAAAAAAGAAACACGATGGTGCTGGGATTCGAACCAGCGACATCACGGTCTAGCGCGCGCAATAGTTAAAAGAAACAACAACGATGAACTTAAAGTTTGATAAAAAAATTGCAAACGAGAATATTATTCAAAATTACGAACAATTTTGTATCAAACACAAACTTTTTTTTGATAAAAAGGAACAAAAAATTGAAAACAATAAACATTTCTCAAATTGCGAACAATTATTTCAAAACTCAAACATTTGATGAATTAGACAATAAAATTCTAAAACCTGAAAATTTTAGAATTTCTGAACAAATTTGTAAAGCTAGAACACTATTTCAAATCCAAACATATTTTAAATTTGTGATTAAAATTATATAAATTTTCAGAAATTTTAATCTTTGTTTATTTCTCGAACATTTTTTAGAATGAAGTGAAGAAATTTTGAAATAATTAAAGTTTGTTTGGAATTTCTGAACAAATTTTGAATACATGATGGAAATCTGGAAAACAAACAAAGTTTAAGAAATACCAAAAAAATTAATTTTAAGAAAATTTGGCAAAAAATATAAAAAATTGAAAAGAAAATTGAAAAAATGAAAAAGAAAAGAAAAAACCAAAAGAAATAGAAAAAAGAAATAGGACAGAAAAGAAAAATAGAAACTAAAATTCAGGAACCTTCTAGAAGGTTCCCAAAACCAGTAAAAACCGGCTGAGAATCCTCTAGAAGGTTCCCAAAACCCGGATCCTGAAATTTGTACTTTAGCTACAGATGGGCCGGCCCAAAAGACTCGATGGGTCGCCTCGCGTGTGCGTTTCCCCAACTATTTGACGCGAAATGCGTCAAATAGGGTTTGCCTCGATTCCCAGTTAGCGCGTCCATTTTTTGGGAGCCCGCGCTCCTTCGGGAGCCTCGCAACGATCGGCGCCACTTGGCGCGCTCTCAGCCATTCACCACGTGTCGCGCTCTGGGCACTCCCTCCGGATTTTATTTTTTATTTTTTCACACGCGTTTTCGGCTATTTAAACAGGTTTTTTCGGTTTTTCTAGACGTTTTGGTTTTCCACCGTCTTCCTTAGCTTTTCGACCAATTTTTTTTCGATTTTTTGTGCGAAAAGACGGGCTTTCTTTGTTTTCCTTTCGCGAGAGTCACACTTTTGCTTCTGTGAGAGGCACGGTTTTGGTTTCGCGAGAGTCACGGCCGTGCCTCTCGAAAATGAAAAAAAATAGGTTTCCTGTTTTTTCCTTTCGTGAGAGTCATGGTTTTGCTTTCGCGAGAGGCACGGTTGTACTTTCGCGAGAGTCACGGTCGTGCCTCTCCGAAACGGAAAAAACACGTTTTTTTTTCCTTTCGCGAGAGTCAAGGTTTTGCTTCCGCGAGAGGCACGGTTGTGCTTTCGCGAGAGTCACGGCCGCGCCTCTCGGAAATGGAAAAAAACGTGTTTTCTGTTTTTTTTCTTTTCGCGAGAGTCACGGTTTTGCTTCCGCGAGCGGCACGGATGTGCTTTCGCGAGAGTCACGGCCGTGCCTCCTCGGAAACGAAAAAAACGCGTTTTCTCTTTTTTTCCTTCCGCGACAGTCACGGTTTAGCTTCCACGGGAGGCACGGGCGTGCCTCTTTCGGAAAGGGAAAAAATCCGTGCTCCCGGTTCCGTTTTTTCGTCTGGTTTTTTTCATGAAAAAAATGTCAAAACCTATAAACATGGGATCTAGTTGAAGATCTCGACGCGAGGAATTCAACGGTGAAAGCGGTTTGAGATTTGGACTCACGGTTTGAGAGATAAAATGTTTTGAATAAACGGATCTATAAAAGAAAGGAAAAGTCCCATATTGCGACAAAGTGGCATGCTGCATGTGCGCCACTTGTCGCAACCTGGGAAGTTGGAGTGATCTTTGCAACGAGTACTCATCAACTAGTGATTTCACATTTTTTTGCGTACCAAAATACACAGTAATGGGCTGGCCCCGCGAGGGGTGCTGCAGGCGCCCATTTGTAAATTCACCTATAACGGGCGCCTGGAACACTTGTTTGAAACCATGAACAGTTTTTCAAATATCATTTTTTTAAAATTGATCAGCATTTTATAAATCACAAACATATATTTAAATCATTAAAAATTACTTGAAATTACAATTATTTTTAATGAACATTTGTAAACATCCGGGAACACTTTTCAAATTCATGAATATTATTTGTAATTTTGGAGCAATATATGAAAATTTCAAAACAATTTATTAAATTTGTTGGCCTTTTTGGATGGGGGAATATTTTTGAATAGATGATATTTTTTGAATTTTAAGAATAATATTTTGAAATTCATGATCAATTTTTTGAATTGGCGAACATTTTTTAAATTCATAATTTTTTAGAAATCCATTAACCTTCATTAACACCTTTTCAAATCCGTGAATTTATTTCGAAAATTGTTTTTTAAATTACTGAACATTTTTTCAAATTCTTTAGAATTCCGCTTTTTTAAAGTTTGCGAACCTTTTTGGAAATCCCGAATAGCTTTTAAAATAAAAAAACAGAAAGAAATCATAAAAAACGTCAAGGATGCGCTTAAAGCCAGGCTAGCACTGACAGAGGCCAGCAATCAGCGTTCATACCCCCGCAAGAACCTCGTGTACTAGATGGACACAACAGTCTATGACAACATCATATAAAGGCGCAGGTGGGTCGATGATCTCGAGCGCCTACTAACAACTAACCTTATCGCATGACCAGACGTCAAGTCAGCACTGACATGCGCGCTCCTGAGGTTATGGGGCGCAGAGGAGATTTGAACCCTGAACGGGATGATTACAGATTGGATTCGAGGGAGAAGAGACCATTAAGGCCAGAGAACCCATCTCAGTCGATTTACCAATCCAAGCAACGCCCGAGCTGCTGGACATGCGGGATACCTAGCCTGGCTGGCCAAACATGGCGATCTACGCCATTACACCAAAAACCAAAATATATCCATGCCAGATGTGCATCATGCCACTACACGTGTCCGAGGAGCTGCCCACCCCCAGTGTTTCACAGATAAGGTTATGCAGCATCAGCTCCCGGACGGGTTTTAACCCGCAAACACATCGACCAGTACGACGGCATCACAGATCCCTTGGTATGGATCGAGATTTTTCTCCTCGCCGTCCACATAGCAGGTGGAGACAATGTCCACACTATAAATACTTGCCATGAAAGCTAAAGGGCTCAGCCCGGCATTGGCTGAACAGTCTCACGTCAGACTCGATTGGCGAATGGGACGACCTTGAATATGAGTTTTTGTCCAACCTTCAGGGCACCTATGTGGAGCCGCGTGATGCTGATGACTTGACGCATATCGTACGAAAGCCCGGTGAGTCTGTGCGCTAGTTCTGGAATCGCTTCTAAACAAATAAGAACCAGATTGTGGACTGTCTTGACGCAGATGCCATCGCATCCTTCAGGCATATATCATCGATGAATGCTTGCCAGGGAACTTAGGCATGTCAAACCAAGGACCATGGCAGACCTCTCCCAGCTGATGACTAGATTCTGTGCTGGTGAAAATAACTGGCTTGTTCAAAAGCAGCGCTGAGGAGGTTCTCTCGGCACGTCCGAGGTGCGTGACGGGAATGGAGAACCCCGACGCAATCGACGAAATAAGCGTTGCAACAGAAGCGTCAGCAACACCGAGGGATTCAGCAAGCTACGCCGAGGTGGCGGTAAAAGAAAGCCTTTCCAAGGTGGAGGTGGCACGCAACTAGATAAGATACTGAATCAACCCTGTGCCATCCACGGAAATCCTGAGAAGCCGGCTAGTCATACCAACCATAAATGTTGGGTGATCAAGCAAGTGTGAAGGTTGCGTCCGAGAACCAGGGCAAGAGCCAGCCCCGCAATAATGATAACGGGGATAGAGACCAACCCGAGTCGAGCAACGCTAGCTAGAAACAGTTCCCTCCTGATATTAATGATGTGAATGCTACACACGTCACCAGAAAGGAGACAGCGTGCGCTCCGTGATGTATATGTCGTGGAGCCCGCTGAACAAAAATACTACCCGCGATGTATGTCATGTTGGTCACTGGGTGAAATATTTGGGATCAACTTGAGCGTCCACCCCGAATCCATAGAAGTGTTGCGTGTTATTTAACACGGTACAATCATAAATGCTCACCATACACGCACACACACTCATTTATGAAAGCATGCACGCACGTATATCCTACCTCTATGAGCGCCTCTAGTTATTGAACTGGCACAACATCCTGAAATTGCGGAAGTAACGTACTAGTAGTCCATGAAAATACTCATCTCGGTGCCAAATTCCCATTCATTCCATGCATGCTCCTTAATTGACTAGCATGTTGACTACCAATAAGCTCAGTATCTACTACAACGTGTCAGGTTCAATTTCCCCATGCGGTGTAGCTGCGGCCACAAATTAACAATCCCTGTATAGAGGTAGCCAGGTACTCCCTCCGTCCCATAATATAAAAACATTTTTTAAACTAATGTAGTGTCAAAAACGTTTTTATATTATGGGACAGAGGGAGTAAAAAACAAAGATGCATGTATCTTGGCAATTTTGTGCGCTAACCATATGATCGGTCTCTGGTCCAATTTACCAGCTCTTTCTTTATGCGTTCCATCAGAAGAAAATATTCCTAGCTAGCCACAAAACCTCGCCCTGGTCAAAAGTCTCACTCCACCCCCTCGTGCTCACCCAGTCTCACTAACGCGTTGCCAACTTGCCATGCACTCACACTGTGAAACGGACTCCTCACTTGTTCTTTACAGTTTAAACTCAAAGGTACACATCAAGGACACAGAAGGTACAAATCGACCGATATATTCCGCTGGTGTTTCTCTCCCATATATAGCTATCAAGAGCTTGCAAGCAGCCTGACACCCTCACTAGCCTAGAAAACGCAACGGCAAAACATATGGATCACAGCAAGAACCGCGACCATGGCCTCGCAGAGATCGAGGCGCTGCTGCGGCGGGAGCAGGAGCTCGTGACGCAGCTCCGGGCGCTCATCCTTCCACAACTCCACAACGTGGATAGCGGGTCGGCCGAGCTCGCCGTCCAGCTCTTCGACGACGCGATCCGCTGCACCACCAGCGTCGTATCTAAGCTGTTCACTGCTGGAAGTGGAGCGACCATCGAGCTCATCGACGACAAGTCCTTAGTGAGGAAGAACAGCACTGGTACTACTGCTACTGCTATCGATGATAAGATGGACGAACAGGCGAAACCTAGCTGCATCGTTGGTCGAAAGAGAAGGTGCGTGTATATGTTATGTGATATGCATGGATATTGATCGTTTCCAGTTAACCTCATGGCTCATGCATGCACACAATAGTAGGTCTATCAGGCTAATCGATTCTAAATTCAATTGGGACATCTTATATATCTTCAGTTCGCATGATCAAGATCACTTCTAAACAAATACTACCTCACATCTTGTAGGAGGAACGACGGCAAGCGATCAAGATCACTCGTGACCAATGTTCCGCATTATGATGGTCACCAGTGGAGAAAATATGGGCAGAAGAACATCAACGGAAGGCAACATGCTAGGTAACTAATTACACTAAACAAAACACACATACATCTTTCGTTAGCAGATAAGTATAGCTGGTTATGGACAACCAATCATGCGCAAAGATTAAACTTGTGATTAAACAGGAGCTACTACAGATGCACCTACACAGAACGGAACTGCTCAGCAACTAAGACAGTTCAGCAACAAGATCAAGATGGCGGCAGTTCTATTTATTCCGCAGACGCTGGTGAGGATCAGGGTGCAAAGTACACTGTCGTGTACTACGGTGATCACACATGCAAGGCCAGCGACAACATCAGTAACAACATTATCGATCATCTGCCCAATCTTGTAGATATAGATCTTCGGAGGGGCGATACAGAGCGAGTAACGTTAGAAATTCCAGAGTTCGAGATGGAATTAGATGTGCCGGCTCTGCTAGAGGTGTTCAACAATTCTCAGCTGAATTGGGAGATCGTATGCTAGCCAGTTAGCATAAATATTTGTTTAACTTAAGCATGTTTGGGTGAGTGCTCAAATTGGATGGTAAATTATTTCAATGGTTCTTGATGAATGATTCTTTAGAAACACAGTGTTGGCGCCGAGCCCTAGCTTGCTCTTTGCGCCGGTGCCCAGCTCCCTCTCGCTCTCTCTCGCACGAACGAATATAGAAGAAAGAGGAGACACAGGACTCGGTGGTGTTTTTCCGGCGCACATACGCCAGCCACACGAACGGCTTCTTCCTTGAGCACGAACTCGAGCCACACACACGAAAGACTATCAGAGACTACATCTCTCCTAGCTCCTCCGCACACTACACAACACCAATACATGGCTTATATAGCCGGACTCACACCAGGCCAGTGGCCGCATACACCACTAACTCACGTACGCACGTACCACACCGGCCACTACCACATGACCCGGCCACTACGTTGGCACTAACGACCTGCAACTAACTCCTTGGATTCCTTCATGAGGAGGCCAACTAACTGATCCACATGCAACTCGCACATGCATGGCCCAGCCGCTGCTCTCGGCCAGGACACCAACGTTGCGCCAACTGACCAAAGGCACGATGCAAGTCCCGGCAGCCCACTCACGCGGCCGGACGACCAGCCTCCATCCTGCATGTCAAGATCATTCCTAACATTCTCTCCCTAATCTTGACTTCGCCATCGTCGGAGTTGTTGCAGCTCTCGTCGTTGTCGTCGTCACGAGCGTAACCCAGCCCGCGGACCAGACCTGGCGCAACGATGCTGGTCTCACCGTGCTCCATCATGACTCCGGCGACACACGCCGAACTCTTTCTCCGCCGGCGACACACGCTTGGCGTCCCTCGGCGCCCCGCACGTCCCGCGCACACCCGACGCGCCCGACGAGCCCGACCGCACCGGTGCGTCCCGCACGTCCCGCGCGCACCTGACGCGCCCGACGAGCCCGACCGCATCAGACGCTCACCGCGCGCCGCCTCCTCGTCCGCCATGGCAGCCGCCAGCGACAAATGCCGGAAGGATGTAGCCGAACTCGAGCACGGACTCGAGCACAACGGCGACATACGCCTCTTCCCAACGTCAACCGCACGCTCGTACGCGCGCCCGCGGTCCCGACGCGCCCGACGCGTCCAGTCCGCACCCATAACACGCACCGGTCGCGCCCGGCTCGCCGCCACGGCTTATTGCCCTGCACCGCTGCGGCCTCAACCGCAGCGCAGTACCGACACATACGTTTACAACACGCATGCATACATAACCCTATGAATGCACACATGAAAGCCGTACTTATGAGTATCTCCGAAAGACCGAGCGGACATCTCTTAGATTGACGAAGTAGCCACAATCACCTTATAGTCGACCGGCATGTCATAGGAGTAAAAAAATATTGCCACAAAGCCTAAAATAAATAGAGTTAATAATGCGAGCATCCGTGCCATGTCTAGGATATTGGTTTCACCACAAGAAAGCTAACCATCTAAGTTATGTCGAGATCTTGATGAATATTGATTGCGAATTAGCAATGCTAGCAAATATCCTACTCAACATGCCTATAACCAAAGGTTCAATAAAAAGGGAACCTATGGTTTGATAATCTCCTTTATTAAACTGAACCTACTTCAAATTGGCGTTTATTTTATTTGAAGTTTTTTCATGGTCTCTAGATAGTCATTTGTCGACTTCGCCTATTCGTGTCTTCTACATATTGACTAGATTCAACTCTCTATTTGGAACATAGGGGTTTCCCTAGTTCCCATGGGAATTGTCGCAATAAAAGAAGTACTAATAGATCGAGTTATGTCTTTTGTGTATGGTATATTTCCTACATAAATTGGTTCAACCTACTTAAATTGGGTCCAGATAATAGATGTAGAACAACACGTTTTTAACATTAAAATGCAAGCATGCTCAGTCACTTGAAAATGCAAGATGCTCTCTCCTTCTCGAAGTCCATGGGAAAGACAGGGAATGTTTGGACGAACTGAGGAAGAATGAATAATACTCAAATGGGAAAGAAGTGATTGTACTATACCATACCACTGTACCTTCTGTCTCGACCGCCCATTCTTGCATCAAAGTTCATGCAAGCAAACTTCTCTTATTTGTTTCTCCCAACAAAAAGAATATTTGCGCTCGAAACTTTGCAGATCAATATCACACAAGTACTACAATGTGCATAAATGTTTTCAGATTTTGCGCAACATAAATTTTTAAAGATGATACAACTCATCCGGAATTTGAAATTTGACAACAAAATTCATCAAAACATTTGGAAACATTTTATACAAATAGTGGCACTTGTCTATACTTGATCTGCAAAGCTTTAAGGTCAAATGTTCTCTTGTTTGGAAGAACAAAAAAGATAGATTTCTATATAAGGACAACACAAATCTTGACGCAAACTGAATGGTCTGGATAGAGGGTACAATGGTATTGTAGTACTCAAATATACAATGGTTGGGCATGCATTTTTTAAAATTACTCAACCAACCATGATAAAAAAAAATTGTATCCATGTTCCAAAGGATATGTGTGTAGATTGAGATCAGGTGAAGCTATATTCTCGCACAAAATTTATAATGTATTCAAAGGTTGTGTGCATACTAATTGTTGCAGAGAGTGAGCGAAATGAAATTCTCTTTTTTTATGAATAGAAGACTTCTTCTTTGCATGTTATACATTTTCGTAATCATAGACTTTGTACCTAGTCTACTTTGCATCGGCCTGCTTACAGAGAGTTGTTTACGATGATATGTACATAGTTGGAGCATAGGACCATGGATGTATTTACCCCGCATGGATGACTGTTTAGTCTACACATGGTTTACTCCAGCATCCTAGGTGGCCTTACTCTTTTGTGAAATCATGGCACACATTTTTTTTTCTTGTTTTTTGGATGTCTGGCCATGTGTGCATCTTGTTATGCAGAGTTTGGATTTGTACTCTGTCTGTTAGTATTTTTTTATTACCCAAAATAGTAAGGTAAGGTCATACTATAATCTTATTGCAAAGTAGGTAAATATTTACACAAATGAGGAAGAGGAAAAACAACTATATATAGATTAAAAGTTTGCATTGTGAGCTGTAGAGAGAGAAACTTAAAGATGATGATCTATCCAAGTAATGAAGCATTGGTACTTTATTGTTGATTATTAATTTGTAAGATAGCAAGCCACTCTTTTATCGAAATAATAAAATATACAACTGGCGGATGGACCCACTGTCAACCCACTGTGAAAGAAAAATATGTACAAAAGAAGATTCAGGGCTAGTTTGGTTCATGTCCTCATGCCCACTCGCCTGGCCTGGAACCTGCCTGTATGCTGCCTGGATATTGTTTGGTTGCTGTCCTCGAAATGCCTGAAGTTGCCTGGCCTGAAATAGTACAGACGTGATTAGCCTGGATGGAGATGGATAGAGAAGCCAGGCAAGGAGGTTAGCCTGGCCCAGGCGCCAAAATTCAAGCGCCTGGCGACCCATGATGGCTGCCTGGGGTTGCAAGTACGGAGTTGTTCTCGATGGATGTGCTCATGAATTAATATTTTATAAGCCTAATGACTCTCCAGGCGAGGCCCCAAACCAAACACCTTCTCGGCCACGCTGCCTGACCAGGCAAAAATTCATCCCAAAGCGAAGTCCACACCAGGCAGCACTTTTGGCCAGGCACGTAGCTGTGGACATGAAACAAACTAGCCCTCAAACAGAAGGAAAAAAACATTGCCAACAATGTTCCACTGTTTCCTTGTTTCCGTACTTGTTTTCTTTTGAAAATTGTGGGAAACCGCCGGCAACTACATCTCATCATATGCGTATTGGGGGGGGGGGGGGGGGGGGGGGGGTGTAATTTCTGAAACTAGAGAATACCTCATGCATTGCTCTGGGAATCGGTTGATACAAGTTTGGGTTGATAACATGAGAACAAAAAATGAAAACACATATGACTTATTATATTTGGTTATGTATAGTTGTAACAATATTTAGTTAATATAAGTCGTATAACTGATAATGGGAAAGATGTTTCCATGCATGCTTGAATGTTGTGATGTGTCTTTTTTCCATGCATGATTGCATGTTGAAGCGTGCCTTATCCTATTTATAGTTGTATGGTGAGGTGGAATGCTTGCATGTTGAGATAAATAAACAAACATACCGAACAAGGTTCTATAGTTGCCTTGTTTGTGTGTTTTTTTCTTATGAAAAATGCGGGAAACCTCCGGCAACTACATCACATCGTATGCTTGATGAGGGATTGAGGGATGGGGATGAGAATTTCTAAAACTAGACGATACCCCATGTGTTACTGCATGAATTGGTTGATAAAATTTTAGATTGATAACATGAATATAAAACTTAAAAACACATATGACTTATTATAATTGATTATATATACTTGTAACAATATTTATTTTACACTAGCAAGATGCCCGTGCGTTGCACGGAACATCAAGATGCATTTGTATGAGTAGTTTATCTTGTGAGAGAAAAGGATGAACAAGGGAAGGCCTTATTTGCAAATGTGGAGAGGGGTGTGGGTATCTTTTTGCAAAATTGTCAGAGTTTCCTTCCTATCCGTCAAATATAAATCGGACGGCCTATATTGCAGGATGGCAGGCACACCATCATCACCAACTCTGTGTTTTTATAAGAGTAGAGATAAGTAGTATAACTGAATGGGAACCATTTTTCATACATGCTTTAATTTTGTGGTGGGTATTTTCTTATTCATGGTTGCATGGTGAGGTGAGCCTTATCCTATTCATAATTGTATGGTGAGGTGGCATATGCTTGCATATTGAGATTAATAAGTTGGTGGGGATGACTATCTTGAGCTGGCCATAGTGGGAGTAATTTAACTAGCTACTTCCTCTGGTGCATAGGACATGCACGTACTTGTAGGTCGTCCATTTGACTAACTGAAAATGTGTTATATGTCATCAAAAGCATATCATTGGATACATATAAAAATGTAGTTTATAATATTTTTATTACATATAATACATATTTACCTAGTTAAATAGATTGCCTAGAACTACGTCATATCCTATACACCGGGATGGAGGGAGTAGTAACATAACACAGCTCAAGATAAGTTTGCTTATGTTCATCTCGTTAATGAGGAGAGAGGTATTCCTGGTAACATAATATGTTACTATAATATAACACATTTCAAGGAAAAATGAGTCTTCATCCAAATAGATGAAGGCTTTGCATGATACTACACATCTGTCTCCGGCACGTTCTCGTATGGGTCCACGCATCGGCCGGGCGAAGAAAAAGGACAGGAACTAGGTGGAGAGCCGGGGGATGAAAGAGGAGAGTGAGGAATTTTACCGCGAAAACAGTGTGGCTAGCTACAAAAGCGCGGCTCTGCCTTAGTTTTGGATGGGTCTGGGGTGTCGAAGTCCGACGTGGCTGGTGTCTGGACTCCCTCAAAGCCTCCTGGTTTGCTTCCTGTTTGCGATAAAATGACGTTTCAGACTGCTCCGCGAATGGATTGGGTCACCGTTGGATTTTTTTCAAAACTATCACGTTTTTTGTAGCAATTTCGGAAACTATAGCACAGAATGAAAAAAAAATGCAAAACTATAACCCTGTCGGCCTCGTGTGGGCCGAAAAGGCAGTTTTCGGCCAGGCTTTGGCCGAAGTGGGCTTTTCGGCCGCGCTTTGGCCAAAGACATGCGGACCTGGGTCGAAAAGTAGGTGTCGGTGAGGGCTCGGCCAATAATAGTAGCTTGGCCTCCCGGCGGCCGAAGTGGGCCGTTTTCGGCCACCCTGCGACCGAACTGGGCCTTTTCGGCCAGGCGTCGGCCGAAGAGGTTTTCGGCCACCAGTCGACCGAAAAGGTGCGGATAAACCCACACCGTCTCCTTCCTTCGCTCGCCTCTGTTCTTCCTTTCTGTTTTTCCTTTCTTTCTCTTGTTCTTCTCTGTACCTCGCCACCCTGCGCCGATCTCCTCCATTTGCCACACATTTGCACATCCAACCCACAGAATCGGTAGATCGTAGCAATCCCCGCCGGCCTACGGTGTTATTTTTTGCTATGGGATAGTTTTTGATGCGTTTGGGGGAGGAGGAGCCATGTGTGGGGAGGAGGAGCCATGATGGGGAGGAGGACGGGCAGTAGGTGGTGGTGAGTAGTAGCAGCAGCTGTGGAGGAGGAGGTGATGAGGAGGAGGAGCAGCTTGGGGGCTGACCGGAGTTGAACCTCCGGTCGTCGAGGGGGCGGCGCTGTCGTTGTCCGGTGGTGCAAGTACTTCGCGAGGTGGCCGGTGCCGCCGAGTCGAAGAGAGAAGCAAGAAGCTAGGGACACATGCTTCGAAGGTATAACCACGTCGTCAATTTTTTTATCTAAATTGTATAGTTTAGTTAGTGTATATAAGTCATATTGCGAATTTTAGTGTTAATATATGTGTGGAGGCATTTTAGCGCATAGTTCGTGTAGCGGGTAATATTAGTGTTCGTTGTGATTAATGAGACGATATTTATGGAGAACCACGTGACCATTGTTGATGCACGACTCATCAGTATTGCACGAGAGATAGCTGACGCACGTTGCCCTTGGGATATTCTGCAGAGGAGTTTTGGTTCTGCTGTGTTAGCGGCTACGTACAGAGGCCTGTGCAAAGCTAGCTTGCTGAAGTCTATAAAATCTAGTCTTGTTGGATGTCCATTATTGTTGCAGCTCTGGTCATACGAGAGATTCCCTATTGGACGACCCTATGTCTACGTTGATAAACCTTTTGGTTTGGAGGACTTAGCTGGGGCTTATGTGCCTGCTATCGGCGACTTGCCTACTATGGGATCTGTTTGGGCACGGCGAGAGGTACTTTTATATTAAGTAACAATTAATTCCATTATTTCTTGCCATTCAATAGTATTACTAATGCTTAATTGTTGTCATGCACAGAGACAGTTTGCGCATAGCCAGGTTAGGGGATGCTACCCGTCCTTCACGGCGCAGTTTGATAGTTTGCATGAGGATCAAGTTATCAGAGAGCCATACTCGCCTCAGGCTATATCATCGAGGTGCCCAGTTGGGATTTCTGGATTGTGCACTAGAGATCGGCACTATTGGATGACCAAGGCCAAGTTGGTGTTCGACGTGACAGTTGGGGAGATGGCTCTTCATAGGGTGATGAGACAGTTCGGTCTATATCAAGAGCATGAGATTCCAGATATTCCACACTTGCCAGAACATGTGCACAAGTAAGTACTAATACTATTTTAGTTGTCACCTCTGCATTCATAATATACCTAATCATGTATCGCGCATGTCAATCTTAGGGACAGTCGCCTAGGAGGAAACAAGTCCATGGCTTATTGGCTTAAGAGCATTACCCCTTACGTTGACGAATGGACTACCGCGCCGATAAATATCTGGGATGAGGTTCAGCCCTTTAACTGGGAAATGTTCGGGTTGTATCTGCAGCGTTACCGGCATACAACGAGGATCTACTTGGTTCCATCAGCTGCTCCTGATCAGATCGAAGCCCCTCTCACCAGCGATATGTACCCAACTGCCTCTGTTGTGGGAACCAGACACCACGCGATACGTGCCTTGGTTCTCATATGTGAAGTTTTTTGTTAACCTGGACATATTCGCTTGGTTATCTATTCGTGGTGTCTATCATACAACGAGGATATAATTGATTAACTCTTCGTGTAGAGGGTGACTTGACAGTACAGGCGCGAGAGGAGGTTTCCGCCTTAATGCAGCGCTTTCAGAGGGGAGAAACTATCCCACCGCGAGAGGGCGTCTCATGGTTGAGGCGTCTTGATGACAAGCTACACGGGATTTACGCAGCTGTTGCGTGTAGACGGTCTTCGGATGTTGCACTTCCTCCTCCAGCACATCGTCCGCCACGTCCCTCTGTATAACATTCAGAACCACGACCCTTTGTGCACCACTCAGAACGACGACCCTCTGTGCACCGTGCAGAACCTCATCCTTCACAGCCAGGGAGCTCTTCCTGGCATCAGCCACCTCCTTCACAGCCAGGGAGCTCTTCCTGGCATCAGCCACCTCCTTCACAGCTAGGGAGCGCTTACTGGCATCAGCAGATGGAACTAGGTAACACTACTCACTACATTCCTTTCAACAGTGTAGTAATCGTTCCTGCATTCTCAGCAGTCACTGATGCTTACTGGTGGTGCTTCGTTCATGCATTTGTATCAATTTTACATGTTTTACTTTACCGCAGGCGGCAACCAGTCGCAACCGTTCATGCATTCAGTGCAGTCACCGATGCTTAGTGGTGGTACTTCGTACTTTGAGGGCGGCGGCGAGGATGATGACCAAGCTACAAACATTTATGGCTTCTCGCAGACAGTGTTTCACACTCCACCACCACCACCGACGCAGGAGACACAGACCGTGACAGACGAGGTTAACTATGGTCGTGGTTATCGCGAGCCTCGTCCACCGCCTCAGCGCTTATCGCCTTCCGGTCCTCGCCCGAGGAAGACCCAGACTCGTCGTCGTCCCCCGCAGTGATATGCTTATCTATCTATGTATGACTCATTATCTATGTTAGTTTCAGACTATTCGCAGCTGTGAGTCAGTATTTATGTATGAGACATGCTTCATGTATGTGTTATTATCGCACTTGCTTCTATCTGATCAGGAGACATATATTGTTTTATGTATGCGAGAGACATATTACTATTAATTCGCATTCTTATTCCAGTTACATTTCCAAAGAGACTACAACCGATAATTAAGATACAAGTACATCTGAATTAAACGGTGCGGCTGAACTTATGCAATACATCTTACATACTACAAAATGAAATTCAGATAGAACATAATGCCCTACAATAATACAGTACAAACTAATAATGCAAGTACATCTGAATGAAACGGTACAACTGGAATACATCTTACATACTACATGAAGTCATCATCGTCATCCTCTGTTGATGCAGCCCTCTTGCCCTTCGACGATGCGGTCCTCTTGCCCTCCGTCGATGCAGAACTATTGCCCTTGGTCGATGCAGAACTCTTGCCCTTCGAGGATGCAGAACTCTTGCCCTTGGACGATGCAGAACTCTTGCCCTTGGACGATGCAGAACCCGGAAGCGGCGGCATGAAGATATCATCTTCGTCCTCGCTCTCCTCGGTCCATAAAAATGTATTCTTTGCTGCAGTCTTTCTGAAAATTTCAATCTTCGGCTCCACTACCTTCTTCCACCTTTCATGCAACCTAAGAAGTTCTTTACGTACCTCCTCATAGGTCCTTTCAGGCCACCCAGACCTACGTAATTCGTGAGCCAACTCATTCATTATGGTGTCACTACCGGTGAGTTCGTCCCATGGAACTATCCTATTGTCCATCCTGAAATCGGTAGCTAGACTCAGAAGAGTCCTGCTCATCCCAGGGTGAAAACTACGATCGAATGGATAATGGGACATCTCGACTACACTACATTGGAATGCTTATCCACCTCCGCCTGAAGGGGGTTTTATAGATAGAGAGGAGAAAATGACGGGAAGGGGTTGGCGGGAAACAGGTGGCGGGAATGGGTTGGCGGGAAAATACATTTCGGCCTAATGTATGAGCCATGCAACTTCGGCCTACACTAGACCAAAAAGGACTTTTCGGTCTACACTTGACTAAAAAGTGTATTTCAGCCTAAACTTGACCAAAAAGTGTATTTCGGCCAAGTGGTGGCCGAAAACAGCCATTCCGGCCAGGTCACCACCTTTTCGGCCAAGGTATGGCCGAAAAGCCTATTTCGGCCTAGAGGTGGCCGAAAACACCCATTTCGGCCAACGCGTGACCGACTGGGTGCTACTTTTGATTTTTATCCACATCATGCTATAGTTTTCGAATTTGCTATAAAATATATCATAGTTTTGAAAAAAAAAATCTCACCGTTGAATGATTTACGGGGTCTGGACAGTTGCGTCCGGACAGATACATGCCGTTTGAGGGTCGGCTTGAAGACGTCCCAAATTTAGTTCCCACTATTACCAGCCCTAAGTATTAGGTATATAGGATGTCACAGGTACCCTGGTCCCTGGGTGTTGCTGATCTTATCGGCAGCCTCAACTGTTAGTGCTAAATATGGTTAGTTTAGGCCTAATCATACTGTGGGTTAGGCGCATAATTTAGGACATACACAAATATTCCCTCCGTTTCTAAATATAAGTCTTTGTAGAGATTCCACTAGATGGACTACATACGGAGCAAAATGAATGAATCTACACTTAAAATGCATCTATATACATCCGTATGTGGTTTTTAGTGAAATCTCTACAAAGACTTATATTTAAGAACGGAGGAGGAAGTAGCATATTTCTTGTTGTCTTAATGATTGTACTACTCCCCCGGATCAAGCTGCATGCCACTCCCTTTCCACCACCACATGCAAGTTCCTTCAGAAAGGCAGGGCCAAAAAATTATATAGTTGACTATTCCCGGCCGGTTGGATTATGTACGCTCAGGCTCAGGTCTGCTACAATTGGTTGTCGTGCATTTTGTCACTGCATGTGCCGCAGGCAGCGTCGACCAGGCACACGAATCTATACATCATACATCTGCTACAAATTAATTAAGTCGTCTGGATCAAATATCATTATCCACGGCTATATACGACAAGGTTGTGGCGGCCAGTCGGGCCCACTTGGAAAGAAATGATAGCTTAGCTGGGGTGGTTAGTTTGTGGCGGGAACACGCCATGGTGGTGAGAAAAAAACCAGAAGGTAAAAGTTTCTGCCACTAATTGTGATGTTTTCTCCAATATGATTTACGACCTAGTTCTACCCTCGTCGCTCCTCTCTCTCCCCTCCCCTCTCCTTCGTGTCGCCTCCCCTTGGGCGGCGCCAGGGGCCCCCGATCCCGCGCCGCCAGGCCCAGCCCCTCCCCGCTCCTCCATCCCCAGCCGCTGGCAAGGGTCGTGGTGGCGGCAGGCCCTGCATCGCAGATCCAGGGCGGGTGGTCGCCGTGGCAGATCCGTGAGGCGGAGGCGGCGTCTCACGCGTGGAGGCCGGGGGCATCAGTCAAGGCGGCGCCCCCTGCTGCGCGGCGGCGATAGGAACCTACATGGCCGGCGGTGTGGCGGCCGCGGGCGTATGGGTGGCTCCGATGGCTGCGGATCTGGCGTCCTATCCAGATCCGTCTCGGTACGGCCTTGGCCGGCCGGTGGCGCGAGGAGGACCGGTGAGGGGCAGCTAGAGGCTCCCTGCCGGCGTGCCGACGGCGGCCTTCGTCTCCACGGCAAGGTTCCGTTTGGTTCTAGCCAGCTGTGAGGTTGGGGGGACGTGACTTCCGGTGAAAATCGCGCTGACTTCGGTCATGGTGGACGATGGCGGCATCTATGACGTCGTTCCCTTCTCGAGGCATCGTCGTTGCAGGTCGTGGCACCCCACTCGCGATGCTCCGGGGAAAACCCTAGATCTGGATCTACCGGATCAGACGATGATGGTACCTTTGATGCTGTTGTCCCTCCTGAGGGCATTGTTTTGGAGCAAGTGCTGGTTGGACGAGACAAGCGGAAGAGCGGTGTATCATCCATCGCAAGGCCGACGGTGGATCCCGGTGGCATGGTGCTGCGGAGGTTCGGCGACAGGCGCGTGTGGACGGATACCTGCAGGATGGTGGAGTTGTCTGGCGTCGTGGTGGCGTCGATGGTAGGCCTGGCAAGGTCGATGGGTCAGTTGCTGCTGTGGAGATGGACTGGTAGAAGATGGCGGCGGCAGCCTCTGAGAGCGTCGGTCCGGTATGGGTCCCTGTCCCGGTGTGTGGCTGGGCTGGGGCATCGGGCTTTAAATGTTAGGGTTTGGTGCGATGTCCGTTTGGTATTAGGCCCGGATATTCGGCACACCTTCATCAATGGGATAGGAGTAGCAACAGGTGTTGCCTAGATGGTGTCTTCGGACTGACTGATGTATTACTTTGTATGGTCATGTATAATTAATAAAATGGCTGAATGCATCATCCAGATGCAGAGGCCGGGGGTCTATCCTCCTTTTTTTTAAAAAAAAATTTGCTTCATAAACTGTAGATAACCGAGTTCTGCTGGTTTTTGTGGTGTGCATCGTACTATGCAGACACTGGATAAATACTTTTGTCAGAAAAAAATTCGCTGAAATGATGTCTTCTTAATTTTCGTTCACAATTATCTATGTTTTTTCAATAATAAATACGTAACATTTGCTAGTAGACTTTATCAGGTGTATATTACATGTTTCTTTGCCTGCTCTCCGTTTCATTATTGAACTTGACCACAAGCTTTATAACTGCGATTTCATAAATGGTGACCGTAGCTCCTTTGATGCAAAAATATATAGAACTTTGAATTATTAGGTCGTTACGCATTCGTATTTTATGATTGTGCTCGCAGGGCTAGCTGTCCCACCCACTGCACACCGGGTGAAAAAGAACCTACATGGCAAAAAGATGAATTTCCACACTTACATACTATAGAATATGGGCGCAATTATTTGCTTGGAACACGAGAATTCTTTTGCGAAAGGGGGAGGGGCAGGTATCCCCTGGTGGTATCCACGGTGTTTGCTCATTCATATAGTACTATTTTATACCGACTGCATTGCTAGTCCAGGCGAAGTCAATGTACTTAGATTTGGTCTTTGATGTGGTTCGTGGAAAATGGTGGCAAAAGAAGGTGGCCACTGAGCTCGGGCTCACAGTTTAATCCGTCGATCGATCAATCGGAAGGAGCAAAGAAGGAACATGTAAACGTGTTAATTACAGTACACTACAGAAATAAGTACACTATGAAATGCGCGCTATTCCAATTAGTCCACACACGCTTGCAGACTGAGCTCATATATGGATGAAAACGACTTACATTTGGCACGACCGATGGCGTCGTTGGGACTTTACCATTTTACCCCGACCTGGAGCATGGCCACATATGGTGGTGACGAGATTGTGGTGACATGAGATTGCCTCTGCCAGCCTGACGCCACTAACGTGCGTGCATGAGTGCATATAATTAACTCTTGAGCACGATGGATTACTGGCCAGATACTTGCTTAATTTGTTCACAGGGTAACTGGTGAACACAAACGACATTGACCATGCACTCATAGAGATGAAATCAAAACCGTGCTGCCGATGTACTCGATGTGTATGTGTCAGTCGTTTTGTTTAGTTGCCATCTCAATTATCGCATGTGATCGATGTCGATCCATCCCCTGACCCCTCTTGCCTACGTCGCATGCAGCTGATTTTATAACTTATAAGGCGCAATTTTATGTGCTAGTGGCAGGCCCCATTAGTTTACGCGGTTACTTAGGGGTACCATATATACTAAAACCGTGGACACACAGTTAGGTGCTTAATCTGACTCTGAGATCGAGGCGAGGCAAGTTAGTTGAGAACTTGAGAAAGATGAAGCACATCAAGAAAAGCAGCAGCTCGTCGAGGCTTGCCTGCGACGACGACCGTCCTACGGCGGCGTTGAGGGAGATGGCCAGGGAGCAGTCCCTGGTGACGCAGCTGCGCGCTGTCGTGCTGCCGGCGATCCAGCTAGCCGGCGGCCAGCGGGCCGAGGTCGTCGGCCAGATGTTCGAGAGCATACTGGACTGCTCGGCCAAGGCCATAGCCGCGTTGAAGCTTCTTCGGCTCGATCATTCTCAAGTTGATGATGCTGTGCTGCCGACGGCGATGGTGGACGACAAGACGAGAGTCAGGAAGATCGTCACCGGCGACGGAGAGAAGGACGGCGACGACAATGCCAAGCCCCTTCGCCGTCAGCGCAAGAGAAGGTGAGGAGCACTACATATTTGGTTATGTCGAGTTAATAATCGAGAAAAACCAAATAACGGGTTTAATGCTTTGAGCAGGAGATTAGCCGATGACTCCGTGGCGCTTGAAACGCCTGTTCCTCACTACGATGGCCACCAGTGGAGGAAGTATGGTCAGAAAATCATCAACCACACAAAGCACCCTAGGTACATAAGAGGATACACATAATTTCTGTTGCGTATTACATCAGAGATTAAAATCGAAATGCAAAAAGAACACCTTCGTGGTACAGGAACTCACTGGTATGGTTTGGGTTAAGCAGGAGTTACTACAAATGCACCTACAAGCAAGAACAGGACTGCAGAGCAACGAAGACGGTGCAACAGCAGCAACAAGACGACGGCGTCGACGATGACCCTGCCATGTACGCCGTCGTCTACTACGGTCAACACACCTGCAAGCCCGGCCAGACCGATGCCGCCGTCGTCGAGACGGCAAGCACCGGTAGGTGCGGTGAAGGCGGGGGAGAGGAGCTTGCCCGGAGCAGCAGCCAGTGCAGCAATATCTCGGTGACTTGCTCTTCGGTTGTCGTTGACCACCACCAGACGACGACGGCGTCCCTCGAGAGCAGTTGCAACCTGCTGGACATGGCGGGAGACTTGGCTACTGCAGAGGTGAACCAGTATGATCAGCTGTTTGATGTGGCTTCGTTTTCGCCGTTGGGTTTGGGGACGGCTTGGGAGATGGATATGAGCGGGCATGGGCTCCAAAAGTTTGGAGGCTGGTAAGAATAAAATTCGGATCACGTCGACGGATGAGTTAAAAACATGTTATGTAAGCGTATTTTTTTATCAACAACAATACTCTCTTCGTTCATAAATATAAGATGGTTTGAATATTTCAGTATGGACTATATACGGACTGAAATGAGCAAAAAAAACACATGAAAACGTATCTATATACATTTGATTTCAAAAAAAATAGAACATCTTATATTTATGAACGGAGGGAGTACTTAATTGATGTTGACGTTATGGACCGAAATCCAGTTGTTCAAAGAACATTATATATGTAAAGAAAAAGTGTTTCATGCATTTTTTTTTGAAAAGAAAAGCTTTATTACTTAAAAGATTTAAGCATTACACCTAGGCTCTGCATAGCTAAGATGTACACAGCAAAGTAATGTCCTCTCATTCAAACAAACATGCAGAGTCCATATAACGCCTAAAGCGGAGGGGGGGGGGGGATCCTAAGATCACGCGTTTACTTGGACATGTAGCACATTGGTACAGGAAATGCTACATTATTTGTAAGTAAACCAGATTTCAATATGGTGGGTACGAACTGTGATGCAGTTATTTTTCCAAAAATTGCGAAACCGGATGTTAATAAATAATATGGATGCAATCCAGCACAAACAACCAATCAATCACCCAACGGTTAAATTAGAAAGAATAAACAGGGATATTGTACCAGCATGCAATCACTGAAGGAAATATGCCCTAGAGGCAATAATAAAGTTGTTATTTTATATTTCCTTATATCACGATAAATTTTTATTATTCATGCTGGAATTGTATTAACCGGAAACTTGATACATGTGTGGATACATAGACAAAACAGAGTGTCCCTAGTAAGCCTCTACTAGACTAGCTCGTTAATCAAAGATGGTTAAGTTTCCTAACCATAAACATGTGTTGTCATTTGATAAACGAGATCACATCATTAGGAGAACAATGTGATGGACAAGACCCATCCGTTAGCTTAGCATATTGATCGTTCAGTTTTATTGCCGTTGCTTTCTTCATGTCAAATACATATTCTTTCGACTATGAGATTATGCAACTCCCGAATACCGGAGGAATACCTTGCGTGCTATCAAACGTCACAACGTAACTGGGTGATTATAAAGATGCTCTACAGGTATCTCCGAAGGTGTTTGTTGGGTTGGCATAGATCGAGATTAGGATTTGTCACTCCGAGTATCGGAGAGGTATCCCTGGGCCCTCTCGGTAATGCACATCATAAGTAGCCTTGCAAGCAAAGTGACTAATGAGTTAGTTACAAGATGATGTATTACGGAACGAGTAAAGAGACTTGCCAGTAATGAAATTGAACTAGGTATGTGGATACCAACGATCAAATCTCGGGCAAGTAACATACCGATGACAAAGGCAATAACGTATGTTGTCATAATGGTTCGACCGATAAAGATCTTCGTAGAATATGTAGGAGCCAATATGAGCATCCAGGTTCCGCTATTGGTTATTGACAAGAGAGGTGTCTCGGTCATGTCTACATAGTTCTCGAACGCGTAGGGTCCGCACGCTTAACGTTCGATGACAATTTAGTATTATATGAGTTATGTGATTTGGTGAACGAATGTTGTTCGGAGTCCTGGATGAGATCACGGACATGACGAGGAGTCCCAAAATGGTCGAGAGGTAAAGATTGATATTTAGGACGATGGTATTCGGACGCCGAAAGTGTTTCGGAGGGTCCCGGGTACATATAGGGTCACCGGAAGGGGTTCCGGGCAACCCCGGCAAAGATATGGGCTTAATGGGCCAAGGGAAGGGACAAACCATCCCACAAGGGGCTGGTGCGCCCTTCCACCAGGCCGGCCAGCCCTACGGATAGGAAAGGGGGAGTGCAAGTCCCTCCTTCCTTCCCCTCCTCAAGGGAGAAAGGAAAGAGGGGGGATGGGGGGCAGGGCGCCACCTCCCCCCTCCTTCCCCTGGCGCCTATACAAGAAGGGGGGGGGCGAACCAGGGTAGGAGCCGAAGTGGGATTCGACCCCACTGGGGACGCCCCTTGGCCTCTCCCCTCTTCCTCCCACCTATATATATGAGGAGGGGGACGCCTAGAACACACAGCATCAATTGTTAGCGATGTGCGGCGCCCCCCTCCACAGTTTATACCCCCGGTCATATTCTTGTGGTGCTTAGGCGAAGCCCTACGCAAATCACTTCACCATCACCGTCACCACGCCGTCGTGCTGACGAAACTCATCTACTTCCTTGACACCTTGCTGGATCAAGAGGACGAGGGACGTCATCGAGCTGAACGTTTGGAGAACTCGGAGGTGCCGTACGTTCGGTGCTTGATCGGTCGGATCTAGAAGAAGTTCGACTATATCAACCGCGTTGTCAAAACGCTTCCTCTTTCGGTCTACGAGGGTACGTATACACACATGATACGTCTCCAACGTATCTATAATTTTTGATTTTTCCAGGAGGCCCAGGCGCGCCCTAGTAGGTCATGCCCACCTCGGTTGCCTCCCAAACTTCCTCTTTTCTCTATAAATACCCCAATATTCCAGAAACCCTAGGGGAGTCGACGAAAATCAATTCCAGCCACTGCAAGTTCCAGAACCACCAGATCCAATCTAGACACCATCACAGAGGGGTTCATCATGCCCATTGGTGCCTCTCCGATGATGTGTGAGTAGTCTTTTGTAGACCTACGACTTGTATTTAGTAGCTAGATGGCTTCCTCTCTTTCTTTTGATTCTCAATACAATGGTCTCTTGGAGATCCATATGATGCAACTCTTTTTGTGGTTTGTTTGTTGGGATCCGATGAACTTTGAGTTTATGATCAGATCTATCTTTTTATCCATGAAAGTTATTTGAGTCTTCTTTGATCTCTTATATGCATGATTGCTTATAGCCTTGTATTTCTTCTCTGATATTTGGGTTTTGTTTGGCCAACTTGATCTATTTATCTTGCAATGGGAAGAGGTGCTTTGTGATGGGTTCGATCTTATGGTGCTTGATACCAGTGACAGAAGGGGAACCGACACGTATGTATCGTTGCCATTAAGGATAACAAGATGGGGTCTATTTCTACATAAATAGATCTTGTCTACATCATGTCATCGTTCTTATTGCATTACTCCGTTTCTCCATGAACTTAATACACTAGATGCATGCTGGATAGCGGTCGATGTGTGGAGTAATAGTAGTAGATGCAGGCAGGAGTCAATCTACTAATCTTGGACGTGATGCCTATATAATGATCATTGCCTGTATATCGTCATGATTATATGAAGTTTTATCAATTGCCCAACAGTAACTCGTGTACCCACCGTTTGCTATTTTTCTCGAGAAAAGCCACTAGTGAAATCTACAGCCCCTGGGTCTCTTCCTTATTATATTTGCCTTTGCGATCTATTTTCCTTTGCTTTTATTTTCAGATCTATTAAACCAAAAATACAAAAATACCTTGCTGCACTTTATTTTATTTGGCATTCGATCTATCAATCTATTACAACTTTATCCCGTCCTTTTGCCAATTTCTGGCGCCGTTACCTGAAAGGGATTGACAACCCCTTTAACACGTCGGGTTGCGAGTATTTGTTATTTGTGTGCAGGTGTTGTTTACGTAGTGTTTCTTGGTTCTCCTACTGGTTCAATAACCTTGGTCTCATCACTGAGGAAATACCTACCCTCGCTGTGCTGCATCATCCCTTCCTCTTTGGGGAAATACCGACGTAGTTCTAGCAGACATCAACACTCTCCCCCTCGCCTAGATAGATCTTGCGTGAGCATAGGAAATTTTTTGAAATTGCATGCTATGTTTGCCAACTGTGGCATCCGAGCCAGGTCTATGCGTAGATGATATGCACAAGTAGAACACAAAGAGTTGTGGGCGGTGTTCGTCATACTGCTTACCACCAATGTCTTATTTTGATTCGGCGGTATTGTTGGATGAAGCGGCCTAGACCAACCTTACATGACCACGTTCATGAGACCGGTTCCACTGACAGACATGCAACTAGTTTTGCATAAAGGTGGCTGGAGGGTGTCTGTTTCTCCTACTTTAGTTGAATCGAATTTGACTGCGGCCGGTCCTTGTTGAAGGTTAAAACAACAAACTTGATAAATCCCCGTTGTGGTTTTGATGCATAGGTAAGAACGGTTCTTGCTAGAAGCCCATAGCAGCCACGTAAAACTTGCAATAATAAAGTAGAGGACGTCTAACTTGTTTTTGCAGGGCATGTTGTGATGTGATACTGTCAAGACATGATGTGATATACTTTATTGTATGAGATTATCATGTTTTGTAAAAGGTACCGACAACCGGCAGGAGCCTTATGGTTGTCTCTTTATTGTATGAAATGCAAACGCCATGTAATTGCTTTACTTTATCACTATGCGTTAGCGATAGTTGTAGAAGCAATAGTTGGCGAGACGACCACGACGCTACGATGAAGATCAAGGTGTCGAGCCAGTGACGATGGAGGTCATGACGATGCTTTGGAGATGGAGATCAAAAGCACAAGATGATGATGGCCATATCATGTCACATATTTTGATTGCATGTGATGTTTATCTTTTATGCATCGGCGGTAGCATTAACAAGATGATACCTTAACTAAGTTTCAAGGTATAAGTATTCTCCCTGAGTATGCACCGTTGCGACAGTTCGTCCTGTTGAGACACCACGTGATGATCGGGTGTGATAGACTCTACGTTCACATACAACGGGTGCAAGATAGTTTTGCACATGCGGAATACTTGGGTTAAACTTGACGAGCCTGACATGTAAAGACAAGGCCTCGTAACACTGGAGACCGAAAGGTCGAACGTGAATCATATAGTAGATATGATCAACATAGAGATGTTCACCATTGATGACTACTCCATCTCACATGATGATCGGACATGGTTTAGTTGATTTGGATCACATATCATTTAGATGACTTGAGGGATGTCTATCTAAGTGGGAGTTCTTAAGTAATTTGATTAATTGATCTTAATTTATCATGAACTTAGTCCTGATAGTATTTGCATATCTATGTTATAGATCAATAGCTCGCGATATAGCTTCTATATATTTTTGATATGTTCGTAGAGAAAAGTTAAAAGATCATAGTAGCAATGATGCGGACTGGGTCCGTGATCTGAGGATTATCCTCGTTGTTGCATAGAAGAATTATGTCCTTGATGCACCGCTAGGTGACAAACCTGTTGCAGGAGCAAATACAGAAGTTATGAATGTGTTGCAAGCTCGATATGATGACTACTTGATATTTTAGTGCGCCATGATTTACGGCTTAGAACCGGGACTTCAAAAACGTTTTGAACGCCACAGAGCATATGCGATGTTACAAGAGCTGAAATTGGTATTTCAGACTCATGCCTGTGTCGAGAGGTATGAGACCTCTGACATGTAATTTGCCTACAAGATGGAGGAGAATAGCTCAACCAGTGAGCATGTGCTCAGAATGTCCGGGTACTACAATCACTTGAATCAAGTGGGAGTTAATCTTCCAAATAAGATAGTGATTGACATAGTTCTCTACTCACTATCACCAAGCTACTAGAACTTCGTGATGAACTATAATGTGCAAGGGATAATGGAAAAGATTCCTGAGCTCTTCGCGATGCTAAAATCCGCGAAGATAGAAATCAAGAAAGACCATCAAGTGTTGATGGTTAACAAGACCACTAGTTTCAAGAAAAAGAGGCAAAGGAAAAGAAAGGGAACTTCAAGAAGAATGACAAGCAAGTTGCCACTCCCGTGAAGAAGCCCAAAGCTAGACCTAAGCTTGAAACTGAGTGCTTCTACTGCAAAGGGAATGGTCACTGGAAGAGGAACTACCCCAAATCCTTGGCGGATAAGAAGGATGACAAAGTGAACAAAGGTATATTTGATATACTTGTTATTGATGTGTACTTTACTAGTGTTCATAGTAATCCCAGGGTATTTGATACCGGTTCAGTTGCTAAGATTAGTAACTCAAAAGAGGAGTTGCAAAATGAACAGAGACTAGTTAAGGGCGAGGTGACGATGTGTGTTCGAAGTGATTCCAAGGTTGATAAGATCACCATCGCACACTCCCTCTACCTTCGGGATTAGTATCACTATAAAAAAAGACACTTCCGTGACATTTTGGGCCGAACGAATTTTTTCTATCATGCTTATGACACTTCTATGACGATAATTGTGACAAAACTCGGTATCATCATAGATGTGGTGGGCTACTACTTCTATGACAAAAAATCATGACAGAAAATGGGATTTTCATCCTGGGCGGGCCGGAGACGCAGCTGCATGACATTCTTTGGGCCGTCCATGATGGAAAAAACCGTGGTAGAAGCGAGGGCGAAGAAAATATCGGGGAGTTCCCGGTTACGGTGGGTGGTCGGGGGCCGAGCGATGCGCGTTTCTCTCGTACACGTACGCGCGTGGGTGCGAGGCTTGTGCTGTAACTGAACCCGAGCGAGGCGTTCGCCTATTGAACCCGAGCCATTGCACTGCAGGCTACGCGTTACTGAACCCGAGCAATCGATCGATGGCTGTTAACTGAACCCGATCGAGCGATTCCTTTGCTACTGCTGCTAACTGAAGCCGATTGAACCCTGCTGCCTCCATCCCTTGATGAACAGTGAGTGTTGTTGGGTGGGTTTGGATGAACAGTTCCCGGTGGGGGGTTGGATGAACAGGACCCAGTGGTAGTAGAGGCCGTTGCCGCTGGATGAACAGGCCCCCGATCGAGACGGTTGGGAGTGGATGAACAGGACCCTGTAGAGGGCTGGATGAACAGGACCCTGTGGAGGGCTGGTTGAACAGTAGCCGGTGGAGGCCGGGCTGGATAAACAGGAGCCTGTGGAGGGGTGGTTGAATAGGACCCTGTGGAGAGGGTTGATTGAACAGTGGCCAGTGGAGGAGTGGTGGAGGCTATATGAACAAGAGCCCGTGGATGAACAGTCGCAGGTGGAGGCTGGAGGAGGTCGACGGTGGATGAACAATAGGCCGTGGAGGCAGTCGACGGTGGAGATGAACAGTATCCCGTGGAGTCCCGTTTTGCGGTACGCCACACCCCTCCCGATGAACAGGACCCCCGTTTCGACCGTAGCGCTCCAACACAAGTTCGTTTCCTCCGTTTTGCGGTACACCACACCCCTCCCGATCAACAGGACCCCGTTTCGACCGTAGGAGGTCTGTTTCCTCCGTTTTGCGGTACGCCAGACCTCTCCTGATGAATAGGATCCTGTTTCGACCGTGGCCGGTCGAACACAAGGTCGTTTCCTCCGTTCTGCAGTACGCCAGGCCTCGTTTTGATCGGCTGTTCTGTCCAAGCCGGTTGGCTCCCGATGAACACGACGACGACGCAGTTTCTCCGTTCCACCCAGCCATGTACACGAGCCCTAGCCGTACGTATGCGTGAGTAGGCATTCGAGACCCCGCCCGTATGTACGTACGTGGCCGTATTTACTTTCTTGCACCCTGGCTATACGTACGTGTACATGCTACGTCCGTGCCTCTACTACGACACGTGCCCATCCTTACACGGCCACAGTTCATCGCTGCAGCCTGGAGACAGACCGATCGTATGTACATACACGTTCGTGACCAGAATGACAACGCTATGTGCGCTTCGACCAGGTGGGTCCTGATTGTCAGGAACTTCCTTGCGTGCGAAAATGTAGCTGGTGGGTCCCATCAGTCAGGAAGCGAATCATTTTTTGCCCGTAATATGGACGCACTTCCTTGCGTGCGAAGATGTAGCGGTGGGTCCCAGCAGTCAGGGGGAAACGTTTTTTTTGCGAAATACGGTGGCCCATTTGGTGGGTCCCTGCTGTCAGGTGGAGGAATAATTATTTTGCGCGTAATAAGGAGGCACTTCCTTGCTGCGGCCGTGGACCCAGCTGTCAGCCTCTCCACATACAGTACTCTATCGATGGAAGTCGTTCCTTGACCACGTTGACCATGCCGCGCTGAGAGCACTAGGGCGGTGGATGACGGCGAGGCCTAGGAAGGGGACGGCGCGGAGCCGGGGAAGACAAGATAGTGGAAGCCCACACGGAGAGGAGTACGAGGGTTCAGTGGTTCGGCTGCGGTGTGAGGCTGCCGTCGCCGCAGAATAATAGGGGGTGTGGGTGAGTAGAGGGATGGCCTGGCCAGCGGTGGGAGTAGTAGGGGGCGGTGAGGCCTCCGCGGCAGCATAGCCGGCTACAGGAGGCAGGAGCAGGTGGCACGACCGGCGCTGGTTTGGGCGGCTGGAGCAAGAAGACCAGAGGTTGAAGAAGCACTACAGCCGTTGGATGGACATCGTATGGTCACTGGAGCTAAAATCGTTCATATTGACTAAGTTGACAAAGCCCTCCGTCCCCGTCAACTTAGTAGGCCCACAAGTCAGCCTCCCACTATGGTGGGTCCCAGCTAGCAGGGGGAGTATTCATTTTTTTGTGCGTAATAAGGAGGCACTTCGTTGCGTGTGGAGATATAGCTGGTAGGTCCGAGTTGACATCGGGGGGAACGTTTTTTCCACGAAATAGAGAGGCTCTTCTAGTCGGTCCCAGCTGTCAGGTGGAGGAATCGTTATTTTGCGTGTAATAAGGAGGCATTTCCTTGTGTGGGTCCCTACTGTCAGCGTCTTCCGATGGCTGTTGTTTGTTGACCATGTTGACCTCGCCGCGCCGAGAGCACAAACGTGGTGGACGAGGGCGAGGCCCAGGAAGGGAGCGACCTGGAGCCGGTGAAGCCACCGCAGTGGATGCCCACACTGAGGGGAGTACGAGCGCTGACTGGTTGGCTACGGGGTGAGGCTGACGTCGTCGGAAAATAACAGGATGTGCAGGTGGGTAGAGGGATGGCCTGGCGGCAGCACAGCCAGCCACTGGAGGAGGGAGCAGGTAGTCCCGCCGGCGCTGGTTTGGGCGGCTGGAGCAGGAAGATCAGAGATTGAAGAAGCACGGCGGCCGTTGGATGGACATCCAACAATCACAGCTCTGTGTTGACTAAGTTGACAAAGCCTTGCGCACGCGTCAAATTTTTTTTAGGACAGCGTCGTCGTCAACCTAGTAGGCCCAGAAGTCAACCTCCAAATCTGTGGAAAACAGCATACAACCCATTAGCCATTATTTTCAATAATTTACAGTCCATTTGCTAATTCTTAAGGATATTTGAAGCCCGCATTCTTTTTATTAGCATTACAGACCATATATTTTGGGCACTGCAAAAAATTCAACTAAATTTTGCATATTTCGGTGGGGTCCGAACTCTTTTAATCACGAAATTTCGAGTCACATTAAAAATAATTTTTTAAAAATTATATCCAAATAAAATTCAAAAAACAATTCTCCGCAAAAAAGAATGAAATTTAAAATCTTAACTAGCAAGATGCCCGTGCGTTGCACGGAACATGAAGATGCATTTGTATGAGTAGTTTATCTTCTGGGAGAAAACACGATATTTTAATGTAATTGCCAGTTGGCTTTGGTTTTTATAAGAGTAGAGAGTAGAGAAATCCAGAAAAAATGATATTTTAATATAATTGCCAGTTGGCTTTGGTTTAAAAATTTACAGCCCATTTCTTACAACTTATAGCCCATTTTTTGGGGAAGCCCAATTCTTACTACTTACATCCCTCGTCGTCTTGAAAGATTTACAGCCCAGCAGGGCTGAGAAAAGCAAGTAGGCCTCGGTTTTGGTATTCTAAAAAAAGAACTGGGCTAGCCATTTCCAGAAAGAAAAAAGATATCAACTGGGCTTGTCATGTGCTTAAATAAAAGCGTAAGCGTGGGCTAGACAGGTCACAGCCCCCGCACAACGCGCAGTTGAGCTCCGTCTCTAAAACTAAAAAACAACTTGGCGAGCTACTGGGTCCCTGGTGTTATCCGCTCATTGTGTAATTTTCTCGTTTATTAACTACATTGACAATGGCATGGGACCTAGTTGTCAAACAATTAGGAGGAATTTTTTTTGGCTTGTAATAACGAGGCACCTGCTTGCGTAATGCAATGACCCTGGTGGGTCCCTACTGTCAGCCTCTCCACGTACAGTCATCTCCTAATTCCTCTTGGTTGTTGACCATGTTGACAACGCCATATAGCAGCGGGCATAGCGAGCGAACCAAGGTGGAGAACGACGGCGAGGCCTCGGACAGGAACGAATAGCAGCCGTGGAAGATGCGGCCGTGTAGTGGCAGGTGGAGGGGAGTACGAGGGCAACAACATGCAACTCAAGCTTACAAAACGGTACAAAAATCCCAAGGATTAATTGTTCATCAAATTTTTAAACAAAACCCAGATTGAACATGGCGGTAACATCTAACCCAACCACTCTTTTTCGCAGTGACAAACAAATGGATCGGTCTGATCCATAAAATCAACATCCTATGCAAAAAAAATTATTTCAGGATGACTACAACTTGTTGTAAATAGAAGCCGAGCACGTTTAGAAGCCCATTTGTCCACCTGAAACTTCTTTTTTTGCTGTTCAACGTGTCCGTCCGTGAGAAATCTCTTGCAGTAAAACTTAAGCCTCATGGACAATTGTAACCTCGCATTCAACAGGAAGAATGTGACAAAGCTTCTATTTAACTGGTTGGATGCATATCCTTCCATCGTTATTGTCCTCAAACGAATGTTATGAGAAATGAGAAAATCCTGGTGCTTATTACGCCACCGATTGGCTATACGTTTTTCTCCATGTGGTTGCAGTACCTAAGTAGACATGAAGATTTGAAAACAGTTAAGGTCTGAAAAAAGAGTACGTCGAAAGAGCAACAGCTGAACGGTTTATTCTAGTACAATATATACGGTTTTTCAATGTGCATGAAATCATCACCTTTATATATAAATTCTCTAGAGACCGAAAGCATCGCAGCAAGCCAATAATTATGTTCAGATCATAACTAAACATTCCGATATATAAGATCTTGACAAAATCCAGCAACATTGATAGGCTATCCATGGACGAACTCTTCATTGAGCATATAACATAATATTAGTACCCAAAGTGTACTCCAAGATGATATAAAACTTATGCGCACAAATGAAAAAATGCAGCTTATAATTACAAATGTGTAGATGATAGTATGGTACCTGAAAAAGTGAGGAGCCAAACACCAACTTGTTGTGATCATCAAACGGAGCACTAATTAGACAACTAATTAGACCCAAGGTCTCCAGTTTGGGCGCAGAGACGACAGTTATTTGCGAAGGTTTATAACAATCATCAAGGAGCAACCATTGAAGTGAAGGGGCATCTTCGATGATGAGCTCCTGTCCTTCAAAACAAATTTCAATGCTTTTAAGGTGAGGCGTCTTTATTTGGAGACAACTGATAGGGATTTCTATTCCCAAAACAATCAGCAAGCGCTCCAGGGAAGGGCAACTGGACTGGATGATGCTGTGCAGTGAGGCCTCTGACAGATAAACCACCACAAGCGAAAGTTTTTTTAGCAGTGGGAGTCGAAGCATTTGTACCATATCGTCTGGTAGATGGCACCAGGCGAAGGTGGCGGTGTGGAGAGAGGAGGAAAACCGCAAGATGGACAACGGTGGTGTGGGCACAAATTCTTGGTGTGTTCGTCGTATGAAACTTTCGTGGTAATGGTAGAACTCAAACTGCTGGAGTTTCTCAAATTCAGGGGATGTCAGCCAAGTGTCCACCATGCCGGGTATGGACAGCAGGTAGTGTGTCGGGATGCAGAGGCGTTGAACGGGGTCCTGCTGGTGAGAGGAGACAATGGCTCTGAGGAGATCAAATTCAGGAAGGACAGATATCTAACGACATTCGAGATTGAGGGGCGCGGTGCGCCATATAGGGCGCCATCGAGTTGAGAGGACTTGTGTGCGGCAGTAATCCTTGGTGGGAGAAGCGAGATGATCTCCTCAAGGATGACGTCCGGGAGATCGCTGATGCGGTCCACCGGAGATTCTACCGGTTCCTCAGATCCGGGTGGGGGGGTGGGGGCGCTCTCCGCTTCTCCCTGCGCTGCCGGGTGCGGGATCTACAACCGGCGTCGCCGCTGGCGGGAGCCTCATCTTCTTGGCGCTGGGGCCAGCCAACTCCATTTTCCTTGTGGGCGTCGAGCCAAGCTCACAGGTTTGAGCAGAGTAGCCAGAGACGAGCCTAGTGGCAGTGCGAGTGGGCACTACAAAAAAAAGACACACCCGTGACATTTTGGGTCGAACGAAATTTTTTTCTGTCATACTTATGACACTTCTATGATGATAATTGTGACAACACCCGGTATCATCATAGATGTGGTGGGCTCCTCCTTCTATGACAAAAATCATGACAGAAAATGGGCTTTTCGTCCTGGGCAGGCCGGAGACGCAGCTGCATGACATTCTTTGGGCCGTCCATGACGGAAAAAACCGTGGTAGAAGCGAGGGCGAGGAAAATATCGAGGAGTTCCCGGTTACGGTGGGTGGCCGGGGGCCGAGCGATGCGCGTTTCTCTCGTACGTACGCGCGTGTGTGCGTGGCGTTGGGCTCTAACTGAGCCCGAGCGAGGCGTTGGGCTCTAACTGAACCCGAGCGATTGCACTGCAGGCTATGCGTTACTGAACCCGAGCGATCGATCGATCCCTTGCTGTTAACTGAACCCGAGTGATTCCTTCGCTATTGCTGCTAACTGAAGCCGATCGAACACTGCTGCCTCCTTCCCTTGATGAACAGTGAGCGTTGTTGGGGGGGGGTTGGATGAACAGTCCCCGGTGGGGGGTTGGATGAATAGGGACCCGTGGTAGTAGAGGCCGTTGCCGCTCGATGAACAATACCCCGATCGATCGAGCCAGTGGATGAACAGGACCGCGTGGAGGACTGGATGAACAGGACCCCGTGCAGGGCTGGTTGAACAGTAGCCGGTGGAGGGCTGGTTGAACAGTAGCCGGTGGAGGGCTGGTTGAACAGTAGTCGGTGGAGGGCTGGATGAACAGTAGCCCGTGGAGGGGTGGTTGAACAGGACCCCCGTGGAGAGGGCTGGTTGAAGAGTAGCCGGTGGAGGAGCGCGCGGTGGAGGCTAGATGAACAGGAGCCCATGGATGAACAGTCGCAGGTGGAGGATGGAGGAGGTCGACGGTGGATGAATAGGAGCCCGTGGAGGCTGGAGGAGGTCGACGGTAGAGATGAACAGTATCCCGTGGAGTCCCGTTTTGCGGTACACCACACCCCTCCCGATGAACAGGACCCCCGTTTCGACCGTAGCGCTCCAACACAAGTCCGTTTCCTCCATTTTGTGGTACCGCCACACCCCTGCCGATCAACAGGACCCTGTTTCGACCATAGGAGGTCCGTTTCCTCCGTTTTGCGGTACGCCAGACCCCTTCCGATGAACAGGATCCCGTTTCCACCGTGGCCGGTCGAACACAAGGCCGTTTCCTCCGTTCTGCGGTACGCCAGGCCTCGTTTCCATCGCCTGTTCCGTCCAAGCCGGTTGGCTACTGATGAACACGATGACGCATTCCATTCCAACCCAGCCGGTTGGCTCCCCATGAACACGACGACGACGCAGTTTCTCCGTTCCGACCCACCCATGTACACTAGCCCTGGCCGTACGTATGCGCGAGTAAGCGTTTGAGACCCCGCCCGTATGTACGTACGTGGCCGTATTTTCTTTCTTGAACCATGGCCGCTGTACGTACGTGTACATGCTACGTGCGCGCCTCTACTACCACACGTGTGCACCTCTACTACGACACGTGCCCTTCCTTGCACGGCCACGGTTCATCGCTGCAGCCTGCAGACAGACCGATCGACTAGTATGTACGTACACGTTCGCGACCAGAATGACAATGCTACGTACGCTTCGACCGGGTGGGTCCCGACTGTCAGTCACTTCCTTGCGTGCGAAGATGTAGCTGGTGGGTCCCAGCAGTCAGGGGGGAAACGTTTTTTTCACGAAATACGGCGACCCGTCTGGTGGGTCCCTGCTGTCAGGTGGAGGAATAATTATTTTGCACGTAATAAGGAGGCACTTCCTTGCTGTGGCCGTGGACCCAACTGTCAGCCTCTCCACATACAATACTCTTTCAATGGAAGTCGTTCCTTGACCACGTTGACCACGCCGCACCGAGAGCACCAAGGCGGTGGACGATGGCGAGGCCTAGGAAGGGGACGACGCGGAACCGGGGAAGACGCCGCAGTGGAAGCCCACGCGGAGAGGAGTACGAGGGTTCACTGGTTCGGCTGCGGTGTGAGGCTGCCGTCGCCGCAGAATAACAGGGGGTGTGGGTGAGTAGAGGCGGATGGCCTAGCCAGTGGTGGGAGTAGTAGGGGGCGGTGAGGCCTCCGCGGCATCACAGCCGGCCACGGGAGGCAGGAGCACGCGACACGACCGACGCTGGTTTGGGCGGCTGGAGCAAGAAGAGCAGAGGTTGAAGAAGCACTACGGCCGTTGGATAGACATCGTACGGTCACTGGAGCTAGAATCGTTCATATTGACTAAGTTGACAAAGCCCTCCATCCCCGTCAACTTAGTAGGCCCACAAGTGAGCCTCCAACGCAGTGGGGTATCCATTTTTTTGTGCGCAATAAGGAGGCACTTCCTTGCGTGCGAAGATATAGTGGTGGGTCCGAGCTGTCAGCGGGGGAACATTTTTTCGCGAAATACAGAGGTCCTTCCGGTGGGTCCCAGATGTCAGGTGGAGGAATCATTATTTTGCGCGTAATAAGGAGGCATTTCCTTGTGTGCGGCCGTGGAACCAGCTGTCAGCCTCTCCACGTACAGTCCACTTCCGATGGATGTCGTTCGTTGACCACGTTGACCGCGCCGCACCGAGAGCACCAGGGCGGTGGACGACGGCGAGGCCTACGAAGGGAATGACACGGAGCCGGGGAAGACACGACAGTGGCTGCCCACGCGGTGGGGAGTACGAGGGTTGACTGGTTCGGCTGCTGTTGCCGGAAAATAACAGGAGGTGTGGGTGAGTAGAGGGATAGACAGGCCAGGGATGCGAGTATGGTGGGACCGTGAGGCCTGCCCGACAGCACAGCCGACCACGAGAGGCGGGAGCAGGCGGTTCCGCCGGCGCTGGTTTGGGCGGCTGGAGCAGGAAGATCAGAGACTGAAGAAGCACGATTGCCGTTAGATTGACATCTAACGGTCTGACGCTGGTAGAGTCGATTGTTGACTAAGTTTCTGTTTTTGAGAAACCTTGTGTACGCATGAACTTAATAGGCCCCCAACTCAGCCTCCAAATCTGTGACAGACAACATAGAGCCCATTTGCTCAATTTTTTATAATTTGCAGCCCATTTGCTAATTCTTAAGTAATTTATTACAACCCATTTTCTGCCCAGGACCACGGTCAAAAAGTTCAACCTTATTTTGCATATTTCAGTGGAGTCCGAACTGTTGTAATCCCGAAATGATAAACATTTTTTAAGAACTTATTGATTTGCCAAAAAAATCGTTTTGTTTTTGTAAGCAAATAAGACGTGGGACAATTGAGTTGGTTTAAGGGAAAACCAGTGGTAAAGAAATCAGCGCTGGGAGGGAAAACAACAACAAAAATAAGGATGTAAATATGAAAAGTGAACTTTATGTATTTTCAATATAATGATACGTGTATATGAACTAGTAAAACTATTGGTAGAGATTAGAAAACGGATGTAGGACATGGCGTTTCAAGAGGAAAATATAACTGGGCTGTGTGTTTGATTCAGTAAAAAAACTGCCTGCGGATGTTGTAAGACAAAATATAACTAACGCTGGCGGGCCAGAGGCCAGTAGATACTTGCTGGATCTTTGTGCCCCGTTGTCGTTATGGGTTGGGCCTGTTAAAAACAAAACCAAGCCTGGGCAGTCTACAACCCAGTTGAAACTTGCTCGACCTGAAAAAACAATATACCTGCTCAACAAACGAGAGAATTCTGCAAGGACAGACTGATAACTGGGATGCAGCAGGTATATTGTTTTTTCATTGTGATAATAAGTGCATGCACTTGTTTCAAAAAATTTGGAGAACTGGGAATTCGAACGGCAGGTGCTTATGCTACCCATCAAATAAAAATCAGGTGCCTGAAAATTCGTTTCGAAACAAATGATTCAGCTTGCGGACCCTCAGCATGATGGTTGGAAGCAAATGCCAAGTTCATACCGAAAGATCGTTAACAATAATACCAACTTGCGGACGACAAAGTAGTACAAGTACCAATACCAAACTAACTTATAATCTTTTTACTCCTGGCCCTAGTGTTCGTCTGGTAGAAAATCTTGTAGAGGACCAGCTCCCGCTCCTTCTCTTGCTCCAGGTCCCCGAGGTGGTACTGGTGCATCACCCAGTTGGTCCTCTGTTGGTCGAAGTTCTTATTGGTGTGCAGCACCAGAACGTTTTTGCTGCCCGTCTGCTGGCCGTTGACCACCACCGGCAAGGTATTGCCGGTCTTATGGCTCATCACGTGCATGCCGCACTCCGACTGTATCTTGCGACACGTCCACGTGCCCCTTTTGAACGCCCTGGAATTGCACTGGAATAAATGCTTGCTTAGGCCACTCAGTGTGATACCTGCAGTATTGTCGAATGCAGGTTTTAGTGTACGTGGTTGGCATTTTCATAACATCTTTGGCATGTTGAAGTCACTTGTTTCACTTTTTATTAACTGTCAAATTGTAATTGCTTCACTAGGTTTGCGTCTAAAAAGAAAAATAGAGCTATAAACAAAGGAATATGTTTGTGCAAGTAGACGGCCGATCGGTGTCTTACCTGGAAGTTTCTCAGGATGAGTGTAGCATATGCCGTGCTCGCTGTCGATGGTTGGTATGAACAAATTGATGAGAGGGTGAGATCTCGCGCTGTCAGCAGTCACTTTGGCCTGAAGGTGCTCGATCAGCACCTGATCCGTGGGATCAAACTTGACGCCAGCCGGCAGCATCGGCCAATCCTTCTTGGACTTGCATCGGTTAATTCCAGTTATATGGTACTCAATGTATGATCAATCGACTGTTTTAAGTGAATGATGAAAGATTTCGACAGATAAGTGGTACTCCAAACCTGAAGTCCACAATACCCGAAGACGCCGCCGGCATTCTTGTGTCACCTCACGCGCAGCGTGTTGTCACGTCAATTCAATGTGTGGACATGATGAATAATTTGACCGACGTATACTAGTACTGCTACTGTACTACTTACTAGTCGTATTTAGTGTCACATTTTAACCATAGGTTTAACTAACAAAATGTCAATGCATGTCACCGAAAATTATTCCATTGGAAACTATGTTCAAATACGAATAAAACGATATAATTTTTTGTGACATGCATTAACATTTAGCTAGTGAAATTTATGGTCAAAATTTGACACAAATTACGAAGGGGGCCAGTAAACCAGGAGGGAGGTAGTAGTACGAGTAGCGCAATATATGGTATAGAGGACTAGTACAAATTTAGAAATGGGGTAAGAAGTTACAAGGCTGTGCGACAGACTTTGTAGGCTACATGAGTAATACAAAATATAATTCCCATTGGACAACACTTTCACCAACAAGTACACACTTGAAGCCTAATTGATATATATATGGCTTCTGCACAACATCTCCATCATCATTATCAGTACATCCTACGCAGGTGAGTTAGGATGCACTTGATCCCAGAAAGGTATCTATCCTTCTAACCAGAGGAGTGCTTCAAACTAACAACAGTACATAATATCCAACAAAAGAGGGTCATGCTACACCAGCAGGACACATGGCTCAGTCTAGATATCAGTACGAATCAAGTTGTGCATATTTGTTGTTGGCATGAACCACATCGCCGCATGTCGGGTTTGCAAAAGCCATCCATCGCATGGAAGTTTGATGCCTTTCACACACTGAAGATTATCTGGCAACAAGCTGTGTCGACGAATCTCTGGATATGGTGATTCATGAAACCCATGGTATGATGTGTAAACACAGTTCCCCCTAGCGAATGGAAGTTGCATAGCACGGTAATCATCACCGGTGATATGATCGATGATTGGTTGGATGATCGAATAATTGAGCCCGAGGAACATGGAGTGGTTGCCGAGGTTGTAAACCCGCCTCCAGTTGAAAATGCCTGGCCTAACAAAGCTGGGATCTTTCTCGAACACGAAGCAGCCATAGCCATCAATGTCACGAACGCCCCAGGCATTGTACTGCATGTGGTTTGATGAAATGGTTTGGTCAATTTGGTACGTGCAAATGAGCATCAAATGACCGCCGTCAGCTGAACGAGCGATAAACCACCACGCATCGGCTGGTATGATTCCAGGTCCTGGAATCATGAAGGCATGCGCATTTGTGTCTGCTGCAACAATTGAAATTGTAGACCAAAAGGACAAAAATAAACAATCATGTTCAGAATATGTGTGGAATTAAGATTATTATAACAGTGACACATATCATAGACAAAGAATTGCAATGTCGTGGTCATAATCATACCCCAAGTTAAAAAATGAGCCAATGTCTTTCATATTCTAGCAATATATCATGGTTCAAACATCATGTGACAATGAGAGGAAAATAGATATGACAGGGCCTACTCATATTCTACCATAGCACTTACTACAGTTATCATATCAACCCTAAGCAATAACATGCATTGTTATAAAAATCCTGGAAATGATAGTAACATATAGCAATCATGAGGTTATACTCATGATATCTATTCTAACAATCATTAGATGCCAATTGTTCTCATATCAACTCTAACAATAACATGTGTGGTCATAAAAATCTAGGAAATGAGAGGAACATATAGCAATGATGTGGTTATAGGCATACTATATATTCTAAATTTGTAACAATGAACAGACAGTCGTATTCTTAAGGTAAAGATGAGATGAGATAGAACAATTACACGACGATAGATTCCACCAGTATAGGCAGCCAATCTATGCGTCGACTGCATAAACGATGCCATCATGCACTATAGCATCAGACAGAAATGTTGGGTGAAGAGGATCGACGATGAGCCATAACCATGTATGGCGACCGGATTCCAGATAGACTAATCCCATGTTGAACACGACAATGAGCTCGTAATCCATGTAGTCTTGTGATGGTGTGGGCACTTCGCAGATTACAACCTTCAGCAAACAGAGGTCGAGCCAAAAGCTCGACACGTTTCGTGCGTAGTAGGCAGGAGTGTCCGGCGGGCCGCGAGGCTCGATGGCGGCGGTATCCAACGATGGAAGGGTGATCTCTCGCTAGGTGTAGATATCCATGAGACGCCACGGACTACTGGATTGGTGGATGAGGATGATCCAGTTGGCCTTCATGCCCGCGCAGTAGTGGCCGCGCATGAAGGACAGGTGGACGGGTAGTGGTAGCATGTCGAGGGGCACCACGACAACCTCCATAGAATCGTCAAGTCGATGTCTGGGCCACCTGCGAGGATCGGGCATCAGCAAGTAGGGTGTCTTGAAAAGAGCTGGCCGGTTGCATACTTGTAGATGGTACAAAGACACCGAGCATGCGGCCAGACGGACGGTGCTGAGCAGGTCCATACGATTACAAATCTGCTCCAAGAGAACATCGGGGAAGGAATTCCAATCGCTGCTCTACGTGTCAGTCGGTTCTGCCATAGGTTTTTTTAGGGCGCTGAGTGACTGGGGTTTTCGGTGCCTGCGAGCCAGCGGGGAAGTGGATTCGGGCGGGCGAGCGAAGAAGATGGCGTGTGTGGCCGAGCAGTGAGCGGGGGGATATGGTACGCGCGAGCTACCAAGGAAGATGGCGCGGGCGAGCGAGCAGTGAGCGAGGGGAGATGGTGTGCGGCCAACGATGGGGAAGAGAGGAGGAAGAAGAAGAGAAGAGGAAGAAGAGTGAAAGACGGGGAAGAAAGTGCACTAAATATCAATTCTACTAGTACTACTACCATGATATACCGTCCTTCGGAGTGTAAATAGCTACGCCGATGACATGTGGGTCTACCTCAAGAGGGCTCATATGTCAGTTAATGGAGGAGAGAGGTGTGTAGTCGTATTTGCGGAAGCATGCTCCACTGACAAACATGATGGCAGTACTGGGTAAGGCTGATTTAGTAACACCAACACGCTGGTTTAGCTTATTAATCAAGTGTCCCATCTGCTGCAGCGTGTATTGTCACTTCACTGTGAAGACTAGTTGAATAGTTCTCTCTGGCCGAGATGGGGAATAATGGATCGCGAAGACTTCCTATCTACAGTATCCCTATGCCTATACGCTCGGGCCCCTCCCAATGCTCCGCCTTGTACAGGTGCTAAGGCTGCCATGTAGGCAAAAGTCTAATGTGGCAAGGTAATTAAGAGGAGAGATAAGTGTGGTGACCCCAGTACTAAGTGCGAGAACCTAGACAAAAGACTTAAATGGAATAATCCCACCAATGCATGAAGAACTTTAGTTACAAAATCATTAAATAAAGGATGCTTAGCACCAACAAGTTAAGCACATGTACATGTAAGCATTGGGAGCTTTAGTTGCTAAAGTTTTTAATGTGCTTAGCACCCCATGTAAGCATCGATGCATCATGTCCAACAAGATGAAACATTGGCCAAGGCACCCGACTCAATTCAAAAATCTCATCAACCAAGGTAGATGATGAGTGGTGGAATAATTTTTCTAGTTTGCAAAACACTCAATTAATGCACTCGTTTTTCTCAAAAAATTATGTTTACCAATGCATTAATTTTGTGTCAAACTTTGACCATCTACTCCCTCCATCTAGGTGAGTCATCTTTGGTTGTGCACCGTGACCAAGGAGGGATAAACAAGAGAACTTAATGTTTATTTGCTACTCCCTCCGTTTCCTAAATATTATCTTTTTAGACATTCAAATGGAATACAACATACGGATGTATGTAGACATATTTTAGAGTGTAGATTAACTCATTTTGCTCCATACGTAGTCACTTGTTGAAATCTCTAGAGAGACAAATACTCCGTGGGAACAGAGGGAGGCTTTTACTCCGTATTTGGGAACAGAGGGAGTATCACAATATGGAGGGAACAGAGGAAGCTTGAAATATGAACATGTCAATGGGAGGGAGTAAAAGCCTCATGCATGCATGCATCCATGCAACACTCACACGTACACATGGACGCACGCAACACTCATGCACCCATGCCACACATAGCACGCGACGCAACACACACGCTCACGCTCAAGTGCTCAACCTACTCCCTACGTCCGTGAAAGACTATACATTTAGAGATTTACACATTGACCAGGGCATAATTAACGCCCAAAAGTAGCAGATTTATGTGTGCATGCGACCATTGAGAGAAGAAGATTAAATGAAGGTTGTTGCATGCTGTAATTAAGGATAGACATGTAGCCTATAGCTAGAGCACAAATTGGTGCATTAGTCAATCAATATCGATTTTAGATTAAAGGCTAAATGCATTGGAAGTGTAGATGTACACTCTTTGTTTTTTAGCTCATGTACACTCTTTGTTGGAAGACCAAGGGAGTACACGTGCATGCACTCACATACACAGCCAGGGTGGTTCGCGCGCAAGGGTTGGACTCCTGTCGCGCCTGCATAAAGTTTTTTTCAACTGATTTCTTTGCTCTGGCAATTGACAGGTGGGACACAGAAACCAGGTGACAATTTAACCAGTCAACAAAGTGCCACGTCGACTATGTGGCCAGTCAGTAGGGTGCGATACGGTGCTCTACGATGAGCTAGTGATCGTATAATCACCGCAAAACTATATATAGTGACTGTAAAGAGCGTATTGTTACATAGGTTAACCGCCGGTGTATTTTTCTCATTTCAAATTAAGCCATATTTAGCCAGAAAGGACTAGTACTTGTACTGCTTTGATGTGTCCCGTCAACTCGCCGAACGAGGAGAAGCTTTCTTACTACGCCTCTCCCTCACCCACACCGCGGTGGCTCGTAGGACGAGGAGAGGGCTTTGACTACAGCGCCCTCTCCCTCTCGCTCGCCCTCGCCCTCGCGGTGGACGTGCAGCAGTTCAATCGGTGTCAGATTGCTAGAAGCATATTGTACTGTAGTATCATCATTGTTGGACCTTCCGAAGAGGCGAAGAGCCAAGTGCAAGGTTCACACGAGTATGAACTGTTGAACCTCCCGAGGAGGCAAAGAGCCAAGCGCAAGGTTTTATAGGAGTTGTCGTCCTAGTAGGAGTATTACAACTATAGCGAACGATGCTACTGTATGATGCCGCCACGTCACCTATATCCAAAGCTGTGCCACCTTTTTTTCTCAATGAGCGTGTTGGATCCCGTGCAACAACCACACAAGTTGCATGTACAACTAACACATTTACTAGTAATAAATTCTATAGGACAAATGCCAGTATGCCACACATTCATTAGATAAATTTGTGCATGACTAGTCTACATATATTCACAGCGCTACCATTCACAATTTACCATACCCCACTTACACGTTATAGATGGGCTACATGTCCTCCTCCAGGTTCCAGTCCCAGGTGTTCTTCATGGATGGCACGATCCATAGCGGTGGGCAACGGGAATCATTATCACAACTTTCTAGTCCGGTTCCACAAGATGGAGACTCACCCAAGCTGAAGCGGCATAAATCAGGGATAGCATGTCCCAGCATGTCGTTCATCCGGCGGTGTGCACTAAAGACAGAACCATGCTTCATGAACGGCAGGCCTTCGGTGTCGTGCACGGAAGGTGGCATCCGCTTCACAATGGGGTAGTTGTCCCCAATGAAAAGCGAGTACTCTTCAAGAGTGTTCCTCGGCACCCACGTAGCATCACGGGGGTTGAACTCGACGCCGTTCATCTGGTACACGAGGCATCTCAGATCTGGACACATGGTGACGTACACAGTCAAGGTCCATGCATAATAATATTGTGCTCAAATATGGCGGTCAGTAATACTATGCAGCAAATAGTACTACTCTGGTATAGAGGAAGTAAAATAGCCGGCTTATTATATATAGCCACTCTTGGCTACATGCATGAGATAGTAAGACATGGAAAAATAAAAATGGTGGCAGCTAGTGGGTTCAAGTCTTCAAGGGCCTAGCTAGCTATACGCGTCCTCCAAGGTAAAAAGTACTCCTACTACTCCCTCCGTCTAGGTGTGTAAGTCATCTTACGAAAACCAAATAATCCCAAAACACTTAGGCGCGGTGCATCAACTTCTACCTCGTTTCTTGTTTCTTGACATATCAACCAATAAGAGATGTGGGTGTGCATGCTTTTAATGACTTTAGACTACCAAACACGACATGCAGTGGTTAGTTCATTGCATGAAATGCTATTAATTAGCAAATAAACATTAAGTTCTCTCGTTTTCCCTTCCTCCTTGGTCATGGTGCACAACCTAAGATGACTTACTCACCTAGACGGAGGGAGTAGTAAGTAGTACAACAACGAAAGAGAAGGCGAGAGGGTTAAAAATATAATACTAAATGGAATACCTGGGTAGATGGTGACGGTCCGATCGTGGTAGATTGTGTGACCATGTTGCGCATCAATGGTACCATGGGTAACGACTGCTAAGATAGTTGATCCCAATATGCCAAAGTCAGCTACAAGGTTCCAGGTTAGACCGAATCGCGGATGCAAATGCACATCCAGGATCGGCGATCTTATTTTGATCGGGAGATGACTGGTCCCTGCAAAATTGTGGAGTACCGTTAGGGATGCAAATGGTGGTTTGTGCATTCCGTTTGTAATCTCCCGTACCGTAGGATGGCAACCAGATGAAACAAGTCCCCTGGCTTGTCACCGCGAAGATGCGGCCTAGATGGCGCACGGCGTCTTCGAACGTGTAGGGGTACAGATCTGCCGCGGCCAACATGCGCCAGCCTCTGCCGTTACTGCCTCTTGCATTGATGGCAATCCTTATGTCGAACACCGCGATGAGATAGTAATCGTTGTAGCCGCATCGCTTTGTCAGCAGGTCCGCAATTGCTATCTTCTTCAATCTCATGTAGGCATCATCATACGTATTCAAGCCCAGCCAGTCCGAAAGGCCGATCCCAATGGCTGAGAAGGGGTCTACGGGAACGGCCGCACTGCTGTGGATGTTGTGCAAAATGATGGTGGTATCCAGCCGGAGGTATGCAAGCCAATATTCGTTGGCACCGACCCAGACCTATATATAAGACGGTGGGCAGCGGAGAAATTACGGGATGGAAATGGAATAACTAAGTACTACATGATCAAACTCCATGACTGACCTGCTCATCGGACAAAATCCGACTTCCTCTCAGCGTCGGCAACTCTAGCGGAGTCAACGTGCAACCATGACCAGGGAGCGGTGGACTGTTCGAAGGATTGTCCCATAGAAGAAACTTCTCCTCGAGGACGCATGGAAGACCAACAAGCATGGCCTTTTCCCAAGCCTTTTTAAGCACCGTCTTGAAAAAGTTGGTGTAGGAAGCACCGAGTCTTGCGGCGGTGAGGATGTCGAAGCGGCGTGCAATTTCTCCCAGAGGATCGTCGTCCAAGGTCTCCCAGCCCCGACGAGGAGGAGAACCGTCTGGCGAATCCATGGGAGCAGCGATGAACTGCCTTCTCTTCGGGGGGAGGGGAACTGGCGAGGAGGAGATAAGAGCGTAGTAACCGCAGGGCCTCGTCCCTTCCAATTGTAGCTCCTCGATCGTTCCTTAGCGAAGGTGTGAGGCTATTATTTACTACGTACTCGTACTGTAGCAGTAGTAGTACTACTTTCTCAACTAGTAGTGCGATGTACTGTACTTCTATGGTGCACCAGTTTTGAACTCTTGAATCTCAAGGCCAAGGAGCTACAATTGCAAGTGGAGGGTACTACTGTTCTCTAGAACCATCATTGTACTATCAATGCAGAGAAAGTACACCTGCGTAGTGGGTACTCTCCGTGCTCTATTCAAGCGCGTAGCTGGCCTACTCAGCCGCTCCTCTCATGCACAGTTCCCAATGTCGCGCCAGGCTTTTCCGGCTCCTCGGGCTTAATTGGGAGGCGCTAGTTTAAATATGCTACTAGTTTACAAGGAAGCTGCAAGCGAGGTGTGGCTAGGGCAAGCACGCGAGCCATGAGATGATGGGAAGGAAAACCCGTTCACGTGGCTAGGCTATCCGGTGCACCCAGATTGTGGTGTGACATGTCCGTTCGACTTCAAAACTCAAACTACCCGTGTACAATATTGGCTCGCAACAAAGTTACTATTTAAAAAAACGCCGCCGTGCGTTCGGCCGGGATCAAACCCACAAAATGAGGTATACACTCCCGCGACCACTAGTAGTACTCGTTGGAGCATAACGCAACCTAGAACCGCCTTTTGTCGCTAGTAGTACATTGTTCCTTACAAGAAACCACTAATAATGCCAAGAAACTACTACCACTTGCAGACGTGGTAGACTTAAGATAAGACTACCTTATCAACCATTGTACATGCCCTTATCAACCAGCCCTACCAAGAAACAACTACTCTAAAAGTGCCGTTATAGGCATGTTTCAACCCATGTCGCCCCTTAAGTCAATGCCTTCTATTCGACCGGCAAGTTTGGCGTTATGACTTGTGGGACCTACATGTCAGTCTGCAAAAAAAACCCCGAGTGACCTCCTACCTCCGGCCCGTCCACCTAGTCATCCTCGGCCATGGGACGTAGCTACTGCCGCCGGCAGACGGCGAGTTCAAAACCGTCGGCAGTGCGGAGCCCATCTTGCGGTAGCCCGGATGCCAGCTCCGTCCGGCGCTCGCGGCCGCTAGCTAGCCAAGATAGCTCCGTCCAGCTGCTTGTCTGCAAGGTTTGCTAGCTAGATTGGCACGGTGGCGCGGAGGCGCTAAGGCCAGCCATTTGGCTCGAGCGAAGGCCAGCGCGGCGGCTTGCTCGCTCGTGAGTCACGCTCGGGCCAGCCTGCCAACCCCGTGCGGAGGCCTACGCGGCGTCCGGCCCGTCCGGCGGAGCGGCGGCCAACTCGCTCATCACCGGCACCACCGACGAACACGCATCAGTACTGTTTGAAGTAATTTTCAGGAAAAATAATGATTTAAGGGGGAATAAAAGGATAGAAGGTCCGATGTAGGTCCCTGGTGTCAACGGTCAAACAAAATGTGTTGGTTTAAGCTGCCTTGTCAACACGGACGAGTGGGCCAACCCTGTCATAAACGGGTTTAAATGAGCCTAATCGGCACTAGGTAGTAGTTTTTGGCGCGGATTAAGAAATTTTGGGTATGTTTTTGCTACTTTTTGTACAATAGTTTCTTCCTAGGGCTGGTTGAAAGTGGTAGTTTTTTTAAATACTCTACATATTCTAAGTAGGAGTGAAAGTTAAGCTTTGGAAGCCAATAAGCAAGGCTAGTTACATAGTGCATATGTGTACGTGATTGAAAGTAAATATCAACCATGAGTGACTAATATCTTGATGGAAAACTCGAAACTATGGAAATACTAGCATTTTTTGCATGGTTGGAAATACTAGCAATGTTCTCGTGTGTTGCAACGGATCATAATAGAATAATACTTATTCACAAACTTGATAAAAAACACTCTAATTTTGATATACATATATCACTAGAGATATATTATGTTTCAATCAGAATATATTCCTTGGGCTGTTTTGGTGAGGTGAGGGAGGGATGTGGTTGGTTTTAAGATACTAATTATGGGTTTTTCTGCAAATTGGTAGATAAGTGGGATGTTGGTGACAAAAGGCAACAACTTACCTCACAGTCGTTAGATGTAGATCTAATGGTCAGAAATGACGGATGGCAGACACACCATCATCACCAACTTAGTCTTCTATAGGAGTACCGGCAAGATGTCCGTGCATTGCACGGAACATCAAGCTGCATTTTTTTTATAAAACACTTGTTGTGATTGACCCATGCGGGAGTAATCCCATGTGTAAAAACTAATGATATCTCGAGAAATAGGAGATAAGGTGAAGAGGAGTGGGGCGTGGTGGTGATTGGTGGTCGGACTGATTGGAGGCATGGGCATGGACGACGCCGGCAGCGGCCACCAGGCCAGTTTGTTCCAAAGGCTTCCTTTTTTAATTGCTCAACGATGAGGTTGTTGCAGATAAGGATGAACGAGGGAAGGCCTTGTGTGCAAGTGTGGAGAGAGGTGCGGGTATCTTTTAGTTTAATTTCCATCCGTCAGATATAGATCGGACGGTCTATATTGTAAGATGGCACGCGTACCATCATCACCAACTCGATTTTTTAGAAGAGAAGACATATAAGTATGGAGATACAAACGTATTATCGATACTTGTTTCCGTAAGCTAGGATCTACATTCTATTCAACGCCTCAGCATGTGGGGCCTTAGCACAATGACTTCTCGACTGTGTAAAACAAAGGTTTTCCCGTCGCCGATAAGGAGGGGGTGACGGCGGCGCGTTTTCGGCTTGCTCTAGTCCTAGTAGTCATACTAGGCGGTCTACGCACGTGTAGATTTATTCTTTTTCACGTCTCGTGTTCGCCGTACTGCCACGACTGTTGATTAATAGACGGTAAGTATTCATGGGGAAACCCTTGTTGGGCGTGTTTGCGAGAGAGAGAGAGACAGTGTGCGTGTGTGATATGTCTAGAGACTGAGGAAATGATAAGAGATTCTTTGTGTCTATGTGTGTGTAGGATAGAGAGAGACATGTACATGGGGCTTTGTGTTGTGTAACGTGGAGACACATAGACATAATCAGAGAGTGAGTGTGTGAGATACACATGCGGACATGGGGAGAGATGAGGATCCAGATAAATGGGTGTTTGTACGTGTCTGTGTGTGTTTGTGTGCGCGTTTGTGTGTGAGAGGGAGTGTGTGTATGTGGAGTAGAGAGACCACTAATGATGTAAACCTAGTATAAGGGAAGGGGGAATGGTGTGACATGTGTGTCACAGAGAGACAAAGGCATGTGTAGTAGCGGGATAGCATGGGTGCGGGCGGGGATCAGACTATTTGGAAGAGACATCGAGTGTGTGTGGGAGAGGGGTGTGAAAGCGAGAGAGAGAGAGAGAGACAGAGAGAGAGACAGAGAGAGAGAGCGACGGAGAGAGGGAGGAAGAGAGGGGGGAGAGGGGTCGTTTGTGTCCATAAATGGCGTATAGATAGGGAGACAATGTTGATGTTGTTTGAAATTGGCCTATGCACGGAGACGCAAGGGAAGCGAGTCATCGTGTGTGTGATAGGCACTTCATGAGAGATCTAGAATAGATGGTGTAGAGAACAACGTGCGAGATTGAGAACGATGATACATTAGGGAGCTATGGAAAGAGTCACGGCATATATGTACACAGGGAAGGAGCTGGGGCGGGTCCGCATGTGGGAGAGATAGAAAGAGGACTGTGGTGCACAAGGAGACAAAGTGTGCTTGTTTGCAGTGGGGGTGGTGTGTGAGGTGAATGTGCGAGAACCACATAACTAGGGAGATAGACGTTTGGGGGCGACGTTTTGTGTGTATGGGAAAGATACACTCTACATAGTGCGTGTGATTGGCAAAGAGAGATGCCGGGAGACCTAGAGAGTGGGGGAAGAGATGTGTGCATGCTCGAGAGACAAGATAGAGACCTATATTGGGGTCCGGACTTTAGAAGAGAGGGGGGGGGGGGGTTAATGTGCTCGTGTGTTCGTGTCTGGGGGAGAGAACGACTTGTGTAATTGAGATATATATGGTCAATAGTGTGTGCACTCATGGTTGATCAATTTGTTTCACAGTTTGGACTATGAGATAATGATACTTTTGAACATGCGTGATATACCTTGATGTACCAGAATTACAAACCTAAGATTGGAATTTTGGAATTCGACTCCATCATTAGCTTTTGTAATTCATTTAAACGGAGGTACATTTTTAAGCCGGGATTTCGTGATTTCAAAATCATATATCAAACCTAGAGATATACACATACGGGCATGTTCAAACTTTATAATCATCCACTTTATTCATACACATACACATTTTTGCTTTAGTCATCATATTTAGGATAAACACATTTGGAATTTCATTTGAATTGGACCGTATGATGGTATTTGCTTGTATTAGCTCAATGATCCATATTTGAATTGAATGGACAATCTAAGTTTCGAGTTGGAGACATTGATTTTCAAAACTTGCACTTTTTTTGCGTGCAAACAAATAAATTCTCGGCCATGATATCATAGTCGGACGTACAAGAGCAGGACACTTATAATTTCAGGCGCCAAAAGCTTTGAAACTTCCCGCTCACATCGAAATATCTCGCGCCTGAAAGTTTAGCCCTGCGATATTCCTGTTTTACCCCTGCCACATGAACGAAAAAGGGCTGCTTTGGTAACTCCATTGTTTTCCCCTCTTTGCCCCCAACATTCTTCCCCAGAGCCCCTCCCCTTCCCCTCCCTGAGCCCCCCAACCTCGGCAAGCTGCCGAATCTAGTCCTCCGCCGCAGCGGTGGATCTCACACCCCACCGGATCTACCTTTCGCACCTTGGAACCCCCAACTGCCAACTCACCACTTCACCGGAGCCGCTTCAGCGACTGGCTTGTCCACCGCTCCAGATCTGCTTGACCGCCATCATGGTCCACCGCACTAGATCTGCTTAACCGGCACCCTCATCCACCACAGTGTAGGCTCTTCACTTACTCCCTTGTCCGCCCCATCGCTGGCCCTTCATACAAGCCCTCGTCCGCCGCAACAGATCCGCCTCACCGAAAGCACTGTACACCGCACCCGCCGAAGCCTTCGTCCACTGCACCGGACCCGCTCCACGGACGCCATATTCAACTCCACCAGCCCTGCTTTACTGACGCCGCAGCCTCATCAGGTTATTTCGATTTGTACTCCTTAGGTTTTTCTCTTCTTGATCGTGCAACTATTCACTTACCACAGATGAGCTTTCTTGCATGTCGACAGGCGCCGCAACCGAAGCACCGGAGCCGCTTGAGCGACGGCGATAGCCGGCCCAAACTCAACAGAAACACGAGCACCATCGACGATCCTTAGCTATCATGTATGACAACGATACCCATACGCCGCCGAGAATCAGGTACTATTATCCAACGGCCGGCGCCTACATTCACTTTCTTAGCATAAGCACCGCACCTTTGAATTTCTTCAGGACATCATTCAAGTTTTCATGAGACGCGTTATTCTGCTTGCCCCTGTAGGGCCATACTTCTCGCAGTGAACATGTTACATGTGCTAAATTACATACCAGTGCACATATAGTTAATATGCTTTAGTTTTGTCCTAAGTATTAATGTACTTCCTAGATATCATCGCCTACTATTTTACTTCTTGCATGCTATATTTGTGATAATGGTGTTGTTCTGATGCCACCTGTTGGTTCCATCAGACTGCTTCATGTTCTCTATGCTTAATTACACATCAGCAAACTAGCATGTGGTTCCGCTGCTTTTTGTTCGTCTTACCCTACATTTTCTGATGCTAGCTATTACATCACTTCTCCGAGCCTCTGTTCATTACTTTTTTGTGTGTTCTTGATCTTCCCAAGTTGAATGACTAATTTGATGCTTCTATTAATTATGGAGATGCCAACCCCATCAAGCAAAATATTTGTTCTTTTGGGGCTGGCACCTCGAACAAGCATAAAAATAGAGGGAAGCAGATATATTGTCGTGTATGCACACACCCTTCTTTCATTAGTTTAGATGAACCATTGATGATCAATTCAAACCAGTGCATGCGATTAAAATTAATTTTACCTAAATAGAGGGTGCAGAATAAACTACAACAACTAGATTTGCAACCATGGGATGCTGACGATATCTTCAAAGAACATTGCAACAGCAGCAAGGCTTCACAGCAACATATGGTAAGCCAGTGTGTTTTAGTACATGTGAAATGTAATGCGTGTGGGCTGCTTTCTTGGCTTGTGCCCTCAACCTGTAATCCTATAGAATTACAAATAGTTCAGTTGTCTGCTTTGTTGTATTGCTTGATTCGAATGCTTGTTTGTTACTTGTTACGCTATACCTGAGTTGGCCAATATGTCAGCAGTGCCTGCTGTACTATCGTAAAGAAATGCATGCCTAGTTCATTTGAGTCCTTAACTTTTCCTCTGAACTTCATCACAAGACTGTCTTCGTAGTTTATATGAGGCGACACTATTAAGTGCTTTCTCAGATTATTTCAACTGCTTAGATGCCTTGGCAACTTAAATATAGTGGTGGTACACTCCCTTTCAACTAGGGATGTCAACTGGGTCATGTTTAATCCCGATTAAAGTCCACTAGTGATATGATAGTTCAAAAGAGTTTTTGTTTTTTGAGGAAACGAACTAGGGAGCTAGCAAAGACTAACTAGATGGGACTAGCGGACGTTTATTTGCCACTTACACCCCTAGTTTCATCTTACCATTTTAATCTCTTTTCGGCTGATGTTGCTTCGAACCATTTAAATATAGCTTGCCATGCTCGGCAATAATTCGTATGTCATTTACCATGTAAGCTTACTGCCTGGATCATGCGATAACCATCTCTTACTTATGTCCAGCGGAAACCTTTTAGGATGTCGTTCACACTAGGACACAATGTACAACCCCAGAATCTATTTGTGGAAGCAGTGCGCCATCCATATTACCAGATGGTACCAGTTCAGAGGCAACACCACCGGAGAGCAGTCTGAGCACATATATTATAGTTCTTGAGGCTCTACTAGAGGCAGAAAGACATGGTGTGGCTGCCATGAATGAGGTAATCTCGATCTTGAAGCTAGAAATCATGCAATTAGCTGCACGCATTATGCAAGCAATCCAAGAATTGGAGGAATTAAGAATGTTGCATTTGAAGACGGAGGAGGTCCTGCTGCTTCTGCTATCTGAAGCCCAGGGTAATCCCAGTTCTTCTTTAGATACCAGTTGAAATTGTCATTAGATTATTGTACTTGCATGTTGTGTCATGTATCTGAATGGATTATGTTGTAAGACCGCCTATGTTGTCCATGAGTTGTAATGATCCGAATTTTGTAGGCAAGGTAATCCTCAGTACTTGTATGATTGACATAAGGTTAACTGTTTTTCGTGTGAGCATATTGTATTGGATGAAATAACTGTTTGACTCAAAGTGTATCCAACCTACTGAATTCGAAGATCATTGCATTTCTAAATCATAATCATATATAAAGGTGGAATAAATCTTTGTTGTGGTTTTGAAGAAGTAAATAACAAAACATAGAATTATTTGTGGATATTCGTAATCGAATAAAAATTGGATTTGGATTTAGTTGCCAGGGCCCAGGGCAAACGTGAATGCTAATTCTCCCAAGTTTTGAATGAAGCAGCTAAACACCCACTATCATTTGTGGGCTGCCCGAAGCAAGTGTTTGCGAGATGGAAATTACTGTCTACCCCTGACACTTGACATCCTTATCGACCGGATTTACACTGATGTCGATAGGGGTGGACTTGTAACTTCAATCAGACGTGACACGACGCCCTCTGAGCCCATTCACACACGGTGGGCACCGAACCTGGGCAGCAAAACACATTTGATTCAAGCTCGTCCAAAAGACATGTGTCTCTCCCTCCATTTCCCCATTCATCCATGGTGGGCGGCAAAACAAACTCTCCTCATCCGAAATCGATGTAGGCTAATATTTTAAATAGGGGCAGATGTGTAACTTCCCTCAGACGTGACACAACCGCCCTACCTGTCAGCCCTATTCATACACCGTGGGCGCCAACCGTGGGTGGCAAAACACCCTCTCCTCGCCCGAAATCGTTACCGACAAATATTTGCGAGATGCGAGATTACCGTCCTATCCCCAACCGACGTGATGTCCGTAATTTTAAACGGGGGATAAGTTCGTAACTTTCCTACATTTTAGAAAAGCGCGTCCCAAAGTTTGAGATCCCCCCTCCCCCTCCATTTCCCCATTCATACACCGTCGGCGCCACGACAACCTCCCCACTGCGGCCAGCCTCCTCTGTCCGCCACCCCATCCTCCAGCTTGCCGGAGCCGCTACCCCTACCCCGTCGTCCACTGCAAGAGATGGACGTCTCTCATCCATGGCGACAGACCAGGATCCTTTCACCGCGTCGTCTCGCTTCATCGGCGCCGTCGTCCACCTTGTCGTTGCCGCTCCTACGACCGCCTCGTCCACGACAACATGATTTATCCCCCAACCCGGCCGTCTGCCGTCTAAAGTCTTATTCCCCACCGCCGACAGCCATCGCACCCGCAGCACCCTCAACGAATCAGCAGGGGCCTACACGGCGTCGCAAGAGAGGTGGTACTCTTCCATATGTGCTTAAGTTATTGATCTCACCCAGAAAATAGATCATAAATTGTTTATTGTAGTTTTCTTGTTCGTACCAAATCATAGTGGCTAGTTAAAAGCAAACATTGGTTGCGAAGTAGCTTTGTTCGATTTGCACCTTGAGATCCGCCATGGCACGGTCACTATACTCGTAAAGCTTATGGTTTCCCCCCTTTGTATTCACTACCATCATCGTAGGTGCTTCACTGCTTCGTGTCGTGCTAGCACTGCTCCTCGAGACCTCAACCAAGCGAAACAACATGCCACTCATAATTCCAAAGCTTACGTGTTGAAATACGAATCTGATATGATGCTCATATTACTAAAACAGAGAACGTTTAATTGGTCACCTAATGTTCCTATAGTCGTTTCGAAAAGCATGTGCGCCACCCACTGGTCCAGCTAGTTCCACTTTCCTGATTTTACTCTTGATGCTTAGGGTTTTCCCCTTTTATCTACTCTACTATGACCTGCGTACGTGCTTTCTGTCGTACTAGCATTACTCCACCCTTCAAGCTAAACAACACAACACTCAAAATTCCAAAGCTTAGTTGTTCAAATATGATTGTGATATGATACTGATATTAGTTAACAGACACATTTAATTGGTTAGCTAAAGGTCCCACTTGAGTTTCCAAATGCATGTCGCGACATATAGAGAGACAGCAGAATTGCATTCTTTGTCACTTGTTAATTGTACTTTCTTGTCCATACCAAATCTTAGTTGTTGTTTCAAAGCTAACATCGGTTGCTAACTACCCTTTGCGCGGTTTGCAGCTTCAGATCTGCCATCCCACTGCCACGGTCAACACTATACTCATCATGCTTACGGTTTCCCCATTTTATTATGACCACGATCAACCTATGTGGTTCGTGTCGTAATAACACTGCTCCACCCATCAAGCTAAACAAGCTTAGTTGTACAAATTCAAATATGATATTATGCTGATATTAGTAAAACTGAGAGATGTTTAATTGGTCAGCTAAATGTTCCTACTTTAGTTTCGAAATGCATGTGAGCCACATATGGACAGACCGGAAGGAATAGTATTTCTCTGTGCGCTCTGGTTCATCATGGGTGGCCAACCGACATTGTATAGAAAGACTTGTAATATCTTCAATCTGCTTGCTCTTCTGCTCTTCTTTAAGATGATCCTCTTCTCTTGCGGTCGACAGGTCAGGTCGAGTTTTTCTCCCTTAGTATATTTTGAATTTGTCAGGTCAGGTCGACTTGTTCTTCTTTACTATATGTTGAAGCTGTCATCTGCGAAGTATCATCACTTCTGGAGCTATCATATTTTCAGTAGTAGGCCACATTATATTAATGCACATACCAAATTACAGCATGCATGGCACCTCTTAGAAGAATTGCAGAGATAGCACAAAGTGCTTTATAGGGAGGAAGTATTGGATTAGAATCACTTCTGCATTACAAAGATAATCTCACTTGTTTTTATGTTTTCATGCATGTCAGGTATTGAACATTATCAAAATGAATATGAGAATGGGCGCACGAGAGGAATATTGCAGAACAATCCACTGGCTAACAAACATGGCATGGTGGTGGATGGCCTATCTTATTCACCCATCAAGGTGCTTGCTCTAACTTGGCAAGGCTGTATTGGTCGCACATATTTTGCATCTGACCTCTTGCATTACTTCTACTTTGTTACACCATCTGCTTAGTTTAAGCATCATATATGATTATATGCCATACCTATCCATTTTCTGTACCTATTCCATGTGTCGTCATACTATGTTTTTCTAGTCAAATGTTGTTCTTTCGTAGTAGATGTCCAAAAGGAAGAGGGTGAGTGCAGATCCTGAAGGAGTACAAACTAGGTATTTGGAAAAGGTAGTGATACCTGTTAAATCAGATAGATCAGCAGCCACAGAAAACACAGGCCCAACTCTACCACACTTTACCCCTACTCCAGTGGCCAAACCCCTATTAGAACTGCAGAGAGCCCAGCGTCAGGTACAGTCTATGATATCAATTCAAAATGTGAACTCCTAAATTTCTGCATGTGCCTTACTTTCTCTCTTGTATGAAAACTAATTTCAGATGAATCTCCTTGCTCAAAGGATCATAGGATCTCACGACAATATCGGACTCTGCATTGCTCTTGTCAGTACCTCTTGCCCTTTGTCAGCATACTTAGACTCATTGTTGTTTGATTATGTAGCATCACTGTAAATGTTCGCTTCTTCATCCTCCCTTTGCTTGAAATTATAAGATCTATATTTACTCTTAGATAAATGTAGAATTAGACAATGGTTATGAAGTTTTGGATTGATCATGTAAGTACCTGTTGTCATGTACTCCCTCTGTATCGAATTAATTGTTGATCAATTGGATGTATTTAGAACTTAATAGTGCTAGATACATCCATTTGAGCGACAAGTAATAACGGACGGTGGTGGTATTACTGTACTTGCATCGCGAGGTAGTTGATTGTCTAGCATTACTCTGCATCCTATCTGCACTGCCCTCCACTTTCTCCAAATTATCGTATCTACGTTTACTCTTACTAAAATGTTGAATAAAGCCAATGCCACTGCACACGTTGATGTCTGCATTCCTCTTGTCTGTACCTTTTGTCTTGTAACACTGTACTTAATTAATTGCTATTTGATTATGTATCATCAGTCTGCACCTGAGCTTCATTATCCTCTGTTTCTTCCAATATTATTTGATCTATATTTACTCTTTGCAAAATGTAGAATAATGGAAACGCTTATAAAGAATTTTCTTTGGGGAATTTATTGAATTATCCTTCCATCATCATGGAGAAGGGCTTTGTCCAGCCCGTGTTAACATGTAATGTAAGTTCATCCTTCTCAAGCCTTCAAATTTTGTTCTAGTATAGATTTGGAGAGGCATCATTTCCTCCATTGCTGTTTACTGTGCTGTTTACATCTGATTGGATGTTTGCAACAACTACCAGTTTTGAATTGTAGTTGTAAAAACATGTTCCTTATGCAGAACAGATCCATTTACTTGCATATATAATTATGAAACCTGTTACGTGTCTCCTTATTTCTCTTTCAGAGTCATATCTCTTATGCCAGGCATAACTTTAGGGAAGATAGTGAGCCAAACCATCTTGAGGACAGCGAGATGACCCCAAGGTCCTGTGTCTTGATGAAGACAGTGAGTTGAAGCTACTCACCAGCAGGTGTGAGACAACCTTTGTGCAGTCGCTGCCTCAATCAGTTCAACTTCTTCAGTCTCAACTTAAAGCGGAAAGGCTTGCTTCAGCTCAGCTCCTACTTGAAGTCAAAGATATAATGAAGATGTCAGGGGACTGCCGTGCGCACTATGGTGCCATACAGCTAGGGATGAAGCATCTATCGTTGACACAACTGAGGTCTCATCAGCTTGTTCGGCTCCTTGCGAGGACCAACCTTTCCAGGCCTAGTGCCTTATGAAGTGCTCTCAGTTTTGTATATTCTTTTGTCGGCGCGTTTATATGCACTGGTGGTGACCTTTGATGCCCAGTGTATGTAATCCGCGGTCATGTTGCGCTTTATTATCACCGGTAGCGAACTTTGATTCCCAGTGGATGTAATATGCCGTAATTTCTTTATTGTATAGTCTAGGTTTATTCTTTGGTCGGTATGCTGTAATTTAGGCCGGAAGGTTCAGTGGATCTCAGTGTTGTCGGTCTTCAGGCCGACCCGTTACTCATATGGGCCAAAACGTGGGCCTATAATCATCTTGGGCCATTAGCAGGTCTAAACCTATAGTAGTTTCCCGCCTTTAACATGCCGAGTAAAGTTCTGGCCAGCTGGGCCAGAGAATACCATGGGCTTCTAACAGGCTAAAACCTAGATTGGGCTAGCGTTGAGCCGAAAAATGCACGGGCAAATACAGGCCGAAACTGCCTAAGGCCCATGTTGGTCCCAAATAGGACGAGCAGTTAATAGGCCAAAATATATCTCGGGCCTGTTTGGCACAATAAAATTATGGGCTTTAAGCAGGCCGGTATCCACGCGGGCCATAGGCCCAAAAGTGTCACGGGCCATTATCAGATGGGTTGTAAGCAGGCCGAATTCAACGCGGGCTGTAATTAGGCCCAACTGTTACACGGGCCATTAACAGGCCGATAGGCCAGTTGGGCTAAAATTTATCCACGAAGACTACGGGCCATTAAGAGGCCTAAAGTTACTTGGGACAAGAAATAGCCCAGTTTCTGCGTGGGCCGTTAAATGGCCTAAAGTTAAACCGGGCCAACAACGTCCCAGATACTCCACGGGCCGCTAACAGGCTGAAACTATTATCGGTCCGAACTGGTAAACGGGCATTTAACAGGCTGAAATACAAACCTGTCTTAGAATGGGCCCAAAGGTACAGTGGCCTATTAACGGGCCTGATCTGATATGGGCCATAATTTGGCCCAAAACTCGGGAGGCTGTGAACGGGCCTGATCTGATATGGGCCTCAATTTGACCCAAAACATGGCAGGCTATTAACGGGCCAGCCCACTAGTGTCTGAAAAAACATGGTGGGCCTTTACCTGCCGGCCTTTTCACCGAAACGGGCCTCTATTGGGCCATGCCACGTGTCGACTGTTGGGGATCGTTGCAGAAATTAAAAAAATTCTACGCATCACCAAGATCAATCTATGGAGAGACTAGCAACGAGAGAGAGGGGAGTGCATCTTCATACCCTTGAAGATCGCGATGCCGAAGCGTTACAAGAACGCGGATGAAGGAGTCGTACTCGTAGCGATTCAGATCGCGGTTGATTCCGATCTAAAAGCCAAACAACGGCGCCTCCGCGTTCAACACACGTACAGCGCAGGGACGTCTCCTCCTTCTTGATCCAGCAAGGGGAGAGGAGAAGTTGAGGGAGAGCTCCGGCAGCACGACGGCGTGGTGGTGGAGCTTGCAGTTCTCCGGCAGGGCTTCGCCAAGCACTACTACGGAGAAGAAGGTGTTGGGGAGGGAGAGGGCTGCGCCAGGGGAAGGGGTGAAGCTCCCATGCGCCTCCCCACTATATATAGGGGTGGAGGGGGCTGGTTTCTTGCCCTCCAAGTCCATTGGGGCGTTGGCACAGGTGGGAGGAAAGAAATCCCATCATTTCCCTTCCCCACCGATTGTTATCCCCCCTTTTTAGGGATCTTGATCTTATCCCTTCGGGATATGATCTTATTCCTTCTAAGGGGGATCTTGGTGCGCATTGACCAGGGGTGCGGGGCCTTGCCCCCACTACCCACATTCATGTGGGTCCCCCCATGCAGGTGGGCCCCACTCCGGAACCTTCTAGAACCTTCCCGGTACTATACCGAAAAATCCCGAACATTTTTCGGTGGCCAAAATAGGACTTCCCATATATAAATCTTTACCTCCGGACCATTCCGGAACTCCCGTGACGTCCGGAATCTCATCCGGGACTCCAAATAACATTCGGTAACTGCACACTAATTCCCATAACAACTCTAGCGTCACCGAACCTTAAGTGTGTAGACCCTACGGGTTCGGGAATCATGCAGACATGACCGAGACAGCTCTCTGGCCAATAACCAACAGCGGGATCTGGATACCCATGTTGGCTCCCACATGTTCCACGATGATCTCATCGGATGAACCACGATGTCGGGGATTCAATCAATCCCGTATACAATTTCCTTTGTCAATCGGTACGTTACTTTCCCGAGATTCGATCGTCGGTATCCCAATACCTCGTTCAATCTCGTTACCGGCAAGTCACTTTACTCATTCCGTAATGCATGATCCCGCGACTAACTACTTAGTCACATTGAGCTCATTTTGATGATGCATTACCGAGTGGGCCCAGAGATACCTCTCCGTCATACGGAGTGACAAATCCCAGTCTCGATTCGTGCCAACCCAACAGACACTTTCGGAGATACCTGTAGTGTACCTTTATAGCCACCTAGTTACGTTGTGACGTTTGGTACACCCAAAGCATTCCTACGGTATCCGGGAGTTGCACAATCTCATGGTCTAAGGAAATGAAACTTGACATTAGGAAAGATTTTCGCAAACGAACTACACGATCTTGTGCTATGCTTAGGATTGGGTCTTGTCCGTCACATCATTCTCCTAATGATGTGATCCCGTTATCAACGACATCCAATGTCCATGGTCAGGAAACCGTAACCATCCATTGATCAACGAGCTATTCAACTAGAGGCTTACTAGGGACATATTGTGGTCTACGTATTCACAAATGTATTACGATCTTCGGTTAATACAATTATAGCATGAACAATAGACAATTATCATGAACAAGGAAATATAATAATAACCATTTTATTATTGCCTCTAGGGCATATTTCCAACAGTCTCCCACTTGCAGTAGAGTCAATAATCTAGTTCACATCACTATGTGATTGCAATGAATCCAACACCCATGGGGTTTGATCATATCTCGCTTGTGAGAGAGGTTATTAGTCTACGGGTCTGTGCTTTACAAATCTCTATGTCATCTTGTAGATGCAGCTACCATGCGCTACTTGGAGCTATTCCAAATAACTGCTCTACTATACGAATCCGGTTTACTACTCAGAGTCATCTGAATTAGTGTCAAAGTTTGCATCGACGTAACCCTTTACGACGAACTCTTTTACCACCTCCATAATCGAGAAAATTCCTTAGTCCACTAGTTATTAAGGATAAGTTTGACCGCTGTCATGTGATCCATTCCTAGATCACTCTTGTACCCCTTGACTGACTCATGGCAAGGCACACTTCAGGTGCGGTACACAGCATAGCATACTGTAGAGCCTACGTCTAAAGCATAGGGGACGACCTTCATCCTTTCTCTCTCTTCTGCCGTGGTCAGGTCTTGAGTCTTACTCAATACTCACACCTTGTAACACAGCCAAAAACTCCTTCTTTGCTGATCTATTTGAACTCCTTCAAAATCTTGTCACGGTATGTATTCATTTGAAAGTACTATTAAGCGTTTTTGATCTATCCTTATAGATCTTGATGCTCAATGTTCAAGTAGCTTAATCCAAGTTTTCCATTGAAAAAAACTTTTTCAAATAACCCTATATGCTTTCCAGAAATTCAACATCATTTCTGATCAACAATATGTCAACAACATATACTCATCAGAAATTCTATAGTGCTCCCACTCACTTCTTTGGAAATACAAGTTTTTCATAAACTTTGTATAAACCCAAAATCTTTGATCATCTCATCAAAGCGTATATTCCAACTCCGAGATGCTTACTCCAGTCGTTAGAAGGATTGCTGGAGCTTTGCATACTTATTAGCATCTTTTATGATTGACAAAACCTTTTGGTTGTATCACATACAACCTTTCCTCAAGAAAATCGTCGAGGAAACAATGGTTTGACATCCTATCTGCAAGATTTCATAAACAATGCAGTAACTGCTAATATAATTCCAACAGACTATTAGCATCGCTACGAGTGAGAAAGTCTCATCGTAGGCAACTCCTTGAACTTGTCAGAAAAACATTTTAGCGACAAGTCGATCTTTCTTAATGGTGACACATACCATCATTATCTGTTTTCGTTTTAAAATCCATATGTACCCAACAACCTTACGACCATCAAGTAGTTCTTCCAAAGTCTATACTTTGTTTTCATAAATGGATCCTCTCTCGGATTTTATGGCCTCGAGCCATTCGTTGGAATCCGAGCCCACCATCGCTTCTCCATAGCTCGTAGCTTCATTGTTGTCCAGCAACAAGACCTCCAAGACAGGATTATGTACCACTCTGAAGTAGTATGCATCCTTGTCGACCTATGAGGTTTGGTAGTGACTTGATCTGAAGTTTCATGATCACTATCATCGGCTTCCACTTCAATTGGTGTAGGCGCTACAAGAACAACTTCCTGTGCCCTGCTACACACTGGTTGAAGTGACGGTTCAATAACCTCATCAAGTCTCCACCATCCTCCCACCCAATTCTTTCGAGAGAAACTTTTCCTCGAGAAAGGACCCGTTTCTAGAAACAATCACTTTTGCTTCCGGATCCGAAATAGGAGGTATACCCAACTGTTTTGGGTGTCCTATGAAGATGCATTTATCCGCTTTGGGTTCGAGCTTATCAGGCTAAACCCTTTTCACATAAGCGTCGCAGCCCCAAACTTTTAAGAAATGATAGCTTAGGTTTCTCTAAACCATAGTTCATATGGTGTCATCTCAACGGAATTACGTGGTGCCCCATTTAAAGTGAATGCGGTTGTCTCTAATGCCTAACCCATAAACGATAGTGGTAATTCGATAAGACACATCATGGTTTGCACCACATCCAATAGGGTGCAGCTATGATGTTCGGACACACCATCACACTATGGTGTTCCAGGCGGCATTAGTTGTGAAACAATTTCCGCAATGTCTTAGTTGTGTACCAAACACGTAACTCAGATATTCATCTCTATGATCATATATCATAGACATTTTATCCTCTTGTCACGAAAATCTTCAACTTCACTCTGAAATTACTTGAACCTTTCGATAATTCAGACTTGTGTTTCATCAAGTAAATATACTTAGAATCTACTCAAATCATCTGTGAAGTAAGAGCATTACGATATTCACTGCGTGCCTCAACACTTATTGGATTGCACACATCAAATGTATTACTTCCAACAAGTTGCTCTCTTGTTTCATCTCACTGAAAACGAGGCCTTTCAGTCATCTTGCCCATGTGGTATGATTTGCATGTCTCAAGTGATTCAAAATCAAGTGAGTCCAAACGATCCATCTGCATGGAGTTTCTTCATGCGTATAAACCAATAGACATGGTTTGCATGTCTCAAACTTTTCAAAAAACGAGTGAGTCCAAAGATCCATCAACATGGAGCTTCTTCATGCGTTTTATACCAATCTGACTCAAATATCAGTGCCACAATTAGGTGGTACTATCATTACTATTTTATATCTTTTGGCAGGAACATGTGTATCACTACGATCGAGATTGAATAAACCATTCATTTTAGGTGCAAGACCATTGAAGGTATTATTCAAATAAACAGAGTAACCATTATTCTCCTTAAATGAATAGCCGTATTGCGATAAACATAATCCAATCATGTCTATGCTCAACGCAAACACCAAATAACAATTATTTAGGTTTAACACCAATCCCGATGGTAGAGGGAGCATGTGATGTTTGATCATATCAACCCTGGAAACACTTCCAACACACATCGTCATCTCACCTTTGGCTAGTCTCCGTTTATTCCGTAGCCTTTTATTTCGAGTTACTAACACTTAGCAACCGAACCGGTATCTATTACCCTGGTGCTACTAGGAGTACTAGTAAAGTACACATTAATATAATGTATATCCAATATATACTTTCGTCGACCTTGTCAGCCTTCTCATCTACCAAGTATCTAGGGTAGTTTTGCTTCAGTGACCGTTCCCCTCATTACAGAAGCACTTAGTCTCGGGTTTGGGTTCAACCTTGGGTTTCTTCACTAGAGCAGCAACTGATTTGCCATTTCATGAAGTATCCCTTTCTTGCCCTTGCCCTTCTTGAAACTAGTGGTTTTACTAACCATCAACAATTGATGCTCCTATTTGATTTCCACTTTTGCGATGTCGCAAATAGCTCAAGGATCATCATATCTATCCCTGATATGTTATAGTTCATCACGAAGCTCTAGTAGCTTGGTGGCAGTGACTTTGGAGAACCATCACTATCTCATCTGGAAGATTAACTCCCACTCGATTCAAGTGATTGTAGTACTCAGACAATCTGAGCACATGCTCAATGATTGAGCTTTTCTCCCTTAGTTCGTAGGCTAAGAAAATCGTCAGAGGTCTCATACCTCTTGACGTGGGCACGAGCCTGAAATCCCAATTTCAGCCCTTGAAACATGTCATATGTTCCGTGACGTTTCAAAAAACGTTTTCGGTGCCTCAATTCTAAACCGTTTACCATTACACAATGAACTATCACGTAGTCATCAAAACATGTATGTCAGATGTTCGCAACATCCACAGGCAAAGTTCGAGGTTCAGCACACCGAGCGGTGCATTAAGGACATAAGCCTTCTACGCAGCAACGAGGACAATCCTCAGTTTACGGACCCAGTCCGCATAATTGCTACTATCAACTTTCAACTAAATTTTCTCTAGGAACAAATCTAAAACAGTAGAACTAAAGCGCAAGCTATGACATAATTTGCAAAGACCTTTTGACTATGTTCATGATAATAAAGTTCATCTAATCAAATTATTTAATGAACTCCCACTCAGATAGACATCCCTCTAGTCATCTAAGTGATACATGATCCGAGTCAACTAGGCCGTGTCCGATCATCACGTGAGACAGACTAGTCATCATCGGTGAACATCTCCATGTTGATCGTATCTACTATATGACTCATGTTCGACCTTTTGGTCTCTCGTGTTCCGAGGCCATGTCTGTACATGCTAGGCTCGTCAAGTGTTTTGCATGTGTAAATCTGGCTTACACCCGTTGTATGCGAACTTTAGAATCTATCACACCCAATCATCACGTGGTGCTTCGAAACAACGAACTTTCGCAACGGTGCACAATTAGGGGGAACACTTTCTTGAAATTTTAGTGAGGGATCATCATATTTATGCTACCGTCGTTCTAAGAAAATAAGATGTAAACATGACAAACATCACATGCAAATCAGAAAGTGACATGATATGGCCAATATCATCTTGCGCCTTTGATCTCCATCTTTGAGGCGCGGCATGATCACCTTCGTCACCGGCATGACACCATGATCTCCATCATCGTGTCTTCATGAAGTTGTCTCGCGAACTATCACTTCTACTACTATGGCTAACGGTTAGCAATAAAGTAAAGTAATTACATGGCGTTATCATTGACACACAGGTCATAGAATAAATTAAGACAACTCCTATGGCTCCTACCGGTTGTCATACTCATCGACATGCAAGTCGTGATTCCTATTACAAGAACATGATCAATCTCATACATCACATATATCATTCATCACATCCTTTTGGCCATATCACATCACATAGCATACCCTGCAAAAACAAGTTAGACGTCCTCTAATTGTTGTTGCATGTTTTACGTGGCTGCTGTAGGTTTCTAGCAAGAACGTTTCTTACCTACGCCAAAACCACAACGTGATATGCCAATTTCTATTTACCCTTCATAAGGACCCTTTTCATCGAATCCGATCCGACTAAAGTGGGAGAGACAGACACCCGCTAGCCACCTTATGCAACAAGTGCATGTCAGTCGGTGGAACCTGTCTCACGTAAGCGTACGTGTAAGGTCGGTCCGGGCTGCTTCATCCCACGATGCCGCCAAATCAAGATAAGACTAGTAATGGCAAGTAAATTGACAAAATCGACGCCCACAACAACTTGTGTTCTACCCGTGCATAGAAACTACGCATAGACCTAGCTCATGATGCCACCTTGAAGATCGTTGCAGAAATTAAAAAAATTCTACACATCACCAAGATTAATCTATGGAGAGACTAGCAACGAGAGAGAGGGGAGTGCATCTTCATACCCTTGAAGATTGCGATGCGGAAGCATTACAAGAACGCGGATGAAGAAGTCGTACTCGTAGCGATTCAGATCGCGGTTGATTCCGATCTAAGCGCCGAACAACGGCACCTCCGCGTTCAACACACGTACAGCCTGGGGACGTCTCCTCCTTCTTGATCTAGCAAGGGGAGAGGAGAAGTTGAGGGAGAGCTTCGGCAGCACGACGGCGTGGTGGTGGAGCTTGCAGTTCTCCGGCAGGGCTTCGCCAAGCACTACGGAGGAGGAGGTGTTGGGGAGGGAGAGGGCTGCGCCAGGGGAAGGGGTGAAGCTCCCATGCGCCTCCCCACTATATATGTGATGGTGGAGCTTGCAGTTCTCCGGCAGGGCTGCGCCAGGGGAAGGGGAGGGAGAGGACATCATTCTCCTAATTATGTGATCCCGTTATCAACGACATCCAATGTCCATGGTCAGGAAACCGTAACCATCCGTTGATCAACGAGCTAGTCAACTAGAGGCTTACTAGGGACATATTGTGGTCTACGTATTCACACATGTATTATGGTCTCCGGTTAATACAATTATAGCATGAACAATAGACAATTATCATGAACAAGGAAATATAATAATAACCATTTTATTATTGCCTCTAGGGCATATTTCCAACATGGACATATCATAGGCGCCTCTTGTCCAATGAGTGGATGACATCTGTCCGAACGAGGAGCTGACACGTGGTTCCGTCGGCCAATGAGAATTTTACACGTGGAAAATCCCCATTGGTCCAGGCTTTAATGGGTTATCGGATCCAAAACCGCACCCGATAGATTAACGGCTCGCCGTTACGGTCGATGCCACGTGTCGGTCACCCTTGACGAAAGCACTTCTATGACGCGCGATTTATCGTCATGGAAGTGGACACTTTCGTGATGATAATTTTGGTAATGTCATGGAGCACTTCTACGATAGCACAGGTATGACTATCTTGATTCTGTCTTCAATTTTTCATGGATGTACATGCATGAAAGAAAACGTGACCTACTGTGACGAACACGTATCATCACGGAAGTGTATTTTTTTGTAGTGGGGAAAGAAGGAGGGTTGTGGTTTTCTGTAGGAGTGGAAGAAGGGGAGCAGGCGTTTTCTGTACGAGTGAGGAAGAAGGTGAGCGAGGGTTTCTGTATGAGTGAGGAAGATGGGGAGCAGGGGGAATTGGGGGGCGATGGAAGCGGGAGAGTCCAGCGAGTTGAAGTATAAGTGGAAGCGAGGAGGAAGGAGGGTTTTTCTGGGATCGCCCCCCTCTTCAAGAAATATGGGCTTCTCCTCGCAAAAAACAAAAACAAATGGGCTTCAACGTGGATAGGCTTTTCTATCTGCTCAGTCGGCTACCCGTGTTTCGTATTGGAGGGCCTTAACACTAGAGGCAACCCATTAGAGACACTCTCCAGCTTATTGCCCATTCGAAAGAAAAAGAGACGCATCCAGCTTAATTATGGCTCCTCATCGGTAACATTTTCAACTTGAAAAAAGTTATAGCTCCTTTTCGGGCCAGCTTGGCATCCACCAAATTAGAGGATGGTGTACTGCATGCAGACACTCACACTGGTCGTAGCGCGGCAAAATGAGGGGTCAAATAACATGCCCACAATATACATAGATTAACAGGGATTGTGGGGGATTAAATCATGTACAAGCCAAATTCCCCTACATTCCTCTCCAAACCCCTTGGGAGGAGGTTCAACCGAACAAGGCCTAAGACTAACCAAAGTGGGAGTAACTTAGGCTAGTCAGGCTAGTCATAGTGGGAGTAACTTAGGTAGTAACATAGCGCACTTCAAGAAATTTTTTATTATGTGGTATGTAGTTAATGAGGAGAGAGGTGTTTAGAGTAACATAATATGTTACTGTAACATAGCGCTTCCCAAAAAGGATGAGTCTACAAGCTAATAAATGAACCCATCTATGACACTACTATTATGTTACTTTGCATTATGGAGGTAGTAACTTAGACTAGTGTCATATGCATGACACTAGTATAAGTTACTCCCCACTATGACCAGCCTCATAGTGGGAGTAACTTAGGTAGTAACATAGCGCACTCCAAGAATTTTTTTCTTATGTGGCATGTAGTTAATGAGGAGAGAGCTGTTTAGAGTAACATAGTAATATGTTACAGTATAAGTTACTCCCCACTATGACCAGCCTTACACCTCTCCCAGTGCTCCACCATGTATAGGTGCTAAGCCTGCCACGTAGGCATAAAATATGATGTGGCAAGTTAATTAAGAAGAGAGAGACTAGTTTGGTGACCCCACGAAGAAACGATGCTAAGAGCGTGTACCTAGGTGGAAAGACAGTTTTGAGTCTATAGCTAATTAAATGAAGCAAGCTTAGCAACAACAAACTAAGCACCTATGCATTGGAGACTTGAGTTGCTAAGCCATTTAATGCACTTAGCACCTTATCTAAGCACATTTGCATTGGAAGAGGCCTTAATTCCATACGGTATCATAATATGATTCTCAACCCTCTCTTTCTTCATTTAATTCTACGCCACCTCATCAAATTTGCCTACTACTAGTTGGCATGCATGATACTACTTATAATACTCCCATTACAACCAGCCTGGTAGAATTAAAATACATAATCTAAATGGTCGTCACCCGATCTCTTTGTCCTCCTCCAGCATCCGGCAGAAGAAGAATCGTGCAAGACACTGGCTGTATTCGCCAACGTCGCCTCGGCGGTGGCCTTCATGCGATACAATTGGCGTCGGCCTCCCATGTTCTACTTCTCCTCGATGATGGCGGCGGGCGGGGATGTGCTGCCCGTCACCTCGTCGACATCCGCGTAGCCGCGTCACCTCATCGACATCCGCAGCGGCTTCTTTCTCTGCCTGCATGTTGCGGCTACGCGCGCGTCGACGACGGACGGCGCAGTCGCAGACACTGGAGGCGCTGTATGACGTGGCGACGTCGAGGGCAGCGACGATGCCCGTGCCAGCGTGCTCCCCGACAAGCCGGCGTGGAGCAAGTTGGCACTCTTCCTCGAGCTGTATTGGAGAGGCCAGCTGCGGAACCACGCGCTGGCTTAGTGCGGCAACTGCCTCTGGCGGGCTAGGCCAGGTAGGTGGAGAAGCGAGCTGCCTCGCTTGTAACTGCCGGGCTCGGCGGGCCACCGAGATGGTTTTTATGCCGGAGAACTACTCTTCCTGCTCGTCGGATGCCACCGAAAGAGTGGACAAAATGGTGGAGGAGGAGCTTGGCCGGTGTCCTGCTCCTGAACGGACGTGTGTGGCCGGAGTTGGTTTCTCGCATTCGACGCGGGTTTAAATGTAGGTTTTTGAATGCAGCGAGGAGCCGGGTACAGCTGGGAGTGCAGCGGGCGGCACCCTGGGCCGGCGCGCCGCTTCAAGTGGCTGACGCAGTGAGAGGTCGCTCTGCCCTGACCCCCTTGACCGTGGACCTTGACGGTGTACGTCACCTTGTGTCCAGATCTGAGATGCCACGTGTACCAGATGAATGACTCCAAGTTCGACCACCGTGATGCTAGAGGTGCGAGCCGAGGAATACTGTTGGAGACACCCCCCTCATAATTTTCCTCGTCATCATCTGAGTCCTAGAAGATCTCACCCACATCATCATTAGGCATGAAGCCACCTTCATAGACAATGTGCGCAGAAGGAGTAGAGGAACTGGGGACGTACCATGTCGTGGGCACTCCGTATGTGCTCGTGTGCGTGCAGCGTGCGTGCTTTTCCATCGGTGCCAGCTCTAAGGCAGAGGCTGCGGTCATCTTCGTCTCCGGCTAGTCATTGAGCAACGATGGCAAAGAGGTGCTGCAAGAGATGCGTAGGCGCTGTTGTGTGCGAGCTTCGCCATAGCACGATGAACCGAACGTCGCTGCAGATGGCGCACGCCTCCATGCAGCCGAGTGTGTGCGCATGCATGTGTTATTCACGTGCATTCTGCGGCCAAGTGTGCGTGCATGCATGTGTTGTGTACGTGCGTTGTGTGCTCCATGCTGTGCATGTATGTGCATGAGTTGGATCGGCATGAGTTAGTGCATTGGCGTGTGTACATGCGTGGCTGCATGCGTCCTGTACATGCGTGGCTTCTTGCGTGGTTATCAATATAAACTATAAAATATCTTCAACTTAGCATCCTGATGTATCGTCTCTAGTGGTTAGCGAAGAGTCTACGTTCTTTTATTTGTTTATAGGTGGGCAGGCGGCAAAAAACAGGGGAAAACGCACAAGGTTCCTTGCCGACGCTCCACCGCAAGGTTCCTTGCTCCTTCTCGGTCGTCGGGAATCTATGTTCTTCCACTCTTTTTTTACGTGACTTTGCTCATCCTTTTGCCAACATGCGAGACATCTAGCATCAAGGTGCACGTGTCATGCAAGAAAATGGAGATAATTAGATAAGTAGTGCGCAAGTGTATCATGCACTTCGATGGCACCTACTACGCAATATTTTTTCTCCTTGATGGCACATGAATAGTGCACATACTCAACGACGGAGCACGGGGTGGTAGCCATGACATGGTCAGCCCTTTTTTGGAGAGAGTACGTACTAAATAACTTTGATGTGTCCCGTCAACTCGCAGAACGACGAGAAGCTTGCTTACTACGCCTTCTCCCTCGCCAACGCGTGCGCGGTGGCTCACAGCACGAGGAGAAACTTTTGCTTACAAGCGGTGGACGTGCAACAGTTCATTTGGTGTCAGATTGCCAGAAGTACTACTTTAGTACCATCATTATTGTTCGACTTCCGGAAGAGGCGAAGAGCCAAGCGCAAGGTCACCTACTAACCTTAGGCTAGCCATAGTGGGAGTAACATAAGTAGGAGTACCTCCTTTTTTTAATTCTAGAAACAACCACACGCGAATATTGGACGGTAGCAGCACAACAACTGAATCAAAAATCGAAACCAACCAATGAACTACTACTACTGGTGAGCGTTTGCTAGTATCATGTACTCCGTCTGTCCATGTATATAGGGCTTAATGCGTTTTCTGAGACTAACTTTGGCCCTGTTTGGATCCATGGGTTAGAGTTAGTTTGAGCTAGTTGGGGCTCAAATAGCCATAAAGTATCCTAACATGAGGGTTAAATTGGGGCAAGTTGCCCCAAACCCACCCAAAAAAACTATCCCACCCAAGAGTCGCTAACATGTGCTGAGTTAGCCGACATCAATAGACGGCAAAAACGCCAGCCCGCCGCACTTTGAGAGAGATGAGGAGCGAGAAGCAATACAGGCTGGTGGATTACTAGAGCTAGGTGTCGCATGGAGGCCATGAAATATGGTGATAGCGTAGGTTAGCCATGTAGTATGATGTAACTACACTGGGTTGCCGTGTTTCGTACTCTTCCGGTCTACTGTGGAGATGATTGGTTCATTTTATATCGCTGAATAATATAAAATATTATGAGTGCAGACACTCCACCACGAGGTTCCTTGCTCCTTCTCAGTTGTCACGAATCTATGTTCTTCCACTCTTTTTTTGACGTGAGCTTTGTTCATCCTTTTGCCAACACGCGGGACATCTAGCATCAAGGTGCACGTGTCATGCAAGAAAATGGAGATAAGCAGTGCGTAAGTGAGTCGTGCACTACGATGGCACCTAGTGCTACGCAATATTTTTCCTCCTCGATGGCACATGAATAGTGCATGTACTCAATGACCGAGCATAGGATGGTAGCCATGGACATGGTCGGCCCTTTTTGGAGAGAGTACTAAATACGTATTAACTTTGATGTGTCCCGTCAACTCGCAGAACGACGAGAAGCACACACTGAATGACGGAGCACGAGATGGTAGCCATGGACATGGTCAACCCTTTTTGGAGATTAATGCAGTACTTTTGATGTGTCCGGGCCCCATGCTCATGTATGCCAATGTGGTAGTACTAGTCAATTATTTTGCCAGAGTCAACTATCACACCCTTTCGATGCCACGTCAATGTACCCACTAGAAACAAGTTAGACTTGTTCGGTTCAACCGCCTCCCTAGGTGTTTGGAGAGGAATTGGCCAGCGCGAGGCGGTTCTATAGGTGGGCAGGCGGCTTAAAACAAGGGAAAATGCGCGAACTAGCTAAGACGAGGGAGGGAAACTTCTACATTCGCAGGGGACGTGGCATTGGCTATTGGGCGGCAACATGCGGTCATCCGGGTACGCCAAAGGATACGAAGAGCCATCCTATATCAGCAAGGACCAACTTCCCTACCGATAGCTCATCTAACAGAACTCCCAAGTTAACTGTGCTGAGGTTGGCGTATTCATGAGATGGGTAACCGGATGGGAAGTGGACTCGATGTTAACTACAGGGACGGTTTACTGCAAAGGTTTATTATAAACCTTTGCAGTGACCCATCCATCTCGTTAATATCGACGTCTTTGTTTTGTAATTTTTGACATTTTTTTTGTTTTGTGAACACATGTTAATCGAAGGTTTTTTGAACATAACGCATCCCAAGACATATATGCTTATGTGGCATGGAGTTAATGAGGAGAGAGGTGTTTGTAGTAACATAATATGTTACTGTAACATAACGCAGCCCAATGCAAAATGAGTCTACAACATAATAAATGAAGGCTTGCATGACACTACATTTATGTTACTACCCACTATGACGATAGTAACATAAACTAGTAACATGTGTATGTTACTAGTCTAAATTACTGCCCACTATGACTAGCCTTAGCACGGTTAATAATATAGCCAAGTGATGGCTACAAGGAACCGCCATGTCATCTACAGCCATCATCTATATGCACTCATGCAATAGTGTGGGCTATAAGGTTGGCTATTAGTACATTAGTACTTTTTTCCATCTTCTATCTATCGCTTTCTTCACATTTATTGCATTTACCTAGGAATGCGTATATAGCTAGGCTCTTGCATGAGAGCCCACTCCCCTTACTTTTTCACATCTCTCTCTCCCGCAAGTATAATAGTGGGCTTATAGCCCGCTTACATGGCATTTTTGCCTATGTGGAGAAGAGAGTGATGAAAAAGTAATACTAGTCACAATGGGTAGTAACTTAGAGTACTACCTCTATAGTGGGGAGTATGTGTGGTTTCATGCAACACTTGATTTATTAGGTTGTAGAGTCATCTTGTCTTGGTATGTGTGATGTTACCATCTATGTTACTCCCACTGGGCTCTCATGCAAGAGCCTAGCTATATGCGGATTCCTAGACAAATAGAATAAATGTGAAGAAAGAGAAAGAGAGAAGGTTAAAAAAAGTAGTAATGTTATAGCCAACCTTGTAGCCCACACTACTATATGAGTGACTATAAATGATGGCTATACATGACATGGTAGTTTCTTATAGCCATCAGTTGGCTATACTATTAACCATGCTCTTAGTAGGACCTTGCGATTGGCTCTTTGCCTCTTCTGTAAGTCGAATGAACTATTGGCAATCTGACACCAAATAAACTGTTGCACGTCCACCCTTGTAAGCAAAAGTTTCTCCTCGTGCTGTGAGCCACCGCGCACGCGTTGGCAAGGGAGAAGGCGTAGTAAGCAAGCTTCTCGTCGTTCTGCGAGTTGCCGCGTGTTGGCAAAAGGATGAACAAAACTCACGTCAAAAAAAGAGAGTGGAAGAACATAGATTCCCGATGACCGAGAAGGAGCAAGGAACCTCGTGGTGGAGCGTCTGCACTCATAATATTTTCTATTATTCAGCGATATAAAATCAACCAATCATCTCCACAGTAGACCGGAAGAGTACGAAACACAGCTGCCCACTATAGTTACATCATACTACATGGCTAACCCACACTATCACCATATTTCTTGGCCAACGTGCGACACCTAGCTCTAGTAATCTAGCAGCCCGTATTGCTTCTCGCCCCTTGTCTCTCTCAAAGTGTGGCGGGCTGGCGTTTTTGCCGTCTATTGAGGTCGGTTAACTCATCACATGCTAGCAACATGCCAAGAGCATTCTAAAAAAATATTGTACTCTATTGTTATGCCAAGAAGAGGAAGCGCTTTGACCGACGGACCAAACGAATAGGCGTGCCGTGCCGTGAGTGGGTCCAGTTTCTCGTTTTGAACTTGTTTGGTGTAGTAGTAACACTTGGTTTTGACTATTGATAAGATTTTATATAGGGCCTAATGTATTCTTCGAGGATGCCTTTGACTATTGATAAGATTTTATATAATTTGAAAATTATATCATTCGAATATCCTTCACATTCCATTTAAAAAAAGATCCTTTCATGTACGAATTTGATTGTATGCTTTGAGCAACTTGCATGTCCTATACTGCTCCTGTTTGGATACTCTAACTTAGCTAGAGGTTAGACTAACTCATGACTAACCCTGAACTAACTATAGCCAAAGAGGTGTTTAGGTGACAAGGTTAGATTGACAATAAATGCACTTGATGGAGAGAGAAAAGCGATTTTTCAGTGGGCCCAATGAGAACTATCTCCAATTAGCACCTCTTGGGTGGGATATTTTTTTGGTGGGTTCGGTGCAACTTGCTCCAATTTAACCCTCATGATTGGATACTTTAGGGCTATTTCAGCCCCAACTAGCTCAAACTAAATCTAACCCATGGATCCAAACAGGGCCAAAGTTAGTCTCGGAAAACGCATTAAGCCCTATATACATGGACAGACGGGGTACATGATAGTAGCAAACGCTCACCATTAGTAGTAGTTCATTGGTTGGTTTTGATTTTTGATTCAGTTGCTGTGCTGCTACCGTCCAATATTCGCGTGTGGTTGTTTCTAGAGTAAAAAAAAGAGGTACTAGTACTTACTGTGGGAAAGGTGAAGTGATGGTTGCTTTGCCCGAGCAACTTATTACTCTGGGAATATGGGAGTACCAGCGGATTCAGCGAACAGAGAAATGATGGTTGCTTTTTCCGAGCAACTTACTGTGGCGAAGGTGGGGCTCTATGATTTGACTGCTCACTAGTCATTACTACTGTGGCGCAACGACCGGGGTGAATCTTTCCCTGCAGTTGTGCACTCAATATTGCTGCATGGCAGGTGGAGCCGGATGAAGGATGTCCCACATGTCGGCGAAACGAAGTTGAATTGTTTCTTGCATTGCTATCAATCATTCAGGATTTGTTTATATGTACGCATGATTTTAATGAAATTGTACTGTGATGCTATGAAGGTTTCAACTTTGGTTCCCGCAGGAAAAAAAGGTTTCAACTTAGGATTCATGTGTCCTCTTGCCTCAAGATTGTCTCGTTACAACATTCCATCAAATACAAATGAAACTACCATGGCTGCTAATGCATCTCAATGGTTTGCAGATTAGCGCCAATATTCACATCACAACTGAAGACAAAGTTGTGAGAAGGTGTACAAATGAAGAAAAATATATAATTGATCGATGTTGTTCATAGGCATGGCTCCATTTCCTGGGCACAGTGTTCATTGGTTGGCAGCTAGTTTCACCCAGCTCTGTAGGCAAAAAAGAGGTGTATGGAGGACACCACAATCTGATCATTTTGTGTAGATCCACTAAAATCAAGCTGACCATCCCTGTTTGCAAAGATATCCAGTCAGTGTGATTACAATAATAGTGGAACTAGATGATGAAACATAACACACACAAATAGAAGCCGATCACCTCTGCGATCTCTCTTTAGGACTAACTACTTGTTGGAGAAGATTAGGCACGGAGTTGGATGAGGAAGATAGAAAAACCAATCTCCCTTTCTGCAGTCCCACAGAAATGTAAAAACGTTGCCTGTGTGACATTTTGGCGGAACTGCACAAAACACTCTTACGAAAAAAGTGATTTGTGCAGTTCACCAAAAGGTCGCAATAGCAACGACGTGAAATGGACAACCCTGTTTACAAAAGGAGGTAGAAAGGAAACAATTGCTACCCAATAACACGAGTTGAAGACACATACGCCGACAAAAAAGAAGCATATTCCATGTAATAAGGGAAAGATAGCAGCATGGTGTTTTATCAAAAATGGTTTGGGGACAAGATTGCAAGATGGAAAGTACGTTGGCTGAGATACATTTTAAGCAAACAACTAAAGAAGATCCACATGCAGCAACATGGGAAGATGGGCAGTGGAGCAAGGCCGGAGGAAGCTGTACCTGAGGGTCGTGGGGATGTTACTAGGAGGGCGTCGGCGGCCGGGATCTGCCCATACTATGCAGCGAGCAAGTGGGGAAGGCCCTACCTCGCCGGAGCTTGGTCAGAGAGAATGGCGGGTACCGTAGATCGGGACGTGCTGCCTCAACGCCGTCGAACGGAGAAACGATGCACATCCCCCCTTTCCACCGGCGGACGGCATGCGGCCGGATCACTGACCAGCGGTGAGAGAGAGAGAGAGGCCACCACCACCTTGTGTGAGATGGTATGACGAGAGACAAACTGTAGCGACCCGACCCGAATGGATCAAGTCTCTGTGCTTATGTGTCATCCCTGGATCGGTATGCTGACACACACAGTACTCGAGGATTTATAACAGAGGTAAATCACATGTATAAAGTAACGTAAATACTATTACCTCAATCCAAATAGCGGAAGTAACAAGGTTGTGGATTCCCATCAACACCAACGGCAAAGTTGAGTGTAGAAATCGTAACCCTAACGTATCACTTACTCGTCGTAAGATATCCTGCAACATGAAACGTTGCAGCCCGAAAACGGGTCAGCACATGGAATATGCTGGCAAATTCACACCATGGAGAAATGATGAACAAAGGCTATCACTACATGCATATATGGCTGGTGGAAAAGCTCTATGGTTATAATGTTTTTGCGAAAAGCCAATTTTCCCTACTGCAAAGGAATAAATTTTATTTAACTATCATGGTGGTTGTGAAACATTGAGATGGTTGACAGCATCTCAATCCCAATTAAGTATCATCATTAACCCAACAAAATTAAGTAAAGTAACATGATGATGAGTTTCACATGATAATCCAAGAACTAGATACTCAAGATGTCCATAACCGGGGACACGGCTAATCATGATTAGTTTGTAAACTCTACAGAGGTTTGCGCACTTTTCCCCACAAGACTCGATCTCCTCCGTTGGATTTCTCGCACTTCATGATGTTTGAGAAGCGGATGACCGAGACACAGTCTTTCAGAAGCGTTAGCACCTTACGATGGGTAGACAGTTACACCTACTTTCCCCTACATCTGCTAGTCTACCACTGTAAGAGTTCACACGACTTAATCAACTATGCTAGAGCCCATAATAGCTTGTGGCTGCACACGGAAATTTCTAGTATGAATAATCTCATGATCCCTTTGAGCCTGGGTGGCGGTCCAAAGAAAAACAGGCAATCCTGGAATACCCTGGTACCTCAATCCACCCAGATGTGTGTTTTAGTTGCCACCTTGAGTTGAACCATTAATTAACAATCTCACATCTGTCATGGAAAACTCTCAAACCCAATCCACGTCTACGAGCATAGCATAGCAGTATAAGCATAACGTAGTAGTAACTCCCAAGGTTTGAATGCAGGGCAATAGGTTCCTACCTCATCAACTACTTCCCAATACCCACATGTTATCAATCCTACTCATGCAATGTTTGAGGGTGAAACTAATGCATAAAACTGGGTATGGAAGGGATATGATCAAAGTGTGAACTTGCCTGCAATGTTGATGAAGATGATTCGCACTCATAACTCTTGATAGTTCTACTCGTCACACTCCGTTCAATCTATCGTGAGCAAGCAATAGTAACCATACATAAGCAATCACTCAAAAGATCAGAAAGATCGAAGAAGACACTTCGGAAAACATCAAAACCAAGTAAATAACTCTTGCAACATAAAACAATTTCTAACAGTACCAAAATTATGTGAATTTGGCCTTATCAGAAAGTTTAGGTCAAGAGCTTTAATTTGCAAAAAGAATCAACTAAATCAGAGTTACGAAACTCAAGTTACGATCAAAAGAAGATTCAAATTCAAATCTGATCTAATTCAAATTTTAAAATTTCAAAAACATGTTTGAGTTGGATTACTGGATAGAGGGGATCATAACGAAGAAATTGGCGTTGGTTTCGTTGGATTTGGACAAACGAGCAAAAGTTGTGACCGTTTGAAGAACAGAGACTAAACTGTAAATAAAATCATCACAGATAGGTCCCTGGCAAAAAACTAAAATAAAAGAAAAAGACTAAATAGCGAACGTTCGCTAAAGAAACTTACGCGACGAAAACCGTTCACTACAGAGGCTAAACCAGCGAACGTCCATTAAAAGACGTTTTGGAAAAAAAACAAAGACGCGATCTGGATCGTTGGATCCAGATCCAACGGACGGGAGGCGGCGGTTACCGCGGCGATCGCCGGACTCGAGGAGGATGACGGCGGCGGCTTCGGTCTCGGCCGGAGCGGCGGCTCCGGGCGTCGTGGGAGGTGGCGAAGAGCACGGGGAGGGGCGGCGTGGAGCGGCGGTTGCAGTGGTGGCGTCGGTGGCGGTCGACGGCGACGAGGGCGGCGGCTACGGCTTCCGGCGGCGGCGAGATCCGATGGCGGCGGCGCGGGCTCTGGCGGCTCGGGCTCCGAGGGAAACGGGACCGGGGCGCGCCTTTTAAGAGGGGGGGCGAGGAGGTGGCGTGGGGAAGGGGGCAGAGGAGGCCGGAGGTGGCACGGCGTCCATGGCGGCGGCGGTTGGCGTGCGGGGGCCGGAGTCCGGGCGGAGGTCGGGGACGCGCGGGGCTGGGCTGGCTGGGCCGCGGCCTGGCAGGGTGCTGGGCCGGCCCAGTCGGCGAAGAGAAGTTTTTTTTAAACAGAGGGAAAAAGAAAAGAAAACGAAAATATAATAAAATATTATATTGGCATATAATATATCAAAAAATTTAGAAAATTATTTCCTACAACCTGAACATTTTTCCAGCGTCAAATAAAATATACAAAAATTCAGATAAATCAAACAGTGCTACTGCCTTAATAAAATCCAATAAAAATCATTTTAAAAATACCAAAATGATTTCAAATTTATTTCTCTCCAATTTTCTGATGTAGGGAATCATTTTACCCTAATTTCCATATATTTTATTTTTGGAGAAAAATAATTTGAATAAACCCCAAATAACTCCAAATTGAAAATAATTTCCCAAATGACTTGTAAATTAGATCCTTTTAAACTTCCAACTCATATTTCATATGTTTTGAAGAAGTCATTTTATCTTCTCTCATGAAAATCATTGAGTTGCTTAAAGTTTTAGAATTGGAAAATATTTCCAAATAAAATTCAAATATTTTCAACACCCCTTGTCATTTAAATAAATGGAAGAAGTCATGTCATCTTCTCTCCAGGGTTTTGTGGTGAAAAGAATTTGAATTCACGGAGATCATAAAAGCAAAATGAAAGTTTGGGAAAGTCCTTTTATTCCCTCTCATTTAACTTTCAAAAGATTTCGAATTCACTCACTTTCAGTCAATCAATCAAACAATCAATCCAATCTATCTGTTTACTATAACATTCCAAAATTTAGAATTTTGGGATGTTACACAAACCCCGACAGGTAGGCTCTGATCCATCTGGCTAAGGATGATGGCGTGCATGCGCCTGTAACAGTCCTCGCCTGCCCGCGAGACATTTTCCCAGGCCGCCGCAGCGCGGGAGGACATCTCTGCTGCATTTGCGGCGTGGCGGGATATCTCTTCTGCTTCTTCGACGCGGCCGGACCAGTCTGCTGCATTGACGGCGCGGCGGGACCTCTATGCTGCTCCGGCAGCGCGGCGGGACCTCTCTGCTGCTACGGCCGCACGGCAGGACAAATCGGCTGCTTTCGCGGCGAGGCGGGACATCTCTCGCGCTTCCGCTTCCATGCTCGCCTCTCCCTGGTGGCAATCTCTCGACCCAGAACTCACGCTATCCATGGCACACGCAATGGAACGATGATGAATGACTTTTTTGTTTTTGTGGATGAGGAGTTGAGGAGGAATGTGCAGTCATCTTGGAGTAGTAGTATTTATAACCGAGTACTAATACGCTCCTAAGTGGGAAACCATTTAGGTTTTGATCGATGTGAACAGGTTTGCAATTTGGAATGTGACGGGACGTAGGCTCAAAATTTATTGACGGTTCTATAATTTCTAAGTGCGGCACTATTCCCGGACGGCGTAACTTGGGTACGCTTTCTCGGCCGTGCATGTGGCATTTCTGTTTTGTTGCCTAATCGCAAACAGTTAATCCTTCAAAAGCGTATGTTCTCAATCGCACATTGTCAAAAAGTAATGCGGTAGACCTTCTTTAACTTGTGTTAAAAACAAAAAAAATTCTAAACAAGGACCTTGAGGTTAATTCCACTGATGGGATATGTCATAAATGTCCTTAATGGACATTTAAGATACATCCCATCAGTAGGATTAACATTAAGACAGCTTCCCATCCGTTCACCCATCTCATGCCTACTCCAGCCTGAGCACAGTTAACTTGAGAGTTCTCTTAGATGAGCTACTGGTGGAACAGCTGGTCCTTGCTGATATAGGATGCCCTCTTCCATCCTTATGGCGTACCCGGATGACCGCCTGTCGCCCAATGGCCAATAGATGTTGTGTAGACAAAGCATATCACATACATCTTATTAGAAGCAATCGTCTGTGTTATTATCGGTCTTCGCACCCATTTCTGATTACAGACCTGTTTGCCGCATATCACACACATCTTGATATATTGAACCGTTTATGTTCTCTTGTCTCAACGCAAACAGTTCATCTGAGTGAACTGCATGTCGTATATCGCACACACCTTGATCTGGCTGACCGTTTCTTTTGTGTTGCCTAATCACAAACAGTTCATCTGAGTGAACCGTAAGCCGTATATCGCACATGCCTTCAGCTGGCTGCCCGTTTCTTTTGTATTGCCACATCACAAACAGTTAACTGAATTGAACCGTATGCCCAGCATCGCACACGCAACTATAATCTGAACCATGTTTGATGCATCCTTCATTGCAAACGTTTTGCACCTTTTTGACGGGTTTTTTACACAACCGTTTGCGATTATGGCATCGCACACAGTTTTGTCGAAGGGTCTCTGATTGTAGTGTCGCGTTAGCAGCAACCTGCAATAGTGAAAGGCCCGTCGCCAACTCGGATCAAATACCCAAACCCTTAGTGTATTAGGAGCTCGGGAAGACGAGCAGAGGCTCACGATCATGTGACCCCGTCGCCCCATCTCGAGGAAATACGGCAAGGGCCAGGTCCAACCCTCTCACTGGGGCGGTCTACCTACCCGGCCGTGCCTCATAATTATCTCGCGGATGCTCCCGGGCCCGCCCAACTTTCACATCAACTCGCGGGTACCCCTCAGGGCCGACCCGACTTCAACAATGATCTCAAGTAAAGTTCAAGTAACCGTGTGTCCGAAACAACAAGGGGAATCCGAGGAATCACCCTCGATGTAATCGTCAAGGTGAACATATGAGGAATCACCCTCGAGGTTCACACTTGAGGTGTTGCACGACAGAGTCAGATCGGGAATGGTGAAGGAGGAATCACCCTCGATGACCACGACAAAATAGCTACACTATAGAGATCTCATCAGAAGTGTTGTACGAGTTATCACCCTCGGCACTTGATAGTAACTCTGCGGAGTCGTACAACTAAAGGGGTGTGAGGTGATGTGTGGGGCTCTGGACGTCGATCATGTTGATGGAGTCATCAATGATGAAGCAGGGGCAACAGGGACCAGGTGGGGGTCACTGATGGATCACTAATCAACCTATACTAAACAGTTTAGGATAAGCAGGTAGGTAACAATATCAGGTTACAAACACAAGCTATACATCAAAATAGGAGCAAACAATTACAGTAGCAAAATCTAATGTAAGGATGAGACAGAAGGAATTGGGCGATATCGGAAAGATCAAGGGGGGTTTGCTTGCCTAGAAGCTCTGCTGAAAGGGAAGGAGGGTCGTCGGTGACGTAATCGATCACATGGGCATCATTAGCGGTCTCGGGATCTACAAGAGAAGAAGAGGGGAATAAATAGTAAATACGAAGCACACAGATGCATCACTAAGCATGACACGACAAAACACGCTGTTAGGGGTGTCCTAACGCAGTGTTACACAATACCAGCGAAGGGGGAAAACATCTGGGGATGTTTTCCCGAAGTTTGCCTTTTTGGACAGATGAAACGGAGGGGGCGGTTCTATGTTCGCTATGATAGGGGCGTGTGATAGACGAACAGAGGGCATATTCGGAATCATCACGTTTTACTGAGCAACTTTCATGTATAAAACTATTTTAACCGAGTTAGAGCTTAATTTATATTATTTTTCAAAGTTTTATCAATTTTCTAAAATGATTATTAATTCCAAAATAATGATTAAATGCTATGGGTACCAAGCTCTATGTACACAGAAGATGACATGTGGGCTAGGGGGTCCTAGTTGACGAGTCAAAGTTTGACTGGTCAATAGGGGGTGGGGCCCCTGTGATACACACAGTAGTTAATTAGCATTTTAACCTAGTTTAATTAGCATGTTAACTAAAAAGGATTAATTAAGTTAATTAAGTTAATTACAATTTATTTACTTATTTATTTATTAACATTTTTATTGTTTCTCTTTTCTTTTTTCTAGGGGCGGGGCCCCACGTGTAAGTGGCCCGGGGGCCACCCGGGGCGGGCACGGCTAATGGGCAGGCACCCATGGAGGCTGAAGCCCGGCGCAGCGGGCCGAGGCCGTGGCCTCGACGAGGCTCGCCGGCGGCCGCGGCGGGCGGAGGCAGGCGAAAGGGTGGCGGCGCGCGGGCGCTATGGGCGGCGGTAGGCATGGGGGCAGCAGGGCAGCAGGAGCACAGCAGTAGTAGCCAACCGGGGGCGCGGCCACGGGCGCCGATGGCGAGCGCGCCGGGGGGAAACAGGACGCAGGCGCGATCAAGGGTGCAACTAGGGCGCTGCGGGGATGTGGCGGACGCGAGCGCAGCCAACGGGCTGCGGGGCAGCGGCGGCGGCTAGCAGGGGGAGGTAGCGGCCGGCACGGGAGTGGCAGGAGACGCGGCTCGCAGCGGTAGTACCAGAATCAACAGCGGCAACGGCGGCCGGGCGCAAAGCAGCAGCATGCGAGCAGCGGCAGATGGCATGGGGCCGCGGGCGACGCGTGCAGGGCTCGGCCAAGGCGAGCGGCCGTGCAAGGGCACCGTCAGGCCGCGGCCAGAGGCGAGGAGGGGCGTGGCAGGTCACGGGCGGCGCGGTGCGCGGGCGCGCCGAGGCGCTGAGGTGCACGACCGGGCGCGGCTATGGGCGTGAGCGCGCACAGGAGTGCGGCGACGACGGGAGACATGGGGAAGGAGGGGATGGGTGCGGGTTCTCGCCCCCGTTGGTGGGAAGAGGGTGGCGAGGGTCGATGTAGCCGAGTCGAGGAGGAGGTGAGGAGGCAACGATGACGAAGGCGAGGTCTAGGGAAGACGGCGAGCTTCGGGCGTCCACGGGATCGGGGCGCCGTGGGTGTCCACATTCAGCTCGGGAGCGGAGGGAGGAGGAAATGGGTCACTAGGGTTCGGCGACGGGTCGAGGGGGTGACTTATAGGCGGCGCGGCGTCGGTGGATGGCTGCCACAGCGATGGTTATGGCCGTGGCAGCCATCGGTTGTGGCCACGGTGGGGTAGTGAATAGGGAGATGGGGTGGGGGGCGCATGGGCCGGCCCAGCAGGCAGTTGGGCCAAGGCCCACTCGGGGAGGGGGGTTTCTCTAATTTTTTTTGTTTGTGTTTTGTTTTCCTTTTTATTTATTTTTGTTTAACTATTTTTTTACTTTCACATTATTTTAGCTTATCAAAAATACGAGACCCACACCTAAATTAGTGTTTCAGTTTAACCCTCTGCCACAAAAAGTTCTAGTCCCAAATAATATAGATTGAAACTTTATAAATTGGAAAAGGCATTTAACTAATTGTGAATGCCACTGTTTTAATTATTTTTGAGCACTTAATTTTTTTATAAAAATTTGGTTTCTCCAGCAATAATACTTATGAATTATTTGCCACAATTTGCACATTTTAGTTTTGTCATTTTGAAAACTTTAAATTTTGACTTTATTTTAAATTTGAATTCGAACCGGTTTGAATCAAAGTGATTTCTAGCAACAGTAAAAGCGATGACATGGCATCATTAACTAGGGGAATACTGTAGCTTAATTATCTAGACGTTACACGCCGCCCTCGCCGTCCGCCGACGGCTCCAGCATCCTCGCCCTCACCGTCTCTCTCGCCGCCTGCCGCCTCCAACATCCTCGGCATCCCTTTTGCCCTCACCGTCCGGTGTCGCCATCGTCGTCGACCTCCCCGTCATCATCGTCCGACCCTGTAACCACCTCTCTCTCTCTCTCTCTCATTGTAGAGTCTATCTGTTCTTAGTTATTGTAGGCATACATTTGCAGCATTTTTCTAGTTAGTTTGTACTAGAAATAGTTTGTTATAGGATGTAGTGTAGTAAAAGTTTGTACTGGTAAACATTTGTACTAGTTATAAGATAGTGTTCATAACGGTGGATTTTTTGAGCCTGCCGTATTTTGTACAAGTAACAGTTTGTATTAATTATTCATGATGCTTGCATTCATAATTTGTCCCTATGTTTTGGCGAAACATTGATTGAGTTGTGTTTCCTCTCATTTCTGGCATTCAATATGTTCAATTTCTAGCAACGGTCATGCCAATTTTTTCCGTAGAGTTTTAACTTTTTATGTTTTCTATAGTTTTAGTCGTTGGACACATGACGGGGCCAATGTCGTACACAAGGGTCTGTTATGGTCAAGATTTTTAAACTATAATCGTAGTACCGACTATGGAAGTTGATATGGCGTAATTTCTTACATGAGTTACTTAATGATTTTTTAAATGGTCTACTTATTTACGCTATGGATATTGTTAGCTTAATTTTTCCTTCGGGTGGACAATCCTCACTCTTAATGAACACACTGAGATGAGAGTTCTTCTGAGAGGAGGATACTGATAGTTGTCATGGGCAGTCGTCCTCCCTATTCTCCTCCTTGCGATCCTGGTAAAGAATTAAGAGAAGGTGAAGGACAACCATCACCGACGGTCAAAATAATAGTGAGTGAGTGAGTAAGTGTACACCATATATACAACCACTTGAGAGATGAACTGACTATTATCGTGGTGGTCGTTCTATCCCTTCTCCTCCTCTAAGACATTGGTAAAGCAGGAGGAGAGGGTGAAGAACGGCCATGACCAATGTGGCACCCCGGCTCAGAGCAACCGGTTTACACTGCATTGCCAGCCCAGAGATCGAGTCTTCTGGCAATACACAACAACATGATACAGAAATAACCGCTTTATTGATACTAGCGTGGTACAAAGGTATGATATTACATCGAGATTCGAGACCAAGCGGCACACACGGTGCTGCTGGACAGTATGTACATTATTTAACGAACATGGTTGGGGCCTCGATCACATGAAACTACGCGGCAGCGGAAGAACGACGTAGCGGAACTCCATGGCACAGGGACACCGACGTGGACACGGCCTAGACACGAGATGCGCTCCGATGCGAATCAACTTGCCTGAAAGCTGGCATGACACGCCAGGTCAGTACATTGAATGTACTTGCAAGCTCACAACAAACATAAGCACGATGACAGACAATATCATGATAATTAATCAAGTTAAGTTAATGCAAGAAATTACTACAAATGCAAAGCTATGCAAAGCAACCAAACAGCGCACCGAGTCACACGGACTCGCTTACCAGACGGTTACCTCGTAACCAAACGGTGACCACACCGGGGTCACACCTGAAACCAATCACTCATGAACAGCTCGAGTGTTCAAGGTTCACCCCGAAACAATGCATCACAACAATTACTAGTTTGCAAGATTAATTATAAAAGTTGATCCATGGTGTGACTTACTCTCGAGTCTTGCCCACAACCGAGGGCGCGGCTATCGATAGAATAAATACACTCTGCAGAGGTAGCGCACTTTACCCTCACTACGGAATACCTGGCCTCGTACTCCCATTCGGGTGGACCAAAGTACTCCGACGAAACCCTCCCTTTGCCATGCACTCTCCCCGGCCACTCCAACCATCTCCCTCTCAGGGCTAGGTCTTGGGTGGCCCCATGTCTACCAAAGACACGAACGGCCACCGTCGTGGCAAAACGGTCCCAAATGAGGACAAGGTACCATAAAAACAGAACGAGCACACAAGGTTATGTCTGCCTACCGGGCCAGGGTATGCATGCCCATAACCTTCCCTCGCGGGAGGCACGGTGAGAGCCACGACAAAGGACCAAATCAAGACCTTCCCATTAGGTAAATGTGGTCGCACTGAATTAAAAACCCGATTCAGTGGCACCATGATGTGATCAACATCATATTCAGGTTGAACTTAATCAAGTATTAACTTTCAGAAAAACATTTTATTACTAACATGGCATCATACCGGAAATCATGCAACTACTCGTCACACAGAGCAAGCAACTCTTAAGCATGGATCAAAACAAGCAACATAACTATGTTGCACTACTAAGATCAGAAACTTCTCTGGTTATAACTCATTTTTATCTACAAACAACATTTTTATTAGTTCATCATTTAGTTGAAAACTATTACTAGCAAAAATAGCTACCATAACATTCCATAACAAAATGTCTAGTGCAAAATCTTACTCTACTTAGCCAAACAATTCTATGAACTCAACCAGAAGCTAAAACAAGCATATCAAGCATCATAAAACAACTAGCAATTAACCATATTAATTTATCAAAATTTAAATGCAAATATAGACTCATATTCAAGTAGAAAATCATAGATATTGAAATAACACCATCCAAATGATGTTGTGGCTTGCCTTAGTGCAGAGGAGGGTCACACTCCTCCTGGTTAGCTTCAAGGCGAGATCCTCCTTCTGGAAATATTTTAAAACCACAAAAATAAATGTCAAAACACATTCTGAAAATCACAAGAAATTCTAGACAGCATGGAAAAATCCACCTTTTGGTGTGCTGCTAGAGCTTTCTGTAACAAAGACAATGCAAAAAAGAATCAATTCATTTGGACTTATGGTTTAGAAATGGTGGCTGGTCAAAGTTTAGTCAAATTTCTGAATTAAATTTGAATAAATAGAAAATCCTTGGGGGTGACGTCGAAGGCGTAAAGTGGGAGTGCGCCTCCACTCATACCACTTCGGGTGCGAGTGGTGAAGCTGACACTGGGCCCCACCAGTCAGGAGAGAGGGAAGGGGATCGAGATCAGAGGGGAGGCGGAGCTTCGCCGGAGCTCATGCCAGCGACGAGGGGGTTTGGGGCTAGGCTAGAGGGATAGATCGAAAGCGGGGCTCGCAGCGCACCTGCCCGTACCCATGGCTTGGCGAAAGGTGGATGGAGCTAGTCGCAGTCGAGCTCGCAAGCTTCGGTGGTGGACGGGGTTCGCCGGAGAGGTGGAAGACGGTGGCTAGAGGCAGCTCCGAGGGCTTGGCGGGGTCCAAGCAGCTCTAGCAGACCACTAAGGCCCTGCCCAAGCAGTTGCTTGAGCTCGATAGGCCCTGGAGAGCGGTAGCTGGCCTGCGGGGATCGCCGGAGTCCTCGGGTCGGGGCGACGGCCAGAGGCCTGCCCGCCCGGGCTTCTGCTCGTCTACGTGTTCATGGAGATGGTGTGGAGTGGTGCGTGGCTAGCAAGGGAGGCGGGGTGGCTTTATATAGCCGGAGCAGAGGGGGGACGTGTCGCCGCCGGAGCGCTCTGGACACGCGGCGAATGCGACGAGAGGCTCCAACGCGAGGGGACAGGGTGTCGCGTCAACGCCGGCGCTTGCCCACGCTCGCGGACGAGCAAAGGAGGCGGTTTGAGATGGGGACAAGCACATGCGCGAACTGTGCCGTTTTGGCCGCGACTTGACCGGGCTTCCTGCGGCGGCTCCGGCGTCGGCGAGCGCCAGGGAGGGGTCATGGGTGATGGGTCGAGGGTTGTGGCACGTTGCGGCAGTCGGAGGCGAGCGCTTGCATGCACAAGCACGAAACATAACACAAAGCGCCAGCCAGAGCGCGTCGAGACGCTGCCAGGCGCCGTGTCCTCGCGCGGTCACCAAGCTGGCATGGCCAAAACAACGGCCAGGAGCGGTCAAACCTTGTCTACGAGATCGACCGTGCAGTGCTACGTCTAGGAGAGGTGATGGATCATACCTAGGCCGACCAGACGCGACTCTACCAAGCTGGCAAGTTTCTGGTCAGAAACTTGGTCGCCAAGTTTGGCCACCTTCTAGAAGGCCATTAGGGCTAATCTCCTGGGGTTTAGGGTTTCTTAGGAAGGTCCATAAGCTCAAGAAATCTCAAGGCCAAAAGCTCAAGGAAAAATGCACTTGCTGTACAAAGTGCATTTCTGGTCCAGAAGTGAAAAGATTTTCCACAGCAAAAATATTACAAAAAGTGATGCAATATTTTTGCATGGGAAGATGTGCCATGGTCCTAAGAATATTTAGGAATTATCTCAGATTTTTCTGAGCAAGAAAAATTGAGGTTGCTTTGGAGCACAATGTTCTGAAATGAGCTTAAGAGAGAAAAATGAATATTTTCCTTTTAGGAAAAATATTCATTTTATTATTTTGGGAATTTGTGGGAGGAATAAGGTAGATAGGTCACTTGGGTGAAAGCCAAGGATATTCCCAAGTGACAAGTCCATTTGAATTGATCCAAAAATCCAAATCAAATCAGGGCAAAAACCACGATGAAAACCATGTCCGAAAAGAGAGAGAAGGCAAGTCCGGTAAAAAGAGAGAAAGCAAAATCCAGGCTGTCACAAACCTCCCCCACTTAGGATGAATCTCGTCCTCGAGATTCGGTTGCTTGGGAAAACCATTCTGGGTATGCAGTCCTTAAAAATTCCTCTCTTTCCCAGGTTGCTTCTTCTTCGGTGTGATGCTCCCACTGAACCTTCTAAAATCTTATCTCTTTGCAGCGAGTGACCCTTTCTATCTAATCCAATATTCTGATTGGCTTTTCCTCATAAGTCAAATCCTTAGCCAATTCTATCTCTGACATATCTGTCCTTTTCTCCGGTGGCGAGATGCATCTTCTTAGCTGTGAGATGTGAAATACGTTGTGTACTTCTGACAACTCTGATGGCAATTCCAACTGGTAGGCAACTGTTCCGACTCTGGCCATGACGGGGAATGGACCGATATATCTAGGTGCCAATTTTCCTCGGGTCTGAAACCTCTGGACTCTTTTCATAGGGGTGACTCAGAGATATACGTGTTCTCCGGGTTCGGAGCTGATCTGACGATGTTTGGCATCATAGTAGCTCTTCTGTCGGGATTTGGCCAGTTGCAGTCTGTCTCGGATTTCCTTGACTTGCTTCTCTGCTTCGAGCATTAAATCAGTCCCGAAAATACGGCTATCTCCGGTTTGAGACCAATTTAATGGGGTGCGGCATTTCCGGCCATACAGGGCTTCATAGGGTGACATCTTTAAGCTGGCCTGGAAACTGTTGTTGTAGGAAAACTCGGCGTAGGGCAGACAGTCTTCCCACTTGGTTCCTTGGGCCAATGTACATGCCCGGAGCATATCTTCGAGTATTTGATTTACTCGCTCAGTCTGTCCATCTGTCTGAGGATGGTAAGCCGTGTTGTACTTCAGAGCGATCCACAAGGCTTGATGAAGTCGGGACCAAAATGCGGATGTGAATAGAGATCCCCTGTCGGAGGTGATAGTCTTGGGTACTCCATGCAGACTGACGATTCTTGATACATACAGCTATGCAAGTTGATTTGCATGGTATGTGGTCCGGATAGGTAGGAAGTGTGCCACCTTGGTTAGAGTGTCCACTATGACCCATATCGCGTCGTTTCCTCGATGAGACCTTGGTAATCCGGTGATGAAATCCATGCAAATATCGTCCCATTTCCATTGGGATACCGGCAGAGGCTGGAGGAGTCCAGCGGGTTTTTGGTGTTCCATCTTTACCTTATTGCAGATATCACAGCAGGCCACATAATACGCGATGTCTTTCTTCATTCCATCCCACCAAAATATCTGACGAAGATCCTCATACATCTTGGTACCACCGGGATGAATTGAGTATGGTGCTTCATGTGCTTCCGCCAATATTTTCTTCTTCAGACTGTCTTGGTTGGGTACGCAATGTCTTCCTCGGAACCTTAGCGAACCTTGCTTATCCATAGTGAAATCAGGTGCTTGCCCTTGGTGCAGCTTCTGAACATATATCCGTAACACCTTATCATCCGCTTGAGCTCTGCGGATTTCTTCTTCGAGAGTAGGAGCAACTTCCAATATATTGGTAAGATGGGCGTCGGTGATTACCAGATTTAGCTGCATGATTTCTTCATAGAGCTCTGGAGGCAAGGAATCCATTAGGGCATTGCGGTTGGCTGGTTTGCGGCTGAGGGCGTCAGCCACCACATTAGCTTTGCCCGGGTGATAATTTATTCCGAGGTCATAGTCCTTCACCAACTCGAGCCATCTTCGTTGTCGAAGGTTCAAGTCGGGCTGAGTGAATATATACTTGAGACTTCTATGGTCGGTGAATATCTGGCACTTCTTTCCAATCAGATAATGTCTCCAGATTTTTAAAGCGTGCACCACTGCGGCCAATTCCAAATCATGAGTAGGATAATTTCCTTCATGTTGTCGCAGTTGGCGAGATGCATAGGCCACCACTTTGCCATCTTGCATGAGTACACACCCCAGTCCTTTTCTGGAGGCGTTGCAGTAAACGTCGAAACTGCGGTAGATATCTGGAAGAGTTAATACGGGTGTCGATGTCTGTCTGGTTTTTAACTCATTGAAGCCCCGTTCGCGGTCTTTAGTCCATACGAACTTCTTGTCCTTCTTGAGGAGCTCAGTCATTGGCTTGGCGATCTTGGAAAATCCTTCGATAAAACGGCGATAATATCCGGCCAGTCCAAGGAAACTCCGGATTTCTGAGACGGTGGTGGGTGCGGACCAATCAAGTACATCTTTTACCTTGCTTGGGTCCACCGAGATTCCTTCTGCCGAGAGGATATGTCCGAGGAATCCCACTTGCTGGAGCCAAAACTCACATTTGCTGAATTTGGCATACAATTGATGATCGCGAAGCCGTTGCAGAACTGCGCGAAGATGTTCCTTATGTTCGTCCTTGCTTTTGGAGTAAATGAGGATGTCATCAATGAACACCACCACAAACTTGTCCAAGAAGTCCATAAACACCTTGTTCATCATATGCATAAAGAATGCAAGAGCGTTGGTGAGGCCGAAGGACATAACAGTGTATTCGTAAAGACCGTACCGAGTGGTGAACGCGGTCTTAGAAATATCTTCCTTCTTAATCTTGAGTTGACGATATCCCGTCCTCAAATCAATCTTTGAGAATACTTTGGCCCACTGAGTTGATCAAACAGATTGTCAATCCTCGGCAGCGGATACTTGTTTTTAATGGTGACGTCATTCAGCTATCGGTAGTCTACACACATTCGTAGACTGCCATCCTTTTTTGTCCACGAAGATTGCTGGTGATCCCCATGGGGAAGATCTTGGACGAATGTATCCTTTTTGCAGCATCTCATCCAATTGTTTCTTCAATTCCACCAATTCTGAAGAGGGCAACCGATAATATTTCTTATGTATCGGGGTGGTTCCAGGCACTAGGTCAATAGCGAACTCCAATTCCCGGTCTGGTGGCATGCCGGGTAATTCTTCTGGAAATACATTTGGATACTCACTGGCCACTGGGATTAATTCCACCTCTTCTGTCACGGCTGCGAAAACCATATCCTTCGTGGGGATGCGCTTGCGGGCATAAAAAGTGGTAGTGTGACCTTCCATATTTTTCACGGTAACTTCTCTGGTCGCACAGCTGATGCAGACTTGGTATTGGGTTAACCAATTCATGCCCAGAATGACATCCAATTTGTTGGAATCGATGATTATCAACGATGTTGGAAACTTGACGCCCTTGATGTCAATCTCCAAATTTCGGCATACGAGATTGCTTCTGAGGAGGGATCCCGGGGAGTGTACCAGCATGTGCTTTCCCAAAATCGCGCAAGAAAAATTGTTTTGGGAAGCAAAACTCCACGAAATAAAAGAGTGGGAAGCCCCTGAGTCAAATAAAATTACGGCGGGTATGTCGTTAACGAGAAACATACCAATGACAACTTCCGGGTCCTCTTGGGCTTCGTCTGCGGAGATGTGATGAACTTGCCCTTGGATTATATTGGCGCGGAATACTGCTCCATGTAGTTGACTTGCGGCTGAAATGGAGCGACGTGCTTGGTGTTCTTGGGACACTGTCGGGCGTAGTGTCTGGTTTGACCATAGCTGAAGCACGAATTGTTGCGCTGGCAATCGTCGCGCACCGGGCTGGTCACGACATTCTTGACTTGTGTAGTAGTCTTGTTGACGTTCTTCTGCCAATTGGGTTTGTACTCCACCTGAGTCCATTGCCATGTACGAGCCTTTTGCACTGGTTGCATATCCTTCTTGGGCTCGAATTTGCGCTTGTGGTCATTAGCAGCTGGCTTGTTGTCGTGCAGGAGCTTGTGTTCCCTCTCGGCGATTAGGGCCTTGTTCACCAGAGTCAGGAAGTCCGGGAAATCAAACATACTAAGAGTGCACCGGAGATGTTGATGTAGGCCTCCAAGGAATCGGTCGATCTTCCGCTCTTCGGTGGCCACATCGTGGAGAGAGTAGCGGGCCAGATGGTTGAATTTATTCAGATACTCGGCGACAGTCATGCTGCCTTGAGTGAGAGCGAGAAATTCGCGTTGCTTGCTCTTCATGACTCCAGTGGGAATATGATATTTGCGGAAATGATCCTTGAATTTTGTCCAAGTAATTTCCTCGTCGACAGGCCATATTGCTTTGGCATTATCCCACCATATAGCGGCAGCTCCTTCGAGATGATGCATTGCAAAGGGAACCTTGTCTCCGCCGTCTGTGCGAGCAATTTCCAGTTTTGTTTCAATAGTCCTTAGCCAGTCGTTGGTGTCCAAAGGATCAGTAGTATGGCTGAAACTGGAGGCTTGGTTCGCTGAAAATCTGATAGCCTGGAATGATGGCCATTCTGGTTTCCATTCTGCCCAACCATAACTTGTACACTTTTCAGTATTTCCAGCAGATCGTTGCTCCTTCTTTCTTCAAACATTCGCAGGATTTGCTCGGTGGAAGGCGGTTGTGGCGGTGGAGGCGGAGGTGGCCGGTATGGTTCAGGGGAATGTCCTGCCTGTCTTGCAGAACGACGGACAGGGACATCCTCACCAGCTTGACTGCTGTTGCCTCCACGCGGCGTCCTATTTTTCGTTTTCCCAATACATAGCAACCATGATGAGAAAGTTCCAAAATGGGGGAAAAACCAATGACAAATCCCGGAAGAAAGCAGCGAATAAAACCAAGTCGAAAAAAGAGTCCAACATAATTATACACAGTCCCAACATGAAAATAAACATCGCAATGGGTCTACTACCCTCGTACATGAAACTACGCATCATGACAAGTGCGATTACAGCCATACGTCATGCTTATGACTACCACGATACTCTAACGATCTACTGCTCGGATGGTGCTGCTGCAGGCTCGTCTCCTGAGCCGGACCCAGATCCTGAACTGATAGTAGAGACCTCCGGGGGAAGAGAGGTGCGCTGGCGCTGCCTTGAGGGCTCTCCCTCAGGGGCGGGCGGGGGATGGGATCTAAGCATAGGAGCGGCAGGAGTAGCGACAAGAGAAGACCATGCAGCAGGAGCGCTGCGAGGGTTCACCGTCAAAGGGTTAACGGTACCCTGCGAGGTCGTCGTAGGAATGGAGGTGGGAGGAGCAGAAGTGTAGATGACAGGGGGAAGAGGGTTCCTTATACGAGCAGTAGCGAGAGCGGCGCGAGCGCGTGAGAGCTACCGAGCTAACTCGTAGTTAAGGAGATAGCTAGCGGTGATGTAGCGTGCAAGGTGGCTAGTGGGACGATCGCACACCGCATTAATCAAAGGAAAGCGGATACGCCCATTCTCGTGCAGAGATGGGTAGAAGAAAAGTCCAGGGTGGGTGTGCATGCGAACCTCATTGTAGCGCAAGTCTACAAGAGCCTCGATAGCAGCAAACTGAACCGCCTGAGATGGTGTAGAAGCAAGACCACCCTTAGACGAACGAGTGTAAGCGCCGGATGGGGAACTGTGGTGTAGAGTGACCTCAGCATAATACTCATACAATGCACTGGCCAGATGCTCGCGATACACCCGATACTCGGATCAGCACCCTCTGGATAGAGTCGTCGCCACACGTTCTGAAGCAGGTGCGGCGATGTGCACGGAGCTAGCTCAGGATGGTACAAGATCGGTACTGGTGCCATCTACACTCACAAACCATATGGTTAGTAATAACAACAATAAGTCATGCATGCAATGCAACAACCAATTCCTATGTCTACCGGCACTCAAACGAAACTATCTACCGTTTTACTAACACACTACCGGTCTAGCGTGTCCTACAATTAGTGCGGCTCTGATACCAAGCGTTGTGGCACCCCGGCTCAGAGCAACCGGTTTACCCTGCATTGCCAGCCCAGAGATCGAGTCTTCTGGCAATACACAACAACATGGTACAGAAATAACCGCTTTAATGATACTAGCGTGGTACAAAGGTAAGATATTACATCGAGATTCGAGACCAAGCGACACACACGATGCTGCTGGACAGTATGTACATTATTTAACGAACATGGTTGGGGCCTCGATCACACGAAACTACGCGGCAGCGGAAGAACGACATAGCGGAACTCCATGGCACAGGGACACCGACGTGGACACGGCCTAGACACGAGATGCGCTCTGATGCGAATCAACTTGCCTGAAAGCTGGCATGACACGCCAGGTTAGTACATTGAATGTACTTGCAAGCTCATAACAAACATAAGCACGATGACAGACAATATCATGATAATTAATCAAGTTAAATTAATGCAAGAAATTACTACAAATGCAAAGCTATGCAAAGCAACCAAACAGCGCACCGAGTCACACGGACTCGCTTACCAGACGGTTACCTCGTAACCAAACGGTGACCACACCGGGGTCACACCTGAAACCAATCACTCATGAACACCTCGAGCGTTCAAGGTTCACCCCGAAACAATGCATCACAACAATTACTAGTTTGCAAGATTAATTATAAAAGTTGATCCATGGTGTGATTTACTCCCGAGTCTTGCCCATAACAAAGGGCGCGGCTATCGATATATTAAATACACTCTGCAGAGGTAGCGCACTTTACCCACACTACGGAATACCTGGTCTCGTACTCCCATTCGGGTGGACCAAAGTACTCCGACGAAACCCTCCCTTTGCCATGCACTCTCCCCGGCCACTCCGACCATCTCCTCTCAGGGCTAGGTCTTGGGTGGCCCCGTGTCTACCAAAGACACCAACGGCCACCGTCGTGGCAAAACGGTCCCAAACCAGGACAAGGTACCATAAAAACGAAACGAGCACACAAGGTTATGTCTGCCTACCGGGCCAGGGTATGCACGCCCATAACCTTCCCTCGCGGGAGGCACCGGTGAGAGCCACGACAAAGGACCGAATCAAGATCTTCCCATTAGGTAAATGTGGTCGCACTGAATTGAAAACCCAATTCAGTGGCACCATGATGTGATCAACATCATATTTAGGTTGAACTTAATCAAGTATTATCTTTCAGAAAAACTTTTTATTACTAACATGGCATCATACCGGAAATCATGCAACTACTCGTCACACAGAGCAAGCAACTCTTAAGCATGGATCAAAACAAGAAACATAACTATGTTGCACTACTAAGATCAGAAACTTCTCTGGTTATAACTCATTTTTATCTACAAACAACATTTTTATTAGTTCATCATTTAGTTGAAAACTATTACTAGCAAAAATAGCTACCATAACTTTCCATAACAAAATGTCTAGTGCAAAATCTTACTCTACTTAGCCAAACAATTCTATGAACTCAACCAGAAGCTAAAACAAGCATATCAAGCATCATAAAACAACTAGCAATTAACCATATTAATTTATCAAATTTTAAATGCAAATAAAGACTCATATTCAAGTAGAAAATCATAGATATTGAAATAACACCATCTAAATGATGTTGTGGCTTGCCTTAGTGCAGAGGAGGGTCACACTCCTCCTGGTTAGCTTCAAGGTAAGATCCTCCTTCTGAAAATATTTTAAAACCACAAAAATAAATGTCAAAACACATTCTGAAAATCACCAGAAATTCTAGACAGCAAGGAAAAATCCACCTTTTGGTGTGCTGCTAGAGCTTTGTGTAACAAAGACAATGCAAAAAGAATCAATTCATTTGGTCTTATGGTTTAGAAATGGTGGCTGGTCAAAGTTTAGTCAAATTTCTAAATTAAATTTGAATAAATAGAAAATCCTCGGGGGTGACGTCGAAGGCGTAAAGTGGGAGCGCGCCTCCACTCATACCGCTTCGGGCGCGAGTGGTGAGGCTGACACTGGGCCCCACCAGTCAGGAGAGAGGGAAGGGGGTCGAGATCAGAGGGGAGGCGGAGCTTCGCCGGAGCTCATGCCAGCGACGAGGGGGTTTGGGGCTAGGCTAGAGGGATAGATCGGAAGTGGGGCTCTCGGCGCACCTGCCCGTACCCGTGGCTTGGCGAAAGGTGGACGGAGCTGGTCGTAGTCGAGCTCGCAAGCTTCGGTGGCGGACGGGGTTCGCCGGAGAGGTGGAAGACGGTGGCTAGAGGAAGCTCCGAGGGCTTGGCGGGGTCCACGCAGCTCCAGCAGACCACCAAGGCCCTGCCCAAGCAGCTGCTTGAGCTCGAGAGGCCCTGGAGAGCGGCAGCTGGCCTGCGGGGATCGCCGGAGTCCTCGGGTCGGGGCGACGGCCAGAGGCCTGCCCGACCGGGCTTCTGCTTGTCTACGTGTTCGTGGAGGTGGTGTGGAGTGGTGCGTGGGTAGCAAGGGAGCCGGGGTGGCTTTATATAGCCGGAGCAGAGGGGGGGACGTGTCGCCGCCGGAGCGCTCTGGACACGCGGCGAACGTCGACGAGTGGCTCCAACGCGAGGGGATAGGGTGCCGCGTCAACGCCGGCGCTTGCCCACGCTCACGGACGAGCACAGGAGGCGGTTTGAGATGGGGACAAGCACACACGCGCACTGTGCCGTTTTGGCCGCGACTTGACCGGGCTTGCTGCGGCGGCTCCGGCATTGGCGAGCGCCAGGGAGGGTTCATGGGTGATGGGTCGAGGGTTGTGGCACGTTGCGGCAGTCGGAGGCGAGCGCTTGCATGCACACGCGCGAAACAGAACGCAAAGCGCCAGCCAGAGCGCGTCGAGACGCTGCCAGGCGCCGTGTCCTCGCGCGGTCACCAAGCTGGCATGGCCAAAACAACAGCCAGGAGCGGTCAAACCTTGTCTACGAGCTCGACCGTGCAGTGCTACGTCTAGGAGAGGTGATGGATCATACCCAGGCCGACCAGACGCGACTCTACCAAGCTGGCAAGTTTCTGGTCAGAAACTTGGTCGCCAAGTTTGGCCACCTTCTAGAAGGCCATTAGGGCTAATCTCCTGGGGTTTAGGGTTTCTTAGGAAGGTCCATAAGCTCAAGAAATCTCAAGGCCAAAAGCTCAAGGAAAAATGCACTTGCTGTACAAAGTGCATTTCTGGTCCAGAAGTGAAAAGATTTTCCACAGCAAAAATATTACAAAAAGTGATGCAATATTTTTGCATGGGAAGATGTGCCATGGTCCTAAGAATATTTAGAAATTATCTCAGATTTTTCTGAGCAAGAAAAATTGAGGTTGCTTTGGAGCACAAAGTTCTGAAATGAGCTTAAGAGAGAAAAATGAATATTTTCCTTTTAGGAAAAATATTCATTTTATTATTTTGGGAATTTGTGGGAGGAATAAGGTAGATAGGTCACTTGGGTGAAAGCCAAGGATATGCCCAAGTGACAAGTCCATTTGAATTGATCCAAAAATCCAAATCAAATCAGGGCAAAAACCACGATGAAAACCAAGTCCGAAAAGAGAGAGAAGGCAAAATCCAGGCTGTCACAACCAACAGTCAAAGTACTAGTCAAGGACTGTCCAGCATATCTACAACCACTTAAGAGTGAGAAGTGTCAGCCCGAAGAAAGACATCGGCTGTTGTTGTAGACAGTTTTATCTTGTTATATGTTTGCTTTCATGAAAAATGTATTTTATCTAAATGCCAAGTTTTTTAATGTGATTTAGATGCAGAAGCCGAGACGCCTCATTTGGACTCCTACAACCATAGACTCCATCTCGAGGGTGGCTAAGTACACAGAAATCATGCTCTCTGATACGTCTCCGATGTATATGTAATTTTTTATTGTTCCATGTTATTATAGTATCAATCTACAATGTTTTATAAACATTTATAAGCAACTTTATATCATTTTTGGGACTAACCAATTATAAGCAACTTTATATCATTTATAAGCAACTTTATTGTTCCAGTGCCAGTTGGTGTTTTTGCTAGTTTTTTACTTTGCAGAATACCAATACCAAACGAAGTCCAAATGCCACAAAACTTTTGGAGATTTTTTTCTGGCGATAAAAGACCCTGGAAGCTTCGAGAGGGGACAAGAAGACAAATCAGTGGCCAACTAGGCACCAGGGTGCGCCCTGGTACATAGTGGGGCCCAGAAACCTCCATTTGACCTAACTCCGCCTCTATAAACTTCCAAAAATCAGAAAACCTACCAAGGAGTCAACGAAATACTTTTTCCGCCGCCGTAAGCCTCTATTCTTGAGAGATCCCATCTGGGGGCCCTTTGTCCCACTTTGCCGGAGGGGGAATTAATCATGGAGAGGCTCTACATCAACCTTGCCTCCCCTCCGATGATGCGTGAGTAGTTTATCACAGACCTACGGGTCCGTAGTTAGTAGCTAGATGGCTTTTTCTCTCTTAATGTTCTTCAATACATTGTTCTCCTTGATGTTCTTGGAGTTCTATACAATGTAATTCTTTTTGCCATGTGTTTGTTGGGATCCGATGAATTTGAGTTTATGATCAGATCTATCCATGAATATTATTTGAGTTTTCTCTGAACTCTTTTATGCATGATTGTTATGGCTTCATATTTCTTCTCCGATCTACTGATTTGGTTTGGCCAACTAGATTGATTGATCTTGCAACGGGAAGAGGTGCTTTGTAATGGGTTTGATCTTGCCGTGCTCAATCCCAGTGATAGAAAGGGACATGACACGTATATATCGTTGCTATTAAGGGTAAAAACACGGGGTTTATTCATGCGTGAGTTTATCTTGTCTACATCATGTCATCTTGCTTAAGGCGTTACTCCGTTTCTTGTGAACAATACACTAGATGCATGCTGGATAGCGGTCGATGTGTGGAGTAATAGTAGTAGATGCAGAATCGTTTCGGTCTACTAATCTTGGACGCAATGCCTATATACATGATAATTGCCTTGGATATCATCATAACTATATGCTTTTCTATCATTTGCCCAACAGTAACTTGTTTACCCACCGTATGCTATTTTCTCGAGAGAAGCCTCTAGTGAAAACTACGGACCCGGGGTCTATCTTTTATAATATAAAAAATCCTAAAAATAATTGCTGCAATTTATTTATCTATCACCATACAGTTTAATCTTGTGCGATCTATTTATCTATCACCATACAGTTTAATCTTGCAATTAACCGTCAAGGGATTGACAACCCTTGTTCGCATTGTCTGCGAGGATTTGTTATCTTGTGTGCAGGTATTGTTTACATAGTGTTGCTTGGTTCTCCTACTGGATTCATAACCTTGGTTTCATAACTGAGGGAAATACTTATCTCTACTGTACTACATCATCCCCTCCTCTTCGGAGAAATCCCAATGTAGCTCACAAGTAGCAGCAGCACCGGAGAAGGAGGGACAACAGCATCAGTGCTATAGGAGGGTACTGCTGCGGTGTGCTCCCCCACCCCACCCTCCTCCCTCTCCCCTGTCCAATGGGCGCAATCGCATCTAGTTGCAGCGCCTCAAGCGGTGACCCGGATCTAACTGGCGGTGGCGATGACCCTTCCAGATCTGGCGGTAGCGGCATTCTCCCTCCAACGTCCGACAGTACCAAGACTCAAAGGTCCCTCCGCTGCTTTCGTCGGTTGTGCAGATACAGCCTTGCCTTCTGACTGCATTTCCGACATCCATAGTGGCGCAGTTCCGCTGCTCTGATTGTCTAGCTCGATGTCTGGGCGCTATAAGCCCCAAAACGATCCATCTACTGATCGTAATGTCATCTAGATCATAATTTTATCTATCGATCATAATTTCATCTACTGATCTGCAACTGTACAAGGTAATTTCTCTTCCTCCTCTACTTGTTTAACGAACCACAAGTTTCTTTTTTGGCTTCTATTGAATTGGTTGCTACTGATTCCTACTTCTTGTAATTTTCACTGATTTCTCCCACTACTGAACAAGACTTGTATTACCTCTGTTGTGCTGATGTGTCGTTGTATATTGTTGCATACTTAGAAGTGTTTTTGCTGGTGGGTGTAACCGAACAGAGATTAGTGATCCCTCTAGTGGAATGGTTCCACATGGGGATTGGGTGGTGACACCAAGACCCTGCATGGATGAGATTGACTAGTGGATATAATCCCTTGAAACCAAACATAGCCTTAGGGTGATATGGATGCTTGTCTATTTGGTTATGTGCAAAAACAGAAAGTTCTGCATCTATTATATGAATTTTCGTTCTGTACTGGAGCACGATAAAATCCTGAAATTATTACACATTACTGCTATACAAGTTTTTTATGTTGCCCGTATTGTTAGAATTTGAGAGTTGTAGAACCATGATGTCTAAATGCATGCATCTTTACGTGTTGTTCAGTTTTTGACATATTCTGATTTTGTTGCATAATGTGCTTGTCTTAAAGTTTCTACGGGTTATATTGGGGGTGTAAATTGTAGAAGTGAGAGAATAAAGTAGGTAGTATGTAGGAACAATTATGAATCTTGTCTTGAAGTACCAAAGTGAATGATTTATTCTTTGTCATACTAAGCAATCTCACGAGTTCCGTTAAGTTTTGTGTAGCCAAAGTTTTCATGTTTTGGGGAGATGACGATGGAAGGAGAATAAGGAGTGGCAAGAGCCTAAGCTTGGGGATGCCCAAGGCACCCCAAGGTAATAGTTAAGGAATACTCAAGCGTCAAAGCTTGGGGATGCCCCAGAAGCCATCCTCTCTTTTGTCTTCACTCTTAAGTAACTTCACTTGGAGCTACATTTTTATTTGGCACATGATACATGTTTTGCTTGGAGCGTCACTACTGAGAAAAAACTAATAGGTGGCCTCAAATTATTGGCGGGCACTGACAGGAACCTGCAACTACTATTTTGGAAAAGTAGCAGTGTCGTGTATGAACTCATACCCGCCACTTGAACCCGTAGAGCAGTGGCGGGCAATAATAACGAGCCGCCGCATGTAAAACCTACCAAGTTTGACGCATGATGAAAACTACCAGTGGGGGCGCCCAAAACCTGCATGTCACTGGTTTATCAGTCAACAGTGGCGGGCGAAGATTATGCCCGCCATAGATATATTAACCCGGATGAAAAAACTTCTAAATAGCGAGAAGTTAGCTATGGCAGGCACTCATAGCCACCCGCCAAAGATCAGTTAGGTCCAAAAAAGTACACACTTTGTACATTAGGTGCATCAAGTTTTTGTTGTAATGGTGTCAAATTTGTACCACCGACTACAGGTTTTACATTGGTTTTTAAAATGTAGTTCAAAAAGTGCCAAATTAATACCGCAAAAATAGCGAACATGTAGGAACGAAGTATGTCTACCAGAGGGGGTGGATGGGAGTTTTAAATTTTCTTTGAAAAACTCAAAACTCTCATAACCCAGCAACGGAAACGAATGAACACAAACTACAACGAGCTAAAAACTAAGTACTGAATGGAAATACAATGTCCATAAAAAATCACGTGATGGAAACATAGCTAAAAGACATAACCAGTGGTGCTCGATGGCGACAGGGAATTTGTTCGACCAGTTTGTCCTTCTGCACAAGGACTACGTCTGGTTGGAGGGGCTGTGACTTAACACGGAAGATAAACTCTCTTCACCCTATTCTCCTCGACAATCGATTCGTCAACCGATGCCGATTACTCGTGGTAGATACTTGAATGCGATCTCCGTACCTTTATAGACTTTTCTTCGAGAACCACAATCACTCTTGGTCTCTGAAGAAATTGGCACCTAACCGTCTAGAAAATTTACAGCTCTCAAGACTAATAGGTGGAGCGTACTAGACTTAGATTCGAGTGATGTTGAACCACTATCTAATTCTTCAACTCTAGGGGTTTTCTCTCGGTGGATTTTGAACTCAAATCGCTCAGAGACTGGTTGCTCAACAATCTTCTCAGAATCAAACGGAGCAGCCACCGGACAAAGCCGGCGCGGGGTGGCTATTTATAGTCGCTGCCTTCCCATATGTGAAATGACCATTTGGACACGCGGTCCAGCCAATGGCCAACCGACACTTTCACAACGGTCGGATTTTGGAGCAACGGTAACATTACTTGAGGAACAAGAAAAGCTAACTCCTCGGTCGGAGGCAAATCTCTCACAGCAAAGAAGATCACAGTCTCTTGCTGGCAAGTATTTGCTCAGAACACAAAGAGATTTCTCTCACAACTTTCATAGGATTTGGCTTTATCATCAAAGAATCAAGTTTCGAACGCTATACCCCTCTTAATAGTACGATGGTCCTATGACTTAATAAAAAGAAGAAGAAGAACGAAACAAATGCTTCGTCTTCACTTTGTCTTCATTCTCCTCGGACGCAGTCATTTTCTTTGGACCGATACCGAACCAATTGCTTCTCGTCAGCAATTTTTAGGGGTCACTTTTGTTAGCATCATCTTCTATGATAACCTTCGCTGCAATGCAGGGAGATTATCTTCATCGTTTGCATCGAACTCCTCGATATCTCAGGGACCTGTTACTCTGTGTGCACTAGCAAACACATAAGTCCCATACTGTTTACGTCAACAAACTCCAATACATAAGGGGCATATCATTGCACCAACAGTCTCCCCCTTTTAGATGGTTGTTGACAAAACAGATAATCATCAAAGTGAAGATAGATAAGTGAAATCTAAATCGAACAAGAGTGAACTTGCGTTACTTGGCTTGATGATGAAATATACCCCACCTAGATGTATGCAGGGTCAGAAATATGAGATAAAATTCTCTGCAATTCATTGAAGTATAAAGAGGAGATTTCAATCATTCGAGATAATGATTCGCACTGATGAGATAATCCGGTGAGATTGTAGTGCAATCATTCATAACTTCTGATAATATTACACCTGCAAAACAAATGCTTCAAGAGAAATAGTGCAGCAGGCGGGGTTATTAATATTACAACACAGAAGTTTTACATCAGAGCACAGATAGTCTTTAAGGCATATAGATCAAAAGTTTCATAAAAACAGACCAAATAAACGCAGAGACCAAATCTATCAGAGCAAATCTATTGTAACTCAATGTAATTCTCCCCCTTTTTGTCAACTAGTGTCAAAAAGGTGACGAAGAACATGAGTCCAAAAGAGGTGAACTTGATTCACTCTGAGGCATCTCCAGAAGAACTGGCTGGAGATGTTCGGAAGTGGCTGGAATATGTTCATCGCAGCAGCAGATGTTCATTCGATACTAGCTTAAGGCTGAGTAGATGAAGGCACATTGGGATCAGCTTGTTGATTCTTGAGAGAAAGCACATTTCCTTCAGCTGGTTTCTTAGTTGGTGAGGTAGTTTCTGATTCGTCGAGCAACTTGCGCAGCTGAAAGCGATGTAAATCAGTTGTTGGCACATGAGCTGGCAGAGGTGGAGTGATATGATCTTGAAAATCTTCAGTAGAGAAACCTTGGTCAATATACTCACTAGTAAAGGTGAAACCTAGATCTAAGATATGCGGTAAAAATGGAGAAAAATTAACTTTTGACGAACTCAAACGAGAAGGACGGAGGCCCGAGTTCGAACTGCATGTACCCTAGCTCAGTGGTGTGCAACAGCTATGGCGACGCAGGGAAGGAGATGGCCCGCGGCGGCGAAGAAAGACTACGGTGACCACTTTCCGGCAGTGAAGCGGCGAAGAGGTCATCGGCGTCGAGCTCAAGGAGGAGCGCTGCAGCGAGGGTTTCAGAGGTGGCGAGGAGAAAGAGAAGTGAATTGGAAGAAGGGGGCGGTGCGGTTTTCATATGTGAATGGAAATAACCGCACTTGGTGAATCTGATCGAACGACCTCCATTCATAGACTATTGCGATTCAACGAACATGATTTGATGGCAGTTGATGGCATGGCAACCGTCATAAAAGATTGTGGTCCTGACTTGGGCGGGAAACCCCAAATTTTGGACAGCTTTCGCCACAAAAGATTAATGTTCGGACCGAATCTTAATCATGGTCAAGGACACTAGATAAAGTTTCATTCCAGATAAAATTGAGCATTTGTAACGGAACAATATAGACTGGAAAAGATAGAACAGAGGGAAAACAGGGTCCTAGGCATTTCACTCAGACGGATAAACACAAACGCCTGAACAAATAGCTATGAGAGAAATGCATTCGAACAAACACTAAAACTTTCTCAACGAAAGAAAATTGTGGTGGCGTGAGCCACCATATAAGAAATGTATGACCCCGAGCGTCGCACAATTATCATGGCACTCGGTTAGTCTAGTTCTTCATTAATGTTTCACTCTCAGAAAGAAAATTTCACTTTGTCAAAATTTTCAAACTATTTGAGTGTTATGCACCCATTCCTTCTAAGATGTGGAAGTGTTAGCACGGGTACCGAGTCCAGCTTACTGCATGTTTGTGAAGTCCAGGATATTTAGCTCACACTGTAACGCACATAATCTTTTCTCATCGAGAGGCTTGGTCAAAATATCGGCAAGATTGTCTTCGGTCTTGACGTGATTGATGACAATATCCTCTCGAGCAACATGATCGCGAATGAAATGATGTCTGATGGCAATATGCTTCGTGCGAAAATGCTGCACGGGATCATGTGCAATTTTGATATCACTGTCATTGTCACAATATAGAGGGATATGCTTCACCTTGATGCCATAATCCTTCAGAGTCTGCTTCATCCACAATAACTGAGTGCAACAAGCACCAGCAGCAATATATTCGGCCTCAGCCGTAGAAAGAGATACACAATTCCGCTTCCTTGATGACCAACAAACCAATGATCTAACGAGGAAATGGCATGTCCCCGAAGTAGATTTCCTATCAACCAAGTCACTAGCCCAATTTGAGTTTGAATATCCAACGAGGTCAAATTGTGCTCCCTTAGGATACCATAAACCTAAGGTGGGGGTGTGAGCCAAATATCTCAGAATGCGCTTGACCGCTTGGTGATGTGATTCCTTTGGTGCAGCTTGATAGCAGGCACACATGCAAACACTCAACATAATGTCGGATCTGGATGCACATAGGTAAAGAAGAGAACCAATCATCAAATGATAATCTTTCTGATCGTAATCCTTACCATATACATTTGCATCCAACTTACAATTCGTGGGCATAGGAGTTTTATAGCCCTTCATTTTGGGATCCTACATTTTGAACTTCTTCAGGCATTCTTTCAGATATTTCTCCTGAGATATGAAAATTCCATTTGCCTGTTGACGAATTTGCAGTCTGAGAAAGAACTTGAGTTCACAAATCTAGACATTTGATATTTATCATACATCATTTTTTCGAACTCTAAGCTGCAAGCATTGTTAGTACAGGCAAAGATAATATCATCCACATAGATTTGAGAAACGAATAGATCATTATCAACAGCACGAGTGAAAAGTGTGGGATCAGTGAATCCTGGCTTGAACCCTTTGTCAAGCAAAAACTTCTTCAACGTGTCATACCAAGCTCTGGGGGCTTGCTTCAGCCCATATAAAGCTTTCTTCAACCTAAAAACTTTGTTAGGAAACCCAGGATGTTCAAAGCCAGGTGGCTGTCTAACATAAACTTCCTCATCAATTTCACCATTGAGGAAAGCACTTTTCACATCCATTTGATGAAGCAGGATATTATTGTAACTAGATGATACCCTGCGCGTTGCTGCGGGAACATGTGCTACCATCAATTAAACACATGTAAGTACCATTAAAGTATTTTTGGCATTATAGTTAAAGAGGCATAAGCGCATATAAATCCCAAAAATCATGTGTAACAAAAAGGTACTATACCATTACAAAAGACGTTGGTATATAAATATAATAGCAAACCTCCATATACCACATTAATCTAGTTCATTTCTTTTTTCTAGTTCATTTCCTTTTTCTAGTTCATTTCTTATCGAGTCCTCAAGTGTCTTCATTGAAAAATCAACTGTTGTGTAGACATCAGCACAACTTTATCTCTGTAGCCTACTCACATTCATAAATCAACTTTTACGAAAATAAATCATCAAATATTAGTGACAGGGCTCATGGTAGAAGACAAATCTCTTCTTTTCTGGTGGAGTGGTAAATGCACTGTAATTAGCCACAGATTTAGGCCGCCTTCAGTCTGATGCACTATAAATGTAAATAATATCTTTGCTAATTGGGTCTTTTCCCTTCATAACTGCAAGGGGAATGAAAACATCTTTTAGCTTTTTAAGTGTATCACGCAAAGAGCAAGTGAATAAAGCGTAACTTAGTCTAACTGTAACGAACTACGGCATTTGAAAAGTACAAACCGCTAAAAAGTGTGTTTAGTATTATATAAATTTGTTCTGGAATTTGATTACCCATTCCCATTCAATAGTAACGTAAGGAAAAGAGACGAATACGTCCTAGGTAGAGAATTCTTTCCTAGATCTGAATAGAGAGCTTTAATAATCCTACTATGTTTCAAACACACGATCATACCAAGTAGCTGAAACTGTTAGTTCCATGTTATGTGCCATCACTTGGTAGAGTTGTGTGATCTTCAACATAAAGGACAGGGAACCCCATTCAGCGATTAATATAGTTCAGCGAGAAATATAGAGACTATTTTAATAGCTCAGAATTGTTTTAAAGTAGAATAATGATGCATACATTATGAAGCGAAAAAGAGAGGGAATCGGGATTTGGCACCTGTTACGTGAGCAGATAAAGGTAATTGAGTGCAAAAACAGCTGGCAAACAGCTCGGCATAGCAGAAGATATTTAATGATAAGTGATAACATAAGTTATCAGAATTGAATGAACCTAACATGAAGAGAAGAATCAGAAAATAAATGAGATCGTGTTGATTACTAATATGTCCACCTTACGAAATAGAACTATGCATTACCTATGAAAGCATGCAGTAGCAAAAATGTGTGTCGTACAGCCGTAGAACTATTGATGCAGGTAAAGCAGAGGTCAAGGTACTACCTTCTAGCCTGCCGCAAGATAAAATTTATGTACCGCGGGCAACAAAATAAGAGATAGAAAGCATCTCATCGAAGCTGATACCTGCTATGATTACATAATGGGAATAGTTTCGTCATATTTCCTTCGCTGCAACTGCATATTGTTTATCAAATTTATGGATATCCTGATCGAACCAAAATAAAAGAGAAAAGGGGTTTCTATATTTCAATATAAAATACACAAATGGAAAAAAACAAACTGCAAATGAGATACCGACAGAGGACATGAATATGATCTAGATTGTATATAAATAAATGGAAAGCAAAAGTCATTGGAAGGTGAAATTTGAGTGACGTACTAAAAAATTTAATTTTCTTGTAGCTTCCGTCCAGTGTTGCGCCTTAAGAAACAACAGCGTCAATAAACGAAATTGCAGGCAAGGAATAGCATCAAAAAACAAAATTACAGCTGTATGGGGACAATTTAACTACCATGTACAGTACCGGAGATGTCGACGGCGGTGCAAGATCGCTTCCAAGCAGGGGCATCATTCTCAGCGCAGTCACGTATGGAGACGCAGACGGATGGCCCTCTAAGAAAACGCCACGACCAGGCCATGGAAGGAGCAGCTGAGCGGCGCGTACCTCAAACTTTGGCCGTCAAAGAGCACGAGGGACTCGATGCCGTCGTAGTAGAGGCTGGCGCACTAAGGACCGTCGAGGCGGACCTGCTGCCGCGGGTGCAAGGCACGCCTGTTAAAAGAGGTAAGTGGATCCATCAGTTACTATAGCATTTGCTTGGTACAGAAGATGAGGGAAAGAAGGTGACATGCAGGAGACGAAGAGAGCAAGACTGCCAGCTTAATTAATGGGCGGAGGAGACGATACGGCGGTAACCAACATCGAGAGAGTTCTAGAATATATGAAAAACCAATGATGAGGTCAACAGCAACCGATGGGCGGGAGTTATGGGCTGCATAAGGCCTCAAGTAATGATCTGCACAGTTGGTTTGGCTTGATCAAAACATATTGAGCGAAACCAAACACCCATAAATGGACAGAGTGATCCTAAACGAAAAGAAAGAACGGAAGGAGTGGACAGTTTTTGCTGATGTGGCAATTTGCTGAGTTGGATAGCTTGCCTGTTGAGAGAAATAGGTTAGCGGGGATGAACTATTTAGGTATTGTAGATTTGCATAAGCGAGAAGAATACGAATAGCCTCAAGGCGTGCAACAGGAGCATATGTTTCACCCAAATCAGTACCTTATACCTGTGTGTACCCTTGAGCAACAAGACGTGCTTTGTTTCTCACCACAATGCCATTTTCATCTTGCTTATTGCGGAAAATCCATTTTGTGCTGATGATATTGTGCTTCTTAGGATTCGGTTTGTCAACCAATTCCCATACATCATTCAGTTCGAATTGCACCAACTACTCTTGCATAGCATTCATCCAATCTGAATCATTCATGGCTTCTTCATACTTGGTAGGTTCTGCCAATGAAACAAAGGAGAAACTGCCACGGTAGTTAGCCAAATGAGTGCGTGATCAAGTTGTGGGTCGATAACTTGGATTCTCAAGTTCATCGAGAATTAATGAAGGATCAACTCGATTTGCCACTTGAGGATGAGCATTTTCTTTGTGATGATCATTGTCATTTTCATTAGTAGCATTTGCATCATCATTCCCTTCGGGATTGCCATTTTGATCAGCATTTGGATTTTGATTGTCATTTGCATTCAGAGGAGCATTAGCTTCTAAAGTGGCTTGATGAGTTCTGCTACAAGTCATGTTGGCATCATCATCAGAGGATTGATGTGCATTTCCTTCAATAGGCTTGACACTCCCAATAGCCATTTGCCGAATAGCAGCAGAAATCGGTGGTTCATCTATCACATTTGGCAGGCCCTTTTGGGAGCCGTTAGATTCATCAAACCACACATTTACCATTTCCATAACTTTCCTGTGGTCAGAATTATAAACACGATACATATGCGAGTTTGAGCTATAACCAGGAAGAAAAGCTTCATGTGCCTTAGGTGCAAACTTAGGAGAATGATTCATGTCAAGAATGTAACAAGGTGCACGAAAAACACGTAGATAAGAAACATTCGGTTTCTTGCTAGTGATAAACTCATATGAAGTTTTCTTAAGGAACTTGTGAAGATAAAGACGATTAATAACATGACAAGCAGTGTTAACAGCATCGGCCCAGAAGCGAATGGGGATTTTGTACTCACTGAGCATTGTTCTTGCCATTTCAATGACACTGCGTTTGGATGTCTCCATTGGAGGCCTGGAATCTGAATTGGTATTCCTAAATTTCAATTCATATGTTTGGCGGGACACCGAATTGGCAGACTGGAATGAAACAAAAACGCTGGCCGAATTACCTCCCATGCAAAGTGCCCGCCCGCAATACGGAGCCATCCCGCTTCGAATCGTGCTGAAATCAGCCTCCCCGCAAAACATACCGCTTCGTCGTTCTCTCCCCCCCGGCGAATAGAAAAGGACATCGGAGAGAAAACAGAGGCGACGACCAAGGAGTTGGTGGCCACCACGGACCTGGACGGCGACCAGAAGGCGATGTCGCAAGTCCGTCGTCCTCCTCCCCACTCCCCCCTCCTCCTACCAGGTCACTCCTCCTGGGTCGCGGCTCACTTCCCCATCCCCCGTCCCCAGATCTCCCCTGCTCACGCATCTCCCCCATCGCCGGTCAGTCTGAATCCTCCACGGGTGAGCCTCCCTTCCCCATCCCGGCGGCGGTCGCTCCTCCCTTCCTTCTCCCTGATTGCTTCTCCTCCGGCGGCTCCCCTCTCTTCCCCATCTACAGCGTCCCCGCCACCATCCCCTTTCCCTCGTGCTCGCCGGTGTGGCCGTCCTCTACTCTGGATCCCGCGGCCGTCGGAGTTTCCCATACACGAGGAGATGCACCTATACGAGCTTGGCCCATCACGCTCGCCGGAGTTGATCCATCCCAGTCGCAGATGGTCGGCTAACCGTCGGGGGGGGAGTCCGTCCTGTGCTCCTCATGGCTGCTCAGCTGGCTCCGTTCATGGCGCAGCTCACGCACACCGTCAATTCCATTGTATGGCATCCAAACATAACATTGGTATTGCTAGTTTATCTAATTCCAACCGGCAATATTTTGTACATCCAAACATCTGTATTGGTATTGGAGCCCATTGCAATACAAAGGTTGATTTGGTATTGGATCCAATGCAATTCAGAGGTTCTCAATGGAGACATCCAAACAAAGCGTGAGAGTTCTGTCCTTTCGTTCAATAACTGTTGGGGAGTGTATGCAGTAGAGAACTCATGAGTAATACCATTATCATCGAGGAATTCATCAATACGAGTATTTTTGAACTCGGTTCCATTGTCACTTCTGACATGCTTAATTCGCACATCATACTCATTCTGGACCTTCTTGGCGAAGCTTTTGAAGATATCTTGAGTGCAAGTTTTGTCTTCGAGAAAGAATACCCAAGTGTATCGAGAGAAATCATCAACAATGACAATACCATAGTGACTGCCACCAAAACGTGCATAATTTTGGGGACCGAATAAATCCATATGAAGAATTTCTAGAGGTCTTGTTGTGGTCATAACAGTCTTGGATGAGTGATGCTTCTTAGCCAATTTTCTAGCCTCACATGCAGGACAAAGACGATCCTTGTTGAATTTTACATTAGGAATGCCATGAAGATGATTTTTCTTCACCAGGGTCTGCAAATTCCTCATACCTGCATGACCAAGTCTTCGGTGCCACAGCCAACCTTCGGTTGCTTTTGCAAGCAAGCAAGTTTGGACTGAGGGACCCTTAGAGAAATCCACAATGTAAAGATCACCTTTTCTAATTCCCTCAAAGACAAAGGAATTGTTAGAGGCCATGAAGACAATGCATTTGGATATGGAAAATAGAACTAGCATGCCTACACATAGCTTGCCAACTGACATAAGAATGAATCCAAGAGATTGAACAAGTAGAACATCATCAATGGACTTGTCTTTGGATATAGCAATTTTACCTAGCCCAATTACCTTTCCTTTTGTTGTTGTCGCCAAAAGTGATATACTTTAGTGGAGAAGCAGTTAAATTGGGGTCGACAAACAACGACTTGTCTCCAGTCATATGACTAGTGCATCCACTACCCATTATTCATTCAGCACACCCGGAGACATAGTCTTGCATAAGAATTAGGCTTTCTTAACCACCCACATCTTTGCAGGTGGCTTCGAAACAAATGAACGAGCAGGATATGATTTCTTTCGGTAAACATAGTTGTTGCTCGATGAAGTGTGGGCATAGTTGAAAGAGTAAGCATTGAAATTCCTTCTAGATGAATGAGCATAGTGATTCTATGAAGTATGCATATACTCATTTTGTTGAACTCTTTCTGCCTGCATGGTTAGTCGAGCAGTAATAGGCAAAGCATCAATAGTTTTATTAGGCACCCAAATAGCATTCTTTGGGAGGCCATTTTTGCTGTTTGGTCCAACATAGCGAGAAACAACCTCGCCATGTTGATTCTTGAACAACTTATAATTGTCCAGATAATCATAATCAGGATATTCAGGAATAGGAGAGTTATATCCCGAAAGTAATATGCTGGATCGAGCGTTTTGCTCTTGGCAGGTACCCACACAGTGCGAGGATATTGATGAGGTTCCTAGTATGAACCATTTTCATTTAGTTTCCTTTCGAAACCAATGCTTCTTTCCTGGGAATTTTTTGAAGAATGTATTTCTTCAAAACATCATAGAGGGGTTGATGCCCTTTGAGAGATTTGAACATTCCTGTCTGAAGAAGATCCTTCAACCTAGCATTCTCATCAGAAACGGAACCATTTTCCTCGACCGAGGGGTTAGCGCTAACAGATGATTCAGCATTTGATTTAGCATTGGTTCGTTCAAGGCATTTAAGCAAGGTGGCACAAACACTTTAGGTTTATCCTTAAGTTGTTGGGTGAGAAGAGAATTTTCTCTAATCAAATCCTCATGAGCCTCTCTCAACGCCTTGAGTTCCTATTTCCTTTTTAGGTAATCATAGGTCAATCTTTCGTGGTCAGCTGAGAGAAAATTATGGCGAGTTGATAGTTCATCCATTCGTGACTTGAGAGTGGAATACTCTTCGCTCAATGACTGATTTTTCTCCATCTCCTCAACCGAAAAACCTTCAGATTTCCTGAGGGTTTTCTCAAATTTCTCAAGAGAGTTTTGTTGAATATTTGCAATTTTTATCAACTTTGCAGGGTCATCCTCATCAGAAGAATATTGACCACTGGTGAGTGAACCTTGTGATGTTTGTAGGATACCTTTTCTTTCGAGGCCTTAGCCATGAAAAAGTAGGCAGGAGTTTCATCGTCGCTTGACGAGTTCTGCTACTTCTTGAGCTTGCGTTGATTTTTCCCCTGAAGAGGAAAGGGTGATGCAGCAAACTAGAGTAAGTATTTCCCTCAGTTTTGAGAACGAAGGTATCAATCTAGTAGGAGACAATGAACAAGTCATCGAACACCAAACAATCAAACAACTTGCACCCAACGCGATAAAGGGGTTGTCAATCCCTTCACGGTTACTTGCAAAGGTGAGATCTAATAGAGATAGATAATAGGTAGAGTAAATATTTTTGGTATTTTTGGTTTATAGATCAGAAAGTAAAAGATTGCAAATGAAATAAATCAAAAACTAAAGTTGTAGATTGGAAACTTATATGATGGAAAATAGACCCGGGGCCATAGGTTTCACTAGAGGCTTCTCTCAAGATAGAAAATATTACGTTGGGTGAACAAATTACTGCCGAGCAATTGATAGAAAAGCGAAAAGTTATGATGATACTAAGGCAAAGATCATGAATATAGGCATCACATCCGTGTCAAGTAGACCGAAACAATTATGCATCTACTACTATTACTCCACACATCGACCGCTATCCAGCATGCATCTAGAGTATTAAGTTCATAAAGAACGGAGTAATGCATTAAGCAAGATGACATGATGTAGAGGAACTAACTCAAGCAATATGATGAAAACCCCATCATTTTATCATCGATGGCAACAATACAATATGTGCCTTGCTGCCCCTACTGTCACTGGGAAAGAACACCTCAAGATTGAACCCAAAGCTAAGCACTTCTCCCATTGCAAGAAAAACCAATCTAGTTGGCCAAACCAAATCGATAGATCGAAGAGACTTGCAAAGATATCAAATCATGCATATAAGAATTAAGAGAAGATTCAAATACTATTCATAGATAAGCTGATCATAAATCAACAGTTCATCGGATCTCAGCAAACACACTGCAAAAAAGTATTGCATTGAATACATGTCCAAGAACATCGAGGAGAACATGGTATTCAGAATCAAAGAGAGAGAAGAAGCCATCTAGCTACTAGCAATGGGCCCGTAGGTCTGTGGTAAACTACTCACGCTTCATCGGAAGGGCAATGGTGTTGATGTAGAAGCCCTCTGTGATTGAATCCCCCTCCGGCAGGATGCCGGAAAAGGCCCCTAGATGGGATCTCACGGGTAAAGAAGGTTGCGGCCGTGGAAAAGTGTTTTCGTGGCTCTCTATCTTGGTTTTGGGATATATGAGCATATATAGGCGAAAAAACTAGGTCGATGGAGTCACGAGGGGCCCACAAGGGTGGGGGCGCGCCCTACCCCCTGGGTGCGCCCTCCGTCCTTATGGCCGCCTCGTGGCTTCTCTGACTTGCACTCCAAGTCCTCTAGATGTCTTATGGTCCAAGAAAAATCTGAAGGAAATATGCCCTAGAGGCAATAATAAAGTTATTATTTATTATTTATTTCCTTATTTCATGATAAATGTTTATTATTCATGCTAGAATTGTATTAACCGAAAACATGATACATGTGTGAATACATAGACAAAACAGAATGTCACTAGTATGCCTCTACTTGACTAGCTCGTTGAATCAAAGATGGTTAAGTTTCCTAGCCATAGACATGAATTGTCATTTGATTAACGGGATCACATCATTAGGAGAATGATGTGATTGACTTGACCCATTCCGTTAGCTTAGCACTTGATCGTTTAGTATTCTGCTATTGCTTCCTTCATGACTTATACATGTTCCTATGACTATGAGATTATGCAACTCCCGTTTACCGGAGGAACACTTTCTGTGCTACCAAATGTCACAACGTAAATGGGTGATTATAAAGGTGCTCTACAGGTGTCTCCGAAGGTACTTGTTGGGTTGGCGTATTTCGAGATTAGGATTTGTCACTCCGATTGTCGGTGAGGTATCTCTGGGCCCACTCGGTAATACACATCACTATAAGCCTTGCAAGCATTGTAACTAATGAGTTAGCTGCGGGATGATGTATTAGGGAACAAGTAAAGAGACTTGCCGGTAACGAGATTGAACTAGGTATTGAGATACTGACGATCGAATCTCGGGCAAGTAACATACCGATGACAAAGGGAACAACGTATGTTGTTATGCGGTTTGACCGATAAAGATCTTCGCAGAATATGTGGGTGTAACGCCCGGATAATTAGGCTACAGTGATCCCACGCTAATGATGCCACATCACCTCGGTTACTGTTACTAATCTCTCGTTAGTTCAAAAAACCGGTTCAAAATTCAAAATCAAAATCAGGCAAACATAAAAGTTTTCAAATATAAAACTAAAATGTTCGGAGTGAATCAAATATTACATAGGTAATTATGGTGGAGAAACCACACCTTTATAAAATGTTTAAATACCTTAAGATGATTAAAACACCAGCAAAACAATTATTTAAATACCTTTTTTAATTAATAAAATGTCAAACTAATTTATTTGAGGACTACACTTTTTGTGGCTATGGACTAAGTTGAGATACTAATTGAGATGATAAGTGTATATTTTACTAAAACAAAAAAAGAAGTAATAGGAAACAAAACTAAAACAGAAAGGTGAAATAAATAAAATAATAAAACAAAAATAAAATGAAAGCCCCCCCCCACATTGGGCCAACCGGCCCAGCTAGTTAACCAACCAGCTGGCCTAGTCACGGCCTATATGGCCTATCCCCCCCGAACCCTAACTCCACCTACCCCCCACTCCACTTGATTCCCCATCGTTCCCCTCACCCGCGCCGCCACACGCGCGCACGCTCAGTGGAGCGGGCGACCGACACCCGAGCCGCCGCTCCCTAGAGGCCGCCGCCCGCCGGCGCCGAGCACCGCCACCCCCGGCCTCCTCCTCGCGGCTCCCAACCTCCTGCGCCGCATCCCCATCCTCCTCCCCACCGAACGGCGCTCGCCCCCGACAACCGCGTCGACCCCGACGCCCATCGGACCCCGCCGCCGCCTGGAGCTACCATGATGGTCTGCCTCCCCGCCGAAACGAGGTCTCCGACCTCCTCCTCGGGCCCCACTGCCCCGTTCCCTACAACACCCCGTGAGCTCCCCCTTCTCCTCCGTTAGCCCCTGTGGCCGAGCACGCTCTCCCGCCGGCCCGTGCACAACCGCATCGCCGCACCCCTGCTCCTGGCCGCGCCGAAGTGCGCGCGTTCGCGCGCCACGCGCCCGTGCCTCCTGCTTCCTCGTGCGCCCCACACTGGCCACGCCCGCGCGCTGGCTTACTGCCTCACGCCGGCCCCCACCCCGCTCCCCGCGCTGCAGCCTGCTTGCTGCGCCGCCGCTGCTAGTGCTGATGCTGCCCGCGCGCGCCCCACTCTGCCTGGCCGCTTGCCTCGCCCAACCGCGACGCCTCCAGTCGTCGCGCCCACGACCTCCCCTCACGCTCGCCTGCGCCGACGCGAGTCCTGGTCGCCCGACGCCCCGCTCCGGCCACTGTCGCCGGCGCCGGGCCCTGCGCCGGCCCCCTTCATCCGCTGGCCGCAGCGCCCTGTCGGGCGGGCTGGCGCCCGTCGCCCGTTCGGGTTGTGCCCGTAGCCCACACCCGCTATGGCCCCCTTGCCTATGACATATGGGGCCCACCCCTAGAAAAAAAGGAATAAAAGTAAAAAAATAAATAAATAATGATTTAAAATTAATAAATAATAAAATTAATTAATTAATTAAGATAATTAATTAACTTAATTAATCCTGTTAATATTAACTAATTAAGATTTATTAACCTAATAATTAATTAACCTAATTAACTACTGTTAATTAGCTAACAGCCCCTGACAGGTGGGACCCACCTGTCAGGTTGACCAGGTCAACGTCAACTGCTGACGTCATGCTGATGCATTAATTAAATTTCCAATTAAATTAATTTATTAAATTCTAAAAATGATTTAAATCTTTAAAATTTAATATAAAATAAACCGTAGCTCGGATGGAAAAACTTTGTACATGAAAGTTGCTCAGAACGACGAGACGAATCCGAATACGTAGTCCGTTTGTCAGCCACACGTTCCTAGCATAGCGAACATGGAACTTTCCCCCTCCGGTCCGACTGTCCGAAAACGCAAAACATCGGGAATACTTTCCCGGATGTTCCCCCCTTCGCCGGTACCACCTAATGCCGCGTTAGGGCACACCTAGCACCGCTCATTGTCATGTCACGCATCGTCATGCTTATGTTTGCATTGTATTTACTGTTTCTTCCCCCTCGTCTCTCCGGTAGACTACGAGACTGACGCTGCTGCTGCCCAGTTCGACTACGGAGTTGACGATCCCTCCTACTTGCCAGAGCAATCAGGCAAGCCCCCCCCCTTGATCACCAGATATCGCCTATTCTTCTCTATACTGCTTGCATTAGAGTAGTGTAGCATGTTACTGCTTTCTGTTAATCCTATCCTGATGCATAGCCTGTCATTGTTGCTACAGTTGTTACCCTTACATGCTATCCTACTACTTAGTATAGGATGCTAGTGTTCCATCAGTGGCCCTACACTCTTGTCTGTCTGCCATGCTATACTACTGGGCCGTGATCACTTTGGGAGGTGATCACGGGTATATACTATATACTTTATATACATGACACATGTGGTGACTAAAGTCGGGTCGGCTCGTTGAGTACCCGCAAGTGATTTTGATGAGGGGGCTGAAAGGACAGGTGGCTCCTTCCCGGTAGAGGTGGGCCTGGGTTCCTGACGGCCCCCGACTGTTACTTTGTGGCGGAGCGACAGGGCAGGTTGAGACCACCCAGGAGAGAGGTGGGCCTGGCCCTGGTCGGCGTCCGCGGTTACTTCAAATAACACGCTTAACGAGTTCTGGGTATTTGATCTGAGTCTGGCCATTTGGTCTATACGCACTAACCATCTACGCGGGAGTAGTTATGGGTATCCCGGCGTCGTGGTATCAGCCAAAGCTCTTCTTGACGTCAGCGACGGAGCGGCGCGCACCGGATTGGACTGGAACGCCTGCTAGGCTAGGTCTGCTTCCGGCCGCGTACGCAACGTGCAGGTGTGCAATGGGCGATGGGCCCAGACCCCTGCGCGCATAGGATTTAGACCGGCGTGTTGACCTCTCTGTTGAGCCTAGGTGGGGCTGCGACGTGTTGATCTTACGAGGCCGGGCATGACCCAGGAAAGTGTGTCCGGCAAAATGGGATCGAGCGTGTTGGGTTATGTGGTGCACCCCTGCAGGGAAGTTTATCTATTCGAATAGCCGTGTCCCTCGGTAAAAGGACGACCCGGAGTTGTACCTTGACCTTATGACAACTAGAACTGGATACTTAATAAAACACACCCTTCCAAGTGCCAGATATAACCCAGTGATCGCTTTCTAACAGGGTGACGAGGAGGGGATCGCCGGGTAGGATTATGCTATGCGACGCTACTTGGAGGACTTCAATCTACTCTCTTCTACATGCTGCAAGATGGAGATGGCCAGAAGCGTAGTCTTCGACAGGACTAGCTATCCCCCTCTTATTCTGGCATTCTGCAGTTCAGTCCACTGATATGCCCCTTTACACATATACCCATGCATATGTAGTGTAGCTCCTTGCTTGCGAGTACTTTGGATGAGTACTCACGGTTGCTTTCCTTCCTCTTTTCCCCCTTTCCTTTCTACCTGGTTGCCGCAACCAGATGCTGGAGTCCAGGAGCTAGAGACCCCGAGGATGATTTTACGTGGAGTTCGGCTTCGAGGAGTAGTTAGGAGGTCCTAGGCAGGAGGCCTTGCCTTTTCGATGGTTGCTACTTTTGTGCTAGCCTTCTTAAGGCAAACTTGTTTAACTTATGTCTGTACTCAGATATTGTTGCTTCCGCTGACTCGTCTATGATCGAGCACTTGTATTCGAGCCCTCGAGGCCCCTGGCTTGTATTATGATGCTTGTATGACTTATTTATGTTGTAGAGTTGTGTTGTGATATCTTCCTGTGAGTCCCTGATCTTGATCGTACACATTTGCGTGCATGATTAGTGTACGGTCAAATCGGGGGCGTCACAAGTTGGTATCAGAGCCGACTGCCTGTAGGAGTCCCCTTTCCAACTCCTTGGCCGAAGTTGAGTCTAGTCATTGCAAAACTTTACTAACATGGCTGTGTGTCTTACGGGCCTACGTCGCCATTGGGTGGTATTAAGATCTTTTACTCCTTGTCTATACTCTGGGACTCTGATCTCTCTTCTATTCGGGTTAATTGAATTTTGCTAAATCTGACATTAGGATCTCGTTATCACTTTCACCCGGAGAGCCCCTTATTACTGATGATCTTCTGTTGCACGTGAAGACCCTGAAGATACTCTCCGCTGATAACCCGAGAACTTGTGTTCATCGCTTTTGCAATTCCCTTTCAACGATAAACTCCTATGGATAGCCACGTATACTCGCCATTCATACAATGTTTCCCAGTTGATCTTGTTATTACAAGATACCCCGAAATTCTCTTTGCTGCTCCGAGAATCCTTTGAGCTTACTGCCTTGCTGTTCTTTGCCACATGAATACCATTAAGGATAATTTCTAGCACTCACCGGATATTTGCTCATCCCCAGTTGATTCATATATTTCACAAAAGTCCTCAAAATACTATTTGAACTTCCGAAATCCTGAGTAGCCTATTGCTCTTGAAATTCTTACTTGCTTGCATTATGGTTAATCCCATAAGTCTAAATCTTATTGGCATCTCTTGTCATTATCATTTTGAGTCCGTTGATTCAATTTGTTGCGAAAGCTCGCAATCCTCAATCAGATCCTAGAATTCATCCTTCCGGCTCAGACGTCATTTTAAACATGAGCTGGATCCCGACCAATCAAATTTGCCATCGATTGTACCCGTAAGTTTACTCGACTTATCCATCCCTAATCAGAGCATTGCTTCTGATCCCTTGTCTTGGAATTCATAATTCCTTTGCATTTGAGCTTTTGAGTTAGTCACTTGTTTCTATAATCTGATCTCCTTGCATTCTTTCTTCCTCTGGGTGAGTACTGATGCTCACATCAGATCCCTTGTGGACCACCAGACCCTTTTGTCGGATTTTATCCGACAATGTCCTCCATATTAAATAAGCTTGTGAGCTTTTCCTCGAATACATGATGCCTTTGGTAAATTGTATCCTCTGCTTTGTGAACCATGCTCTACTTTCGAGCTTGTATTATTTACTCCGAAGTTTGTGGTATATGTTCCTAAGATGCCCTGATGGGTTGAACCTACACCTTCCCTAATCTGTGTGAACCCGAAAGATTTCACGGGTCATACTTATCTGGTATTGCATCAGGTAAAAACTTTCCACAACTAATGTCATTATCAAAATACGAGAGGCGAATGGAAGGTTATGCATTGAAGAAGTGGGAGTCGACCTTGAACCTTTGTGTTCATGCCCATGGACACGATGTAGATCCTATCAGGGAAGCTTCTTATAATAATAGCTATTTCCCTGGTATAATATCATCTGGTGTCGGTGAATTGATCCTTTGCAATCGTGGTTCCGACCATGTTTCTCCTTGATTCCATTTCTCGTGCAAGTTTGAGCACTTGTCTTCTGCAAATCAATATCCTAGTCCAACCTCTACCTTGATCTGTCGTCGAGTATTACCCCTTGGTATCACGAGATTATCATGGAACTGCATAACTTCTTATGAGTTCTTCATCAAGTGCTACATTCTCACTGATTCCAATTTTCCACGCGCTCTGGGTTATTAATCACGCAAAGACACCGATAACTGAGCCGAGTCCGCACTACGGTTCAACAACTCTTAGTAATCTTCTTTAAGTACGGGTTTGTACCCGATCACGCCATTCCTAGCCTGTTTGGGTATATCATTATCTTGATGATTTTAACTGTGCTACCTGGTCCTTATTCCCGGAGCACCACTTTCGACGATGAGCTAAGCTTACGTCGATTTTCCTCGTCATATCGTTTCACCTCGAACAACAAACTTGACCCCGAGTTTGTGTAGTATCTGTGGCTCCAATAATCTTTTGTTGCATCAGTCATTTTGCTTGATGCAGTCGCTGATCAATTGCTTCTTCGTGGATCCCCTCGACAACAAAATGTCGTGATCATCATCAACATTTTGACTCCTTCCAGGATATCAATGGAATTCTTGATGATAAGTGCCATCCTCGTTCCTTGGTAATTTGAGTTACCATCGACAACATCCTTACATTCCTTTCATCACAAACTTGATCATGTTATGGAGCTCCTTTCTAACCAGCTTATGTTATGTTCTACCTTGGAGTATTACCATCTTTTATGTCAAGGATATTGTGAGAATTTCTCCACCTCTTGAGAATTCTTGATATAGTAATACTTCTTGCCATCTCCATTTGTTTTCTGATCCCCGTGTTGTTTCTAACCGGAAAACCGACAATTGAACTATGATGTGCGACTTCAAAACTCCTAGCAACCCTATTGCTTTGAAGTTAATGGTCGATATTTCATTCTTAGACCATTGGTTATCGAATCACCGTTCTAACATAGATCATTCGACCTAAGCCCATATTTCGGGTGCACCTTTCAACCAATGTTTAATTGTGTATGTTTTCCTCGAGCATACCTCATTATATCATTTGATCTGACAAATGTTATCTCCTTGTTCACATAAGTGTGGAAATCCCTCTTTTTGGAAATCTCGAGGAATTGTCGCTGAGTCCATCAGCCACCCCCTCATCCTCTCCTTGGTTTAATGATGAACTCTTGTTTCGGAACTTGCTTTCATAGTTCATTTCCCGAGAATCTTACAATGTCATCCCATCAATTTGTGTTGCACCTTTCTTCTCAGACATCCTGAGTCTGAGGTATCCTGACACCAATCAGATCTGAACCTCGGTCAGATATGATGGTTGGAACATATTTCCAAGAGTTATACATTGGTCTTTATATGACCCGGTAGGGCGATGTCGTGCCTAGCACACCTGGCCAGAGGACCTATTGTTACCATTTCCTTTTAGCAAGGTTAGCCATTCTTCCATGAGGGAATTGTAAGACTTATTCTATAAGTTGTTCCTGATGGATCCTTTTTGTTTCCAAAGTCTGATCTTCACCTGTTGACCATGTCAATGCTATCTCGAAGAATGTCTATGGTACTCCGATCTTCAATAAAAACATTTGAAGCCCAAAGCTAATTGTTTCCTGCTCAATTAACCAGACACCGTTGTATGGGTAATGACATGAAATTTCTCTCCCCTTACCTAAAGGGTTTTCTACATTATATCCTGTCATGGATATCATGCTCTGCTTGACCTTGGGAAGGTTATACCCTTGAAATATGTGTTTAAACATATTTTCCTTTCCATTGTTCTGTTTAATCTGATAATCATATTTTCCTTTCCATTGTTTTGTTTAACCTTTCTTATAATCTGACTTAGCTGAGCAGAGATAATTCCCTGCTTAGTTGAGCACCTCGTTGTACCACTCTCTCAGTAGACCATGTTACTTTTGTTGAGGACATTTCGGTAGCCACCGATGGATGAGAACTTACCTATTGGTCCGCCTCGTTTCAACGAGCAGGAAAATAGTTCTCTTCGTCCCTCGCCCTTGGTACCAACGTGTTGCCGACATAACTGACAGGGTACTCTCTGACATGCCTTGCTATCATGACCGTGCAAGATGTCACTGCTCCTACAAAAAAAACCACATGGTGGGCCCATAACCCACAGTTCCATAGGATCGAAACCTGACTCTCTTGTACACCCCCTGTTCCCAAGGTTATTTCTCACGTTTGGCTTCGTATGTAATTCACGTGCCACCTTTCGTGAGATCATCAATTTTGGTATCAGACACAATACTTATTCCCGTTGCTTTGAACCCTACAGGCATCGAGCGATTGCCTGCCCGCTCGAAACTTCCCCACGATACCTCCTTACTTTGCTCTCGATATTGTCTTAAATTTCCATTCGAGAGTTACTTTCTGCCACCTTCCCCGATGTTATCAACCAGATAGTCAACCATTCAGAGGTCCGTTATTCCGAAGTTGCCCCTTGTCCTTCGTAAGCACGATGGAGTTCCCGAAGAAAGGATGCCAGCTTCATCATGATTACCTTAAGCATCAAAAATGAAGACATCAACGTAATGGATCAACTTCTTTGAGAAGAGCAACCAAGACCGAGAAGATTCGTTAGAATTCCGTAACCAGAACTTTTCCCCCTACTCTACCTCTTAAATCTCGGGACGAGATTTCTTGTAGTGGAGGAGAATTGTAACGCCCGGATAATTAGGCTACAGTGATCCCACGCTAATGATGCCACATCACCTCAGTTACTGTTACTAATCTCTCGTTAGTTCAAAAAACCGGTTCAAAATTCAAATTCAAAATCAGGCAAACATAAAAGTTTTCAAATATTAAAACTAAAATGTTCGGAGTGAATCAAATATTACATAGGTAATTATGGTGGAGAAACCACACCTTTATAAAATGTTTAAATACCTTAAGATGATTAAAACACCAGCAAAACAATTATTTAAATACCTTTTTTTAATTAATAAAATGTCAAACTAATTTATTTGAGGACTAACCTTTTTGTGGCTATGGACTAAGTTGAGATACTAATTGAGATGATAAGTGTATATTTTACTAAAACAAAAAAAGAAGTAATAGGAAACAAAACTAAAACAGAAAAGGTGAAATAAATAAAATAATAAAACAAAAATAAAATGAAAGGCCCCCCCCCCACATTGGGCCAACCGGCCCAGCTAGTTAACCAACCAGCTGGCCTAGTCACGGCCTATATGGCCTATCCCCCCCGAACCCTAACTCCACCTACCCCCCACTCCACTTGATTCCCCCATCGTTCCCCTCACCCGCGCCGCCACACGCGCGCACGCTCAGTGGAGCGGGCGACCGACACCCGAGCCGCCGCTCCCTAGAGGCCGCCGCCCGCCGGCGCCGAGCACCGCCACCCCCGGCCTCCTCCTCGCGGCTCCCAACCTCCTGCGCCGCATCCCCATCCTCCTCCCCACCGGACGGCGCTCGCCCCCGACAACCGCGTCGACCCCGACGCCCACCGGACCCCGCCGCCGCCCGGAGCTACCATGATGGTCTGCCTCCCCGCCGGAACGACGTCTCCGACCTCCTCCTCGGGCCCCACTGCCCCGTTCCCTACAACACCCCGTGAGCTCCCCCTTCTCCTCCGTTAGCCCCTGTGGCCGAGCACGCTCTCCCGCCGGCCCGTGCACAACCGCATCGCCGCACCCCTGCTCCTGGCCGCGCCGAAGTGCGCGCGTTCGCGCGCCACGCGCCCGTGCCTCCTGCTTCCTCGTGCGCCCCACACTGGCCACGCCCGCGCGCTGGCTTACTGCCTCACGCCGGCCCCCACCCCGCTCCCCGCGCTGCAGCCTGCTTGCTGCGCCGCTGCTGCTAGTGCCGATGCTGCCCGCGCGCGCCCCACTCTGCCTGGCCGCTTGCCTCGCCCAACCGCGACGCCTCCAGTAGTCGCGCCCACGACCTCCCCTCACGCTCGCCTGCGCCGACGCGAGTCCTGGTCGCCCGACGCCCCGCTCCGGCCACTGTCGCCAGCGTCGGGCCCTGCGCCGGCCCCCTTCACCCGCTGGCCGCAGCGCCCTGTCGGGCGGGCTGGCGCCCGTCGCCCGTTCGGGTTGTGCCCGTAGCCCACACCCGCTATGGCCCCCTTGCCTATGACATATGGGGCCCACCCCTAGAAAAAAAGGAATAAAAGTAAAAAAATAAATAAATAATGATTTAAAATTAATAAATAATAAAATTAATTAATTAATTAAGATAATTAATTAACTTAATTAATCCTGTTAATATTAACTAATTAAGATTTATTAACCTAATAATTAATTAACCTAATTAACTACTGTTAATTAGCTAACAGCCCCTGACAGGTGGGACCCACCTGTCAGGTTGACCAGGTCAACGGTCAATGTTGACTGCTGACGTCATGCTGATGCATTAATTAAATTTCCAATTAAATTAATTTATTAAATTCTAAAAATGATTTAAATCTTTAAAATTTAATATAAAATAAACCGTAGCTCGGATGGAAAAACTATGTACATGAAAGTTGCTCAGAACGACGAGACGAATCCGAATACGTAGTCCGTTTGTCAGCCATATGTTCCTAGCATAGCGAACATGGAACTTTCCCCCTCCGGCCCGACTGTCCGAAAACGCGAAACATCGGGAATACTTTCCCGGATGTTCCCCCCTTCGCCGGTACCACCTACTGCCGCGTTAGGGCACACCTAGCACCGCTCATTGTCATGTCACGCATCGTCATGCTTATGTTTGAATTGTATTTACTGTTTCTTCCCCCTCTTCTCTCCGGTAGACTACGAGACTGACGCTGCTGCTGTCCAGTTCGACTACGGAGTTGACGATCCCTCCTACTTGCCAGAGCAATCAGGCAAGCCCCCCCCCCTTGATCACCAGATATCGCCTATTCTTCTCTATACTGCTTGCATTAGAGTAGTGTAGCATGTTACTGCTTTCTGTTAATCCTATCCTGATGCATAGCCTGTCATTGTTGCTACAGTTGTTACCCTTACATGCTATCCTACTACTTAGTATAGGATGCTAGTGTTCCATCAGTGGCCCTACACTCTTGTCTGTCTGCCATGCTATACTACTGGGCCGTGATCACTTTGGGAGGTGATCACGGGTATATACTATATACTTTATATACATGACACATGTGGTGACTAAAGTCGGGTCGGCTCATTGAGTACCCGCAAGTGATTTTGATGAGGGGGCTGAAAGGACAGGTGGCTCCTTCCCGGTAGAGGTGGGCCTGGGTTCCTGACGGCCCCCGGCTGTTACTTTGTGGCGGAGCGACAGGGCAGGTTGAGACCACCCAGGAGAGAGGTGGGCCTGGCCCTGGTCGGCGTCCGCGGTTACTTCAAATAACACGCTTAACGAGTTCTGGGTATTTGATCTGAGTCTGGCCATTTGGTCTATACGCACTAACCATCTACGCGGGAGTAGTTATGGGTATCCCGGCGTCGTGGTATCAGCCAAAGCTCTTCTTGACGTCAGCGACGGAGCGGCGCGCGCCGGATTGGACTGGAACGCCTGCTAGGCTAGGTCTGCTTCCGGCCGCGTACGCAACGTGCAGGTGTGCAATGGGCGATGGGCCCAGACCCCTGCGCGCATAGGATTTAGACCGGCGTGTTGACCTCTCTGTTGAGCCTAGGTGGGGCTGCGACGTGTTGATCTTACGAGGCCGGGCATGACCCAGGAAAGTGTGTCCGGCAAAATGGGATCGAGCGTGTTGGGTTATGTGGTGCACCCCTGCAGGGAAGTTTATCTATTCGAATAGTCGTGTCCCTCGGTAAAAGGACGACCCGGAGTTGTACCTTGACCTTATGACAACTAGAACTGGATACTTAATAAAACACACCCTTCCAAGTGCCAGATATAACCTGGTGATCACTTTCTAACAGGGTGACGAGGAGGGGATCGCTGGGTAGGATTATGCTATGCGACGCTACTTGGAGGACTTCAATCTACTCTCTTCTACATGCTGCAAGATGGAGATGGCCAGAAGCGTAATCTTCGACAGGACTAGCTATCCCCCTCTTATTCTGGCATTCTGCAGTTCAGTCCACTGATATGCCCCTTTACACATATACCCATGCATATGTAGTGTAGCTCCTTGCTTGCGAGTACTTTGGATGAGTACTCACGGTTGCTTTCCTTCCTCTTTTCCCCCTTTCCTTTCTACCTGGTTGCCGCAACCAGATGCTGGAGTCCAGGAGCTAGAGACCCCGAGGATGATTCTACGTGGAGTTCGGCTTCGAGGAATAGTTAGGAGGTCCTAGGCAGGAGGCCTTGCCTTTTCGATGGTTGCTACTTTTGTGCTAGCCTTCTTAAGGCAAACTTGTTTAACTTATGTCTGTACTCAGATATTGTTGCTTCCGCTGACTCGTCTATGATCGAGCACTTGTATTCGAGCCCTCGAGGCCCCTGGCTTGTATTATGATGCTTGTATGACTTATTTATGTTGTAGAGTTGTGTAGTGATATCTTCCTGTGAGTCCCTGATCTTGATCGTACACATTTGCGTGCATGATTAGTGTACGGTCAAATCGGGGGCGTCATAGTGGGACCCAATATGAGCATCCAGGTTCCGCTATTGGTTATTGACCGGAGACGTGTCTCGGTCATGTCTACATAGTTCTCGAACCCGTAGGGTCCGCCCGCTTAAAGTTCGATGACGGTTATATTATGAGTTTATATGTTTTGATGTACCGAAGGTAGTTCGGAGTCCCGGATGTGATCACGGACATGATGAGGAGTCTCGAAATGGTCGAGACGTAAAGATCGATATACTGGACGACTATGTTTGGACACTGGAATGGTTCCGGGAGGTTTCGGGCATATACCGGAGTACCGGGGGTTACCGGAACCCCCCCGGGGAAGCTATTGGGCCTTATGGGCCTTAGTGGAGAAGAGAGAGGGCAGCCAGGAGGTGGCGCGCGGCCCCCCTTGCCCCTATCCGAATTGGACAAGGGAAGGGGGCGGCGGTGAAGGAAATATGCCCTAGAGGCAATAATAAAGTATTATATATTTCCTTATATCATGATAAATGTTTATCATTCATGCTAGAATTGTATTAACCGGAAACATAATACATGTGTGAATACATAGACAAACAGAGTGTCACTAGTATGCCTCTGCTTGACTAGCTCGTTAATCAAAGATGGTTATGTTTCCTAGCCATAGACATGAGTTGTCATTTGATTAACGGGATCACCTCATTAGGAGAATGACGTGATTGACATGACCCATTACGTTAGCTTAGCACCCGATCGTTTAGTATGTTGCTATTGCTTTCTTCATGACTTATACATGTTCCTATGACTATGAGATTATGCAACTCCCGTTTACCAGAGGAACACTTTGTGTGCTACCAAACGTCACAACGTAACTGGGTGATTATAAAGGTGCTCTACAGGTGTCTCCAAAGGTACTTGTTGGGTTGGCGTATTTCGAGATTAGGATTTGTCACTCCGATTGTCGGAGAGGTATCTCTGGGCCCACTCGGTAATGCACATCACTATAAGCCTTGCAAGCATTGTGACTAATGAGTTAGTTGCGGGATGATGCATTACGGAACGAGTAAAGAGACTTGCCGGTAACGAGATTGAACTAGGTATCGAGATACCGACGATCGAATCTCGGGCAAGTAACATACCGATGACAAAGGGAACAACGTATGTTGTTATGCTGTCTGACCGATAAAGATCTTCGTAGAATATGTGGGAGCCAATATGGGCATCCAGGTCCCGCTATTGGTTATTGACCGGAGAGGTGTCTCGGTCATGTCTACATAGTTCTCGAACCCAAAGGGTCCGCACGCTTAAAGTTACGATGACAGTTTTATTATGAGTTTATATGTTTTGATGTACCGAAGGTTGTTCGGAGTCCCGGATGTGATCACGGACATGACGAGGAGTTTCGAAATGGTCGAGACGTAAAGATTGATATATTGGACGACTATATTCGGACACCGGAAGTGTTCCGGAGAAGTTTCGGATTAAACCGGAGTGCCGGAGGGTTACCGGAACCCCCCGGGGAAGTATTGGGCCTTAGTGGGCCTTGAGGGGAGAGAGAGGGCAGCAGCCAGGAGGTGGTGCGCCCCCTCCCAGGAGGAGTCCTAGTTGGACTAGGAGAGGGGGGCGCAGCCCCCTTTCCCTCTCCCTCTCCCTCTCTTTCCTTCCCCCCTTCTATTCCTAGTAGGACTAGGAAAGGGGAGTCCTATTCCTACTAGGAGGAGGACTCCCCCCCTCTCCTTGGCGCGCCCATAGGCAGCCGGCCTCCCCCTTGCTCCTTTATATACGGGGGCAGGGGGGCACCTCTAAACACACTTGATATACGATATTTTAGCCGTGTGCGGTGCCCCCCTCCACCAGATTACACCTCGATAATACCGTCGCGGAGCTTGGGCGAAGCCCTGCGTCGGTGGAACATCATCATCGTCACCACGCCGTCGTGCTGACGAAACTCTCCCTCAACACTCGGCTGGATCGGAGTTCGAGGGAAGTCATCGAGCTGAACGTGTGTAGAACTTCGGAGGTGCCGTGCGTTCGGTACTTGATCGGTCGGATCGTGAAGACGTACGACTACATCAACCGCGTTGTGATAACGCTTCCGCTGTCGGTCTACGAGGATACGTGGACAACACTCTCCCCTCTCGTTGCTATGCATCACCATGATCTTGCGTGTGCGTAGGAAATTTTTTGAAATTACTACGTTCCCCAACAGTGGCATCCGAGACTGGTTTTATGCGTTGATGCTATGCACGAGTAGAACACAAGTGAGTTGTGAGCGATATAAGTCATACTGCTTACCAGCATGTCATACTTTGGTTCAACGGTATTGTGAGATGAAGCGGCCCGGACCGACATTACGCGTACGCTTACGCGAGACTGGTTTCACCGTTCGGAGCACTCGTTGCTTAAAGGGGACTGGCGGGTGTCTGTCTCTCTCACTTTAGTTGAACCGAGTGTGGCTACGCCCGGTCCTTGCGAAGGTTAAAACAGCACCAACTTCACAAACTATCGTTGTGGTTTTGATGCGTAGGTAAGAACGGTTCTTGCTAAGCCCGTAGCAGCCACGTAAAATATGCAACAACAAAGTAGAGGTCGTCTAACTTGTTTTTGCAGGGCATGTTGTGATGTGATATGGTCAAGACATGATGTGATATAATGTGTTGTATGAGATGATCATGTTTTGTAACCGAGTTATCGGCAACTGGCAGGAGCCATATGGTTGTCGCTTTATTGTATGAGATGCAATCGCCATGTAATAGTTTTACTTTATCACTAAGCGGTAGCGATAGTCGTAAAAGCAATAAGTTGGCGAGACGACAACGATACTACGATGGAGATCAAGGTGTCGAGCCGGTGACGATGGTGATCATGATGGTGCTTCGGAGATGGAGATCACAAGCACGGTGCTTCAGAGATGGAGATCACAAGCACAAGATGATGATGGCCATATCATATCACTTATATTGATTGCATGTGATGTTAATCCTTTATGCATCTTATCTTGCTTTGATTGACGGTAGCATTATAAGATGATCTCTCACTAAAATTTCAAGATAAAAGTGTTCTCCCTGAGTATGCACCATTGCAAAAGTTCTTCGTGCTGAGACACCACGTGTTAATCGGGTGTGATAGGCTCTACGTTCAAATACAACGGGTGCAAAACAGTTGCACACGCGGAATACTCAGGTTAAACTTGACGAGCCTAGCATATGTACAGATATGGCCTCGGAACACAGAGACCGAAAGGTCGAGCGTGAATCATATAGTAGATATGATCAACATAGTGATGTTCACCATTGAAACAACTCCATCTCACATGTTAATCGGACATGGTTTAGTTGCTTTGGATCACGTAATCACTTAGATGATTAGAGAGATGTCTATCTAAGTGGGAGTTCTTAAGTAATATGATTAATTGAACTTAAATTTATCATGAACTTAGTACCTGATAGTATCTTGCTTGTCTATGTTAATTGTAGATATATGGCCCGTGCTGTTGTGCCGTTGAATTTTAATGCGTTCCTTGAGAAAGCTAAGTTGAAAGATGATGGTAGCAATTACACGGACTGGGTCCGTAACTTGAGGATTATCCTCATTGCTGCAAAGAAGAATTACGTCCTGAAAGCACCGCTAGGTGCCAGGCCTCCTGCAAGAGCTACGCCAGAAGTTATGAACGTCTGGCAAAGCAAAGCTGATGACTACTCAATAGTTCAGTGTGCCATGCTTTACGGCTTAGAACCGGGACTTCAACGACGTTTTGAACGTCATGGAGCATATGAGATGTTCCAGGAATTGAAGTTAATATTTCAAGCAAATGCCCGGATTGAGAGATATGAAGTCTCCAATAAGTTCTATAGCTGCAAGATGGAAGAGAATAGTTCTGTCAGTGAGCATATACTCAGAATGTCTGGGTATAATAATCACTTAATTCAACTGGGAGTTCAACTTCCGGATGATTGCGTCATTGACAGAATTCTTCAATCACTGCCACCAAGCTACAAGAGCTTCGTGATGAACTATAACATGCAAGGGATGGATAAGACGATTCCCGAGCTCTTCGCAATGCTAAAGGCAGCGGAGGTAGAAATCAAAAAGGAGCATCAAGTGTTGATGGTCAGTAAAACCACTAGTTTCAAGAAAAAGGGCAAAGGGAAGAAGAAAGGGAACTTCAAGAAGAATAGCAAGCAAGTTGCTGTTCAGGAGAAGAAATCCAAGTCTGGACCTAAGCCTGAAACTGAGTGCTTCTACTGTAAGCAGACTGGCCACTGGAAGCGGAACTGCCCCAAGTATTTGGCGGATAAGAAGGATGGCAAGGTTAACAAAGGTATATGTGATATACATGTTATTGATGTGTACCTTACTAATACTCGCAGTAGCACCTGGGTATTTGATACTGGTTCTGTTGCTAATATTTGCAACTCGAAACAGGGGCTACGGATTAAGCGAAGTTTGGCTAAGGACGAGGTGACGATGCGCGTGGGAAATGGTTCCAAAGTCGATGTGATCGTCGTCGGCACGCTACCTCTACATCTACCTTCGGGATTAGTTTTAGACCTAAATAATTGTTATTTGGTGCCAGCGTTGAGCATGAACATTATATCTGGATCTTGTTTAATGCGAGACGGTTATTCATTTAAATCAGAGAATAATGGTTGTTCTATTTATATGAATAATATCTTTTATGGTCATGCACCCTTGAAGAGTGGTCTATTTTTAATGAATCTCGATAGTAGTGATACACATATTCATAATGTTGAAGCCAAAAGATGCAGAGTTAATAATGACAGTGCAACTTATTTGTGGCACTGCCGTTTGGGTCATATCGGTGTAAAGCGCATGAAGAAACTCCATACTGATGGAATTTTGGAATCACTTGATTTTGAATCACTTGATTTTGAATCACTTGGTACTTGCGAACCGTGCCTTATGGGCAAGATGACCAAAACACCGTTCTCCGGAACTATGGAGAGAGCAACAGATTTGTTGGAAATCATACATACAGATGTATGTGGCCCGATGAATATTGAAGCTCGTGGCGGATATCATTATTTTCTCACCTTCACAGATGATTTGAGCAGATATGGGTATATCTACTTAATGAAACATAAGTCTGAAACATTTGAAAAGTTCAAAGAATTTCAGAGTGAAGTTGAAAATCATCGTAACAAGAAAATAAAATTCCTACGATCTGATCGTGGAGGGGAATATTTGAGTTACGAGTTTGGTCTACATTTGAAACAATGCGGAATAGTTTCGCAACTCACGCCACCCGGAACACCACAACGTAATGGTGTGTCTGAACGTCGTAATCATACTTTATTAGATATGGTGCGAACTATGATGTCTCTTACTGATTTACCGCTATCATTTTGGGGTTATGCTTTAGAGACAGCTGCATTCACTCTAAATAGGACACCATCGAAATCCGTTGAGACGACGCCTTTTGAACTATGGTTTGGCAAGAAACCAAAGTTGTCGTATCTTAAAGTTTGGGGTTGCGATGCTTATGTGAAGAAACTTCAACCTGATAAGCTCGAGCCTAAATCGGAGAAATGTGTCTTCATAGGATACCCAAAGGAGACCGTTGGGTACATCTTCTATCACAGATCCGAAGGCAAGATATTTGTTGCTAGAAATGGATCCTTTCTAGAGAAGGAGTTTCTCTCGAAAGATGTGAGTGGGAGGAAAGTAGAACTTGATGAGGTAACTGTACCTGCTCCCTTATTGGAAAGTAGATCATCGCAGAGATCAGTTTCTGCGACACCTACACCAAGTAGTGAGGAAGTTAATGATAATGATCATGAAACTTCAGATCAAGTTATTACTGAACTTCGTAGGTCAACTAGATCAAGATCCGCACCAGAGTGGTACGGTAATCCTGTTCTGGAGGTCATGTTACTAGACCATGGCGAACCTACGAACTATGAAGAAGCGATGGTGAGCCCAGATTCCGCAAAATGGCTTGAAGCCATGAAATCCGAGATGGGATCCATGTATGAGAAAAAAGTATGGACTTTGGTTGACTTGCCCGATGGTCGGCAAGCCATTGAAAATAAATGGATCTTCAAGAAGAAGACTGACGCTGATGGTAATGTTACTGTCTATAAAGCTCGACTTGTTGCGAAAGGTTTTCGACAAGTTCAAGGAATTGACTACGATGAGACCTTCTCACCCGTAGCGATGCTTAAGTCTGTCCGAATCATGTTAGCAATTGCCGCATTTTATGATTATGAAATTTGGCAAATGGATGTCAAAACTGCGTTCCTGAATGGATTTCTAGAAGAAGAGTTGTATATGATGCAACCGGAAGGTTTTGTCGATCCAAAGGGAGCTAACAAAGTGTGCAAGCTCCAGCGATCCATTTATGGACTGGTGCAAGCCTCTCGGAGTTGGAATAAACGCTTTGATAGTGTGATCAAAGCATTTGGTTTTATACAGACTTTTGGAGAAGCCTGTATTTACAAGAAAGTGAGTGGGAGCTCGATAGCATTTCTGATATTATATGTGGATGACATATTACTGATTGGAAATGATATAGAATTTCTGGATAGCATAAAGGGATACTTGAATAAGAGTTTTTCAATAAAAGACCTCGGTGAAGCTGCATATATATTAGGCATTAAGATCTATAGAGATAGATCAAGACGCTTAATTGGACTTTCACAAAGCACATACCTTGACAAAGTTTTGAAGAAGTTCAAAATGGATCAAGCAAAGAAAGGGTTCTTGCCTGTACTACAAGGTGTGAGATTGAGTAAGACTCAATGCCCGACCACTGCAGAAGATAGAGAGAAAATGAAAGATGTTCCCTATGCTTCAGCCATAGGCTCTATCATGTATGCAATGTTGTGTACCAGACCTGATGTGTCCCTAGCTATAAGTTTAGCAGGGAGGTACCAAAGTAATCCAGGAGTGGATCACTGGACAGCGGTCAAGAACATCCTGAAATACCTGAAAAGGACTAAGGATATGTTTCTCGTATATGGAGGTGACAAAGAGCTCATCGTAAGGGGTTACGTTGATGCAAGCTTTGACACTGATCCGGATGATTCGAAATCGCAAACCGGATACGTATTTACATTGAACGGTGGAGCTGTCAGTTGGTGCAGTTCCAAGCAAAGTGTCGTGGCGGGATCTACGTGTGAAGCGGAAAACATAGCTGCTTCGGAAGCAGCGAATGAAGGAGTCTGGATGAAGGAGTTCATATCCGATCTAGGTGTCATACCTAGTACATCGGGACCAATGAAAATCTTTTGTGATAATACTGGTGCAATTGCCTTAGCAAAGGAATCCAGATTTCACAAGAGAACCAAGCACATCAGAAGACGCTTCAATTCCATCCGGGATTTAGTCCAGGTGGGAGACATAGAAATTTGCAAGATACATACGGATCTGAATGTAGCAGATCCGTTGACTAAGCCTCTTCGACGAGCAAAACATGATCAGCACCAAGACTCCATGGGTGTAAGAATCATTACTATGTAATCTAGATTATTGACTCTAGTGCAACTGGGAGGCTGAAGGAAATATGCCCTAGAGGCAATAATAAAGTATTATATATTTTCTTATATCATGATAAATGTTTATCATTCATGCTAGAATTGTATTAACCGGAAACATAATACATGTGTGAATACATAGACAAACAGAGTGTCACTAGTATGCCTCTGCTTGACTAGCTCGTTAATCAAAGATGGTTATGTTTCCTAGCCATAGACATGAGTTGTCATTTGATTAACGGGATCACCTCATTAGGAGAATGACGTGATTGACATGACCCATTACGTTAGCTTGGCACCCGATCGTTTAGTATGTTGCTATTGCTTTCTTCATGACTTATACATGTTCCTATGACTATGAGATTATGCAACTCCCGTTTACCGGAGGAACACTTTGTGTGCTACCAAACGTCACAACGTAACTAGGTGATTATAAAGGTGCTCTACAGGTGTCTCCAAAGGTACTTGTTGGGTTGGCGTATTTCGAGATTAGGATTTGTCACTCCGATTGTCGGAGAGGTATCTCTGGGCCCACTCGGTAATGCACATCACTATAAGCCTTGCAAGCATTGTGACTAATGAGTTAGTTGCGGGATGATGCATTACGGAACGAGTAAAGAGACTTGCCGGTAACGAGATTGAACTAGGTATCGAGATACCGACGATCGAATCTCGGGCAAGTAACATACCGATGACAAAGGGAACAACGTATGTTGTTATGCTGTCTGACCGATAAAGATCTTCGTAGAATATGTGGGAGCCAATATGGGCATCCAGGTCCCGCTATTGGTTATTGACCGGAGAGGTGTCTCGGTCATGTCTACATAGTTCTCGAACCCAAAGGGTCCGCACGCTTAAAGTTACGATGACAGTTTTATTATGAGTTTATATGTTTTGATGTACCGAAGGTTGTTCAGAGTCCCGGATGTGACCACGGACATGACGAGGAGTCTCGAAATGGTCGAGACGTAAAGATTGATATATTGGACGACTATATTCGGACACCGGAAGTGTTCCGGAGAAGTTTCGGATTAAACCGGAGTGCCGGAGGGTTACCGGAACCCCCCGGGGAAGTATTGGGCCTTAGTGGGCCTTGAGGGGAGAGAGAGGGCAGCAGCCAGGAGGTGGTGCGCCCCCTCCCAGGGGGAGTCCTAGTTGGACTAGGAGAGGGGGGCGCAGCCCCCTTTCCCTCTCCCTCTCCCTCTCTTTCCTTCCCCCTTCTTTTCCTAGTAGGACTAGGAAAGGGGAGTCCTACTCCTACTAGGAGGAGGACTCCCCCCCTCTCCTTGGCGCGCCCATAGGCAGCCGGCCTCCCCCTTGCTCCTTTATATACGGGGGCAGGGGGGCACCTCTAAACACACTTGATATACGATATTTTAGCCGTGTGCGGTGCCCCCCTCCACCAGATTACACCTCGATAATACCGTCGCGGAGCTTAGGCGAAGCCCTGCGTCGGTGGAACATCATCATCGTCACCACGCCGTCGTGCTGACGAAACTCTCCCTCAACACTCGGCTGGATCGGAGTTCGAGGGAAGTCATCGAGCTGAACGTGTGTAGAACTTCGGAGGTGCCGTGCGTTCGGTACTTGATCGGTCGGATCGTGAAGACGTACGACTACATCAACCGCGTTGTGATAACGCTTCCGCTGTCGGTCTACGAGGGTACGTGGACAACACTCTCCCCTCTCGTTGCTATGCATCACCATGATCTTGCGTGTGCGTAGGATTTTTTTTGAAATTACTACGTTCCCCAACAGGCGGCCCCCCTCTCCTTCCTTCTCTCCACCTCCTCCTTCCCCCTTCTCCTTCTTGGAATAAGAAAGGGGGGACAAACCTACTAGGAGTAGGATTGCCCCCCTAGGGCGCGCCTCTCCCCTTGGCCGGCCCTCTCCTCCTCCCCCCCTTTATATACGGAGGAGGGGGCACCCCATAGACACAACAATTGATCTCTTGATCTCTTAGCCGTGTGCGGTGCCCCCTCCACCATAATCCACCGCGATCATATCGTAGCGGTGCTTAGGCGAAGCCCTGCGTCGGTAGCATCATCATCACCGTCATCACGCCGTCGTGCTGACAGAACTCTCCCTCGAAGCTCTGCTGGATTGGAGTTCATGGGACGTCATCAAGCTGAACGTGTGCTGAACTCGGAGGTGTCGTGCGTTCGGTACTTGGATCGGTCGGATCGTGAAGACGTACGACTACATCAACCGCGTTGTGCTAACGCTTCCGCTTTCGGTCTACGAGGGTACGTGGACACACTCTCCCCTCTCGTTGCTGTGCATCACCATGATCCTGTGTGTGCGTAGGAAATTTTTGAAATTACTACGTTCCCCAACAGTGGCATCCGAGCCTGGTTTTATGCGTAGATGTTATATGCACGAGTAGAACACAAGTGAGTTGTGGGCGATACAAGTCATACTTCTTACCAGCATGTCATACTTTGGTTCGGCGCTATTGTTGGATGAAGTGGCCCGGACCGACATTACGCGTACGCTTACGCGAGACTGGTTCTACCGACGTGCTTTGCACACAGGTGGCTGGCGGGTGTTAGTTTCTCCAACTTTAGTTGAACCGAGTATGGCTACGCCCGGTCCTTGAGAAGGTTAAAACAGCACTAACTTGACGAACTATCGTTGTGGTTTTGATGCGTAGGTAAGAACGGTTCTTGCTCAACCCGTAGCAGCCACGTAAAACTTGCAACAACAAAGTAGAGGACGTGTAACTTGTTTTTGCAGGGCATGTTGTGATGTGATATGGTCAAGACATGATATATATTTTATTGTATGAGATGATCATGTTTTGTAACCGAGTTATCGGCAACTGGCAGGAGCCATATGCTTGTCGCTTTATTGTATGCAATGCAATCGCCCTGTAATTGCTTTACTTTATCACTAAGCGGTAGCGATAGTTGTAGAAGCAATAGTTGGCGAGACGACAACGATGCTACGATGGAGATCAAGGTATCGCGCCGGTGACGATGGTGATCATGACGGTGCTTCGAAGATGGAGATCACAAGCACAAGATGATGATGGCCTTATCATTATCACTTATATTGATTGCATGTGATATTAGATCGATGGTAGCATTATAAGATGATCTCTCACTAAATTTCAAGGTATAAGTGTTCTCCCTGAGTATGCACCGTTGCGAAAGTTCTTCGTGCTGAGACACCACGTGATGATCGGGTGTGATAGGCTCTACGTTCAAATACAACGGGTGCAAGATAGTTTTGCACATGCGGAATACTCAGGTTAAACTTGACGAGCCTAGCATATGCAGATATGGCCTTGGAACACTGAGACCAAAAGGTCGAGCGTGAATGATATAGTAGATATGATCAACATAGTGATATTCACCATTGAAAACTACTCCATCTCATGTGATGATCGGACATGGTTTAGTTGATTTGGATCACGTGATCACTTAGATGATTAGAGGGATGTCTATCTAAGTGGGAGTTCTTAAGTAATATGATTAAATTGAACTTAAATTTATCATGAAATTAGTCCTGATAGTATTGGCATATATATGTTGTAGATCAATAGCTCGCGTTTAGCTCCCCTGTTTTATTTTGATATGTTCCTAGAGAAAACTAAGTTGAAAGATGTTAGTAGCAATGATGCGGACTTGGTCCGTGATCTGAGGATTAACCTCATTGCTGCACAGAAGTATTATGTCCTTAATGCATCGCTAGGTGACAGAACTATTGCAGGAGCAGATGCAGACGTTATGAACGTTTGACAAAAGCTCGGTATGATGACTACTTGATAGTTTAGTGCACCATGCCTTACGGCTTAGAATCGGGGCTTCAAAGACGTTTTTGAAACGCCACAGAGCATATGAGATGTTCCAAGAGTTGAAATTGGTATTTCATACTCATGCCCGTATCGAGAGGTATGAGACCTCTGACAGTACTTTGCCTACAAGATGGAGGAGAATAGCTCAACCAGTGAGCATGTGCTCAGATTGTCTGGGTACTACAATTGCTTGAATCAAGTGGGAGTTAATCTTCCAGATAAGATAGTAATTGACAAAGTTCTCTAGTCACTATCACCAAGTTACTAGAACTTGGTGATGAACTGTAATATGCAAGGGATGACAAAAACAATTCCCAAGCTCTTCGCGATGCTAAAATCGGCGAAGGTAGAAATCAAGAAAAACATCAAGTGTTGATGGTTGACAAGACCACTAGTTTCAAGAAAAAGCGTAAAGGGAAGAAAGGGAACTTCAAGAAGAACGGCAAGTAAGTTGCTACTCAAGTGAAGAAGCCCAAGTCTGGACCTAAGCCTGAGACTAAGTGCTTCTACTGCAAAGGGACTGGTCACTGGAAGCGGAAACTACCCCAAGTAATTGGCGGATAAGAAGGATGGCAAAGTGAACAAAGGTATATTTGATATACATGTTATTGATGTGTACTTTACTAGTGTTTATAGCAACCCCTCGGTATTTGATACTGGTTCAGTTGCTAAAAGTAGTAACTCGAAACGGAAGTTGCAGAATGAACAGAAACTAGTTAAGGGTGAAGTGACGATGTGTGTTGGAAGTAGTTCCAAGATTGATATGATCATCATCGCACACTCCCTATACTTTCGGGATTAGTGTTGAACCTAAATAAATGTTATTTGGTGCTTGCGTTAAGCATGAATATGATTTGATCATGTTTATTGCAATACGGTTATTCATTTAAAGTCAAAGAATAATTGTTGTTCTGTTTACATGAATAAAACCTTCAATGGTCATACACCCAAGGTGAATGGTTTATTGAATCTTGGTCGTAGTGATACACATATTCATAATATTGAAGCCAAAAGATGCAAAGTTAATAATGATAGTGCAACTTATTTGTGGAACTGCCGTTTAGGTCATATTGGTGTAAAGCGCATGAAGAAAATCCATGCAGATGGGCTTTTGGAATCACTTGATTATGAATCAGTTGATGCTTGCGAACCATGCCTCATGGGCAAGATGACTAAGACTCCGTTCTCCGGAACAATGGAGCGAGCTACTGACTTATTGAAATAATACATACTAATGTATGCGATCTGATGAGTGTTGAGGCTCATGGCGGGTATCATTATTTTCTGACCTTCACAGATGATTTGAGCAGACATGGGTATATCTTCTTGATGAAACATAAGTCTGAAACATTTGAAAAGTTCAAAAGAATTTCAGAGTGAAGTGTAAAATCATCGTAACAAGAAAATAAAGTTTCTACGATCTGATCGCGGAGACGGATATTTGAGTTACGAGTTTGGTCTTCATTTGAAACAATGTGAAATAGTTTCGCAACTCACGCCACCTGGAACACCACAGCGTAATGGTCTGTCCGAACATCGTAACCGCACTTTATTAGATATGGTGCGATCTATGATGTCTCTTACCGATTTACCACTATCGTTTTGGGGTTATGCATTAGAGACAGCTGCATTCACGTTAAAAAGGGCACCATCTAAATCCGTTGAGACGACACCAAATGAACTGCGTTTTAGCAAGAAACCTAAGATGTCGTTTCTTAAAGTTTGGGGTTGCAATGCTTATGTGAAAAAGGTTTCATCCTGATAAGCTCAAACCCAAATCGGACAAGTGCGTCTTCATAGGATACCCAAAATGTTGGGTACACCTTCTACCACAGATCCAAAGGCAAGATCTTTGTTGCTAAGAATGGATCCTTTCTAGAGAAGGAGTTTCTCTCGAAAGAAGTGAGTGGGAGGAAAGTAGAACTTGATGAGGTAATTGTACCTTTTCTTCAATTGAAAAGTAGCTCATCACTGAAATCAGTTCCAGTGACGCCTACACGAATTAGTGAGGAAGTTAATGATGATGATCATGAAACTTCAGTTTCTACCGAACCTCGTAGGTCAACCAGAGTAAGATCCGCACCAGAGTGGTACGGTAATCCTGTTCTGGAGGTCATTTTACTTGACCATGATGAACCTACGAACTATGAGGAAGCGATGATGAGCCCAGATTCCGCGAAATGGCTTGAGGCCATGAAATCTGAGATGGGATCCATGTATGAGAACAAAGTGTGGACTTTGGTTGACTTGCCCGATGATCGGCAAGCCATTGAGAATAAATGGATCTTCAAGAGGAATACGAACGCTAATAGTAGTGTTACTATCTACAAAGCTCGAATTGTCGCAAAAAGGTTTTCGACAAGTTCAAGGTGTTGACTACGATGAGATTTCCTCACTCATAGCGATGCTTAAGTATGTCTGAATCATGTTAGCAAATTGCCGCATTTTATGAAATCTGGCAAATGGATAAACAATACTGCATTCCTTAATGGATTTATTAAAGAAGAGTTGTATATGATACAACCAGAAGGTTTTGTCAATCCTAAAGGTGCTAACAAAATATGCAAGCTCCAACGATCCATCGATGGACTGGTGCAAGCATCTCGGAGTTGGAATATACGCTTTGATAAGTTGATCAAAGCATATAGTTTTAATACAGACTTGCGGTGAAGCCTGTATTTACAAGAAAGTGAGTGGGAGCGCTACAACATTTCTGATAAGTATATGTGAATGACATATTGTTGATAGGAAATAATGTAGAATTATTCTGCAAAGAATAAAGGAGTGTTTGAAAGGAGTTTTTCAAAGAATGACCTCGGTGAAGCTGCTTACATATTGAGCATCAAGATCTATAGAGCTAGATCAAGACGCTTGATAAGTTTTTTCAATGAGTACATACCTTGACAAGATTTTGAAGTAGTTCAAAATGGAACAGTCAAAGAAAGAGTTCTTGCATGTGTTACAAGGTGTGAAATTCAGTGAGACTCAAAGCCCGACCATGGCAGAAGATAGAAAGAGAATGAAAGTCATTCCCTATGCCTCAGCCATAGGTTCTATAAAGTATGCCATGCTGTGTACCAGACCTATTGTATACCCTACACTGATTTTGGCAAGGGAGTACAATAGTGATCTAGGAGTAGATCACTGGACAGCGGTCAAAATTATCCTTAGTGGAATAAGGAAATATTTCTCGGTTATGAAGGTGATAAAGAGTTCATCGTAAAGAGTTACGTCGATGCAAGCTTTGACACCGATCTGGATGACTCTAAGTCTCGATCTAGATACATATTGAAAGTGGGAGCTATTAGCTAGAGTAGCTCCGTGCAGAGCATTGTAGACATAGAAATTTGCAAAATACTTACGGATCTGAATGTGACAGACCCGTTGACTAAAATTATCACACAAGCAAAACATGATCACACCTTAGTACTCTTTGGGTGTTAATCACATAGCGATGTGAACTAAATTACTGACTCTAGTAAACCCTTTGGGTGTTGGTCACATGTCGATGTGAACTATGGGTGGTAACCACATAAAGATGTGAACTATTGATGTTAAATCACATGGCGATGTGAACTAGATTATTGACTCTAGTGCAAGTGGGAGTTTGAAGGAAATATGCCCTAAAGGCAATAATAAAGTTATTATTTATTTCCTTATTTCATGATAAATGTTTATTATTCATGCTAGAATTGTATTAACCGAAAACATGATACATGTGTCAATACATAGACAAAACAGAATGTCACTAGTATGCCTCTACTTGACTAGCTCGTTGAATCAAAGATGGTTAAGTTTCCTAGCCATAGACATGAGTTGTCATTTGATTAACGGGATCACATCATTAGGAGAATGATGTGATTGACTTGACCCATTCCGTTAGCTTAGCACTTGATCGTTTAGTATTCTGCTATTGCTTCCTTCATGTGTCTCTGAGATTATGCAACTCCCGTTTACCGGAGGAACACTTTCTGTGCTACCCAACGTCACAACGTAAATGGGTGATTATAAAGGTGCTCTACAGGTGTCTCTGAAGGTACTTGTTGGGTTGGCGTATTTCGAGATTAGGATTTGTCACTCCGATTGTCGGTGAGGTATCTCTGGGCCCACTCGGTAATGCACATCACTATAAGCCTTGCAAGCATTGTAACTAATGAGTTAGCTGCGGGATGATGTATTAGGGAACAAGTAAAGAGACTTGCCGGTAACGAGATTGAACTAGGTATTGAGATACTGACGATCGAATCTCGGGCAAGTAACATACCGATGACAAAGGGAACAACGTATGTTGTTATGCGGTTTGACCGATAAAGATCTTCGCAGAATATGTGGGACCCAATATGAGCATCCAGGTTCCGCTATTGGTTATTGACCGGAGACGTGTCTCGGTCATGTCTACATAGTTCTCGAACCCGTAGGGTCCGCACGCTTAAAGTTCGATGACGGTTATATTATGAGTTTATATGTTTTGATGTACCGAAGGTAGTTCGGAGTCCCGGATGTGATCACGGACATGATGAGGAGTCTCGAAATGGTCGAGACGTAAAGATCGATATACTGGATGACTATGTTTGGACACCGGAATGGTTTCGGGAGGTTTCGGGCATATACCGGAGTACCGGGGGTTACCGGAGCCCCCCGGGGAAGCTATTGGGCCTTATGGGCCTTAGTGGAGAAGAGAGAGGGCAGCCAGGAGGTGGCACGCATCCCCCCTTGCCCCAGTCTGAATTGGACAAGGGAAGGGGGCGGCGGCCCCCCTCTCCTTCCTTTTCTCCACCTCCTCCTTCCCCCTTCTCCTTCTTGGAATAGGAAAGGGGGGACAAACCACCTTGGAGTAGGATTGGCCCCCCTAGGGCGCGCCTCTCCCCTTGGCCGGCCCTCTCCTCCCCCCCTTTATATACGGAGGAGGGGGCACCCCATAGACACCACAATTGATCTCTTGATCTCTTAGCCGTGTGCGGTGCCCCCCTCCACCATAATCCACCTCAATCATATCGTAGCGGTGCTTAGGCGAAGCCCTGCGTCGGTAGCATCATCATCACCGTCATCACGCCGTCGTGTTGACGAACTCTCCCTCGAAGCTCTGCTGGATCGGAGTTCGTGGGACGTCATCGAGCTGAACGTGTGCTGAACTTGGAGGTGCCGTGCGTTCGGTACTTGGATCGGTCGGATCATGAAGACGTACGACTACATCAACCGCGTTGTGCTAACGCTTCCGCTTTTGGTCTACGAGGGTACGTGGACACACTCTCCCCTCTCGTTGCTATGCATCACCATGATCTTGTGTGTGCGTAGGAAATTTTTGAAATTACTACGTTGCCCAGCAAAATCATCGTGAAAGTTTTATTCCGTTTGGACTCCGTTTGGTATTCCTTTTCTGCGAAACTCTAAAACAAGGAAAAAACAGGAACTGTCACTGGGCTCTAGGTTAATAGGTTAGTCCCGAAAATAATATAAAATAGCATATTAATGCATATAAAACATCCAAAACAGATAATATAATAGCATGGAACAGTAAAAAATTATAGATATGTTGGAGATGTATCAAGTTCCCGAAAAAATTTGTCGTGCGAGAAGAAGCACATGCTATGCCAGCCATGCCAGAGTCGGAATCCTCATCGGATTCGTCAGCTTCTTCAAAGGCAGACGATTCTTCTTCATCAGAATCCATCTCCTTGCCGATGTACGCCTTGGCCTTGCGAGAGTTATTCTTGCGGTTGGAGGAGGACTTGGAAGGGTTCCTTGAGGAAGATCTTAACGAAGATTTTGATGTGGATTTGTCCTTCTTCTTGAAGAATTTCTTCGTTTTCTTCTCATCATCGGAGTCGTAGTTCTTGCTCTTTATTTTTCCTTGGTAGTTGCCAGAATCATATCTTCCACTTGCACGGTTTCCAGCTTCCCAGAGAGGGCAATCCAAAATGAAGTGTCCAGGCTTTTTGCACTTGAAGCAGGTGTATTCTCCAGTGGGTTTTGATGAAGATTTTCACCCGCCAGAATTGCTTGAACTTTGATTCTGAAACTGGCTCTTCCTGTGAAGTCTCTGGAACTTTTTGTGATTAGTGCAAGATCTTTGCTGAGCCTTTCTGGATCATCTGAATCTTCTTCGACATTTCCATTTGAGGAAGAATCAGTTGCATCCTTGAGGGCATGAGTTTTGTGCTAACTCGACCCGTAGAGATCTCTTTTATTTTCTTCTTGTTACTCGTGGGTGTTCAGTCTTTCCATGATATCAGCAGAGTCGAGGATTTTGAAATCAGCTCGTTCAAGAATCATCAAGACAAGGGTGTCGAATTAACTTTCAAGTGATCGAGGTAGTTTCTTCACAACTTCATGGTTAGTGATGTCTTTGGCGCCGAGACCTTGAAGCTCATTTGCTATGTCACTGAGACGGTAAAAGGTTTGCTGACAGCTTTCATTTCCAATGTGCTTGAAGCGATTTAATTTCGGCCGAAGTGTATCGATTTGAGCTTCTTTCTGAGTTGAAACTCCTTCATTGATCTTCTCGAGGACGTGCCACAAATCCTTCGCGGTTTCACACTGGCGATACCGAAGAAATTGCGCTCGAGAGAGATGGAAACCAATTTCATCTTTGGCTTGAGCATCCATCTGAATGAGTTTCTTCTCTTCGTCAGTGGGGGCTTGAGGTATAGCAACGGTGAACCCCAACTGTACCACATTCCACATGTCATCATCTATCGGTCACAGAGGGATCTTCATCTTATCCTTCCAGAAGGGATAGTCCGTCCCATCGAAGATGGGCATCTTGAGATGCGACTTGTAGCTCACTGAAGACATACTAAACTCCAAAGTCGTTAGACTAAAATGAGCAGAGCCAAGGAGTACCTTGCTCTGATACTAATTGTAGGAACGAAGTACGTATACCAGAGGGGGTGAATGGGAGTTTTAAATTTTCTTCGAAAAACTCAAAACACTCCGAACCCGGCAGCAAAAACAAATGAAAACGAACTACAACAAGCTAAAAACTAAGTATCGAATGAAATACAACATGCATCGAAACAAAACACATGATGGAAAACATGTCGAATGGAAACACGGGTAACAGAGATAACCAGTGGTGCTCGACGGCGACAGGGAATTTGTTCGACTAGTTCGTGCTTCTGCACAAGGACTATGTCTGGTTGGAGGGGTTGTGACTTAACATGGAAGATAAACTCTCTTCACCCTATTCTCCTCGACAATCGATTCGTCAACTGATGCCGATTACTAGTGGTAGATACTTGAAGGCGATCTCCAAATCTTTATACACTTCTTCTTCGACAAACACAGTCACTCTTGGTCTCTAAAGAAATTGATACCTAACCGTCTAGAGAGTTTGCAGCTCCCAAGAGTATTAGGCGGAGCGTACTAGACTTAGATTCGAGTGATGCTGAACCACTATCTAATTCTTCGGCTCTAGGGGTTTTCTCTCCGTGGATTTTAAACTCAAATCGCTCAGAGAGTGGGTTGCTCAACAATCTTCTTAGAACCAAACGGAGCTGCCACCGGACAAAGCCGGCGTGAGGTGGCTATTTATAGCTGCAGCCTTCCCAGATGGGAAATCACCATTTTGGACACGTGGTCCAGCCAATAGCCATGTTCACAACGGTCGGGGAGCAACGGTAACATTACTTGAGGAACAGGAAATGCTAACTCCTCGGTCGGAGGCATATCTCTCGCAGCTAAGAAGATCACAGTCTCTTGCTGGCAAGTATTTGCTCAGAACACAAAGAGATTTCTCTCACAACTTTCATAGGATTTGGATTTAGCATCAGAGAATCAAAGTTTCGAACACTATACCCCTCTTAATAGTACGGTGGTCCTATGACTCAATAAAAAGAAGAAAAACAACAAAACAAATGCTACGTCTTCACTTCGTCTTCATTATCCTCGGACGCAGTCATTTTCTTCGGACAGACACCGAACCAATTGCTTCTCGTTAGCAATTTTTAGGGGTCACTCTTGTTAACATCATGTTTGGTGATAACCTTCCCTGCAACACAGGGAGATTATCTTCATTGTTTGCATCAAACTCCTCGATATCGCAGGGACCTGTTACTCTATCTGCACTAGCAAACACATAAGTCCCATACTGTTTATGTCAACAAACTCCAAAACATAAGGGGGCTATCATTGCACCAACAAAACCAACTCAAAAAGTGGTAAATTTTGAGCATGGGGCTCCCAATAGTGTCTATTGGAAAAGGTTTGAAGTCGAAATGATTAAAAAAATGAGTTGTGTGTGTAAGGAGACAGCTCTCTTTTGAAAATCGTACACTTGGTGGGAGAGTGGCCGGTTTTGTACACGACATGTATGAAGTTCTTGCTGCAACACTCTCAAAGTTTTACCACGCCCTACAGGTGTCCAATGAAGACACTATGCAAAGTTTCATCCCTTTCTGATCTCGTTTGCACGCTCAATGTTTTTTGCCATTTTTAGTTGCCAGAAAATCAATTAATGCCGTGAAAATAGCAAAGCAACTAAAAAAGTGGTAAATTTTGAGCATGGGGCTTCCAATAGTGTCTATTACTCATGGATAAAGTTTGAAGTAGAAATGATTTCAAAAAATGAGTTGTGTGCGTAAGGCGGCAGCTCTCATTCAAAACGCTTACATTTGGTGGGAGAGTGTTCGGTTTTGTACAGGACGTTCATCAAGTTCTTGCCGCAATGCTCTCAGATTTTAGCACACCCTACAGGTGCCCAATGAAGACACCGTGCAAAGTTACACCCCTTTCCTACCTCGTTTGCACACCCAATGTTTTTTTGCCCATTTTATTTGCTAGAAAATCAATTAATGCCGCAAAAATAGTAAACCAACTCAAAAAGTGGTAAATTTTGAGCATGGCGCTTACAATATATAGTGTCTATTACTCATGGAAAAAGTTTTAAGTCCAAATGATTTAAAAAATGAGTTGTGTGTATAGGGCGGTGGTTCTCGTTCGAAATTCCTACACTTGGTGGGAGAGTGTCCGGTACAGGTGTCCAATGAAGACACCGTGCAAAGTTTCATCCATTTCACGCTTAAAGTTTTGTCCTTTTTAGTTGCCAGAAAATCAATTAATGCCACAAAAATAGCGAACCAAGTCAAAAGGTATTAAATTTTGAGCACGGGTCTCTGGATGTTGTGTACTAATAATGTGGCGGGCGCTATTTTTGATTTTATGCATTATGACTCATAATTGTCACACTAAATTTTAGCACATGCAACAAATGGATTTCGGACAACCATCTTCTTTGGACACCGCCACTAAGCGTTGTAAAAAGGGCAAAACTAGAAAGAAGAAATCGGCCAATGAACGTTCCGCCGATAAGGCACCAAAAGAACATGTGGTGAATGTTTCAGCCGGTTGGCTCGTATGGCGAATGTTTCAGCCCGGTCAACCGATGTTACCACCAGACAAGTTGAGCGCACTCAGCATCGAAACTCAACTTCTACACAGTGACGTGGTTGCTAGGTCAGGAAAGGGTGAGATTTATTACACCGCCAATGTTACAAATGGTCTTGGATTTGTCGACGCGTTCTCTACTGATAAAATATATCTCGGGTTTGAGTATGTGGTCAACAATAATATTTTCTACGTGGACGTAGTCGGGGCATACTTTATGAGGCTTTGGTCGCTCTGGCATGCTCCCCTGTCATCGTCGTCCGAGCCGTTGTTATCGTCGTCGTCGGGCTTCGGGCAGCGAAAGGGTGCGGCGTCGCGGCAGGGCCTTCTGGTATCCGCCTGACGCTCGCGGATGCTCCGCTCGGCTTCCTCCTGCGTCGGGCGTAGTGCAGCCACGGCCACCAACGACGTGGGCGGGGGGAGAGGGCGGTGGGCCTTGGAGGAGGCGGCATTGGTGGTGGCGATCTCATCGAGAGACGACTCTTCACCATACTTGATCTCGCCGAGAAACGACTCTTCGCCATACTTGGCCATCTCCCCGTCGAGGCGGCAGAGACAGCGCTTGCTCGTCTTCACCGTCATTATGAAGTGGTGCTTGGCCCATGTGTACGCCAGGTTCGGGTCCGCCGCGATGAGTGGTGGCGGGACGTTGGAGTTCGAAAAACCGACCGGCGCGCCGCGTTGCGCCTGTCCCGACGGCGCTGCTCGCTATCCGCGTACTCCTGCGCCGTTAGGGCGCTCCGGTACGAAGAGTTGTTGTCGCCGCGGAGGGAGTGGTGAATGTGATCGCATGCCTTGCGGCGATCGCATGAGGGTAGGGAAGCAGCAGTCGGCGTTCCTCCTTGACGTGGCGGGCGGCGGAGAACGCCGCTCCTCTTCATGCGGCAGGGCAGCGAAGAGAGCCGCTCCTCCTTGGTGCGCCGGGGTAGTGAGAGGGGCTCCTTCTTGGTGCGGCATCCAATTTGTACGCCGCGTTTGCGCGGGGGGGAGAGCGGAGGGGAGGAGGGCTCCGGCCTTCACATAGAGGAGTGGCTCCGGTGGCGCCACAGGGCCGTTGACATGGAGGAGGGAGCGAAGGAGCATCACCTCCATCTGATGCTTGTACTCCTCGTCCGTGACCGCCCACACCAGCATGGACTGCTACTGCAGCGGCAGGTCCTCCTTATCGCCAAAGGAGATGACGATCTCCACCATCTGTGAGGAGCCGCCCGTCGATGAGGACGACGACATCGGAGGTCGAGGGACGCGTCGCCAAGATCCTCTGGAGCAGCCTGCTGGTCCGGAGCCTTCGCCTGCGGGCGCTGAGGCCCACGACTTGCCCATCATCAGACCGCCAGAGTTATCGAGGAAGAAGGGGGGAGGAGGATGCATGTGCGAAGCGATGCGGTGAGTGCGATGTGGACGGTGCCGGAGCACGGCTTATAAATCTATGGCCATGCCATGCGAACGCATGGTCAACTGCTTCAATGCGGCGCGGTGGCCGGAGTTGGTTCCTCAGGAGGCTACGCCCGCATTAAAGCAGCGGCTCCAGAGAGGTCGTGTCGATCAACGCCGCCTTCCCGTCCTCACATCACACGGCATCAGTGCCGGCCACTGCGTTCTCTTGGTCGGCATTGATGTGGCACAGTAAGCAACGCGTGCATCGGAAGAAAAAGCTGGTGAAGCAGGTGGGGTTATTTGGTGGGCCAGTGTAGTCAGGAGCGGGCGTGGCAGCGATCTCGAAGCGCAAAGCCCCCCCCCCCCCCCCCCCCCTCCACTTTGTCTCCGATTTGCAGGATAAAGCACGTCCGGACTGCCGGTGGACCAATACATGCCCACGTTGAATGACACAACAGTACAACACGGCCAGACCGCGCGGTCCGCGATCCAGACGTATGTGGACGATTTGAGGGTCCAACGTTGAAGATGCTCTTATCAGGTCATCTATCTTTAGTAATGGACTTACGGTGTCCCCCATTCAGTGTGCTCATAATAGCTAGCTCTGAACACATATCTCTAAGTAGTACAACTATGTCTCCCAAAAAAAAGGTAGTACAGCGACTAGCTAGTTAATTACTACTACTACTAGTATAATACATGTGATGTGATGACAGCAACTTGCTGAATTTGGGATTACAACTAGTGGTACGAGTCCTGACCCACAGCCGCCACGAGTTTGTCGTACATGCTCTGTGTATAAAACTACATATACCATGCATATAAAACTACATATATATACTTGGATAACCGATGTTTGCAACCATACACGACTGCCTAGGGACGTACTACACGCACGAATCTACTTACGTTTTCTTTTTCTTTTCTTTTTTGCGGGAGCCTACCAACTTACGTTATATGTGTACTTTGAGATAGCAACTTACGTTATATGTGTACTTTAATACGAATAGATGTTGGTGGGTAGCTAGGGAGAGCTTATCTAACGATACATGAAACATCTCACGCAATAATACTAGCTGCCCACTGATACCTTTCACACAATAATACTACTAGATGTCATTGAAGCCTAGCTAAAGTGTTTATCTAATTTTTGACGGGCAACGGCAGGAGCACTGCCAATTCATATTACAAGGGGGGTAACGACCAGGGTCCCAAAGTACAATGCAGATCAGTGCCGATGAACCAGTAGAAGGTTCAGGCAAAGCACCCCCAGAGCACCCCAAACTCAGCTTAATAGGGAAAACAGGGGAGAGTAAGGAAAAAGAAAAGGATGAGTAGTGGAAAAATGAGCTCTTAGTAAAAATGTCATGTTATTAATAATAAAAATGTCATGCTCTTAATCATAAAGTTGTCGTCCTCTTGACTATAAAAATGTCATGTTACTATGCTCTTAATAATTAAACTACCACCCTATTAATAATAAAAATGTCATGTTACTATGCTCTTAATAATTAAACTACCACCCTATTAATAATAAAAATGTCAAGTTACTAATTATTAGAATGACATGATCTTAATAAAAAATTGCCATGGGGGCATTACAAACATAAATAGAAATTGCCATGCTACATACAATAAACATGCACATGGCAAGTTTGAAAAAAATCCCTCAATAAGGATTTTTTTTCAACAATGGAAGAATTCCAGATTTCTGGATTTTTATTTTAAATAAACATTTAGCTTCAAAAGATACATAGACAGGTTTAAGCCCCCCCCCCCCCCCCCCTCCACCATGATTCGTGCGATGGTAGGGGAAGCGTCACCAGGGTTAGGCATGTACCGAACGTTCGCTAGTTAGCTTTTTTACTATTTTATAATTCAATTCACACAAGGTTGGGTTAAAGGTGTGCGACTACTAGTGCATGAAATTTGTGGGTATACCAATGTAAAGGGAACCACTAGGCATCAGACTACTGATGCCTACCATCCTATCAATAGGGAGCCATTCGATTGGATCGCGTGCAACCGTTGGATAAGCTGCTCACCTTTCATTGAGAGATCCCAAAACAAAAATAATTAATGTTGATTACATGTGATTCCACCGCTGGATTTCAGTAAGCTCATTACTAGTCCTTTTAACGCAGCTCTCTCTAGTAGTACATCTTGCTTCTATATAAATCATTGCTTCCTACATGTAACAACTTCCTACAATCACGCTTATAAAATTCCACTTCCCTTTAATTCTCACTCTTTTTTCTATCATCTTATTTTTGATGATCTTCCACCATACAAAAATTTGTTTCTGGTGCTACTAAAATTTGCTTCCAGTGTTGGTGTTTTGTCCAACCAAAAACAGAATCCAGCATAGTAAGAAATTCGTTATGTTTCCAATGTGCCAAAAAAATGTTTCTGTACATTAAATAATTCACTTCCAATGCAACTGAGATTTTACTCAATGTAAGAATTGTTTTTCCACGTGCTAGGAAATATTTGCTTCCCTCAGGAGAAAACTTATTTCTAGGTGGATATATCACGTTAATTTGTTCTGTTACCACAAACAATGCTTCATTTGTATTTCATATTTATTTCAATCATATGGAAGTAATTCTTCCAACACTACAAACTATGCTTTATAATCCATAGCAAAAAATATCTCCAAACAAAGTCACATGATGTGCTTCCTTTATTATTCGCATATGCTTTCATATGTTATATGATGTGGGCAGATCAAGACCAAGGCATCAAAGAGCTAGGTTCATGCTAGCACAAATATTAAACCATTACAGCAGCCAAAGGAAGAAATGAGCAAAACCATTATCTGTTGGGGAACATAGCATGCAATTTCAAAAAAAAAAATCCTACGATCACGCAAGGTCTATCTAGGAGATGCATAGCAACGAGAGGGGAAGAGTGTGTCCACGTACCCTCGTAGACCGAAAGCGGAAGCGTTATGTTAATGCGGTTGATGTAGTCGAACGTCTTCGCGATCCAACCGATCTAGTACCAAACGTACGGCACCTCCGAGTTCAGCACACGTTCAGCTCGATGACGTCCCTTGAACTCTTGATCCAGCAGAGGGTCGAGGCAGAGTTTCGTCAGCACGATGGCGTGGTGACGGTGATGGTGATGTGATCCGCGCAAGGCTTCGCCTAAGAACTACGACGCTATGACCGGAGGAGTAAACTGTGGAGGGGGGCACCGCACACAGCTAAGAGAACAACTGTTGTGCCTTGGGGTGCCCCCCTGCCCCCGTATATAAAGGAGGGGAGGAGGAGGCGGCCGGCCAAGAGGGGCGCACCATGGGGGGGAGTCCTACTAGGACTCCACTCCTAGTAGGATTCGCCCCCCCCCCCCCCCGCCCCTTTTCCTTTCTCATCGGAGGGCGAAAAGGAAGGAGAGAGGGAGAGGGAAAGGGGGCCGCGCCCCCTCCTCCTTGTCCTATTCGGACTCCCTTGGAGGGGGGCGCGCGCAACCCCTTTCGGGCTCCCCTCTCTCTCCACTAAGGCCCATGTAGGCCCAATACTTCCCCGGGGGGTTCCGGTAACCCCTCGGTACTCCGAAATATACCCGAACCATTCCGAAACCATTCCGGTGTCCGAATATCATCGTCCAATATATCAATCTTTACCTCTCGACCATTTCAAGACTCCTCGTCATGTCCGTGACCTCATACGAGACTCCGAACAAACTTAGAAAACCAAAACACATAACTCATAATACAAATCGTCATCGAACCTTAAGCGTGCGGACCCTACGGGTTCGAGAACTATGCAGACATGACCGAGACACATATTCGATCAATAACCAACAGCGGAACCTGGATGCTCATATTGGTTCCTACATATTCTACGAAGATCTTTATCGGTCAAACCGCAATAACAACATACGTTATTCCCTTTGTCATCGGTACGTTACTTGCCCGAGATTCGGTCGTCGGTATCATCATACCTAGTTCAATCTCGTTACCGGCAAGTCTCTTTACTCGTTCCGTAATGCATTATCCCCTAACTAACTCATTAGTCACATTGCTTGCAAAGCTTATAGTGATGTGCATTACCGAGAGGGCCCGGAGATACCTCTCTGATACTCGGAGTGACAAATCCTAATCTTGATCTATGCCAACCCAACAAACACCTTCGGAGACACCTGTAGAGCATCTTTATAATCACCCAGTTATGTGACGTTTGATAGCACATAAGGTGTTCCTCCGGTATTCAGGAGTTGCATAATCTCATAGTCAGAGGAATATGTATAAGACATGAAGAAAACAATAGCAATAAAACTTAACGATCATTATGCTAAGCTAACGGATGGGTCTTGTCCATCACATCATTCTCTAATGATGTGATCCCATTCATCAAATGACAACACATGTCTATGGTTAGGAAACTTAACCATCTTTGATTAATGAGCTAGTCAAGTAGAGGCATACCAGGGACACTCTGTTTTGTCTATGTATTCAAACATGTACTAAGTTTCTGATTAATACAATTCTAGCATGAATAATAAACATTTATCATGATATAAGGAAATATAAATAACAACTTTATTATTGCCTCTAGGGCATATTTCCTTCAGTCTCCCACTTGCACTAGAGTCAATAATCTAGATTACATTGTAATGATTCTAACACCCATGGAGTCTTGGTGCTGATCATGTTTTGTTCGTGGAAGAGGCTTAGTCAATGGGTCTGCAACATTCAGATCCGTATGTATTTTGCAAATCTCTATGTCTCCCTCCTTGACTTGATCGCGGATGGAGTTGAAGCGTCTCTTGATGTGTTTGGTTCTCTTGTGAAATCTGGATTCCTTCGCCAAGTCAATTGCTCCAGTATTGTCACAAAAGATTTTCATTGGACCCGATGCACTAGGTATTACACCTAGATCGGATATGAACTCCTTCATCCAGACTCCTTCATTTGTTGCTTCCGAAGCAGCTATGTACTCCGCTTCACACGTAGATCCCGCCACGACGCTCTGCTTGGAACTGCACCAACTGACAGCTCCACCATTCAATATAAATACATATCCGGTTTGCGACTTAGAGTCATCCGGATTAGTGTCAAAGCTAGCATCGAAGTAACCATTTACGACAAGCTCTTTGTCACCTCCATAAACGAGAAACATATCCTTAGTCCTTTTCAGGTATTTCAGGATGTTCTTGACCGCTGTCCAGTGATCCACTAATGGATTACTTTGGTACCTCCCTGCTAAACTTTTAGCAAGGCACACATCAGGTCTGGTACACATCATTGCATATATGATAGAACCTATGGCCGAGGCATAGGGAATGACTTTCATTTTCTCTCTATCTTCTTCAGTGGTCGGGCATTGAGTCTGACTCAATTTCACACCTTGTAACACAGGCAAGAACCCTTTCTTTGACTGGTCCATTTTGAAATTCTTCAAAACTTTATCAAGGTATGTGCTTTGTGAAAGTCCAATAAGCGTCTTGATCTATCTCTATAGATCTTGATGCCCAATATATAAGCAGCTTCACCGAGGTCTTTCATTGAAAAATTCTTATTCAAGTATCCTTTTATGCTATCCAGAATTTCTGTATTATTTCCAATCAATAATATGTCATCCACATATAATAGTAGAAATGCTATAGAGCTCCCACTCACTTTCTTGTAAATACAGGTTTCTCCAAAAGTCTGTATAAAGCCATATGCTTTGATCACATTATCAAAGCGTATATTCCAACTACGAGAGGCTTGCACCAGACCATAAATGGATCGCTGGAGCTTGCACACTGATACGTCTCCAACTTATCTATAATTTTTTATTGTTCCATGCTATTATATTACCTGTTTTGGATGTTTATGGGCTTTACTTTACACTTTTATATCATTTTTGGGACTAATCTACTAACCGGAGGCCCAGCCCGAATTGCTATTTTTTTGCCTATTTCAGTGTTTCGAAGAAAAGGAATATCAAACGGAGTCCAAACGGAATGAAACCTTCGGGGGCGATCTTTTTGGAACAAACGTGATCCAGAGGACTTGGAGTGGAAGTCAAGAAACAACCGAGGCGGCCACGAGGGTGGAGGGCGCGCCCCCTGCCTCGTGGGCCCCTCGAGCGTTCACCGACCTACTTCTTCCTCCTATTTATACCCATGTACCCCGAAAACATCAGAGGAGCCCACAAAAAACTATTTCCACCGCCGTAACCTTCTGTATCCGCGAGATCCCATCTTGGAGCCTTCGCCGGCGCTCCGCCGGAGGGGGAATCGATCACGGAGGGCTTCTACATCAACACCATAGCCCTTCCGATGAGTTGTGAGTAGTTTACCACAGACCTTCGGGTCCATAGTTATTAGCTAGATGGATTCTTCTCTCTCTTTGAATCTCAATACAAAGTTCTCCTCGATCTTCTTGGAGATCTATTCGATGTAACTCTTTTTGCGGTGTGTTTGTTGAGATCCGATGAATTGTGGGTTTATGATCAAGTTTATCTATGAGAAATATTTGAATCTCCTCTGAATTCTTTTATGTGTGATTAAGTTATCTTTGCAAGTCTCTTCGAATTATCAGTTTGGTTTGGCCTACTAGATTGATCTTTCTTGCAATGGGAGAAGTGCTTAGCTTTGGGTTCAATCTTGCGGTGTCCTTTCCCAGTGACAGCAGGGGCGGCAAGGCACGTATTGTATTGTTGCCATCGAGGATAAAAAGATGGGGTTTATATCATATTGCATGAGTTTATCCCTCTACATCATGTCATCTTTCTTAATGCGTTACTCTGTTCTTTATGAACTTAATACTCTAGATGCATGATGGATAGCGGTCGATGTGTGGAGTAATAGTAGTAGATGCAGGCAGGAGTCGGTCTACTTGTCACGGACGTGATGCCTATATACATGATCATGCCTAGATAATCTCATAATTATTCGCTTTTGTATCAATTGCTCGACAGTAATTTGTTCACCCACCGTAATACTTATGCTATCTTGAGAGAAGCCACTAGTGAAACCTATGGCCCCCGGGTCTATCTTTTATCATATAAGTTTGCCATCTACTTTTATTTGCGTCTTTACTTTTCTTATCTATATGATTAAAATACCAAAAATATATTTATCTTATCATATTATCTCTATCAGATCTCACTTTCGCAAGTGGTCGTGAAGGGATTGACAACCCCTTTATTGCGTTGGTTGCGAGTTCTTGTTTGTTTGTGTAGGTGCGTGGGACTTTTGAGGAGCCTCCTACTGGATTGATACCTTGGTTCTCAAAATCTGGGGGAAATACTTACGCTACTGTGCTGCATCACCCTTTCCTCTTCAAGGAAAACCAACGCAAGCTCAAGAAGTAGCAAGAAGGATTTCTGGCGCCGTTGCCGGGGAGATCTTCGCTCAAGTCAAGGCATACCAAGTACCCATCACAAACTCATATCCCTCGCACTTACATTATTTGCCATTTGCCTCTCGTTTTCCTCTCCCCCAGTTCACCTTTGCCATTTTATTCGCCCTGTCTTTCCCAATCTCCTCTCTCTTTCGCTTGCCTTTTTGTTTGCTTGTGTGTTGGATTGCTTGTCGCCATGACGCAAGATAATACCAAATTGTGTGATTTTTCCAATACCAATAATATTGATTTCCTTAGTACTCCGATTGCTCCTCTTAATGATGCTGAGTCCTGTGAAATCAATGCTGCTTTGCTGAATCTTGTTATGAAAGATCAATTCTCCGGCCTTCCTAGTGAAGATGCCGCTACCCATCTAAACAACTTTGTTGATTTGTGTGAGATGCAAAAGAATAAAGATACGGATAATGATATTGTTAAATTGAAGTTATTTCGGTTTTCACTTAGAGATCGTGCTAAAGTTTGGTTTTCGTCTTTGCCTAAGAATAGTATTGATTCGTGGAACAGGTGCAAAGATGCTTTTATCTCTAAGTATTTTCCTCCCGCTAAGATCATCTCTCTTAGGAACGATATTATGAATTTTAAACAACTTGATCATGAGCATGTTGCCCAATCTTGGGAAAGAATGAAATTGATGATTCGCAATTGCCCTACTCATGGTTTGAATTTATGGATGATCATACAAAAATTTTATGCCGGCTTGAACTTTGCTTCTAGAAATCTTTTAGATTCGGCCGCGGGAGGCACGTTTATGGAAATCACCTTAGGAGAAGCTACCAAACTCCTTGATAATATTATGGCTAATTATTCTCAATGGCACACCGAAAGATCTACTAGTAAGAAAGTGCATGCTATAGAAGAAATTAATGTTTTGAGTGGAAAGATGGATGAACTTATGAAATTGTTTGCTACTAAGAATGCTTCTATTGATCCCAATGATATGCCTTTGTCTACTTTGATTGACAATAATAATGAATCTATGGATGTGAATTTTGTCGGTAGGAATAATTTTGGTAACAATGCTTATAGAGGAAACTTTAATCCTAGACCGTTCCCTAGTAATTCCTGTAATAATTATGGAAATTCCTACAATAATTCTTATGGTAATTTTAATAATATGCCCTCTGATTTTGAGAATAGTGTGAAAGAATTTATGATCTCTCAAAAGAATTTTAATGCCATGCTTGAAGAAAAATTGCTTAAAGTTGATGATTTGGCTAGGAACGTCAATAGACTTTCGCTTGATGTTGATTCTTTGAAACTAAGATCTACTCCTCCTAAGCATGATATCAATGAGTCCCTCAAGGCTATGGGAATTTCCATTGATGAGTGCAAAGAAAGAACCGCTAGATTGCGTGCTAAGAAAGATTGCTTTGTAAAGGCGTGTTCCTCTAGTTTCCATGAAAATAATGATGAAGATCTAAAAGTTATTGATGTGTCCCCTATTAGATCTTTGTTTTGTAATATGAATCTTAATAATGATGGGACTGGAGATGAGTCAACTTTAGTTAAAAGGCGTCCCAATGATTCGGAGTTTTTAGATCTTGATGCTAAATTTGGTAAAAGTGGGATTGGCGAGGTCAAGACCTTTAATAGCATTGAACCCACTATCTTGGATTTTAAGGAATTTAATTATGATAATTGTTCTTTAAAATATTGTATTTCCTTGTTGCAATCTTTTATGAATTCTCCTCATGCTTATAGTCAAAATAAAGCTTTTACCAAACATATTGTTGATGCCTTGATGCAATCTTATGATGAAAAACTTAATTTGGAAGTTTCTATACCTAGAAAACTTTATGATGAGTGGGAACCTACTATAAAGATTAAAATTAAAGATCATGAGTGTTATGCTTTATGTGATTTGGGTGCTAGTGTTTCCACGATTCCGAAAACTTTATGTGATATTCTAGGTTTCCATGATCTTGATGATTGCTCTTTAAATTTGCACCTTGCGGATTCCACCATAAAAAAAACCAATGGGAAGGATCAATGATGTTCTCATAATTGCAAATAGGAATTTGGTGCCCGTATATTTTATCGTTCTTGATATAGATTGCAATCTTTCATGTCCTATTATTCTTGGTAGATCTTTCCTAAGAACGATTGGTGCAATTATTGATATGAAGGAAGGGAATATTAGATTTCAATTTCCATTAAGGAAAGGCATGGAGCACTTTCCAAGAAATAAATTTAAATTACCTTATGAATCTATCATGAGAGCTACTTATGAATTGAGTGCCAAAGAGGGCACCGATTAGATCTATCCGCGCTTTTATGCCTAGCTTGGGGCGTTAAACAATAGCGCTAGTTGGGAGGCAACCCAATTTTATTTTTGTTATTTTTGTTTTTGCTTCTGTTTAGTAATAAATTTATCATCTACCTTCTGTTTAGATGTGTTTTTATGTTTTAATTAGTGTTTGTGCCAAGTTAAACCTATAGGATCTTCTTGGATGACAACTATTTGATCTTGCTGAAAATTCCAGAAACTTTCTGTTCACGAAAACAATTGTTTAAAATCACCAGAACGTGATAAAATACTGATTCCAATTGCAGTAGATCAATAAAAAAATTGTCTATGTCGTCCTATTTTGGTAGATTTTTCTGGATTCCAGAAGTTTGCGTTAGTTACAAATTACTACAGACTGTTCTGTTTTTGACAGATTCTGTTTTTCGTGTGTTGTTTGCTTATTTTGATAAATCTATGGCAAGTAAAATAGTTTATAAACCATAGAGAAGTTGGAATACAGTAGGTTTAACACTAATATAAATAAAGAATGAGTTCATTACAATACCTTGAAGTGGTGTTTTGTTTTCTTTCGCTAACGGAGCTTACGAGATTTCTGTTGAGTTTTGTGTTGTGAAGTTTTCAAGTTTTGGGTAAAGATTTGATGGATTATGGAACAAGGAGTGGCAAGAGCCTAAGCTTGGGGATGCCCATGGCACCCCAATATATTCAAGAATATCCAAAAGCCTAAGCTTGGGGATGCCCCGGGAAGGCATCCCCTCTTTTGTCTTCGTCTATCGGTAACTTTACTTGGAGCTATATTTTTATTCACCACATGATATGTGTTTTGCTTGGAGCGTCTTGTATGATATTAGTCTTTGCTTTTTAGTTTACCACAATCATCCTTGATGTACACACCTTTTGGGAGAAACCCACTTGATTGGAATTTATTAGAATACTCTATATGCTTCACTTATATCTTTTGAGCTAGATAGTTTTTGCTCTAGTGCTTCACTTATATTTTTTAAGCACGGCGGTGGCTTAATTTTGAAGAAATTGTTGATCTCTCATGCTTCACTTATATTATTTTGAGAGTCTTTTAGAACAGCATGGTATTTTCTATGGTTATAAAATTGGTCCTAGAATGATGGGCATCCAAGTTGGGTATAATAAAAACTATCATAGGAAGTGAATTGGATGCTATGATCAATTTGATGCTTGATAATTGTTTTGAGATATGGAGGTAGTAATATTAGAGTCATGCTAGTTGGGTAATTGTGAATTTAAAGAATGCTTGTGTTGAAGTTGGCAAGTCCCGTAGCCTGCACGTATGGTAAAAGTTGTGTAACAAATTTGAAACGTGAGGAGTTTTTAGATTGTGCATCCTTATGAGTGGCGGTCGGGGACGAGCGATGGTCTTTTCCTACCAATCTATCCCCCTAGGAGCATGCGCGTAGTGCTTAGGTTTTTAATGACTTGTAGATTTTTGCAATAAGTATATGAGTTCTTTATGACTAATGTTGAGTCCATGGATTATACGCACTCTTACCCTTCCACCATTGCTAGCCTCTTCGGTACCGTGCATTGCCCTTTCTCATCTTGAGAGTTGGTGCAAACTTCGCCAGTGCATCCAAACCCCGTGATATGATACGCTCTATCGCACATAAACCTCCTTATATCTTCCTCAAAACAGCCACCATACCTACCTACTATGGCATTTCCATAGCCATTCCGAGATATATTGCCATGCAACTTTCCACCGTTCCGTTCATCATCATGACACGTATCATCATTGTCATATTGCCTTGCATGATCATGTAGTTGACATCGTATTTGTGGCAAAGCCACCATGCATAATTTTTCATACATGTCACTCTTGATTCATCGCCCATCCTGGTACACCGCCGGAGGCATTCATATAAAGTCATATCTTGTTCTAGTTTTTGAGTTGTAATTCATGAGTTGTAAATAAATAGAAGTGTGATGATCATCATTACTAGAGCATTGTCCCCCCCAAAAAAGGGAGAAAGGCCAAATAAAAAAAAGGAAGGCCAAAAAAAGGGGGCAATGTTACTATCCTTTTCCACACTTGTGCTTCAAAGTAGCACCATGTTCTTCATATAGAGAGTCTCATATGTTATTACTTTCATATACTAGTGGGAATTTTCATTATAGAACTTGGCTTGTATATTCCTACGATGGGCTTCCTCAAAATGCCCTAGGTCTTCGTGAGCAAGCAAGTTGGATGCACACCCACTTAGTTTCTTTTGTTGAGCTTTCATACGTTTATAGCTATAAGTGCATCCGTTGCATGGCAATCCCTACTCCTCATGTTGACATCAATTGATGGGCATCTCCATAGCCCGTTGATTATCCTCGTCAACGTGAGACTTTCTCTTTTTTGTCTTCTCCACACAATCCCCATCATCGTAATCTATTCCACCCGTAGTGCTATGTCCATGGCTCACGCTCATGTATTGCGTGAAAGTTGAAAGAGTTTGAGATTGCTTAAGTATGAAACAATTGCTTGGCTTGTCATCGGGGGTGTGCAAGATGCGAGCATTTTGTGTGACAAAAATGAAGCATGACCTAACTATATGATTTTGTAGGGATGAACTTTCTTTAGCCATGTTATTTTGAGAAGACATGATTGCTTTGTTAGTATGCTCGAAGTATTACTATGTCTTATGTCAATATGAACTTTTATTTTGAATCATTTGGATCTGAACATTCATGCCACAATAAAGTAAATTACATTGAGAATTATGCTAGGTAGCATTCCACATCAAAAATTCTGTTTTTATCATTTACCTACTCGAGGACGAGCAGGAATTAAGCTTGGGGATGCTTGATACGTCTCCAACGTATCTATAATTTTGATTGCTCCATGCTATTATATTACCCGTTTTGGATGTTTATGGGCTTTACTTTACACTTTTATATCATTTTTGGGACTAACCTACTAACCGGAGGCCCAACCCGAATTGTTGTTTTTTTTGCCTATTTGAGTGTTTCGAAGAAAAGGAATATCAAGTGGAGTCCAAACGGAATGAAACCTTCGGGAGCGATCTTTTTGGAACAAACGTGATCCAGAGGACTTGGAGTGGAAGTCAAGAAACAAACGAGGCGGCCACGAGGGTGGAGGGCGCCCCCCCCCCTACTGGGCGCGCCCCCCGTCTCGTGGTCCCCTCGAGTGTCCACCGACCTACTTCTTCCTCCTATATATACCCATGTACCCTGAGAACATCAGAGGAGCCCACGAAAAACTATTTCCACCACTGTAACCTTCTGTATCCGCGAGATCCCATCTTGGAGCCTTCGCCGGCGCTCCGCCGGAGGGGGAATCGATCACGGAGGGCTTCTACATCAACACCATAGCCCTTCCGATGAGTTGTGAGTAGTTTACCACAGACCTTCGGGTCCATAGTTATTAGCTAGATGGCTTCTTCTCTCTCTTTGAATCTCAATACAAAGTTCTCCTCGATCTTCTTGGAGATCTATTCGATGTAACTCTTTTTGTGGTGTGTTTGTCGAGATCCGATGAATTGTGGGTTTATGATCAAGTTTATCTATGAGAAATATTTGAATCTCCTCTGAATTCTTTTATGTGTGATTAAGTTATCTTTGCAAGTCTCTTCGAATTATCAGTTTGGTTTGGCCTACTAGATTGATCTTTCTTGCAATGGGAGAAGTGCTTAGCTTTGGGTTCACTCTTGCGGTGTCCTTTCCGAGTGACAGCAGGGGCAGCAAGGCATGTACTGTATTGTTGCCATCGAGGATAAAAATATGGGGTTTATATCATATTGCATGAGTTTATCCCTCTACATCATGTCATCTTTCTTAATGCGTCACTCTGTTCTTTATGAACTTAATACTCTAGATGCATGCTGGATAGCGGTCGATGTGTGGAGTAATAGTAGTAGATGCAGGCAGGAGTCGGTCTACTTGTCACGGACGTGATGCCTATATACATGATCATGCCTAGATAATCTCATAATTATTCGCTTTTCTATCAATTGCTCGACAGTAATTTGTTCACCCACCGTAATACTTATGCTATCTTGAGAGAAGCCACTAGTGAAACCTATGGCCCCCGGGTCTATCTTTTATCATATAAGTTTGCCATCTACTTTTATTTGCATCTTTACTTTTCTTATCTATATCATAAAAATACCAAAAATATATTTATCTTATCATATTATCTCTATCAGATCTCACTTTCGCAAGTGGCCGTGAAGGGATTGACAACCCCTTTATTGCGCTGGTTGCGAGTTCTTGTTTGTTTGTGTAGGTGCGTGGGACTTTTGAGGAGCCTCCTACTGGATTGATACCTTGGTTCTCAAAAACTGAGGGAAATACTTACGCTACTGTGATGCATCACCCTTTCCTCTTCAAGGAAAACCAACGCAAGCTCAAGAAGTAGCACACACTTTGTTAGCACCTTTAGGATCGACAAAACCTTCTGGTTGCATCATATACAACTCTTCTTTAAGAAATCCATTAAGGAATGCGGTTTTGACATCCATTTGCCAAATTTCATAATCATAAAATGCGGCAATTGCTAACATGATTCAGACAGACTTAAGCATCGCTACTGGTGAGAAAGTCTCATCATAGTCAAATCCTTGAACTTGTCGAAAACCTTTCGTAACAAGTCGAGCTTTGTAGACAGTAACATTACTGTCAGCGTCAGTCTTCTTCTTGAAGATCCATTTATTTTGTGTGGCTTGCCAATCATCTGGCAAGTCAACCAAAGTCCACACTTTGTTCTCATACATGGATCCCATCTCAGATTTCATGGCCTCAAGCTATTTCGCGGAATCTGGGCTCATCATCGCTTCCTCATAGTTCGTAGGTTCGTCATGGTCTAGTAAGATGACTTCCAGAACAGGATTACCATACCACTCTGGTGCGGACCATACTCTGGTTGACCTACGAGGTTTGGTAGTAACTTGATCTGAAGTTTCATGATCATCATCATTAACTTCCTCACTAATTGGTGTAGGCATCACTGGAACTGATTTCTGTGATGAACCATTTTCCAATTCGAGAGAAGGTACAACTACCTCATCAAGTTCTACTTTCCGCCCACTCACTTCTTTCGAGAGAATCTCCTTCTCTAGAAAGGATCCATTCTTAGCAATGAATATCTTGCCTTCGGATCTGTGATAGAAGGAGTACTCAACAGTTTCTTTTGGGTATCCTATTAAGACACATTTCTTCGATTTGGGTTTGAGCTTATCAGGTTGAAGCTTTTTCACATAAGCATCGCAGCCCCAAACTTTAAGAAACGACAGCTTAGGTTTCTTTCCAAACCACAGTTCATATGGTGTCGTCTCAAAGGATTTAGATGGTGCCCTATTTAACGTGAATGCAGCCGTCTCTAAAGCATATCCCCCAAAACAATAGTGGTAAATCGGTAAGAGACATCATAGATCGTACCATATCTAATAAAGTACGATTACGACGTTCGGACACACCATTACTCTATGGTGTTCCAGGTGGCGTGAGTTGCGAAACTATTCCACATTGTTTCAAATGAAGACCAAACTCGTAACTCAAATATTCTCCTCTGCGATCAGATCGTAGAAACTTTATTTTCTTGTTGCGATTATTTTCCACTTCACTCTGAAATTCTTTGAACTTTTCAAATGTTTCAGACTTATGTTTCATTAAGTAGATATACCCATATCTGCTCAAATCATCTGTGAAGTTCATAAAATAATGATACCCGCCGCAAGCCTCGGCACTCATCGGACCGCATACATCAGTATGTATTATTTCCAATAAGTCAGTTGCTCGCTCCATTGTTCCGGAGAACGGAGTTTTAGTCATCATGCCCATGAGGCATGGTTCATAAGTATCAAGTGATTCACAATCAAGTGATTCCAAAAGCCCGTCACCATGGAGTTTCTTCATGCGCTTTGCACCAATATGACCTAAACGACAGTGCCACAAATAAGTTGCACTATCGTTATTAACTTTGCATCTTTTGGCTTCAATATTATGAATATGTGTATCACTATGATCGAGATTCAACAAAAATATACCACTCATCAAGGGTGCATGACCATAAAAGATATTACTCATATAAATGGAACAACCATTATTCTCTGATTTAAATGAATAACCGTCTCGCATCAAACAAGATCCGGATATAATGTTCATGCTCAACGATGGCACCAAATAACAATTATTCAGGTCTAAAACTAATCCCGAAGGTAGATGTAGAGGAAGCGTGCCGACGGCGATCACAACGACCTTTGAACCATTTCCGACGTGCATCGTCACCTCATCCTTAGCCAATCTTCGTTTAATTCGTAGCCCCTGTTTGGAGTTGCAAATAAGAGCAACAGAACCAGTATCAAATACCTAGGTGCTACTATGAGCATTAGTAAGGTACACATCAATAACATGTATATCAAATATACCTTTCACTTTGCCATCCTTCTTATCCGCCAAATACTTGGGGCAGTTCCGCTTCCAATGACCAGCCCTTTTGCAGTAGAAGCACTCAGTTTCAGGCTTAGGTCCATGTGACGCCCGGATAATTATGCTACAATAAACCTACGCTAATGATGCCACGTCACCTCTGTTAGTGTTGATAATCTCGCGTTAGTTCAAAACCGGATCAAAATTCAAATTCAAAATATGGCAAACAACAAAAGTTTTCAAAAATTAAAACTAAAATGTTCGGGTTGTTTCAAATAAATCGTAAGCAATTATGGTGGAGAGACCAAGCTTTGATAAAATGTTTAAAGGCTCTAAAGTAATTAAAACAACAGCTATAACAATTAATTAAATGCCTTTTACCATTTATAAAATATCAAACTATTTTAGTTAGGAGTGAAACTTTTTGTGGCAGTGGGTTAAACCATAACACTAATTTAGAAACTATTTTCCTTATTTATAAAACTAAGATAAATAGAAAACAAAATAGAAAACTACTAAAAAGAAAATAAATAAATAAAAAGTAGAAGAATAGAACCCCCCACTGGGCCAACCGGCCCAGCTGCTAGCCAGGCCGCCCACCAGGCCGGCCCACCCCTGCCCTACACCTAAGCACACCACACCCGAAACCCTAGCCCCCGCACCCACTCCCCACTCCCCACTCGCCCTCCCCCACGTTCACTCCCCTCTCCCCTCGATCTGGATCGGGGAGGGCTCGACCCCGCCGCCGCTGCCTCACCTCGCCCCCGGGCTCGACCCCGCCGCCGCTGCCTCACCTCGCCCCCGAATCGCCCCCGTCGCCGCGACGACCGCGTCGCCCGTCGCCAGCACCACCTCGCTGAAGCCCCTCGCCTCCTCATCTCCTCGTCGTCCCGAGCCGAGGCCGCCGTTCCGGCGCCGCGCCCTCGACCCCGTCACCCTGCCGCACTCGTCGCCGGCGACCCGAACGCCGCCCCTTCCTCGTCCCCCTCTCCGAGCCCGCTGCCCAGGCCCCACGAACGCCGGTGAGGCCCCCGGCCTCTTCTCTCCCCTCGTCCCCGTACGCGCTCGCACGCCCCTGACCATCGCCTGTACGCGCACCGACTGCGCTCACCGCGGCCTCGCCTCGCCCGGCGTGCCGTCGCGTGCGCCCACAGCCGCCCGCCCGCGGTGGCCTCGCACGCCGTCCGTTTGCCCCGCACCCTCGCCCCCGCACGCGCCCGTGGCCGCGCGTGGCCGCCGCTCCCCGTGCCCCGCTCCGGTGCCGCCCGCGCCGCCGCGGATGCGCCGCACCGGCCGCGTCCCGCGCCCGCTGGCCTTCGCCGCGCCTGACTCCGGCCGCCCCTGGCCACTGGCACCCCCCCTCCCCTTGCTCCGGCGCCCTGCTGTGGCCGCCGGCGCCCAATCGGGTGCGCCCCTGCCGGCCACGCCCGCAGCGCCCATTCGGGCGCCCGCACGCCCATGTGCCCGCTTAGGCCCCAGGTGCCACTGACCCCTGGGCCCGGACCCCTCTGGGCCACTGCCGAACGGGGCCCACGCCCCAGAACGAATAATAGAAATAATAATTAATTAATAGGAATTAAAAAAATAAATAAATAAAGAAAATAAAAATAAAATAATTTTAATTAATTAATTAATTAAACTAAATTAATTAAGTTAATTAATCCTGTTTAAACTAATCTAATTAGTTACTTAATTTAATTAAACAGTAATTAATTAGTTAACCCTAATTACCCTAATCAGTCAATGACAGGTGGGTCCCGCACGTCAGTTTGACCCAGTCAACCCCTGTTGACTGCTGACGTCAGCATGACATCATGCTGATGTCATAAATCCATTTTCGAATTAAGTTAAATAATTAATTAAATTCCAGAAATTAATAAAATCTTTAGAAAATCATATCTTTTAATCCGTAACTCGGATTAAAATATTTTCAACATGAAAGTTGCTCAGAACGACGAGACGAATCCGGATACGCAGCCCGTTCGTCCACCACACCTCCCTAACCTATCGAACACGCAACTTTCCCCCTCCGGTCTGTCTGTCCGAAAACACGAAACATCGGGAATACTTTCCCGGATGTTCCCTCCTTCGCCGGTACCACCTTCTGTCGCGTTAGGGCACACCTAACACTGCTCATTGTCATGTCACGCATCGTCATGCTTATGTTTGCATTTTATTTACTGTTTTTCCCCCTCTTCTCTCCGGTAGACTACGAGACCGACACTGCTGCTGCCCAGTTCGACTACGGAGTTGACGACCCCTCCTACTTGCCAGAGCAACCAGGCAAGCCCCCCCTTGATCACCAGATATCGCCTAGTCTTCTCTATACTGCTTGCATTAGAGTAGTGTAGCATGTTACTGCTTTCCGTTAATCCTGTACTGATGCATAGCCTGCCCTTGCTTCTACTGTTGATACCTTTACCTGCAATCCTACTGCTTAGTATAGGATGCTAGTGTTCCATCAGTGGCCCTACACTCTTGTCCGTCTGCCATGCTATACTACTGGGCCGTGATCACTTCGGGAGGTGATCACGGGTATATACTATATACTTTATATACATGACACATGTGGTGACTAAAGTCGGGTCGGCTCGTTGAGTACCCGCAAGTGATGCTGATGAGGGGGCTGAAAGGACAGGTGGCTCCATCCCGGTAGAGGTGGGCCTGGGTTCCTGACGGCCCCCGACTGTTACTTTGTGGCGGAGCGACGGGGCAGGTTGAGACCGCCTAGGTGAGAGGTGGGCCTGGCCCTGGTCGGCGTTCGCGGATAAATAACACGCTTAACGAGTTCTGGGTATTTGATCTGAGTCTGGCCATTTGGTCTATACGCACTAACCATCTACGCGGGAGTAGTTATGGGTATCCCGACGTCGTGGTATGAGCCGAAGCCTTGGTGACGTCAGCGACTGAGTGGCGCGCGCCGGATTGGACTGGAACGCCACTAGGCTAGGTCTGCTTCCGGCCGCGTACGCAACGTGCAGGTGTGCATAGGGCGATGGGCCCAGACCCCTACACGCATAGGGTTAGACCGGCGTGTTGACCTCTCTGTTGTGCTTAGGTGGGGCTGCGACGCGTTGATCTTACGAGGCCGGGCATGACCCAGGAAAGTGTGTCCGGCCAAATGGGATCGAGCGTGTTGGGTTATGTGGTGCACCCCTGCAGGGAAGTTTATCTATTCGAATAGCCGTGTCCCTCGGTAAAAGGACGACCCAGAGTTGTACCTTGACCTTATGACAACTAGAACCGGATACTGAATAAAATACACCCTTCCAAGTGCCAGATACAACCCGGTGATCGCTCTCTAACAGGGTGACGAGGAGGGGATCGCCGGGTAGGATTATGCTATGCGATGCTACTTGGAGGACTTCAATCTACTCTCTTCTACATGCTGCAAGATGGAGATGACCAGAAGCGTAGTCTTCGACAGGACTAGCTATCCCCCTCTTATTCTGGCATTCTGCAGTTCAGTCCACTGATATGCCCCTTTACACATATACCCATGCATATGTAGTGTAGCTCCTTGCTTGCGGTACTTTGGATGAGTACTCACGGTTGCTTTTCTCCCTCTTTTCCCCTTTCTATACCGGATCGTCGCAACCAGATGCTGGAGTCCAGGAGCTAGAGATCCCGAGGATGATTCTACATGGAGTTCGGCTTCGAGGAGTAGTTAGGAGGTCCCAGGCAGGAGGCCTTGCCTTTTCGATCGTTGCTACTTTTGTGCTAGCCTTCTTAAGGCAAACTTGTTTAACTTATGTCTGTACTCAGATATTATTGCTTCCGCTGACTCGTCTATGATCGAGCACTTGTATTCGAGCCCTCGAGGCCCCTGGCTTGTATTATGATGCTTGTATGGCTTATTTATGTTTTAGAGTTGTGTTGTGATATCTTCTCGTGAGTCCCTGATCTTGATCGTACACATTTGCGTGCATGATTAGTGTACGGTCAAATCGGGGGCGTCACAGTCCAGACTTGGGCTTCTTCCCAGGAGTAGCAACTTGCTTGCTATTCTTCTTGAAGTTCCCCTTCTTCCCTTTGCCCTTTTCTTGAAACTAGTGGTCTTGTTAACCATCAACACTTGATGCTCCTTCTTGATTTCTACCTCCGCAGCCTTAAGCATCGTGAAGAGCTCGGGAATTGTCTTTTCCATCCCTTGCATATTATAGTTCATCACGAAGCCTTTATAGCTTGGTGGTAGTGATTGAAGAACTCTGTCAATGACACTATCATCAGGAAGATTAACTCCCAGCTGAGTCAAGTGGTTATGGTACCCAGACATTCTGAGTATGTGTTCACTAACAGAACTGTTATCCTCCATCTTGCAGCTATAAAACTTGTTGGAGACTTCATATCTCTCAACTCGGGCATTTGCTTGAAATATTAACTTCAACTCTTGGAACATCTCATATGCTTCATGACGTTCAAAACGTCTTTGTAGTCCCGATTCTAAGCCGTAAGGCATGGCACACTAAACTATTCAGTAGTCATCAACTTTAGTTTGCCAGACGTTCATAACTTCTGGGGTTGCTCCTGCAGTGGGCCTTGCACCTAGCGGTGCTTCCAGGACGTAATTCTTCTGTGCAGCAATGAGGATAATCCTCAAGTTACCGACCCAGTCCGTGTAGTTGCTACCATCATCTTTCAACTTAGCTTTCTCTAGGAACACATTAAAATTCAAGGGAACGGTAACACGAGCCATTGATCTACAACAACATAGATATGCAAAAACTATCAGGACTAAGTTCATGATAAATTTAAGTTCAATTAATCATATTACTAAAGAACTCCCACTTAGATAGACATCCCTCTAGTCATGTAAATGATCATATGATCCATATCAACTAAACCATGTCCGATCATCACGTGAGATGGAGTAGTTTTCAATGGTGAACAACTCTATGTTGATCATATCTACTATATGATTCACATTCTACCTTTCGGTCTCAGTGTTCCGAGGCCATATCTGCATATGCTAGGCTCGTCAAGTTTAACCTGAGTATTCTGCACGTGCAAAACTGTCTTACACCCGTTGTATGTGAATGTAGAGCTTATCACACCCGATCATCATGTGGTGTCTCGGCACGACGAACTGTAGCAAGGGTGCATACTCAGGGAGAACACCTATACCTTGAAATTTAGTGAGGGATCATCTTATAATGCTACCGCCGTACTAAGCAAAATAGGAAGCATAACAAATAAACATCACATGCAATCAAAATATGTGGCATGATATGGCCATCATCATCTTGTGCCTTTGATCTCCATCTCCAAAGCACCGTCATGATCTCCATCATCACCGGCTAAACACCTTGATCTCCATCGTAGTGTCGTGGCCATCTCGCCAACTATTGCTTCTACAACTATCACTACCGCATAGTGATAAAGTAAAGCAATTACATGGCAATTGCATTTCATACAATAAAGCGACAACCATAAGGCTCCTGCCAGATGCCGATAACTTTTACAAAACATGATAATCTCATACAATAACTTATATCACATCATGTCTTGAGCATATCACATCACAAAATGCCCTGCAAAAACAAGTTAGACGTCCTCTACTTTGTTGTTGCAAGTTTTACGTGGCTGCTACGGGCTTCTAGTAAGAACCGTTCTTACCTACGCATCAAAACCACAACGATTTTTCGTCAAGTGTGCTGTTTTAACCTTCAACAAGGACCGGCCGTAGTCAAATTTGATTCAACTGAAGTTGGAGAAACAGACACCTGCCAGCCACCTGTGTGCAAAAACACGTCGGTAGAACCGGTCTCAGGAACGTGGTCATGTAATGTTGGTCCGGGCCGCTTCATCCAACAATACCGCCGAATCAAAATAAGACATTGGTGGTAAGCAATATGACTATTATCGCCCACAACTCTTTGTGTTCTACTCGTGCATATCATCTATGCATAGACCTGGCTCGGATGCCACTGTTGGGGAACGTAGCATGCAATTTCAAAAAAAAAATCCTATGATCACGCAAGATCTATCTAGGAGATGCATAGCAACGAGAGGGGAAGAGTGTGTCCACGTACCCTCATAGACCGAAAGAGGAAGCGTTATGTTAACGCAGTTGATGTAGTCGAACGTCTTCGCGATCCAACAGATCTAGTACCGAATGTACGACACCTACGAGTTCAGCACACGTTCAGCTCGATGACGTCCCTTGAACTCTTGATCCAACACAGGGTCGAGGGAGAGTTTCGTCAGCACGATGGCGTGGTGACAGTGATGGTGATGTGATCCGCGCAGGGCTTCGCCTAAGCACTACGACGCTATGACCGGAGGAGTAAACTGTGGAGGGGGCACCGCACACGGCTAAGAGAACAACTGTTGTGCCTTGGGGTGCCCCCTTGCCCCCGTATATAAAGGAGGGGAGGAAGAGGCGGCCGGCCAAGAGGGGCGCGCCATGGGGGGAGTCCTACTAGGACTCCACTCCTAGTAGGATCCCCCCCTTTTCCTTTCTCATCGGAGGGGGAAAAGGAAGGAGAGGGAGAGGGAGAGGGAAAGGGGGCCGCACCCCCTCCTGCTTGTCCTATTCGGACACCCTTCAAGGGGGTGCACCACCCCTTGCGGGCTCCCCTCTCTCTCCAATAAGGCTCATGTAGGCCCAATACTTCCCCGGGGGCTTCCGGTAACCCCTCGGTACTCCGAAATATACCCGAACCATTCGGAAACCATTCTGGTGTCCGAATATCATTGTCCAGTATATCAATCTTTACCTCTCGACCATTTCGAGACTCCTCGTCATGCCCGTGATCTCATCCGGGACTCCGAACAAACTTCGGTCACCAAAACACATAACTCATAATACAAATTGTCATCGAACGTTAAGCGTGCGGACCCTAAGGGTTCGAGAACTATGCAGACATGACCGAGACACATCTCCGATCAATAACCAATAGCGGAACCTGGATGCTCATATTGGTTCCTACATATTCTACGAAGATCTTTATCGGTCAAACCGCAATAACAACATACGTTATTCCCTTTGTCATTGGTATGTTACTTGCCTAAGATTCTATCGTCGGTATCATTATACCTAGTTCAATCTCGGTACCGGCAAGCTCTCTTTACTCGTTCTGTAATGCATAATCCCATAACTAACTCATTAGTCACATTGCTTGCAAGGCTTATAGTGATGTGCATTACCGAGAGGGCCCAAAGATACCTCTCCGATACTCGGAGTGACAAATCCTAATCTCGATCTATGCCAACCCGACAAACACCTTTGGAGACACCTTTAGAGCATCTTTATAATCACCCATTTATGTTGTGACGTTTGATAGCACACAAGGTGTTCCTCTGGTATTCGGGAGTTGCATAATCTCATAGTCAGAGGAATATCTATTAGTCATGAAGAAAGCAATAGCAATAAAACTTAATGATCATTATGCTAAGCTAACGGATGGGTCTTGTCCATCACACTATTCTCTAATGATGTGATCCCATTCATCAAAAAATGACACATGTCTATGGTTTGGAAACTTAACCATCTTTGATTAATGAGCTAGTCAAGTAGAGGCATACCAGGGACACTCTGTTTTGTCTATGTATTCACACATGTACTAAGTTTCCGGTTAATACAATTATAGCATGAATAATAAACATTTATCATGATATAAGGAAATATAAATAACAACTTTATTATTGCCTCTAGGGCATATTTCCTTCATTATCTATGTTGGGAAGCTTCCGGTGCCTATTGGGAGAAATGTCACATCAGATTTCCAACTGCAACTTCCCACCTAGACTTAATTAATTCTAGAAGGTTCTAGCACGTTTTAAGGGATGAGTAAGATGGTGTGTGAAGTCAGTTTACATGCAAGACAAACGGTGCATCCTTGAGTCAAATGTTATGCAAGTTCTCGTGCAAGCTGTCCATGTATTAATTACAGCGTGAGGCTGATCAACAAGTTTGCTCCTACTATAGCTTGGGACTCAAGAATAAGTCCATCATTTTGAGTTATTTTCACACCTAGCCAATATGTTCCTCTAGTATAAGTACTCCCCAACTATTCCATGTGAAGGGGGTGAGATTTCTGATTTTATGTTTGTAGACAGCCAGTGAGGTTGTGTTGTGATGTGAGCACTAGTCTCGCTGAGTTTTAGCTCGTGTGTGGATTAAAGGGCCTGTACTAAATTCATATAGGATCTTTGTGATTTTATCTAGGTTCACAAGTTCCATGGTTTTCATTGCAACCTTGTAAACCAAGCTAGTTATCCGCTATAATAGATTTGAGTACTTTCAGCTATTCTTTGACACTTGAATGAGATAATTGCTTCTTCTTGTGAGTTGTTTGGTACCATGAAAGATTGTTCAAGCGGCTCCCACACCATCTTGGCATCAGAGCTATAGGTTGTTCACGGTGCTATTTTATCTCTCACTAATTTTGTTCTCGAGAAGCTTCCATGGGTTCGAGGAGGTCTAGTAGTGTTTATGGTGGCATGGAGGTGGGAGCCTCGTGGTCGAGGAACTGGCATTTCCGATGTATGATCCTATCTCGCAGCCCGCCTATGTGTTGGCATTGGAGGATACACGAGAATATGTTTTAAAGAAGGTGGAGAAGCGCATATCAGTTATGGAGACCAACTTTGGTATGAGAATCGACTCCCTCACCGAGGTACTCCATCGAGATAGGCTTGATGCATGAGGTCGACATCGACAACTCCCTGGATAGCAGGGCTAATGCAACCTGTAGGAGGGGAATGCATAGCACATACGCGTGTCGGTGATGCCCATAGCTACTATGCCTCACTACCTCGGCGTGCTCGTCACGACCAACAAGGTGCTATTTGGGTGCCACCGTCTGATAGCAAGTAACCAAAGTAACTAGGCGCAACAAAGTGGCCCAATTATTACAAAGGACAAGCCAAAAGTACTTCCTATATTAAGCAAAGCATTCTCGAGGACACATGGGAATTTCGTCTAGTCACGTTCATCATGTTTAGGTTATTCGCGTTCACTACTTTGATAAATTGTTATGTGGGTGGACCAGTGCTAGGGTGTTGTTCTTACTTGAATAAACAACCCTCTTAAGATTACCCCCTCTCGCAAACATCCTCAACTACGAAAGAAGAATTAAGATAAATCTAACCATAACATGAAACATATGGATCCAAATCGGTCCCTTACGAAATAGCGCATTAACTAGGGTTTAAACTTCTGTCACTCTCGCAAACCATCATCTACTTACTACTCCACAATGCCTTCCCCTAGGCCCAAGCATGGTAATGTGTCGTGTAGTCGACGTTCACACAACACCACTAGAGGAAGACCAACGCATACACTTCATCAAAATACTGAATGAATACCAACTTCACATGAGAACTTATAACAAGACTTCTCCCATGTCCTCAAGAACAAAAGGGACTACTCACAAATCATATTCATGTTCATGATCAGAGGAGAATAATATGTGATTAACAATCTGAACATATGATTTTCCACCAAATAAACCAACTAGCATCATTTACAAGATGTAATCAACACTACTAGCAACCCACAGGTACCAATATGAGGTTTTGAGACAAAGATTGAATATAATAGATGAAATAGGGTTTGAGATGAGATGATGCTAGTGAAGATGTTGATGGAGATGAGTCCTCCCATGACGAGAGGAACATTGTTGATGACGAAGGCTTCGATTTCCTTGGGGAAGTATCCCCGACGGAATCGCTCCGCCGAAGAGCAAAACTGCTCCTGCCGAGGTTCTGCCTCAAGACAGCGGTGCTTCATCTGGAAAGTCTTCTCTTGATTTGTTTTCTAGGGCAAATGGCATCATATAGAGAAAGAAGGGCCCCTGAGGCCTGCTGGTAGGACCACAAGCTCACATGGCGCTCCCCGGGGGAGCACCACCTTAGCTTGTAGCTCACTGGTGGGGACCCTCTTGGTGATTCTTCTTCCAATATTTTTATTTATTCTAAAATAAATCTCAATAAATTTTCAGGTGATTTGGAGCTCTGGAGAATCACTACTAGGGAAAAGCCTAGCAGCAGCACGGGTTTTTGGCCTATCAGTAGCGCGGGACGATGCGCTACTGATAAGGCACTACAGCTAACGTGTAGCATTAGCGCCTGTCGTCCCACGCTACTGCTATACATGGATAGCTGTAGCGCGCTTCAGTGAAGAGCGTTGCTGATATTATCTGCAGCGCTTTTTATAGGGAAGCGCTACTGGTAAGGCGGCGCTACTGCTAACTTTTTTCCCCTCGCTACTACTAGTTTTATTATTTTTTTCCTGCATATTTGTTTTGTATTTGAATAGGCTTTATACAATAATCTTTAGCATATCATACACATACAAATGTAATCATAGCATATACATACAACTAGTCTCATCAAATCATGTCATCATCATAATCATCATCCAACACAAAGTGGTCTCTCGTCATCATCTCAAAAATAGCGATACAAGTCTCAATTACTTGCAAATACATCGTCATCCATCTAAACAATGATATACGTGAGAAGAGCTATCACTTTGAGTGAGAGCGGAACTATGCAGTACATGAGTTCGTATCCCTCTCTCGCATTAGCGTGAACCTAAACTAACTACTGCCTGTCGCTCGGAAACCGGAAACCGGTACACCTGGGCATGACACTCCGGCCAATCGTCGTATATATACTCCTGGCGTAGCACTTCTTCGCCATCGATGATCTATGCACCTGCATCGTCACATGAGTCGATGATATGCAACATATATAGTTGAGCAACAGAAAGAGACAGACTTGGCAAAAATAGAAACAACATATCATAAGCATAAATAACAAAGTTCATCATACCCAAAATACCCTAACTAGAGTGATCTTCGCTAGTCGAGGAGGAGGACGGTTTAATTACATCACAAATAAAGTTTCGCCGTGCATAACTCAAAGTTTTGTCATACAGAAAGTATGGACTAAACGGACACATTGTCATACATCGACAATCACTCCAACATGTCGTGCCATCCATCGATGTCAGGGAGATAGTCCCCGAGCTTAGTGAAAGGCTTCATGTCGAGACGCTAAGAGGCTACCCATGTTCGGACGTCTTCCCGCGACATTTGTCCTTCTTTGTAGAACATCCCTGTTTTTCCGATGACCTCCTTCATCATGATTTGGGCAAGTTCACGCTGGATGTGATAGAACTCAGCTCGAAGTCGATGATCCTCGATATCTCCTACGTTCTTTGCCCATTGCAGAATATGGGCATCGCCGGATGTAGGTGACATGCGAAGGTTCTGGTGATCACGTCTGTACTCCAGCATGTGGTGTAGGACATAGAATCCATCATTAAGAGAATCACTCGGTTGCTGGATGCAGCAGAAGTCGGTCTTATGGCCGAAGGCGAGCCTGCCGCCCCTTCTCTTCTTGTCCTTGACCTCTCCACCCCGTGCTTGGTAGTAAAACATAGCACTGTTGAGACCATCCTTGATGTGGGTGTAATCCTTTTTGTGAATGTTCTTCGACGAGTCCAAGTAAAAAGCATGGGAGTATCGGGGGTAGAGGATGATGAGGACGGCGCGCCCGCCGCTGCGCAAAATAAGTACAGCTCAAATTAATTAGCTTCCACCGTGCAAATGAATGATTGAAATCGAAGGAAGGATATCCGCGTGATGACTTACGTGGGATGATAAGGCACGAGAATCGCCTCCTTGTCCTTATTGGCGAGCATGAAACTGACGATGTATTCCCTCGCGTATTCACGGTGCTTTGCGCAGACTCCCAAGAAGCCCTCGTGCATGTAGTACGGGTCAGCGACACAGATATGAGGTATCTGCTCAACCCCGATGATGTAGTTCATGTGCAAGGCATAAAGGCGGACAAACGTAAAATCCAGCTTCTTCACGTGAAACATGTCGAATATGTAATCGAATCAAAGGAAGAACTTATCCACGGGAAGAAGTCGACGTACGACAATTGCCGCGGAATGTTAACCACGTAGAGTGGGTATCCTGGATCTTTCGAGGCGATGAGGCCTTTCTCTATCCGCAGCACATCGTCATGAAGTCTCCTTAGATCGCCGAGTCTGGCCCCTAGCGCTCTTGCAGGTAGGATTGGTTAACCGGGGATATGCCATTTATCCGCACCGGGGATATCTATACGGTCTTGAAGCCGAGGCTGCTGAGGCGGCTGGATCATAGAATCAGCTTTTTTGCCTTTCCTCGCTCTCTTCCTAGACTTCTTTACTACCGGAAGGTCGTCCATAATACGTTCAGCCTCCGGAGACGGCAATTCAGGCACCAACTCATGATGCTCAAACCCTGAGTAGGCGCCAGTATAGACATACTGTTGAGTGCCATCGTCATCCTCATCCATGGCGACGTCATCAGCGACTAATCGAGCCTCTTCCTTACCCCATCCGCTATCACCCAACCCGACACCCGACGCTAATTGGGTAGGTGGGGTGTTGATGTTCATACCTTGCTGAGGCTGCGTGCTCGTGGGTGTGCTCCCGGCCGCCTCCAGACGAAGCAGACTCTTTGGCCACAACAGGACCCACCCATTGCAACAATCACCAAGCCGCCGCGGGGTCTCGTCGTCATCCCCCACTAGTATCAGAGGAGGCAAATTCTCGTGGCCCAGTTTGAAACTGGCCACGGAAACCTTGAAGACGTTCGGGGGATCGGCCGGCTGTGGAACAATGGTTCCTTCGGCTCCATTATCGTCGCCTTCTCCACGTCCACCTTCTGGTCGCTGATGGTGTACAATATGGTGCACGGGGTTTTGTCGGCCTGCAAAGAAAAGTCTGCGACGTGAGACATCCGAAAGGCAATGAAAATGGGAGATTATACATTTATTGAAGGGGGCCGGTGTGACAAATACCGTGAGGGCGTCGAGCTCAGCCAAATACGAAGCACCGCCGAGCACGTCCGGTGCCGGAGCAGGTGCGGGAGCCGGTGCGGGAGCAGGTACGGGAGCCGGTGCGGGAGCAGGTGCGGGAGCAGGTGCTGGTGCAACGCTAGTCGAGCTGCTCCCCAAGAAGTCAGCAAGGGGAAAGTCCGCTGCATTTTTTTTGGATTTTGCCTGGTCCAATTGAAAACGGCTGGAACCAAGGAAGTGACATATCTACAACCACCTGTTTTGCGGCAGCTACCGCTGTTCGACTGTCTGAGATGATTTCTTCTCAACCGCAATCTCAACCTTCTTGTCGATGTTTTCTTCAGTTAACCTCCGTATTTCCTTTCTCTCCTCCGTAGTCTCACGGTAGTACTTCTTCCATGTGGCGCCGTCTCTGACACCGTGCACGCGTCCATACGATGGTCGAGTCTCCACCGGGAGTCGTTTCAATATGTTCAACGCCCGGTTGAATGGAGTGTCCCACTTGGGCCTCGCCAATGCCTCAGACGGCGAGTCGCTTTCGGCCGCAATCCTGTGCTGCTCTCTCTGCAAAAGGCACAAGGATCGTTTACAAATATGACTAACGTGCAGTCGAATTGATCAGAAACTAAAATTACCAGCAGTCTAATGAACTCCGTCGTGACCGCGTTTGTCTCGTAAACCTTCTTCACTGGGTCCCAACGGTGTCGGGCCCTGAGGACGTCACGCTCCTGCGGGACGGTGAACTCCGCCAGGGGGTCTAGGATGCCCAGACTCGCAGCTTCCGCGTCCTCCTTGGCCCATTTGGACCTGTTCCCGCCATAACCACGGCTTCCGAGGTGGTGGCTCCCAATGTTCCTCTCTTGAAGCCCCTTCATGTACTTAGACTTTTTTTTGGCAGCTTCGGCCTCGCAAGCCGCCTTGAATATTTGAAACTGCTCTTCCGTGATTGTCGGATTATCCTTTACAATCTCGGAGTAGGGTTCCTTCTTGTCGATGATCCTTGCTTTCACCCTTGTTTTCCAGGCGGCCAACGCGTCGCCAAACTTGGTCATGGCGTGTTTGTTTATCTTCTTCATTGCCGGGTCCTTATCTGGATCTTCATAATCCTTTTCATTCCGGCCAGGGAACAAGAATATCTGCTGAAACTTCTTTAGGAGGGAGGGCCTCATATTATCTATCTTCTGTAGTTTCTCATCGTTGATGGTGGCGGTTGTATGTACGATGCAGCCTATTTGATTGCCGTAGCACGCGCGCGCTTCCTCAGGCGCGTTTAACTCAAAATTGCCGTCGTCTACCTCCGTGACCACCAGTCTAGTAGTCCTGAGTTTGTTAGGAAGCCGTTGCCTCTTTGCTTTCGGTTCTACACCGGCTCCGCTCCCTGAGGCAGCGCCGGTCTCAGTCTCAGCGCCGGTCTCGATGCCGGCCTGAGTCTCAGCGCCGGTCTCAGTCTCAGCACCGGTCTGCGTGTCGGTCTCAGTCCCCGATGCCATCGGTGGGCCCAGCAACAACATCGGCTGATCGTCGGCAAGGCTCAAAAATTTGTCTGCCGCCCGGTAGACGTCGTCACAATCACCAGAACCCTGTCCTTCATCGTTGCTAGCCATGTTTCCTATGATTAAATCTAGTCAATTAATTCTAGACCTAATAAAATGAATAATGACATAAAAAGGCCTATTGTTTTGCAGGAACGTTGACTCCTTCCCAGTGCGGCAAATCCCGGGCACTCGATATGTCCTAGTTTGTAGCACAAGTCATGCCGAAATTCACGGAAAATTTCAGCATGACCTTTGCTAAAAAGTGGACAAATCGAGAACCTGAAATTTGTCGGAACGGAAATGAATCAACATTCCGGCAAAACATAGGCCACTCGGCTTCATTCCCTGGAAACAACAAATGGCCACTTGGGCACAATTAACATGCATGTGCAAACACAATTGAGGAATTTGCATATATCCTGACCACTTCAAATTTGCATGTCCTAGCGTTTGACACTATAAGAAAATCTACACAAATCTCATGCTCTCTCAAACTCAATTCAAAACCAAATATAGATTATATTTAGTTAACTACTGAACTAAATTACTTTACTCTAAACTAAACCCTACTGCCCTAATTAACATCTAGTTAAACAAACTCAATTCAAAAACTAAACCCTACTGAACTAATTAACACCAACATTATCTACTACTTAACATCTATTATTACCCTAACTAAAAACATCAACATTATCTACTACATAACATTAACATCTATTAACTAAAAATGATGGGTGGGGGGCTTACAGAGAGGGGAGAGACGGTGGCGGGGAGGTGCTCGGCGACGGAGGTAGGGCCGACGAGGGCGGGATCGGGAGGTGGCGGTCCTGGGCGGGCTCGGGGGCGGTGAGGTCGAGGGCGGCGGCGGTGAGGTCGAGGGAGGCGACGGTGAGGTCGAGGGCGGCCCGAGAGGCGGCGGTGGTGAGGCTGGGCGGCCTCGGGCGGCGGCGGTGAGGATGAGCGCGGCGTCGACGCCGGCAGGAGATGGTGGCGAAGTGGGGGCGACGGCGAAGTGGGGGAGACGGCGGTGAAGTGGGGCGAGGGGATTTGGGGGAGAAGTGGTGGCCGGGGGGGGAACCGTTTTCGGTTAAGTCAAAAATAACGGTAGCGCGTTACAGAAAACACGCTATAGCTAACTTAGCTATAGCGCGTTTCACCGAACGCGCTACTGCTAAGTGTTCATCCTTTTTTCTCCTTTTTATTTACTTTTCTTTACATTTTATATTTTTCCTTTCTCCTTTTTCTATTTCTTTCATTTTCATTTACTTTTCTATTCGTTTTTCATGTTATTTTCTTTTCGTTAGCAGTAGCGCTGTATGCATAAACGCGCTGCTATAAGTATATTAGCGGTAGCGCGGTTTTCGGAAGATCGCTACTACTATCTATAGCCCATCGGCTATGTGGTTGGAATTTTAGTAGTAGCGAGCTTTCGGTGAGACGCGCTACTGATATATATGCATCTGCAGCGCGCTTATTTTACGCGCGCTATTGCTGTCTAGCAGTAGCGTGGTTTTTTAACAGGCGCTACTGCTAAAGTTCTGTGTATAACATTTTCCCTAGTAGTGAATAGTTGTCTCAATTGTAGATCTCTTCAGGTCCAGAATTCCGGTTGCTGGCAATTTCCCTCTCCATGTATATCTTGCATAATAAGAGAGAAATAGGCATTAGAATTGCATCATAAAGTGAAATATTGATCTAAAATATTATAAATAATAGTAGGAAAACATGATGCAAAATGGACGTATCACCGTCTCCACGCCAAGTTGGGCTTGCTACACGGGGTCTACATCGACAACTCCCCATACAGGAGGACCAGCATCGCGAGCATTGTAATAACCACTCTAATGATTCTTGAAATTACTATGAGGCGCTACCACGACATGGTCATCGTGATCTTTGTTAAGAAGGCCAAGGCTTAGTTCTCGGACGAAGAAGTCATGGATGCTCCTCGTGACCATGAAGATGATGGGATTGGTAAATTCAAACTTACCAAGCCCAGTGACTATTTGAGTGGGAGATGTGTGTGGATCAGATCTTCGACACACACCGCTATATGGAGGAGAAGATGGTATGATCTGCACCCATTGAGTTTACTCGCTCTGCTTTGATTTGGTGGGAATAATTATGTCATGTTGTAGGTTGCCCAGAGACATGGATGCAAATGAAGAATCTGTTACGGAGGCGCTTTGTTCCTGAACACTTCACAAGAACCTTGTACAATCTACTCCAATGGTTGTGCCAAGGTAACTCTAGTGTTGATGGGTATTAGAAATGGAGATTTTGATGATTAGGACATGAGTGAACAAGCCAGAGGAAGCCACAATGTCAAGGTTCGTGCATGCGCTCAATGAATATTTGCAAGAAAGATTAGAGATAGTTCCATGTTATGATTTACAGGAACTTGTGCATCAACTTGTTCGTGTAGAGCAGCAGCTAAAGCGTCGCCAAGATCACAACCACACCAATGCATCAAGCACCTAGAGACCTTCAGTTCAGCGAGAAGTAGATGGAAGCATTGTTGTAGATTTTCCCTCACACAACAAGAAAACTGTAAAAGAAGCTCATGCATCAAAGGTTGAATCTTCTAATACTCCTGCCACTCACATTAGTAATATTCAGTGCCATACATGCAAGGGTAGAGGTCATTTCAAGGATTGTCCTAATTTGAAGAAGGTGTTGCTCACAAATGATGGATATTTCACCGATGACTCAAGTTACAAATATGAATATGAGAAGAAAGATGCATATTGTACTTTTGAGACAGGAGCTCCTCTGAGTTAACATGGAGGAGATGGTGTTAATATCATGGTTAGCAAAGTGGCTCATTATGATGCTCCTATTGTTTATAAGGTTAGCAGAAAAATGTGTTCCAATACGTTTGCAAGATCAAGGGCAAAAATTGCAAGGTAGTCATCCATAGAGGCAGTTTCAACAACATCATTAGTAGTGATCTTGTGCATGCTCTTGGGATATTAACATGGAGGCAGCCCCAATGTGAAGCGGCTAAATGGTGTTGCTAAGATAAAGATTACCCATCGTGCTAGGGGGCTTATTTTAGTCAAAAGTTATGTGGACAATGTGGGATGTGATTTGGTGCCAATGAAGCTTTTCATCTTCTTTTGGGAAGACCGTGCATGTTTTACCACAATGCTACTCACCACGAGATGTCTAACACTTCATGCATAAAGGAGTGAGCCATGTCTTGGAACCTATGGTGGATCAAACATTCAAGGTTGAGGAATTCCCACATGTGAAGAAGCCCAAAGAGAAAACCTCAAAACCTAGGACGGTTTTTTGAAGGAAGGGAGGAGGATGTGGACTTGATCTTGAACAAGACATCAAAGAGTGATGTTTAGGATGGCATAAATGTTAAACTATTAGAGTAGCCAAAGGAAGACATGAGCAAGACCATTATCTATGTTGAGAAGCTCCCCGTGTGTTTTTTGGGAGAAATGCCACATCAGATTTCTAGCTCCAACTTCCGACCTAAAACTAATTAATTCTAGAATGGTCTAGCATCTTCTGGGGTTGTATTAGATGGTGTGTGAAGTAAGCTTTCATGCAAAACAAACGGTACATCATTTGAGGTCTTGATTGAAAAGTTATTCAAGTTCTCGCGCAAGTTTTCCAGGAATTAATACATTGTGATGAGGCTCAACAAGTTCGCTCCTGCTACAAATTGGGACTCAAATTAGTCCTTCATTTAGCTCTAGTATAAGTACTCCCCGGTAGCTATTCCATGTGAAGGGAGCGGGTGAGATTTCTGAGTTTATGTTTGTAGACTGTCAATGGGTTGTGTTGTGCTGTGAGCGCTAGTTTTGTTGAGGTTTAGCTCTTGTGTGTGGATTGAAAGGGCATATCCTTAATCCGTATAGGATCCTTATGGTTCCCTCATGTGATTCTATCTAGGTTCACTAAGTTCTATGGTTTTGGTTGTGACCTTGTAAACCAAGCTAGTTATTCATTGCAATATATTTGAGAGTGTTTCCCATTGGTCTTTGCCACTTGAGAGAGATAGTTACTGCTTCTTGTGAGTTGCTTGATATCATGAAAGATGGTACAAGCAGCATCTGGCATCATTATGCTTGTAGTTTTTTTGTTTACTAGCAATTTCATAGCAGTTGCAGTTCCATCCCCATCTCACCTTGCTCTGCTTCATTCACCGTGTCCGACCTAGCCTTGACAAACTCCATTCCCCCCACAAGTCAGTAGGTGTCGATGTCGTCGAGCTGCACGAGAGTCGGTGGGAAGCAGCTAGGATGGCACCATGGAGGGGCGACACAGTTAAAACCGCGATAGCCAGAGGCGTATCTTTCTAGTTTCTTCTAAGACGATGACGGAAACACTAGCCACTGAGATTATCGATCTCATTACACATGTTGTTCCACCATTGACCACCACGCCATGTTCACCATCCGCAAGCATTTTCTTCCGCTCCCGCCGGCCTTGCGGAAATTTAGGAAGCATGGGTTGTTTGATTTTACTACAAATAGGAACGTTATAAAAAAAGGAAGCACATAAATAAAGCAACATGAAACACTACAGAAGCACATGTGTTAAAAGTATTAAGCAAATTGTTGAACAAACACAACTATGGTGCTTATGAAGCAAAGTAATTAAATGTGGAAGCATGAGTTTTGGATGCATCATATCGTGAAATTCATCATAATTTTCATACTGGAAGTATAGATTTTTGAAAGTGGGAATATAAAAAGATTTCTACGTAGTAATTCAAACTCATATCATGAAGATAGGCTTCTTTTCCATAATATATGTGAAGTTTAGGAAGCATGAGGGCACAGTTTAAGGCATGGAAATGAAGAAAAACTGAACACACTAAATTAAAAAGCTCCCGAGGGGATATTCTCACAGAATATATACGAACTAAGGATGCAAAAGTACGACATGTATGTAACATGCTATATTGGCTGGAGATGGTCTGTTCATCCTAGCGAAGAAGGGATGCCAACGCCAGTCACTAGCAACAGTGACCTCCTCTGCAGCATTGGCCCGGCTCCCGTCCACCTCCTTGGTATAATAGAAAAAAAGCTTGCATGAAGTAGAACATACGTGGGGAAGGAAGCCACGAGTTGATTCATGCACTCAACTACATCAATGTTTTCATGTCTTGTGAGGCAATCCCTGGTTGTCATAGGCACCACGGTCACTTGCTGAGGCGACATCGCTCTGATGTGCTGGGATGGGAGATGCGTAGGGTGGGGATGCTAGAGAAAGCTTACGGTTCATAGAGGTGGAGGCATTGTATGGGACAAGAGTAAAATGACGTTGTGGACCGTGAGAATTGAGATGAGGCTGTGGATCATGACTTCGTGAGAACTGGAAGTATCTGGATCGATAAATTGGGGAGAATGTAGCTTCCATAATGAGCGGAGGGATTATAGGAGTAAAATTTAGAGGAGACGTGGGCGCATAAAAACGGGATGTTAGAATGAATTTGGTGAAAGCTCTCTAAGCCGCGGGATGAAACAAATAATCAATGCAACATTGTTCACAATTTTCTAGTATGAGACATCAGATGCAAAAGTGTTTCCCAAATGAAATATATGTCGAGTAAGAAACTCATTTTCTGACATAGAAGGAGCTCAATGTTCAGGGTCAATGGATAGATTGTGTAGAGAACATGTCTTTAGCTTTTCGTCCCCTGTCCTTTAGCAGCTAGGGCAAACTCTCCCCTCCAGGCTTCACCGGTGAGCCCGTGGATTCGTCTCGCCTCTACCTATCGCTCCGGCGACCTGTTGCAAAGAGGGCAATCTCGGTACCTCCACTACATTTAGTAGTTTAGGTTACGTTTTCCAGTCCTTGTAGGTGCGGCGCTTGGTCGGATAGCGGTGCTTCTTCTTTGAGTTTGTCTTTCGAGATGCGGTCCTCCCCGAGTTTGTTCATCTAGCATAGACAACGGAGCTCCAACGTAGATTCTTGTCGTATCCTTAGGGCGGCGAGGTTAGGGTTTCTCATCGTGTGGCAAGATTCGTTATCAGCTGCTTTAGATCTATTCAACGTTCAAGGACAATGACTGCGGCTCCGAGGTGCTAGTCCTTAAGGGCACGTGCACGAAGACTTCTTGGTTGTAATCGACAAGGTCAAGTCGGCTCCAGTTGGTAAGCAGTGGTAGTGATGCATCGGCGGCTCATTCTGGCGGCGTTTGTGGCCGTTCGGTGGTCTCAAAATATCGATATAATTTTTATTATGTTTAAGGTGCTTTGTACTTCAGTTAACTTTGATGGTAAATATGGATCCTTTGCGCAAAAAAAATTGAATAATTTTGTAGGTCTACTTAGATGGGCTCATTTAGGGTCCAAATTGGACAAGCTTACAATTAATAATAAGGCCTAATAAATCAGATCAATCTCAAGGCTCCACTGCGTGTGTAGGTCTGGGACGTCCTATTTGGCGACCTGTGCGCCCCAGGACGCCGTAACGCGCACCATGGCTCCCCCCGCACGCCCTATTGAGCCGACCCATGCTTGAGGCAGGACACCCCCCCCTTCCCTTTTTTATTTTCTGTTTTTCATTTTCCCTCGCCGCCCAACGCGAAGGACCGGCCCATGCGCACGGCAGGGCAACTCCTACTTTTTTATTTTCCTTTCTTAGCTTTTCTTCTTCTTAATAATTCGAGATTTCAAAAAATCCAAATTTCTAAATGATGACAAATTATGGACAAAAAATGTTCAAGAAATAATAAAATGACAGTGAACTCAAAGAAAATTATTCACAATTTTCAAAAAATGTTCAGGAAATCATAAAATGTTTGTGGATTAAAAAAATATTCGTGATTTTGGAAAACTGTTCGATCATTCACAGACAGTTCAGAATTTTTAAAAATGTTTGTGTATTAAAATAAAGTTCATCAATTTGAAAAAAAATATTTGATTTCTAAAAATGTTCAGCAATTTATAAAAGAACAAAAAATGTTTGCATTTTCGAGAATTATTCCCAAATTTCTAAAAAAAACTTTATTGGTTCAAAATTGTTCGCTGACTCAACAAATGTTCACGAATTGGGAAAAAAATCATGCATTTCAAAAAAATGTTTTTTAATTTCAAAACTTGTTCCCAAATGTCAAAAATTGTTAGTTGATTCAAAAAATGTTCATGAGTTTCGGAAAATGTTCAAAATTACAAAAAATATTCACAAATTTATAAAAAAGATTCTGAATTCAAAAACGTTCATGATTTATAAAAATGTTCACGATTTTATTTAAATTTTCACAAAGTTAAAAATGTTGAATATTTAAAAATTATTCGAAATATTGAAAGATGCTTGTTGAAATGAAAATTAAAAAGTTAAAATAAAGGAAAAAGAAAAAAAGTAAATAAAAAGAGGAAAAGAAAAGGAAAACGAAAAAAGATTGTAAAACAACAAGAAAAAGAAAAGCAGGTAGAAAAAAAAACATAGAACGAAGCCATCTGAGCCAACCCATGTGCGGGGCAGGACGCCGTATGCTTTTCCCTTCTATTCCTTTTGTATGTTTTCCTTTTCAATAACTCGGGATATCAAAAAGTTCTGAATTTCCGAAAAAGTTACGAATTTGGACTAAAATAATAATGAATTCAGAGAAATTTCCGTGATTGCAAACAACTGTTTGGGAATTAAAAAACAAATCACGGTTCAAGAGAACGTTCACGAAATTGTAAAAATATATTCACGAATTAAAAAAAATCATGAATTTTTTTAAATATTCACGATTTCAAAAATGTTCATGATAACAAAAAACTTCATGATTTCAAAAACAATTACCGATATCAGAAAATGTTCATGATTTCAAAAACTCTTCGCGATTGCATAAAATGTTCATGATTTGAAAAATGTTCATGGTTTCAACAAATGCTCGCCATTTCAAAAAATGTTCACTAATTCGGAAAAATGTTCACTAATTCGGAAAAATGTTCGCTAATTTGCAAAAAATGATCATGAATTTAAAAATATTTCATCATTTCAACAAAGTTGGTTGTGCATTTACAAAATGTTCAGGATTCAAAAAATGTTCAAGATTTCGAGAAAATGCTTTGCGAATTTGAAAACATATTCAGTATTTTTTTAAATATTCACGTTTTCAAAAGAAATATTCACAAATTTCAAATAATGTTCGCTGTTTCAAAAAAAAATCATGATTTAAGAAATCGTTCACGAAATTGTAAAAACAAAAGCATGACTTTAAAGAATGTACATCATTTCATAAAAAGTTTGCAACTTTCAAAAATATTCACAAATTTAACAGATTTTGGCCAATTAAAAAAAAAGAATAAAACGAAAACAGAAAAACAGAAGAGAAAAATGAAAGAAAAACTAAAAGAATACAAAAAAGGAACCAAAAGAAAAGAAAAATGAAAAAAGTAAGAAAACAAGAAAACCCGGTTCAGGGAGATTCTAGAACCTTCCCAAAACCAGTTGCGCGTGAAATCCTGAAATGGGCCAGCCCATTAAAACAGCACCGCGCGAGGGGGTTAAGCGTACGTGGTGGCTTCCCACCTACTCGCTATATTTTTTTTTCTGTTTTCAGTTCTTCTTTTTTGCTTTATTTTTTTTTACTTCTCTTTCTACTTCAAAATATTACACAAAAAAACACTCTTCAAAAACACACTTGAAAAAATGTTGAAAAATATTTGAAAAATGATGAATTAGTTTTACAATATCTTGAACAAGCATTCACAAATTTTGAATATGTATTAAAAATGTTGAACAAGTATTTGGCAAATGTTGAATATGTATTAAATTTTTTTGACCGATTATTAGAATTAATGTTGAATAACTATTTAAGAAATGCTTAATAAGTATTTTTAGTTTAACACTTGTCATCGGATCGCCAACCAGTTCTTGCTAAATATGGCAGTCATTTTTCGGCCTTCTCCACTGAGGTACTTTACTAGGTGAGCTGGAAGTACAATCGCAGTGGTTCTCCCTTTACCCTCCTAGACAAACATGCGGAACATAGGAGGGCAAACACAGGAGCCGGGCAATCCAACTATTGAACCAAGACATAAATCGGAACCGATTCATATAATGCAATATTCAAGACGCCGAGCACATGGAATACAAACTACTGCCGGGGCGATGCTTGGGGCGAGTTTTATAACCGAGCCCCTGGTCTATGAGCCGATCGCATCTAAATAAAATTTGTACTGAACTAGTTTGTTTCGATGTCGAAGAGCGGAAAGAGCTATGCAACATAAATGACTGCAATGGGATCGTAAAGAAATGGTCTTTATTTCTTATGAGCTCGTGACGTCTAACCGTACAATCCAAACTGCCGAAGCAACTGTTACAGATACTCGATGTAAAAAATAAAACTTTATAGAGGAAAGGTTTACACAGGGCCTTCATGAGTGGATTGACGTCCCTACTGTGCTCTACTGCACGTCTGCGCCTTCGCTCTTGAGGGGGGTGCTCCGTAGAGGAGGTAGTGATCGGCGTACGGACCCTTGAAGGAGGGTCTTGAGAGGTCGTCGTAGTATATTAGCTTGATGCTAGGTAGGTCCTAGATGGACCTACGATTATCTGAAGACGTGTTTGGCCATAGCTGGTCGAGCCGAACACTTAGCCCTTGGATAATAGGTCCCAAAGCTGCCCATGGTATTTTGAGCATGAAATTGTGCCTCCGAGGCACGTACTTTACGACCGGCGGGGCCATGCTGTGGGGCGTGTGTTCCTATTTATGTTGACCATGGGAGGGTTTCGGGATCTGAGATAAGGCTCGGGCTTGTTTGCTCTCCTCTCTTGCCTTAACGACGGACTAGGACTTCGGTGCCTCGTTGTTCGGAGTGAGCACTCTGTGTTGCCATTAACGGTGATGACGCCCTTAGGTCCGGGCATCTTAAGATTCAGATATGTGTAGTGGGGGACGGCGTTGAAGCGAGAGAATGCTGTACAACCAAGAAGTGTGTGGTAGCCACTACGGAAAGGGATGATGTCAAAGATCAAGTCTTCTCTACGGAAGTTGTTGCGCGAGCCGAGCATTACTTCCAAAGTCACAGTGCCCGAGCAGCGGCCTTCGACACCTGGGATTACTCCTTTGAAGGTGGTGTTGCTGGGTTTGATCCTTGACCGATCGATACCCATTTCTCTCACCGTATCTGAGTAAATTAGATTGAGGATTCTGCCTCCATCCATGAGGACTCGAGTTAGGTGGTATCCATCGGTAATGGGTTCAAGTACCAAGGCCACTGATCCTCCATGCAGGATACTAGTCGGATGGTCCCTGCGGTCAAAGGTGATCGGGTATGCCGCCATGGGTTGAATTTCGGCGCTACCGGCTCTACGGCATAGACGACCCGAAGCACGCGCTTCCTCTCCTTCTTGGGTATATGTGTGATGTAGATCATGTTCACAGTTTTTACCTCGGGAGGGAATTGCTTATGGCCTCCATTATTCGGCCCACAAGGCTCGTCATCGTCCTTGCTGCAGGGGGCCTTTCCCTGTTCCTCGGCTGTGAGTTTGACGGCCTGTTTGATCACCCAACACTTACAGTTGGTGTGGTTGGCGGGCTTGTCTGGGGTTTCGTGGATCTGGCAGGGTCTATCCAGGATTTTGTCTAATGCGGTAGGACCATCCTGGTTCGCTTTAGAGGGCTTCTTTTGCGGTCCTGATTTGTTGAATCCGGCATTTACTGTCGTGTCTTCAACTTCACCACCTTTGTGCCGATGTTTGTTCTTGCTGCACCGTGGTTTCCCGTTTCCTTCCTGGACCTCTAAGGTGTCGGGGTATTCGGGATTGTTGCTTCTACGAGCTAACCAACTATATTCACCCGCACAAAAGCTAGTCATGAGAGAGGTAAGGGCCGACATTGTTTTCGGCTTGTCTTGGCCGAGCTGACGAGCTAGCCATTCGTCCCGGATGCTGTGTCTGAAAGAGGCTATTGCCTCAGCATCTGGATAGTCTACGATTTGGTTATTCTTAGTCAAGAACCGATTCCAAAATTGCCGGGCTGACTCACCAAGCTGTTGAACAACATGGCTCAAGTCATCGGCGTTCGGAGGCCGGACATAGGTGCCTTGAAAGTTAGATCGGAAAGCTTCCTCGAGCTCCTCCCAGCTCCCGATGGAGTTTTCGGGTAGGCTCTTTAACCAGTGCCGAGCTAGTCCTTTAAGCTTTGATGGCAGGTATTTTATGGTGTGGATATCATCTCCTCAGGCCATATGGATGTGGAGAAGGAAGTCTTCAATCCACACAGCCAGGTTTGTTGTCCCGACATATTGCTCGATATTTACGGGTTTAAACCCTTCGGGGAACTGATGCTGCATCACCTCATCTGTAAAGCACATTGGGTGAGCGGCGCCCCTGACACGGGCTGACGCGCCGGATATCGGGTGCCATCCGGGCCCGGTGCTGCTCTTGAGTTCTATCGTTTTGGTCGGGCCAAGCTTGGTATCCGTCCCGTCCAGCGGGAGTGCACCCTCTAGATCCATAGATGGATCTTGTCTGACCTGCTCTAGTGGTCAGGTCGTGTCATAGGTCATACGGATCTTCAGGCTACATTGGTTCCTTGCCTCTTCGTCGTGGGAGTGCGGGTGGATTTTCGGCCTCTCTAGCTGTCATGTCCCGTCCTCGAGGGGTGCGGGCTCTAGGGCCTCGTCGTCAAATTGTGGTAGCAAACGTCGGCGTGGGTAGCTTTTATTTTGATCCTGCTGCTCATCGCCATACCCCTTTTCGGCTGGTAGGACTCTCATCCAATTGTCATTGAGGGTATCTTGTTCGGCATTTAGTTGCTTCTACTTCTTCTTCAGGCTTCGGGCAATGGCTATTAGTTGCCGCGTGAACCGTTCTTGGTCCAACGGGTCCTCAGGGACGATGAAATCCTCGGCTCCAGGTCTAACCTCCTTTTCGAAGAGAGGAAGGTAGTTGTTGTCCTCAGAGTCATTGAGGTCCTCGGGATTATACTAATCCTCGTGCCCCTCCGAGTGATCGAGCTGTTGTTCGGGGGCGACGAGGTCGCCGAGGTCTTCCATATTGTCCGGGGTATTGTTTTCTCGAGTGCTCGTGTTGCTTTACTTGCCCTTACGCCCCTTGGATCGTCTGCGCTGACGTAGTCGTTTGGGCGACTCCTCGCCGGGCTTATCACCATCCTTTACGGGGGTGCCGTCGCCGTTCTTCCCAGTGGTGCCATCGCCCTTATTGTTAGGGGTGTCTAACATATAGATGTCGTAGGTGGAGGTAGTTGTCCATCGTCTAGTGATGGGAGGGGCAGTAGCAGTATAAGCCGTGGCATCGACATCTTCATCGATGTCATCGGACTCTTCGAAAGCGTAGTCCAGCATGTCGGTTAAATCTTCAACAGTGGCTACCAAGTGGGTGGTGGGTGGGACAAAAAATTCCCCACAAACTGCATTGTGCCTGTTCCGATTGTAGATCGAGGAAGGGGCGCCTGTGATGCTTATTGTCTGGATCCGATCTATCATCTCGTTTAACAAGGAGAGACTAGCCGGATCAGCGTCCGGGATTTCTTCCGAGTCAATCTCCGGTGTGGTAGTGTGTGTGGCGCGTCTGGCCAGGCTTGACCCTTGGTCTTCGGGCGCCGAATCTGTATCCGGGCTTGAGGTTGGATCCGAGATAAGGGCCGACCCAGAGATAGGGTCGGAAAGAAAGTCCAAAGTCAAAGCTTCATGGTTTTCGGGCTTCTCAGGCAAGGCTGAGAACCCGGTGAAGATCAGATCACCCCGAGCATCAGCGACGTACTCCAGGTTGCCGAACCTGATTGGATGCTCAGGGGCAAAGTTGTCGACCTGGTCGAGGTGACCGGCTGAGTTGGCGTGCAAAACGATGCTGCCGAACGCGAAGAGATGGCCAGGAACAAAGATGTCCCCAGTGCGGATGTCATCTCCGATGACTAGGCGAGCCATCAATCCTTGGGCGATCTCACAAGGAACTCTCAATGAAAGCACCAATGTCGGTGTCAAAACCGGCGGATCTCGGGTAGGGGGTCCTGAGCTGTGGATCTCGGATCAATGGGGAACAGGAAACACATGGACAGTATTTACCCAGGTTCGGGCCCTCTCGAAGAGGTAAAACCCTACGTCCTACTTGATTGTATTGATGAGTGTATGATGATTACAGAGTCGATCTACCACAAGATCAGATGAACTAAACCGTAGGTGAGTAGGATGATGGTTCTTCTTGTAGCCTCTACGGACTAAACCCTCTGGTTTATATAGACACCAGGGGTACCTAGGGTTACACATAGTTGGTTACCATCAGGGAATAAACATGCTGATTCTTCCATCTTGACATGGAGGACACATCAAGGCTTCAGAGGTTTCCTTCTTATACACAGGGTCACCTTGTAGTTCGGCCTTTCCGATAGTTATAGAGCGGCCCACCTATCCAGCCCATAAGAGATAGCCGGCAGCCCGAGGACCCCTTAGTCCAGGACTCCCTCACCAATCTACATAAGCTAGCTCATGGATATAAAGGGAAAACATGCATTGACAAAAATTGCCTTGCTTGTTCTGTTGTTGCCCCTCCAGTAAACAGGAAGATTGTTAAAAACCTCTATGACAAGGTTGGTATGCCTGTTGGGCAGACAACCAACATCACAAAAGGAAACACCAGTTCTACTGATGCTTCTAAGGACAAGAAGGACAAGAAGAAGAAGAAGTACAAGAAGCCCTGAGTTGGCAGGCAGGGTACTTTGGGAAGGTCACCAATACAAGATATATGGTTGTACTCATTTTGGGGTTGGGGTTAGAGGTCTATTAATGACCAAGAAGTACAAGCTATCTTTCTTTTCTCTAGTATCAGTAATTGTAATAATGTTGAATTGCTAGCTTTTATCAAGTCTTCTTGCCAATGTGGTCTAAGAGCATTGGCCTGGTCATTTCCAGGCTGTATAAGGTGTGTGGCTGTGATTGCATACCATTACTTATTTCTTAAACTGGATTCACATGAATAAGCAATCTTGGAAAGGGCTGAACTGGAATGTGAGAGGCTTAAACTCATCTGATAAATGGTTACATATTTATAATAAAACAAATGAAAGTGATTGTCCGGTTATCTGCTTTCAAGTGACATAGAAGGAGCACATTGACATTGCATTCATTAGAAAATTGTGTCCCCCACAATTTGACTCATTTTCAATTCCTACCATCCGTTGGAAGATCTAGTGGATTGCTAACAGCATGGTGCTCCTCTCAATTTAAGGGAGAATTGGTTTTAAGCAATGAATTTGCTCTCTTTGTTCTTCTGCAATCCACCAAATGTGGAAGCTGCTGGACCTTAACAAATATATATGCTCCATGTCAAGATAATAGAAAAGATGAGTTTCTCCAGTGGCTGGGTGGTGTGCAGATTCCTGAAGATGTTGACAGGTTACTCTTAGGTGATTTTAATCTTATCAGAAGTATTGCAGATAGGCATAAACCTGGGGCCAATCTACAGGAGATTTTGGGTTTCAGTGATGTTCTCAGTGAGCTGGGCTTAGTCGAAATACCACTTAAAGGGAGAAAATATACTTGGAGTAATATGCAAGATCAGCCCCTTCTGGAAAAACTGGATTGGTTCTTCACATCCTCTTCTTCGACTGAATCTTACCCCAACACAACTGCTTACCCTCTAGATAGAACTACTTCTGATCACACCCGTTGTGTGATTAATATCCAAACTTCTGTGCCCAAAAGTAACCTCTTCAGGTTTGAGAATTGGTGGATGGTGCATAATATTTTCATTCCATGGTGGAGACAGTTTGGTTGAATTCCATTCACTATGTTGATGTTGCTAAGAGGACCAATGCCAAGTTTAAAATTTTACGAAAGCATCTCAAGACTTGGGCCAAAACTCTCTCCCCTACCAAGGAGGAAATAGCCAATGTCCGCAATTTTATTGCATTCCTAGATGCAATTGAGAATTTCAGGGCTCTATCCAGCATAGAGATGACCTTAAGGACTAATCTAAAATGCCTTTTAATATCTCTGTTACAAAAGCAGAAATTGTATTAGCAGTAGAGAGGTAAGATCAAGTGGGTGACACTAGGCAGTGAGAATTCAAAATTCTTTCATGCATGTGCAACTATACAGCATAGAAATAATAGCATTGGGCAAATCACCTCTCCTAGTGGAGATATTTTGCAAGAACATGATGATAAAGCCGCTCTACTTCTAGATTCTATTAAGCAAAGATTGGGTATTTCTGAGCACACTATGATTCCTCCTGAACTCCTGAATCTCATTTCTCCTCATCAGCACTTGGCTGTGTTGGAGGAACCCTTTACTGAAGCTGAAATAGATGCAGTTGTGGCTAAACTCCCATCAAACAAATCCCCAGGGCCGGATGGATTCAATACCGATTTCATTAAGAAGTGTTGTAACATCATCAAAAAGGACTTTTATGATCTCTGCCACCAATTTCATTCTGGTAATCTGTGCTTTGCAGCGTATTAATAGTTCTTTCATTTCACTGATTCCTAAAAAGGAGGGAGCATCTATAGTCAATGATTACAGGCCCATCTCCTTACTCAGTTGCACCATAAAAAAATTGACTAATGATGGCAAACAGGTTGCAGAAAATCCTTCTTCAGTTAGTCCATGTAAATCAATATGGTTTTCTCAAAAGAAGAACAATTCAAGAATGTGTGGCATGGGCATATGAATATATTTTTCAATGCCACAAATCAAAAGAGCCCTGTTTTCTGCTAAAATTGGACTTCGAAAAGGCTTTTGATAAAATTGAGAATCAGATGATTCTGACTATTCTGGAAGCCAAGGCTTTGGGAAGAGATAGTGTTCATGGGTTAAACAAATTCTCTCTACATCCACTTCATCAGTATTACTTAATGGTGTCCCTGGATCCCAGTTCAAATGCAGAAAGGGGGTTAGGCAAGGGGACCCACTATCACCCCTGCTATTCATCCTAGCTGCAGATTTCTTGCAAACAATTCTCAACAATGCCATGCGGCTAGGGAGGTTACATGCACCAATTATCAGGCAATCTTGTCTAGACTTCCCAATTTTATAGTACGCAGATGACACACTCATTGTGGTAAAAACATGCCCTAATAACCTTACTCACTTAAAAGAGCTAGTGGAAATCTTTGCTGCTTCATCAGGGCTCAAAGTTAATTTTCAAAAGTCCACAATTGTGCCTATCAATGTCAATAGTGATGATGTTCAGGTTATAGCTAAAATAATGCAATGTTAAGTAGGCTCTTTTCCATTCACCTACTTAGGTGTGCCTCTTAGTATCAACAAGCCCAGGATAGATTTTTTATGCCTTTGATTGAGAGAATCCTCAAGAGGTTGAGTTGATGTTCACAGTTCCTTAGTTATGATGGTAGGTTACTAACAGTAAATGTCGTGTTATCATCTCTTCCAACTTACTTAATGAGTTTCATCAAATTATATAAAGGAACTATTGGAGAAGCTGATAAATGCCGCAGACATTGCTTCTGGAGAGGGAAAGATCTAGATAAAAAGAATCATCCCCTGGTTGCTTGGAAGCTAATATGTAAGCCCAAACTTCAAGGAGGCTTAGGCATCATTGATCTTGAGGTTTATAATGATAGTCTTCTCCTCAAAATGATTCACAAGTTTTATAATTCTATGGATATCCCCTGGGTCAGATTGGTGTGGGAATCTTACTACCATAATGGATTACCACCAGAGCAGGTGGACCACTGTTTATTCTGCTGGAGGGATTGTCTGAAGTTGATTCCCCAATACAAAGAATTTGCATTTCCTATGCCAACCTCTGGAAATTCCACCATCTTCTCGGAGGATAGTTGGAATGACCGCCCAATGAAATGTATTTGGCCACATTTATTCTCCTTTTGTAAGAGCCCTGCTAGTTCTATGCACACCATTATGCATACTCAGGACCTCACATATCGTTATTCCACTTGCCCCTGTCGGTTGAAGCCTTTGAGAATTCCAGGAGATGCAGAACATTATAAACTTATTTGATGTCAACCCACCACTGGTATAGTGAGTTGCTATACAAACGGTTTTTAACCCCTTTCCGCGACGGCATTTTTAACCGTCGCCAAGCGAGTGTGGGCGATAGGGGGGTCCTTCCCACACGACCTAGAAACCATCGGGGATAGGGAGCCATGGTGCATACAGTTGTCCCTATAAAACTCTTTCTGATATCTCGAATGGCCAAACGATCCATCCTTGCTACTTGTTTGTGCTCGCATTGCCATCGCAGTCGGTATTCTGTGGTGCTATGTTTATGATGTGTGACCCATCACAAATAGTTCACGATTATAGAACATGTACGATAAGTAGACAATCACACACATTTACTTTTCCTCGACTATATGCGATTCGATGTAAGAGTGCATACAGTTATCTCTACAAAATTTTATGCGAAGCTTTAATATATCCCACACGATTCATCCGTTGTACCCGCGTCGAATGAAGACCTATCGCACGCGTTCTTCTATGAGCAAACGTTTGTGATGCGCACGACATCATAAACAGTCCGTAATTGCCAAGCGTGTGTGTGATAACGTGACTTTCGGAAACATTTAATAAGAAGGAACGGTGTGCGATGCTGTTGTTAATCTCACACATTTTTTCTTGGCTGATTGTGTGTGTAGTAGAGATTGATCGCACATGTAGCGGATCCAAGAAATGTGTCTGATCCACATGTTTATCGCAGACATTTTTCTTTCGCAAACCGTGCAGTGTTCTCCCTAATTTAATCCTTGCATTTAAAAGTCATATATTTTGAATTTGAAAGTAGGCAATCACATATTTCATATCGAACCATGTTTATTACAAATATAGGTTCAAGCACGAACGCATAATTCGATGCACAGGTACATATACTAAAGAACTACAGAAGCACCAAGTAAAGAATGATGAACCATAGTTGTACTAAGACTATAAAGAGAGAGGCGAAAGACATTCTGGTTGCTGGAGAAGGTGAAGCGGAATGCCCATATTGTGCCCTTCTCTATGCTAATGCGCACACGACTCTAGGCCAACCCCTTGTGATGGCTACACGCCCATCCTTCACTGTCTTCATTAGGACTTCTCGATGCTCATTGTAGTCTTGATGAAATACTTTAACCTTCATTGTGTGTCCACCAATCATGTACTTTGTGATGTAATCTTGAGTAAACTACTTTCGAAACCTGTTGTGGTAATCTCATGTCAGATGCCAGGGGGTGGCTTATCGTGGGTGGAGCCATGAGGACGTCGTCGGGTTCCGGAAGCGAGAGTGAGCACGAGCTCGGTAGCACACGAGACGTACCCAGGTTCGGGGCTCTCCAGAGAGATAACACCCCTAGTCCTGCTATGATGACTATGATCAAGTGTATACAAGGTTGCTCCGGAGCTATTTTGCTAGAGGAGGAAGAAGGTAGAGCTACCTATCTTCTCCTAGCTATGGTGAGTGTGTGTGTGGAATGAGGGCTAAACCCTTTGCATGGGTAAGCCCTGGGGGTCTTATAGGCCGAACCCCCAGGGGTACAATGGTAATACGTCCGGGTGCAGGACCCGGGTTTCAGTGGCTAGGGTCACCGGGTTCTCTGTCGGCTGCTGGGGCCCGCCTCTAGAGGCCCCCACCGGCTGCCAAGAATCCGGCCGACTGGTAGGGCCCGCCACCTATGGGCCATGCTGATTGCCTTTCGTTGTAGCTCTGTACTTGCTGACGAGGGCCGCGTCATGAGTCACATGGCTACAATCCCGCGTCAGGCGGGTAGGTGGCTGCTTGGTCAGCATGCACTGTAGCCACGCCCCTTCGGGATTCGGGGGGAGCAGGCGGCACTGTTGCTATGCCCCGTCTCGTCGTAGTAGGTGAGTGCAGACTCCGAGGAGAAGGATGGCCAGCTACTAGAGGCCGGCCCGTCCCCGAAGCCGTCTTCTAGGGGTGCGCCGTCTTCTGGAAGCCGGCCGCATGGTCCTAACCGGCCCAAGGAGCCGGCCGGGTGACCAGTCGGCATGAGGGGCTTTGGCTAGCCCCGATTTCTTGAAATGTTATGGGGTGCGAATGAGGCTACCCGGGGTCCATCCCCCGACAGTAGTCCCCGAAGCTGGCGAGGCGCCACGGTTCGAAGCTGGAGTGCCTCAGCAGTTTCCTCCTCCGAGAGATCTTGTGCCTTTGCTTCGTCCGGCTTGGAGAAGCCGCCTGCCAGGAGCCAGCTGAGGCAAAGTCGGCTGCCTGGTGAATTTGAATTGCCGTGGCGGGCGCCGGGTGGTATGCCTCCGGGTGGCGCGCCTGCGGCCCATTGCACGCACGCCACGCGTCACCAGCAGGCCAGGCCGGCCTGCCAGCCCACGCGCGCGATGGGACGCGGCCACATGCCTGGGCCCACCACTACACAGCCTCAGCGCGCGCGCAGATCCGCTCCGGCCGAGGCAGACGGTTGCCCTTCCGGGGCGGAATGATTATGCGCCATTAAGGCACGAGATCTGCGGGGGCGTGCGGGACGTGGGCGCGGTTAATCCCACGCCCCCACGAAACGTCGCCTCAGCTTTGCCGTTGTGACCATATAAATAGGGGGGAGGGGGCGGCCAAACGCACGCGCCCCCCTCCACTCTGTTCTTCTTCCTTTGCTTCTTCTTCTTGTCTCCTCGCCGTCATCGCACCGCTATGCCACACGCTGCCGAAGCGCCGCCGTGGCATCACCACCGTCCAGCCTCGCTGCACTGTCACTGGGCCACCACAAGCCGAGCCATGGCATGAGGCAACTGGTATGGCTCCAATGTCCATGAAGGTCACATTAAGTTCCTCCACACGACGCGGAGGCTTCCCGTCGCGACGGTCGTCGGGATGCGCCTCCCCGACGCGAGAGAGATCTCACCGGCGCCGAGGGCCAGCGAGTTCGTCGTCTTCCAGAGCCATTTCCTTAGCGGATTTGGCTTGCCTGTGAGCGGCTTCCTCCGCTCCTTCCTCGATTTCTATCGTCTTCAACATCATCACCTCACTCCCAACACGGTGGTGCTTCTCTCCACCTTCGTGACCTTCTGCGAAGGCTACCTCGGTGTCCTGCCCACACTCGAGCTGTGGGACAGGTTCTTCTACTTGAAGTTGGCTACCCAGGCCAAGGGCAAGCCGGCCCAGTGCGGATCTTGTGTTGCCGTGCGGCGCAGCGGCTCCGGGACCCGCTTCCCCGCCATCTATTTGCTGGAGTCGGCGAAGTTGTGGCAGAAGTCGTACTTCTACGTCTGCAACCTCCACCCGACTCGTGACTACATCAACCTGCTGGCCTTCGCGATCGGCCCGCCTGGCGAGCCGCGGGACACACTACAAAAAAATACACTTCCGTGATGATACGTGTTTGTCACAGTAGGTCGCGTTTTCTATCATGCATGTACATCCATGACGATTTTATGATAGAATCAAGATAGTCATACCTGTGCTGTCGTAGAAGTGTTCCATGACATTACCAAAATTACCATCACGGAAGTGTCCACTTCCATGACGATAAACCGTGTGTCATAGAAGTGCTTTCGTCAAGGGTGACCGACACGTGGCATCCACCATAACGGGTCGCCGTTAAGCTATCGGGTTCCGGTTTGGATCTGATAACCCGTTAACAGCCCGGACCAATGGGCATTTTCCACGTGTAAAATCATCATTGGCTGGAGGAAACACGTGTCTGCTCCACGGTGGGCCAGATGTCGTCCGTCCATTGGAGGAGACATGCCTATGATACGTCGACACGTGGCAGGGTCCAACAGAGGCCCATATAGGTTAAAAAGGCCGACCCAGTCAAAGGCCCGTAGTACTTACTCACGTACTAGTGGGCCAGCCCAATAAGGGCCTGTTTAAACAAGGCCTATTTATGGCCCGAAGCCAGATCTGGCCTGTTAATTGTTCGCCGAATATTTGGGCCCAATTACGGCCCAGTGACTTTCGGCCTGTTAGAGGCCCGATGTAGACATGGGCCCATTTCAGCCCGGTGTGTCTTTCGGCCTGGGAATGGCCCATTCTACCCATGGGCCATATGTGGTCCGACGCGACATCTGGCCCACTAATGGCCCGTGATAAAGGTGGCAACAGATTAGCCCAACGTGACTTTGGGCCTGTTAAAGGCCTATCATATAATTCGGCCCATTGATGCCTGTACTAAGCTTTCGGCCTCTTAAAGGCCCATGATATCAGTGGGCCAACTAAGGCCCAAGATATGTTTCGGCCTGGTAACGGCCCGTCATATAACTGGGCCAAAAAGGCCCGGTCTACATTTCAGCCTGCTGAAGGCCCGTCGACGACTAGTGAAAATTGAGGCCCAACATGCATTTCGGCCTGCTAAAGGCCCATGGTTTCTGCTGGGCCGTAACAGTCCAGCAGAATATTCAGCCTGTTAATGGCCCAAAGCTACATGGCCCAAACTAAGCATTGGGTCCACAAAAGGCCCAACTAAAATTTGGGCCGAATATAGGCCGGAGTAAGTTGTGGGCCTGGCGCAAAGTGTGAAGGCCCCAATGGCCATTCGGGCCCAAGAAAGTTGCAGGCCGGCCCAATTGTGGCCCGCTAAAAACCAGGCCCATTAGACACGAATGTTTTGGCCCGGTCGACTACATCAGATTTTTTCAGATAGCGAATGATGGCAGTAACTGGTAGGAATTAAGAACAAACCTACTGTATACAATAAAGAAATTACGGCATAGTAACTTAGAATAAACCTACACTATACAATAAAGGATCTATGGTGTATTACATCCACTAGGCATCGAAGTTCGCCACCAGTGATCATAAAGCGCAACGAAGAAGCAGATTACAAAAACTGGGCACCATTGCAGCGTAACAAAATAATACTGAACCAAGACAACTTCCAAGACAGTTCAAGATAGGTTAGCCTTGCATGGGAACTACTGCGCAAGCTGCTGAGCAAGGCTGTGAGACCGGCCTAGCATGTCGGTCATAGCTTCCAGGTGTAGCTGTTTAGCAATGAGGTTCTCATTGGTGTTCTCCGCAATCTTTCTTAGAGCTAGGACTTCAAGTCGAAGTTGAGTTGCAGAATGCCTTTCTGCTAGAACTTGGGACTAAAGAAGTCGAACTGATTCAGACAGCAAATTATGTGAGCTAGTCTGACTGCTAGTCTCAAGTAACTTGAACACTGCATCAAGACAAGACTTTGGGGTTGTCTCGCTATCTTCAAGATGTTTTGCCTTCTTTGCTGCAATATATGTGGGGTTTGTCTCACAGCCTTCAGCAGACTTGTGCATTCCATCAGGCATATCACCCTGAAACAAGCAGAGAGATGACAGGTTTTGCACGTGTATAAACAAAGATGATAACTGTGCTGTCAATTCCATCCAATTTCAAATTAGAAAATAAAGAGTAAGTTCAAAAATATCAATAGCATAATTTGGCATTGTTCATAATGCGGGGAGCTTCACCACACTACTGGATTACCATGTCAACATAACAAGCATAGATGAAGGGCAAAGACAATCATTGTATCTATTTTGGTTAATGTGCATGGCATGTTATTCATATCATCAGCCACATCAGTAAGATAAAACAGGAGATGACAAGGTGCAAACATGGGCTGCTTCACCGCACACTGGATTATAGATCCACAAAAACAAGCATACATATAGAGAGTATTGAGTAATGTGCATGGTATGAATAAGGAATCTGGTTTTACAAGTAAAACTTGGAACTTACGGTTGTTGCAAACATGCATTTTGATAGAAACAGCAAACTAAATAGCAGTTAACGATAGGGAGTATGAGAAAATTAAACAGTAGTTGAGGATAAAGGCTTTAGAAGGACTGACTTACATTAACAGTTAACACCGGCTTTATAATGCCCTTCTCCATGTCAAGGGAAGGATAACTCAAGAATTTCAGCACAGAATCTTCTTCATAAGCATTGCCTGTACTCTACATTTTGTAGAGAGTAATTATAGATATGATAATACTTGGATAGAGGATAATGAAGATAAGATGCAGATTGATGCTACATAATCAACTACCAATCACTGGAAGTACAAGCGTTACAGGACAAAATGTACTGACAAGAACAATGGGCTGCACTTCTGCACTGGCATTGTCTGTGTATTCAACTTTTTGGTAAGATTAAATATAGATCTGATATTTTTTAGTAAATGGTGGGCGAGGGAGATAAGATGCAGAATGCTACACCATGAACCAACCCCTCTTCCCATAATACAAGAGTGTATTGAACATTGGTGTACTGTACAAAACGTTCTTACATTATGGGAAGGAGGGAGTAGCTGTTAATGTAAGTACAGTGATAGACGACGTTCAGTCCTTACAAGAGGACTGCAGAGCTAAACCTCTTCAAAATCATTGGGTTGATTCTAAATTTATGTAAGAGTCCATACAGATCTTATAATGTCCACCAAATGGACGATAACGAGGCTAACATGTGCAGTGATGCTACATAATCAAACATCTATGAAAGTAAGTATGGTCATACAGGGCAAGAGGTACTCACAAGAGCAATGCAGTGTGCAGTATAGTTGCGAGATTCGGTGGTCCCTTGAGAATGAATGTTCTTATGCTAACAGTTTTCGTACAAGTAAGACGTTAAGGAAAATGCAGAAATGTAGTTCAAATTGTGATGTGATATCATAGACAGTACCTTACACTACAGACGAGACCAATGTGTAACAAGATTATTCCAGTCATTGTCTGATAAATGTAGCACCGGAGACTTTACAGAAATTTCGTTTAGAGGCTTGCCATCGAAGTGCGCTTGCCTCGGGTAGGAACGATACTTCATCAACAAGTGCTTGAAAAGCCCAACCAACCCTTGCTCGTCTTGACAATCCAGTTTGGTCCTTGCCTATTTAAAAGAATGAAATCTTGTGTCTTCTGTCAGTAGAAACATATGCAGTAATTACCATGAATAACATTAGTACATTACTTACGCGTAAGTTGCGGAGGAAGACTGGAAATTGTTCTGTGACTGCGGTATAATCTTTCCATGAAGGAAAGATGCGCACAAAGTTCCTGACAACAATATAAGCTTCTTCTTCTAAACTGGGAAGAAATGGAACAGGGGTCCTATTTGCTGCAATTGGGGCTCTCTCTGGTTCGAAAAGGGATTTGGCATATGGATTTGGTGTACTCTTTGCTGGAATGGGGGTTTTGCGTCGTAGAGTTGGTGCTATGTCAACTGGCATCATCATACTGTTTGCTGCAGTTGGGGTCTGCTGAGTTGGGGCATCAGAAATGACCAGTGTAGTAGGGCTAGAGTCTGCAAGAGTTGGGGTGTTTTGTGGGTAAGGTGATATTGCAACTACACCTAATGAGCTATTTGATTTATCAGGTGCCACTACCTTTTCCAAATACTTTGCTCGTGCTCCTCCGCAATCAGCAATCACCCTCTTCCTTTTGAACGTCTGATACACAAGAAGAGCATTTGAATGGATAAATATGGTATGATGAGAGATGGAATATGTACTGAAAATGGATAGGCAGGGCGTATTCACATACACGATGTGTAAACTAAGCTAATGGCAGTGCAACAAAGTAGAAGCAATGCAAAGCATTAGTTGCAAGATATGTGCGACCAATATAACCTTGGAAAGTTAGAGCAAGCACCTTGATGGGTGAATAAGATAGGGCATCTGCCTCTGACTCCTCCACTAGGGAGCTACATTGACTTAGGTCTCCCTCTAGCTCAGAATCACTGTTAGCATCATATTCTGAGCATGAATCTGTAGGTGGAGAGCGTTTGCATTGCATTGCATCCAGACTTGATTTCAGTCCCTTAATGCCAAGTTTGATAGCCATGGCATTGTTCTGCTTTATTCTTTTCATGCGCGCAAGCTCATAATCATTATGATGCTGTTCAGAATCTAAGATTCATCATGAAAACATACAAAGTAGTCAGATTATCTCTGGAATGCATTGCGGATTCAACTCGAAGAGTGTCTCCCTATAAACCCCTGCATATGCAAAGTTCACCCCCCAACCGTGTTGACCAGACCACACACAGAAATACAAACCTCTTATGTCTCTATAACAGGTAGACACACATTTCAAAACTGAAGTAGGAACATTAGAATCATATCAAATTCGTATTTGAACAAATAAACTAAGGAATTATGAGTGGCATAATGTTTAGCTTCAAGGGTGGAGTGCTGATAGTGCGACACAAAGCAAGTAGGCAGATTGTATTCCATGTAAAAGATCGTAGTATATGTAAAAGCTGGAAATGACACTTTCTTTCTATACAATGCAGTGTTCGTTGCCCACACATGATGGAAGAGATCACACAGAGAAATACTATTCACTCATGTCTGCGGTTCCAGTATTTTGAAACAGGGTGGTCCACCCTAAAAGAATATTGACAACAAATATGACAAGGCAAGCATAGATGTAGTGAATCAATCATTTACTTGTGAGCTTACTAGGGAAAGTATGCAGAATTGTAACTGCAGTAAGAGACCATCCAAAATCTGAATCAAGAAGTTTGTCTAGCACTTATTGTTTGCAACTAATCAGCATGAATAATTAGATATCATATCGAATGAGTGAGAAAGACCGAAGGGACGATATCAGGAAAAGCAAAAGGTGCATGGGCGGTTTCAAGTTGAGACAAGTAAAATTGTCAACAAACCTGGCCTACAATAGTAATCTTGGTCAATGTCACTATGACCAACAATCCAAAATGACTAGTGTCTGTTCCTAGGGCCAGAATTTTGAAACCCTGTGAACTTTACAAGTACTAAAGATTACTGAAATACATCTGAACCATTAAGTGTAGGTAGCACTCAGCACACAACAAACCCTAATGACAGTCTGCCTAATGAGCAATGAATCAACTAGGAAATGGGTGATGAGGAGTGGTTGCTGAGTGTTGAGGACGTATCTCAGGATAAATCGGGTTGGCTTAGTGGGTGCTGCACGCCTGAGCCCTGAACAGACTGGGAAGGTAGGCACGGTGGCGCGCCCAGGCAATAGTGACGCTGTTGGGAAAGCGGCTCCTGACCTCCTATTAGTCCGGCGTCTCCTCCTAGAGTCATGTCGTCCGGGGATGGCAAGTCGCTGGCGAGGCAGGGGGCTGGGGTCGACTAGAGATCGGAAGCACGTAGTAGAGCAGAGGGGAATCGGGGCCTGGGTCGACACAAAATCCCAGGGTGGTCCGCGGCCCACCGTGGGCACCCTGTAGAGATACACACCCGAGCTTCCAAAATGAGCGCCTCCCATACGTTCGCAGGAAAAAAACCAATACGTTCGCTCCAGCCTCCAGTATGGTTCGCTCCTAACCTAGCCACCGCTGGACAGACCGACACAGCACTTCCCCGTGCCCTCGTTGGAGAGCGATCGCCGGGCTTCAAGAGAATGGAAGGACAAGAAGATGAAGATCCAACCCTGGGTATAGCCTGCATGGGAGACAGCGGCGGCAGCATAGGCATGGCATCGAGCTTGCGCAAACGGACAGTCGCAGCTTGCAAGAGCAGCATGCGCAACGAGTAGGCACATCACATCTCTGATTATATCTAATTCAACTGTTCAATTTCTGGCCAATAGTTAAACCTGACGGTGTTGTAAAACTGCTTGTATGTAGGGAATCTATGAGAAAATGAAACCAATTTCTGCTTATTTTATAACTCCCCCAATCAATACTGAACTGACTGAATCTGATGTATCTAATCAAGTTTCTGGTGCAAACATACAAGCTCATGTTGTTCTTGAGCTTGAAGTGTCTAATGAACAGACTGCTAATGAAGGATTTGATGCAAAACATTTTACATGCTCCTAGTGATGAACATATAGTGTCCAACGAGGGATCTAATGCAAGCATTTTGCAAGCTCCCATTGAAGGATTTAGTGTCGAATGATGATCTGATATATTCAGAGAGACATAGAGATTTGCAGGCATTGATGACAAGCAAATTATAGTACATTTTCATGGCTTGAGGAAACGTCGAGGCCATCTACCAGAAAGTCCCCGTATCATGACAACGTAGCATAAATACTTTTCTAATCTGTTGTTTGAAACTATTGACATACTTGTGCAGGATAGATATATTGATATGCAGTTTGTGCACTGGTTATAGGTGCAATTACACTTCGATATTTTTAGCCAGAGAACGAATAATTCAAGCAGGTACGGACCATGTTAGTAGTCCTTGCACACCATGTTGCATTTTGTGTTTTTTGGTGCTTACATCATTTAGTGTTTTATAATCTGAACTACTTTGGATCATTAGCTGGTTTTCAAAGTGCATGTAGCTTCACATTTCTCAAGTTATGTTGATTTCCGGAGTGCAAGTGCCTTCGTATTTTTAAGTTAAATGTTCGCCCCTAGTAACTTGAATTCGTGGATCCGCCACTGCACACAAATCATACACGCAGGCCAGTACCAATTAAATGCAATGCAGGGACTTACGCTAGCTCGTTGTGCAGGCTCATTGCAGCTCTGCTTGCGCTTGGGATGTTCCATGTACAAGTCCATGTTACCACTTGCTTGGATGTGCAGGCCTTGTGCTCCTTACATCCCCCTTTGCATTTTTGACACGAAAAATGGTTGATCAAATAAGAGGAATCGACCTTGTTGTTGTACCGGAGGACAGATACTTACAAGGTTATACGGGTGTGCAGGATGTGTACCAGATCCCGTAGAGTCATCATGCTTCGCTAAAAATGGTTTTGCTTGTTTCAGATGATATCTCCAGAAGAAATAAGAGTTAAAGTCAGAGTTGCATAGGCGTGTAAGCTAATAGAGCAGTGAAAGGATATCCAAACATCGTCGGAACAGTGCACAAGGGAGTGATGTGTGAATACCTAGTTCGGGCCGGCGTTTGGGCATGCTCGCCTAGCTAGAGTGCGGTTCACTTCAGAGCCGTTGAGGGTGATGCGCTGGCGTTGGCTGGCCGCGCACGGATGTAGATCTTGAGTGGCAGCGGAGCGCTACGATGCGGTGGACGAGACTGTTGGTGAAGCCCCAACGGCCTCGGGGGCAGAGGTGCGACGATGTGCTCGGTGAAGTAACCCCAGTGAGGTGGGAAACGACATCAGTGAAGCGCACCTGATGCGGTGGAAGTCGGTGTCTATGAGGCACGTCGGTTGCGGCGGCCGACGTTGTCGATGGACCACCCGGTGCGGTGGACGAGGGCGTAGATGAGGTAGCTTCGGTGCGGTGGTGAAGCGCGACCGTCGTCTTTGTCGTCGTCGTCCGGCACAGAGGTGGGGAAAGAGACGAGACGAGGGGCGATTCGAACTTTGCTTGGGTTGGCGGCGAATTAGGGATTTGAGCATTCTGGGCGCTGAAGGGGAAGGTGGAGAAGGGAGATTTTGCAGGGCTGGAATTGGGCCCGCCAGATATTTCAATCCGAAACGTGGAAGCGCGAACTTATTTTGTCGTCGTTATTTTTTGGGGGGCGGGGGGGGGGGGGAGGGAGGGGGTGGGTAGCTGGGTGCTAAGCGTCCGTACGACACACGCGACCACCACGACACGACCCTGGTCTGCCTGGTGCGCCTACATTTGAGAATGCAAATGAATCTTCTTTCATTTGCGAACGAATCTGTATGTATTACCATGCCCGTGTTTTCCTTGTAAATAATTAGTCATTTGAAACGAGATACTATAAATTAATTAATGAGGAGTTATTTGAAAAAAATCGAAACGGTATCCACGCTAACGTAGATTAGAGTGTGCGTCACATAATTAGTTATTTGAATTAGAGTGTGTGTCACATAGCGATCTCCAATTCTAACGTGGATTTCGCATTTCACGGTATCCAAGCTATTTTTTTAATACAAATTCATATGTATATGATGAACACTATGGTAGTGAGAAAACTTTGGATGGATTCAAACATATGACCTACAAAATAGCACAACAATCGAGTCAATGTCAACTTTTCCAAACCTAGTATGGCACGAATTCGAAATAATTACCCATATGCATGGTCCTCAGTTCAAATCTTACAATGTACACCGAATTGAAACATCGATATTAAGTCTTGTACTATCTACATTCAAATGTTGTTTTTAGCCCCACCCCTCCCCTCGGCACACACACTACATACTTCATGTATCGGTCAATCTTCCTCTCCTAACCACCTTAGGAAGCTATCGGTTTCCGACACACGTTCATTCTTTCTCTCCATGTTTCGATCTCTAACTCTCGCAACTACACAACCCCCTTTTTCCACTATGTTACCAAATGTATTTACCTCACACACCCACCATTGCACCCCATGCCGAGCTCTCTCTCTCTCTCCCACCCTCTCTCGCTACATACATGCATTGCCTATCTAGCCCCCCAACCTCTCGTGTGCACGCACGCATGTTGTCTATCTAGGTCACTCCCTCGAGACTGTCTCACTCTTTCTTCCGCACGGCGGGCCACACTCGCTCAATCTCGCTCCCTTTATCTGAGTCTCGATTAACCTCGTTTTCTTTCACACACAAATGATATATTTCCCTGTTCGGGCCTCGATCGACACACTCTATACTCTCTCACGCAGATTGTCTATCTTGGTCAGTCCATCCAAGACACCCCACTCTTTCAACCTCATGGCGGGCCACGCTCGCTCAATCTCTCTCTCTCTCTTTCTCTCTCTCTCTCTCTCTCTCTCTCTGTGTGTGTGTGTGTGTGTGTGTCTCGATTGACCTCGCTCTTTCTTGGACACAAACGATATATCTCCATGTTTGAGCCCAATTTGACATATTCATATTGTATACTCTCTCACGCACATTGTCTATCTAGGTCACTCTCTCCAACCCGTCTCACTCTTTCGATTGCACGATGACCCACACTCGCTCAATCTCTCTCCCTTTATATATGTAATCGATTGACCTTGCTTCCTCCCACGCACAAAATATATCTACATGTCTGTGACTGGATCATCTCTCAAGCTCTATCTTACAGCCCTCACCCTTCCCAAAAGCTCAATCGGACAATATCTCTCCAGAGCATATATATCCTTTCAATGAATGTCGGACCACACTCACTTTGTCTCTCTATCTATATGTGTCTCGATTGACCTCACTTTCTCACGCCGCATCTTCCACACATTGAAGCTACCTCTCCATCGCTCGCAAAGCCGGAGCTATTTACATTGTGAGGGGGACTCCAACCTTGGATTAATTTGTGTAGGCCTTTATTCCGGTGGGTTTAGATTATATTTTCGTAGCATTTGGCCCACAACTACTCCAAATACCGTTGCAACCCCCGCACCTCCCCCAATTGATTTCCCTCTGGCTCGGTCATCGCTCTCTTGCACGTCCTTTCTCGCCTTCAACGTCGCACCATGGTATTATTGCAAAAAAATCTATTATTCTCTTTAATTATTACAAATAAGCTACAAAACTACACGCCGATAGTCCACCTGAAATGGAACAAATTTCGACCCACAAATTAAAGTGCTACAAACTACACACCGAGGGGCCCATCTGTCATAAAACAAATTTGGACCCATATATAAATTAAATATTAAAGGACGAGGATCGAACATGCGACCAGGGCCTTCAAGCTGCACGTCAATAGGCAACGTACATAGAACAACAATGTTTGTTGTACCCCCCTTTGTTCATATAATATTTTTATATTACCACAACCTATTTAATGGATAACATGTAATATTATTTTTAGTACATTAGTGGGACGACTCGTTAGCACGTACTATTCGCCTTCACTTACTGGTGGGTTCCATGTGTGCTCTCTCTCTCCTCCCCTTCTGCGTTTAGACACATGGGCAAACACGAAGAACTCGTGGGCGATGTTGCCGTTGACCATATCTGGACGCGTTCACAAGTTACAGCACCAGTTTCACGTACTAGTAGTACTAATCAATGTGTACGTGCAACGCACGTTAATTTGGAAGTATATTAAGTGCATGCGGATATTAAGTAGGATATTATTTGCGTGTTATTATGTGATTAGCACTATTTTTGGCATGAAATTAACTACATGCTAAACATGTTGAGCGCTCGACATTGAAGCAGTCTAGGTTGGATGAGAAGGAATACATGTGGCTTGATGACGTTTTATATTTAATTTGATACGGCTCTAGCAGAACATTCAATCGATCAAACCATAGATTTCATTCAGTCTGACTCCGACTTTACATTCATACGACGATCGATCTAAAATAAACGGAAATAATAAACGTTCGGATTTTAAGCATGGCAATCCGAACGTTTTTCATGGCAAATTTAGATTACACGATGGCGGCAGGGGCGTCTTGCGGTGGGAAGCGGCTCCTCTGCCTTGCTCTGTGTGTCGTCGGGCCACTGACCGACGGCGACGGCAACAGCGACGTCTTGCGCCGTTGTTGGCGTACTCCTGGACGTTGGCCCTAGCTTCAAGGAAGGCCACAATGCTCTAGACTTTGGTCTCCAGGAGCGAGTCAACTGGCGGGAGGAGGCGACTGGCGTTGGTGCAAGGAAGCGGTCGACGGCGGCCATCCATGCTGCTGAGGGGGGCACTGGCACCCCCGCGGGGACAGGCACTGCCAACGGCGTGACGGAGACATTCATGTGCACGGGCACCGGCACGGGTGTGCACGTCCGTGCACGCGCAGGCGTAGGTGCTGGCAGGTGCACGGGCACCGGCACGGGCGCGCGCGTCAGTGCACGCGCAGGCCCATGCGCCAGCAGGTGCACGGGCGCGTGAAAGTCGGCGGGGACCTCGTGGAACCCCGTGGCATCAAGCTCGGTGGCAATGTGCGGCTCCCAGCCCATCAATGCCATGGGGATGGGCGCTGGCACAGTCGGGGCGACGGGAGTCGGAACGGGAGCGGGGACAGGCGCGGCGTCTTCCCCCAAGGCCGGTTCAAGCTCGTCCCAAAGCGCCTTATGTTCTTGAGACTCCGGCTGGGTGTCTTCCTCAGGAAACTGGAAGACTAAGGGCAGACCATCGTGATGCGGCATGGCGTACGGTTAGGTCAGGCTGGTTGGAGGTCGAAGATAGGAGAATCACAGAGGAAGAGAGAAGATTGTAGCGATGCCGGGTAGTGCGGGGTTGATTTTAAACTGCGGCACCGGCGACATTAAAAGTGGGAGCAGTTGGGACGAAGGTGCGCGGCGGAGCCTGGTCAAAGGGCCCACCTCCCGGTGAGCCTGTGCAGCAGTCTGCTCGCACGCCTCCCTGTCAGCCGGCGCAGTGGTCTGCTTGCACGCCTCCCGTCGACTCACACGCTTGCTCGGACGGCACCTGCCAATGAGAAGCAGGACTCGTGGCGGCACGTAAACGCCCATGGTTTCAATAGTGAAAGCGTTCGCCTTAACGTGACGGTCTTTGTTCCAAAATACCTTGGCTCTTCATTTGTGCAACTTCTCATAAGCATCTTGTCTCAAATTGAAGAAAAAATTTACGTAGAAATATTTGTGCCATATCACGTGACCAGGCTCAGTTTCATGAATTTCTGGTCACTTTTGGATTTTCTAAAATTTAAAATCCAGGATTCAAAACAATATCATAACCTGCATCATGCAATAAATTTTCAAGCGATACATCTTTCCTGTTGTATTTCTTAAGAAAGGATTTGGTCAAACATTTTGCTTAGTTAGACTTTAGACAAGTTATATATGCAGAGTAAAAGGATAATCCCTTCGTACCAGTGCATTGCCTGATATATTAACTCAAGTACTAGGCACGCACAAACAGGCTCAATTCTGTGCTCATCCTGGTGTAGTACTCCTATTAGTACTAGGCAATGCAGTTGACGGGTGACCTTGGGTAGCGGCGACCGAGGGAATTGAACCGTGCTAGGCACGGTAGGTAACGTTGTCTAGTTACTAAAGCATCCCTCCATTGTTCATCGGTAGTCATTATGGACCGGGGACATGAGGGGAATTTCCTAGGGCTGGAATTCTGGCCGCCAGATATTTCGACTCGAAATGCGGAGGCTCGACTGGTTGGGGTTGGCTAATGTGCGTACCACGCACGCCACCAGAAGGACATGAGCCTGTTTTTTTAGGATCAACACGAGCCAAGGTCTGGCTGGTACACCGTTGGGTCCTACCATTCGAAATACGAAAGGAATCTTTTAAATTGCCGAACGAATCTATGTGTATTACAATGCCCGTATTTTCCTTGCAAATAGTAATCTCAACGTGGTAATTGATTTATGACGAGTTCTTGAATTAGAGTGAGTTTGTGATATAGTGATCTCAACGTGGATTCCACATTCCATGGTATCCCTAGTAAGTTTTTTATTGCAAATTCAAATTTAAAAGATGAACGGTATGGTGGTGAGAAAACTTTGTATGTATCAAGCATATGACCACACACACACACGAACACAACAACAATCCAATAAGTATAGTGCATCTATTTTTCCAAACCTTGCATGTATGACACGAATTCAAAAATACTCCTTCTGATCCTAAATATTAGTCTTTTAGATATTTCAACAAGTGACTGCATACGGAGCAAAATGAGTGAATCTACACTCTAAAATATGTCTATATACATCCGTATGTGGCAGTCCATTTGAAATCTCTAAAAAGACTAATATTTAGGAACGAAGGGAGTAAAATGTAAGACATGCATGGTCCTCAATTCAATATTTAAAATGAACGGGAAACTGAAACATGAATATTAAGTCTAGTACTACAGTACATGCAAATGTTGTGTTTAGGCGGAGCTATGTAGATTGTCGGGGGTTAACCCCTCGACCTTAGATAAACTTGTGAAGCTCTGTTTAGGATTGTTTAGATTATATTTGTCCCCACCCTCCCAAACACCGATTGGTTGTGCACCCCCCTCCTCCCCAGGAGAATATCATGTGCCCCCACACCTTAGATGCTATATGCCGATACGAGTTGCTTGGAGCTTGTAGATTTGAGTTATAGCAGCTCATAGGATGTCTTAATATTTTTACAGGAAACGTTAATGAGTTTGAGAATTGCACACAATTTGTACAAAAACTACTCAGATGCCCTTGGATCCCATATCCAACGACCTCGAAGCTTGTATCACCGTAGCATCTAAGATGAAGGAGGACCTCATATTCTCCTGTATGTAAGAATATCATGTGCTACCACACATTAGATGCTTTGGTGATACAAGCTCTTCGGAGCCGTTGGATTTGTGATCCAACAACTCCTCGGTGGTTCGAATGTTTTTTTGCAGAAAAGCCCCCAAAGAGTTCGGCCACTGCTTACAAGCACAAAGACTGCTCAGATGCCATTGGATCTCAGATCAAACGACCTCGAAGCTCGTATCATCGTAGCATCCAAGTTGCGAGAGCAGTTGATGTTTTCTCGCACGGGAGAATATGAGGTGCTCCCGCACCGTAGATTCTATGGTGATACGATTTCACGGAGGTCTAAGGGCTCACAGTAGGAGGTTTGAATGCTTTTGCAATATACGCCTGAGAGAGTTTGGGAATTGCACAGAAAGTACAAGTACTACGCATGTGGCATCTGATCATAGACCTTACGACCTAGATGCTTGTATCACCGTAGCGGATAATTAAGCTACGGGGAGCCGTTGGATCCAAGATGCAGCGGCACACACGAGGCCTGAATGTTTCATTTGCAAAAAAAACCTTGGAGAGTTTGGAAATTGCGCATAATTACAAAGACTACTCCCAAGCCATTGGATCTCAGTTCCGACGATGTAAAAACTCATACCACCATAGCATCTAAGCTGCGGAGTGGATGTGATATTCTATGTCGCTGTCATTTTTGTTCGTAAACTTGCAAAATACTTGTAACTCGTGCCGTTACTTGTCTAACCGCGCAAAGTGTTTGTTCAAAATAACCATCCTACACTGAAATATCGGAACAACACACGGGGGTCCCACTTGTCATTGATCAAATTTGGACCTAAAACTAACAAATCTGAAAGACGAGATTCAAACTGGCAACCTGGACTACAAAGCGTAAGTCGATAGCCTGAAACAACAATGGTTGTTGGCTTTGTCCCATAACTTGATTTTATACAGTATTATGTTGAGTAGAGTAGAGGGAGTGCCTCGTCAACACGCGCATGACCGTTGACTCACTTACTGGTGGGTCCCAGGTCTGCGATCTCTCTCTCCTCTCCATCGTCTAACCTTTAGACACACGGGCACACACGAAGAGCGGCGCTAGCTTGCCGTGGTGTTATCATAACTAAAAAAGCTTGGAAAATAGAAGAATCGCCTAGAACAAGAGACGTTGTGGCTGGTCGAGACGGAGCTAACCACACCTATCCTCCGTGCCACGTTAGCATGATGAAGCTGTGTGGCTAGTGGGGTGTTTTCGACCGACTGGCTGGGTCCCGAGGTCGAACCATAGGTACTGCGTCTGATACAGTATATTTTTACACGCACATTTTTCCTCCATGCCGAGACGTGGCACACCCTACTGCGCGGTTTCGGGGTCCTCCCGGGTGGCGCACGCATATATTCTTCCTTGCCGAGACGTGGGACGCCCTACCGCGCGTTTTCTAGGTCCTCCTTGGTCGTAGCGCCGAAGCAAGTAGATGAGTCGTCAAATCACGAAAGACCACCTTTCCCGCCGAGTTCATCAATGAAGCACGGTGGCTAGCTAGTTGGGCTAGTGCGACCGATTAGCTAGGCCATCGCCACATTTGTTTTTTCACCCCTTTTTTTACTCCTTGCCGGTAGGTAAATTTAAATATCCACCGCGGCGTTGCTCTGGTGTTTGGGTGCGGCAGGCATGGCAAGAATTTTTATTTTTTGATTGACGGGAGCAGGTGCGGTAGGATTTTTAATTTTTTGACAAACGGGAGCAGGCGCAGCTGAGGGAGTCCTGGACTAAGGGGTCCTCAGGCGTCCGGCCTGTTAGCCATGGGCCGGACTGATGGGCTGTGAAGATACGAAGACCGAAGACTGCACCCGTGTCCGGATGGGACTCTCCTTGGCGTGGAAGGCAAGCTTGGTGACCGGATATGTAGATTCGTTTCTTTGTAACCGACCTTGTGTAACCCTAGATCCTCCCGGTGTCTATATAAACCGGAGGACTTAGTCCGGAAAGGGATATACTCATTACCATAGTCATACAGGCTAGACTTCTAGGGTTTAGCCATCACGATCTCGCGGTAGATCAACTCTTGTAATACTCATATTCATCAAGATCAACCAAGCAGGAAGTAGGGTATTACCTCCATAGAGAGGGCCCGAACCTGGGTAAACATCGTGTCCCCTGTCTCCTGTTACCATCGACCTTAGACGCACAGCTCGGGACCCCCTACCCGAGATCCGCCGGTTTTGACACCGACATTGGTGCTTTCATTGAGAGTTCCACTGTGCCTTCGACGACAAGGATCGATGACTCTCCTCGTCCTTAAAGACAATATCACCGTCGGAGGAGAACTGGCCTCAGGCCAAACCCTCCGGCTGGGCGGCTTTACCATGACCTCCCGTTCGGCCGCTAAGCCGACGATGACCTCTCGGGCCATCAAAAATCCCCTTCGTATCGACCCCAAACACTCCAAGCAGATGGATTCGGCGGAGTTTTCGTCTTTAAACGAGCTCCTCGATCGCATCGCCTCCCTGGGAATCGCCACAGATTACGATCGGATCGGGCTTAAACCCGACCAAAGAGAAATCAAATCTCCACCGGTCACCCACCAGATAGTGGTAGTCGAGGAGCAAGATGGCGAATCTTCCCCTATACTGAAGACGGACTATGTCCGGGTCGCCAACCCTGCAGAGCCGGACACCCACCAGCAAAAGGAGGTGACCAACCTTCCGAACATAGAATCGGACGGCGGGCACAGGCAACCAGAAGATACTCCGGAGCCCAGACTCTTTAGTCTGGAAAACCTTCTGACTCCGGATCATCGAACGGGTCAGGGTCCGAATCCAATTCCACCCACCCACCCAGACATATGCGCTCTCATGAGCATACAACAGCAGTCTCAGGAAACGGTCACCACTTCTGGGCCAGATTCCTCCTTCTCAAGGACAAGGTTAAAGATTGTCGTGACGAGGATGCGATATTTGCATTCTGCAACAATTGCACGAACGAAGGAATCCTCAACGCCATTAATCGCCACTGTATAATGCACTTCGCTGACTTGGAAACTATCGTACAGAAGTACAGCGCAATGGAAAGTGCCTGGAAAGATCAGGTAGCTTGTTGGGTGCCATCGGTCCCAACTCAACCGCTGGTCCAGACGAAAAGGGCACATCCTCGTGACACGCCCAGTCTAATAGCCAAGAAACATAAACCCATTACGCGGCATGGAACCGTTCTGGAGGGATGGCTCGATGGCCCATGCAAAATACACACAACAGCAGACACCATACCAACCCACAGCCTTAGAGCATGTTGGATACTCTGGCAGGTAGCCAAGAGCGGCGAGGACATCCTCACCAAAAATGCCCCAGAGCAACACCCCCCGGAAGACAAGGACCCTAGAGTATTGACGGTCTTCGAGACATTCACGTCAAACAGTAAGCGCAAAAGGGCACTCCGCGACCTCGCCGAAGTCTGCCAAATCGCCGCGATAAACACTTGGAACGACACGGCTATAACCTTTAATGCCGGTGATGAACCACAATACAAGACAGTCCGAGCGCCAGCCGCATTAGTCCTTAGTCCCATCGTGGACAGCTTTAGACTTACCAAGGTCCTCATGGACGGCGGCAGCAGACTAAACCTCATCTATGAGGATACACTCCACAAAATGGAAATAGAAAGGAGCCGCATCAAGCAAAGCTGCACGACCTTCCGAGGAATCATTCCTAGTCGGGAGGCACGGTGTGCGGGAAAAATCACACTTGACGTGGTATTCGGCACGCCGGAGAATTATCGGTCTGAAGAGATCACCTTCCAGGTGGCTCCTTTCAGCAGCGGATACCACGCCCTATTGGGGCGGGACGCTTTTACACGCTTCCAAGCTATACCTCATTACGGGTATATGAAGCTCAAAATGCCCGGACCAAACGGCATAATCACTCTTGTTAGTGATCCAGACATAGCACTCCGCGCCGAAAACAAAACCGCATCCCTGGCCCTTGAGGCATTATCTGAAGCCCTCGCGGCCGAAGAATTAACCGCACTGCGCTCTACGATGGATAAGGACGATGTGATCTTAGACAAACGACCCAAATCTACCTCCTTCAAGCCGGCAGAAGAAATAGTCAAATTCCAGGTCCACCCAACGGACCCCAAGAAGACAGCATCTATTGGAGCACAACTAGACCCAATGGTCGACGCTGCGCTACGGAATTTCCTTCGCGAAAACTGGGATATATTCGCCTGGCACCCTTCTCATATGCCTGGAATCCCACGTAAACTGGCCGAGCATAGTCTCAACATATTAAAGGGATATAAACCAGTCAAACAAGCACTGCGGCGCTTTTCCGAACCCAAACGGCAAGCCATGGGGGAGGAGTTAGCCAAGCTAATTGAGGCCGGATTCATTAGAGAAATAAAACATCCGGACTGGCTGGCAAACTTGGTGATGGTACCAAAGAAGGACAAATACTGGCGCCTGTGCGTCGATTTCAAAGACCTCAACAAGGCTTTCCCTAAGGATCCTTTTCCTCTCCCCCGCATCGATCAAATCATCGATGCTACCGCGGGACACGACTCACTGTGTTTCCTTGATGCATATTCCGGATACCATCATATCAAAATGAAGGAGTCTGATCAAGCTGCAACAGCATTCATTACCCCATATGGGCCATTCTGCTTCAACGCCATGCCCTTCGGGCTTAAGAACGCCGGCGCCACATACCAACGCATGATTCAAACATGCCTAGAGAAACAGATCGGCAAGACAGTTGAAGCTTATGTCGACGACGTCGTCATCAAAACCAGGCACGTCGAGACACTAATAGACGATTTACGTCTCACATTCGACAACCTTCGCGCGTATGACATTAAGCTCAATCCGGAAAAGTGCGTTCTCGGCGTCCCCGCTGGAAAACTGCTGGGCTTCATCGTTTCCAACAGAGGAATTGAAGCAAATCTAGCCAAAATCCGAGCTCTGTCACAATTGGCTACGCCAACAGATCTTAAACAAGTCCAAAAACTCACGGGTTGCATGGCAGCTCTAAGCCGCTTTATCTCGAGATTGGGAGAAAAGGCACTGCCACTCTATCGCCTTCTACGGCGAACCGATCACTTCGAGTGGACGGACGCGGCAACAGCCGGACTGGAGGAAATAAAAACCCTTCTTGCGAGCAACCCAATCCTGGCCACGCCAAACATCGGTGAACCGATGTTATTATACATAACGGCAACACATCAAGTGGTGAGCGCCGTGCTCGTCGTTGAACGAGAACAGGACGGACACAAATTCCCGCTTCAGAAGCCAGTATACTACGTATCCACTATCCTCACACCATGTAAATCCCGGTACCCCCATTATCAAAAGATAGCATACACGGTCTTCATGGCATCCCGAAAGCTCCGTCACTACTTCCAGGAGTGCTCGATTACGGTGGCTTCCGAAGTACCACTCAACGACATAATAAACAACCGCGATGCCACGGGCTGGATTGCCAAATGGGCCATTGAGCTCCTTCCATTTGATATTACATACAAGCCATGTCGAGCAAACAAATCCCAAGTATTGGCTGACTTCGTCGCCGAATGGACAGAGGCCGAACTCCCTAAAGAGTACGACACATATTCCAATTGGGTTATGTACTTCGATGGCTCCAAAATGCTAGCAGGGTTAGGAGCGGGTGTCGTTTTAATGTCCCCTACTGGAGACATCGTTCAGTGTGTACTCCAAATACTATACACAGACTCCAATAACGCAGCCGAATATGAGGCCTTATTGCACGGTCTCCGGATGGCTGTCTCCATGGGCATACAATGCCTGGAAGTGCGCGGGGACTCAAACCTCGCAATATCTCAAATAAATGGAGACTTCGATGCCAAAGATCCGAAGATGGCAGCTCGTAATGCTGTCATAAAAATGTTGGCTCGGTTCGAGGGGCTCGAGTTCCATCATGTGGCTCTAGAGAGTAATCAAGCGGCGGACGTTCTTGCTCGTATCGGCACTAAGTGCGACCCCGTCCCGCCTAATATATTTCTGGAGAGGCTTTTTAAGCCATCCGTAGTGTGGCAGGGGGAAAACGGCAACACGAGTCTGGATCCGAACATAACCCCAGACTCCGAAAACACCGACATCATTGGAGGATCAGCCACCGAAATAACACCGTCGGCGCATCTCATCATGGCAGTCATTGCCCCGTGGACCAAACCCTTCCTGGCCTACCTTAACAGGAAGGAGCTTCCTGAGGACCAGAATGAGGCCCGCCGCATTGTCCGGTGTTCGAAGGCCTACAAGGTTCACGACGGAGAGCTTTATAAGAAAAGCACTACCGGAGTCCTTCAAAGATGTATCTCCGAGGAAGAGGGGCGGCAGCTACTGGTTGAGATCCATGCCGGTCTCGGCGGGCACCACGCCGCAGCCCGGGCCCTTGTTAGCAAGGCCTTCCATACAGGATTCTATTGGCCGACGGCCTGAGCGGATGCACAGGACCTTGTCCAACATTGCGTTGGATGCCAACTCTTCGCCAACCAAAGCCATATGCCCCCCCACCGCCCTACAAAAAATCCCCATCACTTGGCCTTTTGCGGTCTGGGGACTGGATATGGTTGGACCCCTTAAAGGGGGAAGTCATAAGAAAAAATATTTGCTAGTCATGGTGGACAAATTCACCAAACGGATAGAGGCTAAGCCAGTTAAAATGGCCGAGTCTGGGCCAGTAATAGACTTTATGTCCGGCGTTGTACACCGTTACGGTGTTCCGCACAGCATCATCACTGATAACGGCTCCAATTTCACAGCCGACGAAGTGAAAACCTGGTGCGCCAATCTAGGCATCAAGCTCGATTACGCCTCTGTATATCATCCACAAACAAACGGCCAAGTCGAAAGAGCCAATGGTCTTATTATGAGTGGCATTAAGCCTAGACTAGTGCGGTCTTTGAAAGAGTCAGACAAGCACTGGGTTGAGGAGCTCGACTCCATACTCTGGGGGCTGCAGACCACGCCCAATCGCACTACCGGATTCACACCTTTCTTCATGGTGTACGGCGTAGAGGCAGTACTACCCTGCGACATTATTCATGACTCACCTCGAGTGCGCATGTACGAAGAGAGAGAGGCCGAGCTCGATCGGCAGGACAGCTTAGATGCCCTGGAGGAGGAGCGCGACGTCGCAAAAGCCCGTTCTGCATTTTATCAACAGCAGGCTCGCAGGTATCAAAGCAGAGAGGTGCGGGCCAAAACTTACAATGTCGGCGAACTCGTTCTGCGCCTGCCGGAGAAGAAAAAGGACAAACTCAAGCCCAAGTGGGAGGGTCCCTTCATCATCGATGAAGTTCTCACCAGAGGGGCGTACTGCCTGCGTGATGCGTCAGACAATCGATTAGAGACGAACCCCTGGAACGCGGCCAGACTCCGAAGATGCTATGCCTAGCGCGGAAAACTTTGTTCGTCTCCTTCCCCTTATTGTTTCCATTATTTCTTCTCTCTCTTTTCATTTTTATTTTTAGCTTTAAAAGCTTTCGTGTGGTTAGACCGTACACCCCCGACGCATACGTCTTGAAGTATGTACGTCTATTATACCTGGGGGCTTCTTGGACAGAAGCTTGCTATTGTTATTTCCCGAGCATCAAGCTCCTCACATATGTGTTTTCTCCCATATGTACCTTTTCTTCGCCATTATATGCATCGATATGACTTAAGTTTTGGCCAAGCTAGGTTGCCTGGCTCCTGTGCTTATGCCCTACGTTCCCGTTAGTTCGGCTAGGGCATAAAGGGAGCACCTCTGCGATTGTTACTGCCGGGTCATCCGGATGTGTACCTCAGACTGGGTGAAGCTGAAAGCTAGCGTTCTTAAGGGAATATTCGGTCGGTGAACTAAAGATGTTTTTGCATTCGTCCCATCGTGAACCCCCAGAAGCTATACACATTGTGATTTATTCATCACAGTTCGGACATGCACATCGATGCATGCATACCCAGGGAAAGGAACCCTTAACGGAACTATTCTCTCTGGAAGATGTTTCTTACACTCTTAATGTAATATAACACAACTAGCCGAATAATTGTCTGTTCAAGCAACTATGACCCCTACGCCTGGTTTCCATACATACCCGGTCTACTCAGCCGTTCTGGTATTCGGAAACACTCCGCACCTTCGGGTCAAGAGGTTAAAGCGAAAAGGTCTGCCATGACAATCGTTTTCAGCTAGAGCTACATATACAAAGGAAGGTACATAGTCACTTGGACTCAAAAACTTCCTCCTCTATGCCGTCCAGCAGACTATTTAACTTACAATCCTGCTGGGAATACTTGGCGGCTACTTCTACTTGGTTATATACTAAACTAACGGGAATTTCTTCCCCATTTGACCCTAGTGGTCCGACCCGGGCCATGTGATTTGGATCCAGCTTGGTATATCGTGTTTTTACCATGGCCCAGGCCTCTCGCGCACCCTCTCGGCAAGCCGATATCTTCCATAGTCAGATACGCCACCGCGCTCCCTTGAACAGCTCTACAAGCTTCTCCATACTCCGTGGAGGGGAGTCGGATGGCCATAAGGCCTTGGACACTCCGCATTGCCTGCCGAGCTTGCTCGTGCAACTACGACAGCCCTTGCAGGAGATCACTTGATGATCCGGACGCCTCCTCTTCGGGACGACCCGTCAACATACCTGCAATCACAGCTATATTAGCTACTTTTACCTCCAAACAGTTATAAGGTCAATTCGGTCACGTACTGAATATGCTGCCTCGCAGCCTTTTGTTCTCCTTCACGGAGTCGGCTAGCTGGGCTCGTACATCTTTCAGTTCTTCGCCCAGTTTGGTGTTTGAATCTTGGAGTTTGTTTTTCTCCACTCTGACTCGGATCAGGATACGCTCGCCCGCGGCGTGTAGTCTTTTTGCCTCTTTCTCTCCCGCTTGAGCGGTTTTCAACTTCTCTTCCAGTTGATCTGATGATCCTATTATGAGATAAGCAACAATATTAGCACAACTACTATATAATTGTTATTCCTTGATGGAGGGGATCCTTACCAGAAGATGCCTTCTTGGACTCTTTCAGTTCGGTGGTAGAAGCATTTAGCTGCGTCCGACACTGCTCCAGCTCTTGAGCTGGCAGGTTGTTCCTCTCCGTCAGAACCTGGTTACACATCAATCCTTAAATCACTTGTGCCAACTGCTTTCAGTCTCGGGGGCTACTAGCACATGCTTATCCTTTTCGGACAAAGTAAATCTTATCCGCACATCCGTTAAATGCTGCTTTGTGGCTCTGCTAAGCCCATCTCGAGCAGCTCGGATGTATGCATCAGCCGAGCTAAAGGCATCAAACGCCTCTTTTGAATAGCGGGGGTCTCGTAAAATGGCCCTCCAGCGCCGATGATTCATGGCGCTCTCCACTTCCGAGTTGGTGACGGACATATTCTCCGAGCCCCCGGACGAGGGACAGTCCGGCGTCACTCCCATATCGGCCCCCACCCCCTCGGATGGGGCTGGATCCTGGCTGCTAGGAGTATTACTGCCCGGACCCCCGGACACAGTCCGGCGGACTCTTTTCCTGATACGGGATGAACATGGAAGTCACAGTTGGATGCGAGTATTAAAAAACATATTTGCAAACCCATACCTCTTTAACGAGGACCCGACCGTGACTTCGCCTGCCTTCCTCTTCGAAGGCTTGCCCGGTGCGGGAGCCGCTCTCTTTGGAGTCCCTCTTGGAGTAGCACGATATGTCGAACGCCTCCCCTTCGAAGCACGAAACCGTGTGGTGGGTAAGGCGGAACGAGGGAATCCTTTCAGGGAAGATGTCTCCTGACTACTTACGTGTGAAGCGGGAGAAGACCAGGGTAATCGGCGATGATGGCCACTTCGATGCCGTCGTAGCTCGCCTGGTAAAACACGCCATTCTCCAGCACCACAAATATATCCGGATCCTCTTCGAATCCGGGGTCAAGGTCCCGATTGTGGCCCTCAGGCTGCGGGGCGGGGCTGTAATAAAGCCCCTCGGAAGTCTTTCGCCAGTGCTATTTGAGGGAGTCCTGGACTAAGGGGTCCTCGGGCGTCCGGCCTGTTAGCCATGGGCCGGACTGATGGGCCGTGAAGATGTGAAGACCGAAGACCGCACTCGTGTCCGGACAGGATTCTCCTTGGCGTGGAAGGCAAGCTTGGCGATCAATCGTGTAGATTCCTTTGTATGTAACCGACTCCATGTAACCCTAGATCTCTCCGGTGTCTATATAAACCGGAGAGCATAGTCCGGATGGAGAGAGACTTATTATCATAGTCATACAAGCTAGGCCTCTAGGGTTTAGCCATTATGATCTCGTGGTAGATCAACTCTTGTAACACTCATATTCATCAAGATCAATCAAGCAGGAAGTAGGGTATTACCTCCATAGAGAGGGCCCAAACCTGGGTAAACATCATGTCCCCCGTCTCCTATTACCATCGACCTTAGACGCACAGTTCGGGACCCCCTACCCGAGATCCGCCGGTTTTGACACCGACATTGGTGCTTTCATTGAGAGTTCCACTGTACCATCGGCAAAGGGTCTGATGGCCCCTTCGATCATCTATAATGACGTTGTCCAGGGAGAAACATTCCTCCCCGGACAGATCTTCGTATTCGGCGGCTTCGTACTGCGGTCCAACTCGCATGGCCATCTAGAGTAGATCGACAGCCACGCCCCTGGCCATCGGGTCAGATTCGGAAGCTTGAACTACGTCGTGGACGTCTGTGGAGACTCGATCTCTGACGGATTGGAGACCGCGGCAACCGCTCCCCTTCGCCCCGATAAGCATGGCTTAAACCTGTCGTTGGGCTGCATCCAGGAGATAGCTCCTGTAACAACTCTGGCCTTAGATCTGGAGCAGATTGAGTCATCCGAAGATGGGAAACTCAACCCCATCATGGAGGCTGCTGATTCCACAGCGTTGGAGCCGCACATAGATTCTACTTCATATGATATCTGCATCAACGGAACCCTAGACTCGTCTCCGGCGATAAGTTCCGAACCCTGCGAGTCCGCGGATGCCGAACTCGATCGGTTATAGATCTTCAAGTTCAGCGCCGCAGACGTCTTTCAGCACTCACCTTTGGGCGATGTGCTAAACTCTTTTAAGAACCTGTCCTTGGCAGGGAACTCATAGCCGAACTATGTCCGGTTCAGGCAAGGGGCTGAGGAGGGAGAATTTTGTTTCCCACCCACCACCCACTTCATAGCCACCGTCGATGACTTAACCGACGTGCTTGACTACGGCTCCGAACACATCGACGGTATGGACGACGATGCCGATCAGGAGCAGGGCCAGGACCCGCCATTTACCGGATGTTGGATGGCCACTTCCTCATACGAGTCTACACGGTAGACACGCCGAAAAATAACAGCGGCGATGACAGGGAAAATCCAGCAAAGGAGAACCCCCCTAAAACACAACCAAAGCGCCGGCGTCAGCGGCGCCGCTCTAAATCCCGCCGCAGCAGGGACATCAATACCGGCGCAGAAGATGACAACACTCCGGATGGCGCCGGAGAAACAGAAGAACCCGATGAGCAAACTACCGAACGAGACAATAGGGGGCCAGGGCAGGTCAACCCTGACGAACAGGCCACAGAAGAAAACTCGGAGGATGATAGTTACCATCCGCCCTCCAAAGAAGAGACGAGCCTCGGCAACGAAGACTTCATCATGCCGGAGGACCCTCTAGAGCAGGAGCGCTTTAAGCTTCAACTCATGGCCACTGCGAGGAGCCTGAAGAAGAAACATCAGCAGCTTCAAGCTGAACAAGATCTGCTCGTCGACAGATGGACTGATGTCCTGACAGCTGAAGAATACGGCCTTAAGCGCCCAGCCAAGAGCTACCCAAAACGCAAATTGCTACCTCAGTTCGATGAGGAGGCGCCGGAGCCCATATCTCCCTCGCGCAATACGGAACGACCACCACGAGTTCGAAACAGTGCAGCGGACCGACCACCCCGCGGTCGGGATAAAGCGGCAACTCAAGCCGAGCAGCAGCCGGCCCCACCACCCCTTTAAAAATAGAGACAGAACAACTCGAGGTTACATGTACGACCTCCGGGAGACCCTGGACAGTAGAGCAGGACATACAAGATCGATCTACGGATCACGAGGACGTGCCTCGAGATACGACGACGGCTACCTATTCGTACGTGACAAACCTAACCACGCCCGAGCCGAATGCCGGAGACGGACTCCATCAGAGCTACGTCGCGATGCAGCCCGATATAGAGGCGCCGCACACCCTCTCTGCTTCACAGATGAAGTACTGGATCATGAATTCCCCAAGGGGTTTAAGCCCGTCAATATTGAATCATATGACGGCACAACCGATCCCGCAGTATGGATCGAGGATTTTATTCTCCATATCCACATGGCTCGTGGAGATGATCTCCACGCCATCAAATACCTCCCACTAAAGCTCAAAGGGCCGGCTCGGCACTGGCTTAACAGCCTGCCTAAAAATTCTATCGGCAACTGGGAGGACTTGGAAGAAGCCTTCCTGGACAACTTCCAAGGTACATATGTCCGGCCACCAGACACCGATGACTTAAGCCATATAGTTCAACAACTTGGAGAATCAGCTAGGAAGTTTTGGACTAGGTTCCTAACTAAAAAGAACCAAATCATCGACTGTCCGGATGCCGAAGCCCTAGCGGCCTTTAAACATAGCATCCGTGATGAATGGCTCGCCCGCCACCTCGGCCAAGAAAAGCCAAAGTCTATGGCAGCCCTCACGGCACTCATGACCTGCTTTTGCGTGGGTGAGGATACTTGGCTGGCTCGCAGCAAAAATACAGCCAGCGAGGCAGACCCCTCCGAGGTAAAAAGCAGCAGCGGCAGGCTCCGACGTAACAGGCATAAACGCCGAAACAATAGCGACAACACCGATGACACTGCAGTCAATGCCGGATTCAGTGGCTCCAAGTCCGGCCAGCGGAAGAAGCCATATAAAAGGAACAATTAGGGACCATCCAGCTTAGACCGCATACTTGATCGTCCGTGCCAGATACATGGCACCCCAAATAAATCAGCCAATCATACCAACATGGATTGTTGGGTTTTTAAACAGGCCGGCAACCTAAACGCCGAAAGCAAGGAAAAGGGATCACAAAGCGAGGACGATGGAGAAGAGCCCCACAACCGAATACAGGGGGACAGAAGAAGTCCCCCTAGGTCAAAACGATGAACATGATATATGCTACACACATCCCCAAAAGGGAGCGCAAGCGCGCACTCAGGGACGTCTATGCGGTAGAGCCAGTCGCCCCAAAATTTAATCCGTGGTCGTCATGCCCGATCACCTTTGATCGTCGAGATCATCTGACTAGTATTCGTCATGGCGGTTCAGCCGTGCTAGTCCTCGATCCGATCATCGATGGATTCCACCTTACACGTGTCCTTATGGACGGCGGTACCAGCCTCAACCTGCTCTATCAGGATACAGTGCGGAAAATGGGCATTAACCCCTCACGGATCAAACCCACAAAGACTACCTTTAAAGGAGTCATCCCCAGCGTAGAGGCCCGTTGTACAGGCTCAATCACGCTGGAGGTTGTCTTCGGATCTCCGGACAACTTCCGTAGAGAAGAGCTCATCTTCGATATCGTCCCCTTTCGCAGCGGCTATCATGCACTGCTCGGACGAACTGCGTTTGCTCGATTCAACGTGGTGCCACATAATGCTTATCTTAAGCTCAAGATGCCCGGTCCACGCGGCGTTATAACAATCAATGGAAATACAGAACATTCTCTCTGTATAGAAGAACACACTGCCGCCCTAGCAGCAGAGGTACAGAGCGGCCTTCTCAAGCAGAACCGGAATTCGGCTGCCGAGCCCCTGGACACCATCAAAAGAGTCCGAACTACGCTACAGGAGGACAACCCGGCTCGTCATGAGCTCGACTAGCAATCCAGCCTCCGTCCCGGTCCCGATCACATAGTGGCGCTAGTACCACGCGTACATAATTACGCACTCAAAATCCCATGGGCATCGACGGAGGCATAGCTTGTGGTCCACAGTACGGCTCGACCGACCTGGGACTCACACATACTTTCACCTTTTTCTTCTTTTTATTTGTTTCAGGTTCCTTTTCCCGCGGGCCTGATCACCAGTCCTTTCGAAGGATCGACATACAAAGGCGGCAAGCAGCATAGGTGTGTAGGGTAACCTCTATACGTTCTTCTTGACGGTATTTTTACTTATTTCTCAGGACCTGCACGCTGCGCCCCCTAGATTCCGGCATGTTAAATAGCCTGGATGCTTATCGCATTATATGTACAAGATACGCCTTGACGTATCCATCCAGTTATAATGAAAATAGTTTGCGGCCTAGTTTCTGTGGTTTTCGCTCCTTACTGCATCTTATTTCAATTTGCTTATCGATCGCATCCGTACACTTTGGCACGTTTCATATTCGCCAGGGGCTCCCCATTGCCCCATAATACGGCAACAAAGTCCGAACACTTCTTATAGATAAGTTCGGCACCCTGAATTTAGCATTATATGCATTGGCTCCGAATCATGTCTTTGGTCAACAGTTGGGTTGCCCGGCTCCTGTGCTTGCTACCCTACGTTTCGCTACATCAGCTAGGGTAGTAAAGGGAGAACTACTGCGATTGTGCCCTAGTTTAAACCGGATGAGCACCTCAGTAGAGAAAGCCGAAAATTGACTGTCATGATGCGGCGAGAGCCGGTCAGCTGTTCGGAGGCCACAAATCGTTAGAGATTTTTTCCGCGTTACGCGAAGGATCGGTACTTCCCGATCAGACGTTGACTGCACTCTGGTTCGTATACCAGGGGCTGCGCCCATGTTTTCTTATAAAACTCCTATGGCTAAGTGAGGGCGTTTAAGCCGCATAGTCTGATTGCCTGGTTCGTTGCGCTAAACAACTCCTTCAAGGACCATATAATTGGATAAAGATTGTTTACATCCCATCCCGAACACCTCCGTACTACCTACGTGAGGGCAGAAGCCGACGACTGGCCAACCCTCAAATTAAATACAACACGACCGCACAGGAGGAAACAATTAAAACATAATAAGCATTATATTACAAACCGGCTTTGTTTTTATCATACAAGGCAAGGACAAAACACGAGTGTATTCATTCGAAAACAATGCCCTGCCCGCACTGCGCTGCTGCAAGCCGAGACCCTTCAAGGACATCCGCAAAATATCGCTCAGGTGTGCGGTGCTCCTTGCCCTCTGGCGGCCCCTTGGCCACCTCGACGGCATCCATCTTTGCCCACCACATCTTGTAGCAGGCGAAAGCCATGCGGGCACCTTCGATGCAGACTGATCACTTGACGATGTCTAGCCGAGGACATGCCTCTACCACCCGCTTCACGAGGCCAAAGTAACTGCTGGGTATCGCCTTGGCCGGCCACAACCGGATTATCAAATCCTTCATGGCCAGTTCGGCCACCCTGTGCAGCTCGACCAGCTACTTCAGCTGATCGGTAAAGGGCACCGGATGTTCTGGCACGGCGTACTGCGTCCAGAACAGCTTCTCCGTCGAGCTCCCTTCTTTGGCCCGAAAGAACTCCGCCGCAACGGACACGCTGCGTGGTAGATCCGCAAAAGCCACTGGGCAACTCCGAATTCGGGTTAGTAAAAGGTACTTCCTCTCCGCACACTTGCTTTGCATGTTAAATGCCTTACCCGCCGCGATCTTCCTGGCCTCCTAGATCTCCTTGATGTTGGGGAACGTAGAAATAATTCAAAAAAATTCCTACGTGTCACCAAGATCAATCTAGGAGATGCTAGCAACGAGAGAGAGGGAGTGCATCTTCATACCCTTGAAGATCGCTAAGCGGAAGCGTTACAAGAACGCGGTTGATGGAGTCGTACTCACGGCGATTCAAATCGCGGAAGATCCGATCTAGCGCCAAACGGACGGCGCCTCCGCGTTCAACACACGTACAGCCCGGGGACGTCTCCTCCTTATTGGTCCAGCAAGGGGAGAGGAGAACTTGAGGGAAAGCTCCGGCAGCACGACAACGTGGTGGCGATGGAGCTCGTGGTTCTCCGGCAGAGCTTCGCTAAGCACTACGGAGGAGGAGGAGTTGGAGGAGGAGAGGGCTGCGCCAGGGGAAGGGGTGTGGCTGCCCTCTCTCTCCCTCACTATATATAGGGGGAAGGGGGTGGAGGAGGCGCCCTAGGGTTCCCTAGGGGAGGGGTGGCGGCAACAGGGGAAACCCTAGATGGGTTTGGGCGCCCCCACCCCTAGGAAACTTGCCCCCCAAGCCGGGAGGGGTGGCTTCCCTAGGGGAGGCGCCCCCACCTCTCCACGTTACGTGAGATGGGGTGGGAGGGGCGCACAGCCCCTTAGTGGGCTGATGTGCCCCCTCCCCTCGGCCCATAAGGCCCCCCAACGCTTGCCAGGGCCTCCAAAACACCTTTCGGTCACGCTGGTCGTCACCCGGTACTCCCAGAACAATTCCGGACTCCAATACCCTTTGTCCAATATATCAAGCTTCACCTCCGGACCATTCCGAAGTTCCTCGTCACGTCCGGGATCTCATCCGGGATTCCGAACAACCTTCGGTAACCACATACTATTTCCCATAACAACTCTAGCGTCACCGAACCTTAAGTGTGTAGACCCTACGGGTTCGGGAACCATGCAGACATGACCGAGACATTCTCCGGCCAATAACCAACAACGGGATCTGGATACCCATGTTGGCTCCCACAAGTTCCACGATGATCTCATCGGATGAACCACGATGTCGGGGATTCAATCAATCCCGTATTCAATTCCCTTTGTCTATCGGTATGTTACTTGCCCGAGATTCGATCGTCGGTATCCCCATACCTCGTTCACTCTTGTTACCGGCAAGTCTCTTTACTCATTCCGTAACGCATGATCCCGTGGCTAACTCCTTAGTCACATTGAGCTCATTATGATGATGCATTACCGAGTGGGCCCAGAGATACCTCTCCGTCATACGGAGTGACAAATCCCAGTCTAGATTCGTGCCAACCCAACAGACACTTTCGGAGATACCTGTAGTGCACCTTTATAGCCACCCAGTTACGTTGTGACGTTTGATACACCCAAAGCACTCCTACGGTATCCGGGAGTTGCACAATCTCACGGTCTATGGAAATGATACTTGACATTAGAAAAGCTCTAGCAAACGAACTACACGATCTTGTGCTATGCTTAGGATTGGGTCTTGCCCATCACATCATTCTCCCAATGATGTGATCCCGTTATCAATGACATCCAATGTCCATGGCCAGGAAACCATGACCATCTATTGATCAACGAGCTAGTCAACTAGAGGCTTACTAGGGACATGTTGTGGTCTATGTATTCACACATGTATTACGGTTTCTGGTCAATACAATTATAGCATGAACAATAGACAATTATCATGAACAAGGAAATATAATAATAACCATTTTATTATTGCCTCTAGGGCATATTTCCAACACTTGAGGGCATCCCCGGCCTCAGTCCGTGCGGCCTCTGTGCTCTGACGAGCCTTGGCGAGTTCGGTCTCTCGGACGGACGCGTCATGCTCCAGGGCCTCGCACTTCTTCACCGCGTCCTATAGCTCCTTCTGGACCTCGCCGACTCGGGCCTTGAGCTTCTTACGGGCGGCTTGCTGCTGGACAGCCTTCCCCTCGGCTTCGGCCAGGGCCTTTTTTAGGGCCTCGACCTTGGTCGTCGCTCCTACACATATTATGACACTCTGGTCAATACACACCACTTATTCTTTCCGAATACACAAGCAAGTCGTTACACACCTTGCTTCTCCCGGAGCTGAGGCTTCACCTCTCCGAGCTCGTTCTCGGCTTGCTCCAGCCTCTCTTCAGTTCAGAGACTTCGGCAGTATGCGATGTCGTGGCTAACAGCGACGCCTGCTTATTCATACATATCAAGTTAGTCTCCTACAAAGGGTTGATCCTCTGTCCGGCTTTTCTTTCCGAACGTCGGACAGTGTCTCAGGGACTATTGTCTGCATGGGATTGTTCTCTTTCTATGCGACTTACCTCAAAACCTGTCAACAGGTTGCTGTAGGCCTCGTTTAGTCCGCTCTTGGCAGACTGAACCTTCTCGATCACCGCACCCATAAGGACACGGTGCTCGTCCATAACGGAGTTGCCTCACAGCGCCTCCATCAGGTTATCCGGTGCCCCTGGTCGGACAGGGGCCACCAGTGGAATCGGCACACACGCCTCCTTCGACGGAGGGCACTTGCCGGATTCCGGAGCCGCTTGGGTCTCTGGAATCGAATTCGGCTGAGGGCCAAACTGAACACGTCCCTCCTCGCCAGTCTCCATAGGGGTCTGTTTCCCCAGGTGTCCGGCAGCGGGGGTCTCACCTCGCGGCACCCCCTCGACAACGTCCTGGGCATCTCCCCGGCTCGGAGCGGTCCTTCGGGACAACACTTCAGCGTCATCCTGGGCCTCGGGGGAGTGAGCGGTCGGCGGTGACACGCTGGCCATTTCCGTCGGATCCAACGAACCTCCAGAAGAGGATCGCTGGACGTTGTCGCGGGCCGGACTGCAATAGCATAATTAACCACATCAAAACAATAAAGAGGAGAGGCCGGACATATGGGTACATGTGAGTCATAGTACTTACGATGTGGCCCGGGGCTTAGTGCGGGGGTGTCGCTCCGGACTACTGTCGACATCCCATGCAGTGTTGACCACAAGGGCGCCCTTCCCCCTCTTGGGCGTCCCCGCTTCCAGATTCGTGGAAGCCGCCCTCTTCTTCCTCCTCTCCTCAGGGGGATAATTGTCCTCCTCCTCCTCCTTTTCCTCGTCGTCGTCCTCAGGGACAGAGGAATGGGCTTCTTCGTCTTCGGACGTCACGTCTGAAGTGCCCTTACGACGGGGGCCACTTTTGGCCCCCTTGGCCTTCTTCTCCGGTGCCTTATATGGTGCCGGCACCAGCATCTTCGCTAAACGCGGGATTACCGGTTCTTCAGGCAGTGGGGCCGGACACTGGATCTGCTCTGCCCTCTCCATCCAGTCCTGAAAAAGCAGCGATGAAAGATCAGACATCATCCTCGAAACAACACACGTAGGGGATGCTTTAAAAATAACATACCTCGCGGGCAGGGTGGTTAATGTCGTGCCCGCGATCTGAATATGCGGCAGGCGGTTTCTCGTTGCCCTTGAAGAGCAACTTCCAAGCGCCCTCGTGAGTGGTCTCAAAGATCCTCTTCAGGGTATGGTGCTTCTTCGGATTGAACTTCCACAAAGGATGGCTTCGGCTTTGGCACGGGAGAATCCAGCGAACTAGCATCACCTGGATTACATCGACGAGTTTGACGTCCTTGTCCACCATGCTGTGAATGCGTGTCTGCAGCGCTATCAGCTCGACTGGCGAACACGAGTTCGGGCTTTTCTCGACCCAGGAGGTGAGCCGCATTGGGGCACCTGGGTTGAATTCGGCAGTTGCGGCCCAGTCGGTGCCGCGGGGTTCTGTAATGTAGAACCACTATTTCTGCCACTCCTTTACTGTCTCCACAAAAGTGCCTCTCGGCCAGGAGACGTGGGACAGTTTACTCACCATGGCTCCTCTGCACTCCGCGTGCTAGCCATCCACCACCTTCGGCTTCACGTTGAAGACTTCGAGCCACAGCCTGATGTGGGGTTGGATGCGGAGGAAGGCCTCGTACACGACGATAAACGCCGAGATGTTGAGGAAGGAATTCAGGGACAGATGATGGCAATCTATCCCGTAATAATACATCAGCCCGCGGACGAAGGGGTGGAGTGGAAACCCTAGTCCACGGAAGAAATGAGGGAGGAATACCACCCTCTCATTGGGCTTCGGCGTGGGGACAACTTGCCCCTGGGCTGGAAGACGGTGGGCGATTTCCTTCGCCAAGTACCCGGCCGCCCGAAGCTCAGTAATGTCCTTCTCCTTAACGGAGGAGACCATCCACTTACCCTGGCCTCCGGGTCCGAACATGGTTGCAGTGCTAGCTCAAGTGGAAAGGAGATAAGAACTTGGGCGCTGGAGCTCGAGATTGGAAGGGCAGAGAAAGAGAGAAGTCGTGGGGAAGAAGGGAATCCTTATCCCCTTATAAAGGCAGTGAATATCTAACGCCTCCCCATTCACCTCGAAACTCGCCTATTCCCAAGGCCTGTGTAAACGGACCGGTTGGGTTACCCACGCCCGTATTGATGAGAATCCCGCGATAAGGGGACACAATCTCTGCTTCGACAAGACGTGCCAACAAAAACCGTGTCTCAAAACACGAAGCGGCAGACGAAAATGGTTCGAAACAATGAGCAGGGCAGACGTGATGTCACATTACGAAAAGTTGTCATCGGATTGGGATTGTGAAATATTGTATTCTCCGCAATTGCATACACAGGTCCGGATATATCTGCACGCCGGACTCCTCGTCATTGAAGCCAGGTTCAGAGGCTACTGAGGGAGTCCTGGACTAAGGGGTCCTCGGGCGTCCGGCCTGTTAGCCATGGGCCGGACTGATGGGCCGTGAAGATGTGAAGACCGAAGACCGCACTCGTGTCCGGACAGGACTCTCCTTGGCGTGGAAGGCAAGCTTGGCGATCAATCGTGTAGATTCCTTTGTATGTAACCGACTCCATGTAACCCTAGATCTCTCTGGTGTCTATATAAACCGGAGAGCATAGTACGGATGGAGAGAGACTTATTATCATAGTCATACAAGCTAGGCCTCTAGGGTTTATCCATTACGATCTCGTGGTAGATCAACTCTTGTAACACTCATATTCATCAAGATCAATCAAGCAGGAAGTAGGGTATTACCTCCATAGAGAGGGCCCGAACCTGGGTAAACATCGTGTCCCCCGTCTCCTGTTACCATCGACCTTAGACGCACAGTTCGGGACCCCCTACCCGAGATCCGCCGGTTTGACACCGACATTGTTATCAATAGACGGGTTAATAAAGCTCAGGGAGAAGAATGAGTGGAGCAAAAAAGTTGGGGGCTCACCCAGCTCGGAGGATTGTACATGGAATATCCTTCTCTGTGCGTGATGCGCAGGAACTCCTCTTCCTCACCCTTGAATAGTTCGGCCAATATTTTGGCTAGGGCGGCAGGGGTGTCCGGACCTTTCCTGCCGCAGCGGGAGGCGTCATCTTCCCCATTGTAATTCCACATGGGAAGTCCTCTGTATTGGAGTGGCTGAACTCCCCGTACTATGGAGGTCGCCATCACTTTGACTATCATATACCCGGACTGGGCAAGCGTCTTGATCTTCCTCAGGAGCTGGCGAACTTCCACACTGTCTTCCTCCTCGGGGCTTCGAGGGCGCTAGTTGTGGCGCTTCTTTAGAGGAACACTCACAAACTTGGGGAGACCTCTCCGGACTGGATCTGGAAGTACGACGTCATCTATGTAAAACCACTCGGAGGTCCACTCTTTGGAAGCTTTCTCCGGCGTGCCGGATGGGTATCTGGTCTTAGCAGTACGCCATATTTTGGCCCCGCCCACTTCGAATATCGATCCCTCATGGTTGCGCGGGACAAGGAAAAACAACTTTCTCCACAGATCAAAATGGGCCTCACAACCCGGGAATAGTTCGCACAAAGCGACATAACCTGCAATGTGCAGGATGGAGGCTGGGGTAAAATTGTGCAGCTGGAGGCCATAATACTCCAGTAGCCCTCGGAGGAATGGTTGAATGGGAAATCCCACGCCCCTCAGCGGATAGGGGACGAAGCACACTCGTTCCCCCGCGGATGGATTGGGAAAATCCTCCGCCTGGGTCTTGCCGTTGAAGGAAGCCAACCCTGCCTGAACAGGGACCAGATCTGCGGGAGGGAGAAACCCCTGCGTTTGCAGCTTCTTCAACTGGCCATGAGATATGGAACACCTCTCCCACTCGCCTTTCTCTGGGCCGGAACAGGAGGAGGAATGGGGGATGCTAGCCATGTTGGAATGGACTTTCCTAGCAATCTCTGAGGATTTTCTCCGCGTGGTGCCGAATGGATCTGAGATCCAATCTCTTTAAATAGACGCTCTTCCTTGCATGGACGGGGTGTTATTTGCAAAAAATACCCTGACCGTCCGCATTCGTCCGACACGTGGAAGCTGAAGATATAGATGCACAGAAGCCGAGGGGTGCGGCATTGGATTGTAAGCCGAATACATTAATTGGAAGTCGTCAGAGGAGGAACCCGCCTTGCAATGCCGAAGACAATCTGCGCGCCGAACACCTCGTCATTGAAGCCCGGTTTGGGGCTACTGAGGGAGTCCTGGACTAAGGAGTCCTCGGGCATCCGGCCTGTTAGCCATGGGCCGGACTGATGGGCTGTGAAGATACGAAGACCGAAGACTGCACCCGTGTCCGGATGGGACTCTCCTTGGCATGGAAGGCAAGCATGGTGACCGGATATGTAGATTCCTTTCTTTGTAACCAACCTTGTGTAACCCTAGATCCTCCCGGTGTCTATATAAACCGGAGGACTTAGTCCGGAAAGGGATATACTCATTACCATAGTCATATAGGATAGACTTCTAGGGTTTAGCCATCATGATCTCGTGGTAGATCGACTCTTGTAATACTCATATTCATCAAGATCAATCAAGCAGGAAGTAGGGTATTACCTCCATAGAGAGGGCCCGAACCTGGGTAAACATCGTGTCCCCTGTCTCCTGTTACCATCGACCTTAGACGCACAGTTTGGGACCCCCTACTCGAGATCCGCCGGTTTTGACACCGACAGCGGCAGCAATTAGTCACGATGACTCTGCCTGTAAAACCCACTGCTCGCTGATGTGAAAAGTCATCGACTGGTGTTTTCCCATGGTGAAAACCAAAAGATTCACCCTGCTCCTCGGCTGGCTCCCTCCGCCTTCCCGTAGATTGCATTGCCTTTCAGCCGTTTCGCCCCCTTTGCTTCCTCTCCCCATTGCTTCTACCTGGTGCCATGGCGGCGCAACAGATCACAGAGTCTAAGGTGAGGCATCTGACATAGGAGGTCCAGGCCAAGGATGCAGAGCTCAGGGCCAAGGACATGGAGCTCCGTGAGCTCAAGGAGGAGAGGAGTGCCATGCTCCTCCGTTATGTGCGGGAGTTCACGGAGATTCAAAAGCGGCAGACGTCCACCAAAAAGATGCTCGGGGCGTCGGTGACATTGCTGCAGAAAGCGAGAGATACGATAGGCCGTCAGGGGAGCCGGCTGGAGCATGAGTGGGCTGATCGTGACGAGGTGCAGGATCGCCTCAGCCACTTGGTGGACCAAGTTGCCACGCACGTGTTGCGGCTGCACGATGCCTACCGTCGTGCCAGCGCGACCATGCCGGCCATCAGGATAAACCCATTCGACCACCCCGTCGACTTCAACGAGCTGCGGCTTCCTGACCTAGTCTCCTTCTTCACCTATATCTCCGAGGAGCTGAGCTGTCTCCCGTGATGGTGGGGGCGGAGCTGGACAAGGAGGGGTTGCGGGCTGCCATCGCCATTGCCGGGCGAATCCTCTCAGGGCTCCGTCGCCGGAATCCATTCGTGCCATTGGACGCCGTCTTTGACGAGCTGGCTCCTGTCGACCGGGAGTGGGCTCTACGGGCGGTTGCACCCTGCATCACCAACGCAGTGCGCCTCGAGAAGCAGAGGGACTTCGGTGGTGTTTAGGCGTCCTCTGCATGGGCATGTCCATGTCTCGGCGCAACATGACCGTTGGATCAAACTCAGACGGTGCAGATCAATCACTGTAGCACAAAGCGTGTGGCTGTGTTTGGTTGCACTCTCATCTCAATATAGGTGTTCCCTCTTCGTGTATTTGTGTTAACCTACTAGTGTGGACTCATGCACTCTGCCAAACACCCAAAAGTGGGTCGAGAAGGGAACTTTTGCTCCCATCCTGTGCACCCTTCATACACCCTGCCTAACACTGATTCGTGCTTCATATGGTTCATGTTTTGTGGAGTACTGTAGCACCGTACTCTCCGTGCGATGTAGACCTAGTTCTGTTAACATTGATCTCACAATTCATTCTCGACCGGACAGTTGAAAAAGCAGTACTATGTTACATTACTGTTCATATAGTTGAAATGCGCACAACATCATTTGTTATCGTCATATCTTACTACACTAGCAACAAGATTATGTATTACTGACGTATGAACCACTGCACATGCCTAGTAGTAGGATCAATGTGTATGTTCACGTGGCTGCCATGTTTCGCACTCCTCCGTCGTAAGAGTGGAAACGCTTGATGTAATCATTTTTTCTTCTTCAGAAAAACAACGGACACGCTCTATCGTGCGGATCCTCCTCAACGGTCATCGGGAACCTTGCTACTCACTTTCGCCGACGTGTGGGACAGCCAACATCGGGGTCCACTAGCCATGCACTAAATTACTCCGTAGTAGAGTGCCCAACTGCACGGTAGACTACCCCAATCGAAGAGCCACAGTAATGCCCAATGAGCCATCAAATTAAAAAACCCTCCTTTCCAGCAGTAAGTTGGACGAGCGAAGCAACCATCATTTCACTCTTCTCTCTCAGCTTCCTCTCTTGAAGAAAACCCCCACTCGTTTCTCCCTCATCTTGTTCCTCATTTCTTCAAGAAAACCCCGACCTACTTCTGCCATTGTTCTTCTCTCCCAAAGAAGGAAAGGTGAGCGCATCAATGGTGTTGATTCTGGCCACGGCCTAGTCTTGCAACCCCGAGACTGATCCTATAACTCCCTCTCTGTTCTTCATTTGGGTTTGTGATTATGGTTTCTTTTCTTTTATTTCCATTTGACAGTTTCTTGATGGACGCTGGAGCACCGGCCAAAGTGATGTCTGTGGCTCTAGCCAAAACCGTTGAGGCTCATGGTATGAAGAAGCGCAAGCACCCTGCCGAGACTACCGCAGACAAGCTCAAGGCCATCGCCCTGTCCAAGCCCCCCTCTCCGGGATCCCTCATTAAGCAAGTCCAGGTAATATCTCTTCTTGACAATCTTTTTCTCGATCTTGATCGTGTTTTTTCATCTAACACGCAGTACTAGTACTAGTAGTACAACTTTCTGGGTGATCTTGCATGTGATTTTTGTGTGCCAAATGATGGTTCTAAATTCCTCTTTTGACCAAAACATGCGACAGGTTGACACTGATTTCTTATAGATTACTTTCAAATACTTTATGAACATCAATGCTACCTTTTAAGAGGGTATATTTGCCTCAGTAACTTGTGTTATGGATATTGCAAGCAATCCCTCTGCTCTCATGGCTTTGAAGACATGTTCTAGTGTCTTTGTTCACTCATTTCTGTGCGTATATGTACTCATATGGAGTAAAATATCGAAAATCATCTTATATTTCTGAACGGAGGTAGTAATAAAATATTTGGTTTCTGTTTGAATTAGAACCAGGTCCGCGGTGGAGATGAAGTTCTCAAAGTCATGCTGTGTGAACTGGAAGACCTAAGGATGAGTTCTACTGCTAAACTATCCAGCTGATGTGTCCTTGTCGCCATGTGTCCTGAACTAGTGTTTTCCTGTAGCATTGTTGTCAGGCGTGTTCTTGAGGTTGTACTTGACCACAACAATTTCCTAGTTGTGCCTTCGATTACGAAGGGTGTGGTTCTTGTAAAGCTTCCTGATAAATCGGATGCATCATGTCTTCATCGTCATGTTTATGAGTGGAAAGACCACTCTGTTAGGTTCTCCAAGGTTGACGAGTTGGTGATGGTGCAGGTAGACATCTCTCACGAAGTCCATGGCCTAGTCAGTTATGCGGGGTTCATCCCGTAGGTCAGTGGCAAGAAATAGCCTGCAGAGTTTAATTAGTGGAACTTTGCTTGTCTGTAGTAAGTACTATTGTTCAGTACTTGATTTGTGTTTGTGAACCCTGTATTGTTTAGTACTTACGCTTTTGGTGTGTGGTGAGTCCTGAGAACAGTCTATGTTAATGTCTATCCACTTAATTCAGTCTGTATATTTTAAAGTATCCAGATCATCTTTTTTGTGAGGACGGTTTATCAATTATGGTTACACTCCAATATCTGTATGCATTGCAGGGTTTATCGCACCCACCAGGATTTCCAGTCCCATGGATGTTCGGTCCATACGATTTGTCACGACCTTTGGACTGTCCTGCTTGTGGGAGTAGGCGGGGCCCTGCATGCCACGCGTAGTTGGACGATCAATCTTCTGTTTAGTACTTCAACATTGTGATTTCCTGGTAAGGATTCACTCGTGTCACATCAAGTAATCTTATTGATTTACTGTCTAAATCTTATTGATTTAATGTCATGTTTTCTTTCTTTTGCTGCAATTTTATGATGCAGGTTTTGCCATGTGACATTCATCACAGAATAAACCGTTTGGTTTGCTCTACGATGGCTATTTTTGCAGGTTTCACTTCTTATGTCGTGTCAGTAACGAAGGCACTGTCCATCACTTATATTACTGGAAAAAATTGGATCTGTCTGTTGTCTGAGTACAAGCTGAATCCCTATGATGAACTGCAGTTTGGTTTAACAAACATGCCACAATTAGTCCCTCTAGCGTTTAAAAGAAATGAAGAAAAATACTGGATCACGGTCACGGAGCCTAGTCAAGTTAGAAAGCTGATCATAGTAGACCAAACACGATCACCGCTGTCTCGCACATCGGTACCACCTTCAGAAATGGATCGAGCACCGACAGTTGCTCTAGCACTGACAGCGGCAGCAGCTCAGTTTGATCCAGCTGAGGATTGGGCACCGACCGAGTTGGCGGATCAGGCTGATCTATCGGAGGATCGGGCATCGACACTGGCACCTGCTCCGACACCGGCACCAGCTCTACATGGAGCACCATCTCCGGCAGCAGCGGCGGCACTACCAGTCGCACCGGCACGGGCACCAGCAACGGCTTCGGCACCTGCACCAACACTTGCACTTGCATCTGCTCCGGCCCGTGCAGCAGCAACGGAACCAGCAATTGCACCGGCAACAGACTGAGCTGCAGTTTGCACTTTATATACCAAAGTCCTTACAAAAACCGACATGTCCACCTTCTAGGTAAGCATTGGCTGCCCAAGTGCTTCATTCTTTTTTCTTTCCATGTTGTTTCACATGATTCATTGTGTTGATCTAACTGTTTGTGTATGTCTTCTTGTTTGCAAACAAAGAATTCCTAGAGCAATGGGGGAGTCGTTCAACAATCCGGGCGACCGTGGCCAAGTTTCTCTTACCATGCGCAGCCTTGGTGTGAATGAACCTGCTCAATATACCATAAGTACAAAGGATGGTCGCATGATGATTGATGCTAAAGGATGGTCAAGGTTCAAATCTAAATCATATCTTGTGGTAGGGGATGATGTCAAAATCAAACTTTCTCGGCAAGGAGAGCTGGTCCAAATCAACTTTGAAATTCTTCACTAGCAGCACGCAACTGCCGAACTGATCTATCCTCTGAGAGATTTTGATGTAATAATCTGGCATGGTGAAACAAGTGTCCTGTGTGTATAAGTAGTACGACAGTATTATTTATCATGTGGTATATCGTTGATAGAATTGCAACTCTGATTGCTGGTTAGGAACTGTCGTTCGATTTCATTCTAATAGTTGTCGTGCTTTATTCAATTTTGTGTATTCGCCTTGCGACAGCATCTAAAACCAGTGCCGTACCGATCGCTTGCAATAAGAAAAGTGTTGAGGTAGAACACATGGACCCCCAAACATGCAGGCCCCTCGGCCTGTGGCCCAAAGTCCAGAACCGTGAGCCTGTCTGAGTATTCTATTCTCAGCTGAACCCCCATAATGCACGTGCGTTGCATGTAACATCAAGATGCATTTGTATGAGTATTTTATCTTGTGAGAGAAAAGGATGAACGAGGTAAGGCCTTATTTGCAAATGTGGAGAGGTGTGTGGGTACCTTTTTGCGAAATTGCCATAGTTTCGTTCCTATCCATCAGATATAAATCGGACGGCCTATATTACAGGATGGCAAGCACACCATCATCACCAACTCGTCTATACTTTGTTAAAAAACTCTATTTTTTATAATTATATATGTTATGTATATTCCCCTTGAATTTTCTTATGTATAAAGTTGTGATATAAAAGATTTTTATATTTCTTAACAGAGGGAGTATCTCTCTGTTAAAAATATATTTATGTGTAACTAGTTACTCATGTCTTTCTACTTCCTTTCGCTGATATGTGGGGCATCCGGCAACTGGGTCCATGTGCCATATGCACAAAATTAGAGTGCACAACTGCACGGTAGACACACCCCGATCGTAGCGCCGCAGTAATGCCCAATGAGCCGTCAAATCACAAAAACCCCCAGCTTTCCAGCTTTAGCAGTAAGCTGGATGGACGAAGCGGCCATATTTCACTGGGCCTGAATCCCCTTCTCCCTTGTCTGCTTGTTCAGAGAAAACCCCCTCTCGGCGATTGCATAGGGTTTTGTCATGGAGAACCAGGTACGAATTCTTCATCCATCCCCGATAAATCCAAGTCCCTTAGTCGCGGGTAATCCTAGGATGGCAGCCGCCGTCGTTGATGCATTTTTCTTCGTACTGAATCTAGTGTGTTTCATTTGCAGTGCCCAAAGTGCGAGGACCCTACAGGTTTCTGCGCCCTCGGCGAGATGCCACACTTTTTCCTTCTCATCCTAACACGGGATTTTAAAACACGCACAGTATGTTCCTAGAATCCTCTTTTCTATCCGGGAGGGTGGGGTTTTTTGAACATGTTGTCGACTAATTTGGATATTTGGATTGCTATATTTGGATAAAAGGTACTAGTACCATGGTCAACACTAGCATGAAGGAGGAAATTATTTCTAGATTTGGATAGGGAATACATTGTGTTCTCATATTATTTTTCCTGCAGTGCATTCCTTGCTCTGCCAGAACACATGTACTCAAGATGCTCGGCCTTGACATAACTGAATACACCAGTTTAATGGTCACAGTGAAGACAAGCCATGGATATAAGTTTTGAGTGGGGTTCATGAACCAAGAAGATCGCTGCTTTTTTATGGCCAAACTTGGATAAACTTTCTCAGGTGTTACGGACTGAAAGTTGGCGCACGAATGTTGATGGAAATAGCATAACCTGATCTCATCCTCACTGCGATCTTCCACCCCGACATCGTTCCCATTGTTCATCCATGTTAGTTTCGTATCTAGTTCTTGCTTGTTGCCTCAATTACTTCTTAATCCACCTATTCTGTCTAACTAACCACAATTTAACTTTAGAAGTAGCAACGAATCTCTCACGAAGATGCTACTTCTAACTAATATTTTCTTATAATTGGTGGCACATGTAGGTTTTTTCAGAGTTAAGCAGGCTACTCGCTTGTTATTCTATAAGAACTCGGCTGTTACTGATGGCACCGAAGTTAACTGGGACGACATCCACAAGTTCCTACACTTTATTGATCGTCTTGAGGTCCTTAAGGGGCGTTTCAATGATGGAAGGCCACGTGGGATATGTGTGCCACTGCTGCACTCGTTGAACAGGTCCAACTGTGTCGAGAAACTTATGGTACGAGTTGTTTTCTGTTATATATGTTGTTCATAAACTCTTGCTTATGCATAGTTTTACAGTTGTGATCTTCTTGAAACAGAAACTGCCCAGTTCTATTGTTCCTATACAGATGCCTGACCATGGCCGGGTCAGACTTGCGCTTGGTCACAACATGATGTTTATGTCGACCTACTCCATTCCCCATGGAGGTGAAAAGATACTTATTCATGGGTGGTCTCGAATAATGAAGGCCCGTCCATCTTGGAGAATAGGACAGAAGATTATGTTCCTGCTTTTCCATGGCTCTAAAGCGAATATCCTGTTTATTGACCACATTGCGAGATGATGTCGCTTTCAGAAGGTTGTGGATGCGCGGGATGGTGCCTGGGCCTTGTCCCGGAGCTTGGCGGCCTCACCCTTGGTTAATTGTAGGAAAAGTAGCAATGTTCGAGGCGTGCTTTGTACGGTTGAACCTGTATAAGTACTCATACTGCTTTCAGCTATGGTTGTTAAGTGCCCCTGCTGGTTTCAGTTAAGGTTGTTAAGTACTCCTGCTGCTTTTACAGTCTGACGTGTTTCTTCAGTCCTGTCTTCCTCCAGCCGCCAAAACCAAGCCAGCACCAGCGGGGCCGCGTGCTTCTGCGTCCCACGGCCGCATGCTTCTGCGTCCCACGGCCGCATGCGCCACAACGCACGCATCGCCGCCCCACCGTCTCCTAAATCGTTAACACCGATGTCCGAGGTCTCGCCGTCGTCCTCCGCGCGCTTTGGTGCGCTCGCCGCGGCGCCGTCCTCTCGCGTTCTCAACGTGGTCAACAAACAACAGGAATCGGCATAGGACTGCACGTGGACAGGATGACAGTAGCGGCCCACCATGTCCATGGCCGGACACAAGGAAGTTCCTCATTTTTTGTTATATAATACTCCATTGTCAGCATATGGAAAAAGAAAATGCTTCCTCCTAGTGGTTTCCTAACATCTGGGACCCACGACATTGTCAGCGTATATAGTCAATAGACAAGAGAACACCACAAGACCGGCTGACACCTAGGACGTAGCTGCTCGAGCAGTATTTTTTTCTTATTGTTGAGATGGAGCAGGGTTTCAACTGGGCTGTGGCCCGTCTAGCCCAGGCTTATATTTTATGTTCACCATATGACTAGCCCAGCTATTTTTTCTTTGTGAAAATGAGCCCATTTATTTTTTCTGAAGAATACCCAATCCAGGCCTACTTATTTTTCTACGCCCTAATGGGCTGCAACTCTTTCAAGACGCTTGCAAATCTTGAAAGTAATATGAAATGGGTTGTAAATATAAAAACAAATGACAAATTGGCAATTACTTTATATTTTTTTGAATTTTTTCACATTTTCAGATTCCAATTTCACTGGGCTTTAACCTAATTTAAATATATCTTCAAAGTACTTTAAATTTGGCTCGACATTTCAGTATTAAAAATAGTTTGGAACCCAGAGAAATATGCGAAATTTCGTTTAAACTTTTTACCCTGGCCCTGGCCAACAAAAAAAGGACTGCAATAAATTGCATAAGAAGTTGCAATGAGCTATATCTAAATTAATAAAAAAATAGGGAATGGTCTGACTTGCGGGCCTATTAAGTTGACGCGTATGCAAGATTTTTTTACTTATTATATACGTCAACAAACGATTCTAGCAAACGTAACCGTTGGATGTCAATCCAATGGCCGTCGTGTTTCTTCAATCTCTGATCTTCTTGCTCCAGCCGCCAAATCCAGCGCCGGCGGGACCGCCTGCTCCCACCTCCCGTGGCCGGCTGTGCTGCCGCGCAAGCCTCACCGCCCCTACTACTCCCACCGCTGGCCAGGCCATCCCTCTACTCAACCACATCCCTCCACTTCTGTGGCTTCGCCGCCTCCGGGTCATTCCCTTCCTGGGTCTCGCCGTCGTCCATCGCGCTGGTGTTCTCGGCACGGCGTGGTCAACGTTGTCAACAAACGACAACATCGGAAGAGGGTTGTACATGGAGAGGCTGACAGTTGGGACCCACAAGGTCCATGGCCGCACGCAAGCAAGTACCTCCTTATTATGCCAAAAAGAATGAATACTCCCGCTGACAGCTCGGACCCACCAGCTATATCTTCGCACGCAAGGAAGTGCCTCCTTATTACGCACACAAAAATGAATACTCCCCCTACTAGCTGGGACCCACCATAGTGGGAGGCTGACTTGTGGGCCTACTAAGTTGACGCAGACGGAGGGCTTTGTCAACTTAGTCAATATGAACGATTCTAGCTCCAGTGACCGTATGATGTCCATCCAACGGTCGTAGTGCTTCTTCAACCTCTGGTCTTCTTACTCTAGCCGCCCAAACCAGTGCCGGTCGTGCCACCTGCTCCTGCCTCCCGTGGCCGGCTATGCTGCCGCGGACGCCTCACCGCCCCCTACTACTCCCACCGCTGGCCAGGCCATCCCTCTACTCACCTACACCCCATGTTATTCTGCGGCGACGGCAGCCTCACACTGAAGCCGAACCAGTGAACCCTCGTACTCCTCTCCGCGTGGGCATCCACTTCCGCATCTTCCCCGGCTCCATGTCGTCCCCTTCCTAGGCCTCACCGTCGTCCACCGCCTTGGTGCTCTCGGCGCGGCGTGGTCAATATGGTCAACGAACGACTTCCATCGGAAGAGTACTGTACGTGGAGAGGCTGACAGCTGGGTCCACGGCCGCAGCAAGGATGTGCCTCCTTATTATGCGCAAAATAATTATTCCTCCACCTGACAGCAGGGACCCACCGGACGGGCCACCGTATTTCACGAAAAAAACGTTTCCCCTAACTACTGGGACCCACCAGCTACATCTTCGCACTCAATGAAGTGCCTAATAGTTGGGACCCACCTGGTCGAAGCGTACGTAGCATTGTCATTCTGGTCACGAACGTGTACGTACATACGATTGGTTGGTGTGGAGGCTGCTGCGATGAACCGTGGTCGTGTAAGGAAGGGCACGTGTCGTAGTAGAGGCGCGGACATAGCATGTACACGTATGTACAGCCAGGGTCGAAGAAAGTAGATACGGCCACGTACGTACATACGGGCGGGGTCTCGAACGCCTACTCGTGCATACGTACGGCCAGGGCTCGTGTACATGGCTGGGTCGGAACAGAGAAACTGCGTCGTCGTGTTCATCGGGAGCCAACCGGCTTGAACGGAATAGCCAATCGAAACGAGGCATGGCGTACCGCAGAACGGAGGAAACAGCCTTGTGTTCGACCGGCCACGGTCGAAACGAGATCCTGTTCATCGGGAGGGGTCTGGCATACCGCAAAACGGGGGAAACGGACTTCTCTTGGACCTTCTACGGTCAAAAAGGGGTCCTGTTGATCGGGAGGGGTGTGGCGTACCGCAAAACGGAGGAAACAGACTTGTGTTGGAGCGCTACGGTCGAAACGGGGGTCCTGTTCATCGGGAGGGGTGTGGCATACCGCAAAACGGGACTCCACGGGATACTGTTCATCTCCACTGTCACTGCCTCCACGGGCTACTATTCATCCACCATCGACCTCCTTCAGCCTGCACCTACGGCTGTTCATCCACGGACTCCTGTTCATCCAGCCTCCACCGCTCCTCCACCGGCTACTGTTCAACCAGCCCTCTCCACGGGGTCCTGTTCAACCACCCCTCCACGGGCTACTATTCATCCAGCCCTCCACCGGCTACTATTCAACTAGCCCTCCATGAGGTCATCCTGTTCATCCAGCCCTCCACGGGGTCCTGTTCATCTACCCCCAACCGGCTCGATCGATCGGGGTCCTGTTCATCCAGCGGCAACGGCCTCTACTACCACGGGGTCCTGTTCATCCAACCCCCACCGGAAACTGTTCATCCACCCCCCACCCCACCAAGAACTGTTCATCCAATCCTCCCTCCCCATCAACGCTCACTATTCATCAAGGGAGGGAGGCAGCAGGGTTCGATCGGCTTCAGTTAGCAGCAGTAACGAAGGAATCACTCGGGTTCAGTTAACAGCAAGGGATCGATCGGGGTTCAGTAACGTAGCTAGTGCAATCGCTCGGGTTCAGTTAGAGCCCAACGCCTCGCTCGGGTTTAGTTAGAGCGCAACGCCTCGCACACACACGCATATGTGTATGAGAGAAACGCGCAAACCTCTATGCATCGCTCGGCCCCGACCACCCACCGTAACCGGGCACTCCCCGATATGTTCCTCGCCGTCGCTTCTACCACGGTTTTTTCCGTCATGGACGGCCCAAAGAATGTCATGCAGCTGCGTCTCTGGCCCGCCCAGGACGAAAAGCCCATTTTTTGTCATGATTTTTTGTCAAAGAAGTAGGAGCCCACCACATCTATGATGATACCGGGTTTTGTCACAATTATCGTCATAGAAGTGTCATAAGTATGACAGAAAAAAATTCGTTCGGCCCAAAATGTCACGGATGTGTCTTTTTTTGTAGTGACAACTGGGGGTAGCAGCCCAGGCCGGTGCCGGCTTCCATCACCAACGTCCTTGTCCGGCTTCAGGAGATGACGGACTCGGAGGGCCTCTAGCCGGCGGACTTGCTGGCCGCCTTCGTCCAGCACTGGGTTTCGCCCCTCCAAGCCCGGTCGCACCTGATCTGCGATATGAGCGGCCGCCGGGACCCATGCCAGATGTCGACCAAGGAGTTGCCGGTGGTGGAGGTGGTCCGCCATGTCAACTACTTCTCTGACATCAAGCTCAGCGAGACCGACTGGAGATTCGGCAAGACGCCGTACAGTTGTGAAAACCCTCCACCGCCGGTCAGTATCTGGTCCCCGTTCTTCTCTCATGTTGTGCTCTTCATCCGACCCGACCACCCGGGCGTGGGGCAGCACTTTCCTGGTCAGGTAGCAGCCGACGCACCGGCTCCAGGCTACCAATGGATGCCGGACCACGAGGAGAGCAACGCGGGCGACCCCGAGCTAGAGGTGGCCGCGTTGGAAGACGGAGGCGAGGACGACACTGCCTGGGGAGGCAGCGATGGAGGAGGCGGAGCCGCTGGAGGCGGCGCAGGGGGAGACGACGACGTCCGGTCCTGGCCGGATGACGATGAAGATGGCGACGGACAACGCCTCCCCAAAGGCGCGGACAGGGCAGGCGCCGGCTCTTTGACGACGCGGCCGTTAAGCGGAGCGTTGACTGGCGCACCCAGCGCACCTAAACGCAGCGCCGAGGGGTTGTTCGGCAATACGCCGCCCAAGAAGTCCAAGCAGGCGGCCGCGACCAAGCGGCAAGAGGGCGCGAAAACGGCCGCCATCTAGAGGGCCCCGAAGGAGCGCCCAATGGTGTCCGGGTAGGTGCATTTATCATACAGTCTTGGTTATTTCCTTCTTGCAAGTTTCTTATCTTCGCTTGCTTCGCCGAGGAGGGCCGCCCTCTCCTTATCGCGGCCTCCATCCGCCTTGCTGATCGGACCAGCAGGCGGCTCTGAGGAGACCCGGCGCGTGGACCCGGCCAACGCCCTTTGGGGGCAATGGAGAGGAACGCACGGGAGGCGCAGGAGGAGCGGGAGGCTGCAGCACGAGAGGAGGCCGACACCCAGGCCACCGCGTCAGTGCAGACAGGGGCCCAAGCCGCGGCGATGGCGCGGGCAGAGGCAGCGACCAAGGCGCAGGCGGAGGCCAATGCTAAGGCCGCGGAGGACCCAACCGGTAGCGGGATCCCGGAGGCCGCCAGTCTGGAGCAGCCGGAGCCGCTAGTGGTGGAGGCCCAGGCACCGCCTGGAGCAGTCGGAGCCTACCAGATGGCGTCGGAGCGGGAGGTTACCGACTCTATAGTCTTGGAGGCGGAGGTGACCCAGCATGCGTCGGGTGCTGGCGAACAGAGCGGCGGCTGCCTCGAAGGGCCGGAGATGCCGCTGGCCAGTGCTGGGCTAGTGACGAGCCAGGCCATGACAGCGCGCTCCCTCTTGCGCCCGCACCAGGCGCGAGCGGCCTCTGAGCCGAGGCCAGTGGAGACCGGGGCCGCGAGCCCACTGGGAGCCGACACCGGGGCCACGAGCTCCGCCCCGCCTGGCTGGACGTCAGGGGCCAGCACGCTGCCCTGAACCTCGCGGTGCAGGACGTCTTGGACCAGTTTGCTACCCACATACCCTCCTAAAGGCGAGGAGCGAGATGGCGGCGATGCATACGTCTGTCCGGGTATGCTCTTGACTTTGCTTTTTCATTTTTGCGATCTTCAGTGGGGGCGCGCCAGCGTGCCCGCTGGGTGTAGCCCCCGAGTTCCAAGTCGGCTGCTGAGCGGGCGTGTTGGAACTTTAACGTGTGTTTCTGACCGTCGGAATGTTGCTCTTGCTACAGGACTACCACAACCTGCGTGCGGCCGCCTTCAACTCCCAGAACCAGGCGCTCGCCACCCGGACCGGTGAGTTGCGGAAGAGCCGAGGTATGTAGGCCGGCTATCAGTGGGGGTGCACAAGCACACCCACTGGGTGTATCCCCCGAGATCCGGGCCAACTGCTAAGCAGTTGGGCCGGATCTTCCTAGCAACTTCTTGTCTTTGCTGATGCTGCCGCTGACGATCCTTCCTTGTTTCCGCAGAGGCCGCCGCCCATCTGCGCGGACGCGTGCATGATCTCGAGGGCCAGCTTCATGCCAAAGAGTTGGAGCGCAGTCAGGCGGCCGCGGAGCGCAACCGGATTGAGAAGGAGCTGGCTGACTAGGCGACCCGGCATGCGGAGCAGGTCCAACAGCTGAAGGACGAGGAGGAGCGCCTCAAGGCCGAGTTTGAGTCCCAGCGCTCGGGTTGGGCCGACAAGGATAAGTACCTTTCGGAGGTCTACTCGGTGATTGAGGATATGCTCGAAGGTAGATCTTCTATCTTCCTTGATTGGTTAGTTGCTGGCTACCGTGGGAAGTCGGCTTCTAATTCTTTTGTCTTCTTTGAACAGAGTACTTCCCGGATCACTCCGGTGCCATCGGCTAGGCGATTGAGGCGCGGTGCAAGCAGCAGAGGAGTGTGGGCGTGGAGATTGCACCGGACCGGCCCCGGAGTTTGGGCGAACAATTCCTGTTCGTCCGGCTGCGTCTTGAGCCGGTGCGCCGTCTGCTGCGTCGATTTCAGCGCGCCGGGTCGTAAGTTTTGGAAGAGCTCTGGCCGGGTGTGTAGGTCCCCCAGACTCCCAGCCAGACCACCGACTGGTTGGAGGTGGCGGGGGAGCGGCTCGACGCCTGGAAGGGCACCGCGGCACGGGCCGGTGCCAAGGTGGCGCTGGAGTTCGTGAAGGCGTGGTACCCGGGCATGAGCATGGCGCAGCTGGCCACCTTCCGCCAGGAGGCAGTGCCGGAGTTGGAGGTGGAGCGCGAAGCGATCGCCAATCGCGCGTCAACCCTCGCCGAGTACACCAACGGCAGCATCTTCATCCCGGAGCGGGCGGAAGACGGCACCGAGGTGCCACCGTACTGGTTCGGGCTGAACCTGGACAAAGTGGAGAACCCGGCAGAGGATATCACCTCCAGCGACGAGGCCGCAGAGGAGGACGAGGATGAGGAAGGCGACGACGTTGCGCCAGATGATGGAGCGACCAGCCGGAATCGGCCTGATCCAGCCCCAGCCGGCGAGCGGCGGGAGACCACGTCGGGCGCCGCCACCGACCAGACCAGGACCAACCAGCTGGAGGCCCCGCCAGCCGGCGCTACGGCCACCACCGACTCCTCCGAGTAGCCCATAGTTCCTCCGGCCTAAGCGGCCTTTATCTGTTTAAGCTTTTTCTGTCTTGTAATCGAGAACAAGTTAATCATACGCAGTTCCACCCACTGGGGTGTATTTTAAACCTTGATGAATCCCGGCTACAAGCCTTTTGCAATGTAAATGAATTTATTTTCCCCATATGCTTGTGTTTTGCTGAGTTCTGACTCGATTTTTCCTTTGCTTTCTTTGGATTTTTTCCTTTGTCATCCTCCTTTGGCCGCCGCCCTGCCAGCCGGACAGCCGCGCTGCGGTCCATGGCCGGGTCAGGGACTTGGCCATTTAGAATAAGTAAGTTACTTCAGCCGCTTAAAGCGTAGCTAGTCAAGTGAGAAGCCGGTCGGCCCGCTACTAAGCAGCCGGACGGGAGGCGAGAGGTCGGCTTTTCCTGAATTGGCGTTCTTCCTTAGTGGTTTTTCGTGTGGACAGTGTTTCCGTCCTTTGGCTCTTGCCAGCCGGACAATCGCGCTGCGAGCTGTGGCTAGCGCGAAGAGAGGGCTTTGGCGTCGGCACACTACTGAGCCAACTTCGGATGGTACCAATTTGGGCCAAGTCGGCGAGCCCCCGGGCCAGCTGACCGGACCCGGGCAGGGCGAAAGAATGAATACTCATGCATAGGCGAAGCTTATCATATAGATAAAAAGGTAGCCCCCGAGTGCGCCTTGGGGTATCTGTTGTCTTTACTTAGTACAAAAGATAGCATGGTACATACACTGCATCAACTGTGAAACGGGCGGAGAAGGTTCACGTTCCATGGGCGCTTCGACTCTTGGCCGGCTGTGTCCGTATTGCGTGCCCTGGGCTTCTGTGCATCAATGAGGTAGTAGGAGTCATTGCCCGGGGCATTGTTGACAATGAAGGGGCCCTCCCAAGGAGCCGAGAGCTTGTGCTGGCCGGCTGTTCGCTAGATCAGTCGGAGTATAAGGTCGACCTCGCGGAAGGCACGCGGCTTGATCTTCTTGTTGTGGTAGCGGCGCAGGCTCTGCTGATTGATGGCGGATTGGCTGAGTGCTAGCAGCCGGGCCTCTTCGAGCAGATCGACGCCGTCTTCATGTGCCTCCTTTGCTTCTGCCTCTGTGTCCAGGGTGACGCGAGGCGAGTCGAACTTGATATCTGTTGGGATGATGGCCTCGGCCCCGTACATGAGGAAGAAAGGTGTGAAGCCGGTTGACCTGTTTGGCATAGTCCAGAGACTCCGAAGGACGGCCGGTAGCTCCTCGATCCAGCAGCCAGCCGAGCGCTCTAGTGGCTCGACCAGCCGTGGCTTGATGCCGGATAGGATGAGGTTGTTTGCTCGCTCCACCTGGACATTTGACTGCGGGTGAGAAACCGACGCGAGGTCCAGTCGAATGCCCTGCGTCATGCAGAAATGGGCCAAGGCACCTTTGGTGAAGTTTGTGCCATTGTCGGTGATGATGCTGTGCGGGATGCCGTATCGAACGGTGATGTCCGCGATGAATGAGACAGCTGCGGGGCCATTCAGCTTCTTGATTGGCCTCGCCTCAATCCACTTCATGAACTTGTCCACGGCAACCAGCAGATGGGTCATGCCGCCGCATGCTATCTTGAATGGGCCCACCATATCCAACCCCCATACGGCAAATGGTCAAGTGATGGGAATGGTCTTGAGTGTTGAGGCCGGCAGGTGCTGCTTGGTGCTAAAACACTGGAACCCCTTGCACTTTCGGACCAACTCCTTGGCGTCGTCCAGAGCAGTCGGCCAGAAGAAATTGTGGCTGAAGGCTTTGGCCATGAGGGCTCTGGAGGAGGCATGGTGGCCACATTCACCTTGATGGATGTCTGAGGATAGAAATGCCCTTCTTCGGCTCGACGTAGCGCTCAAAGACACCAGTCGCGCTGCGCTTGACGAGCTCCCTATTCATGATTGTGTACGCGGCCACCCGGCGTTGCACCTGTTGGGCCAAGACCTCATCGGCTGGTAGCTAGCGGCTCACCAGGAAGTTGAGGATGGGATGCGCCCAAGACAGGGCTTCCACCACCGTCATGACAGCAACCGGCGTTAGGGTGGCCGGGTTGGGAGGGGGCGCGGGTTAGAGACGGCCGCTCCTTGTTGCGTCGTGGAAGTCCCCGGGCCGACTACAGTAGTCCTCGGGCCGGGTTCTCGAGTCCCCGGGGCGGGTTTGGGTGCTGCAGCCCCCAGGCCGCCTACAGAAGTCCCCAGGCCGGCTGCTGAAGTCCTCGAGCCGGATCCGGCTGCTCCAGGGTCAGCCGACACGAAGATGGATTCTGATTCTGGCGAAGGTTGGATAGACGGCTTGCGTAAGCACTCGAGGGAGATGCCGGCTGGAATGGCCTGCCGGGTAGAGCCAATCCGTGCCAGGGCGTCGGCTGCTTCATTGTCGGCCCATGGCACATGGATGAACTCGCACCCATCAAAGTGTCCGCTGATCTGCCGGGCGAGGAAGCGGTAGCTGGCCATGTTGGCGTCCTTGGTGTCCCAGTCGCCAGAGGACTGCTGGACCACAAGGTCCGAGTCGCCGTAGCACAAAATGCGGCGGATGCCGATCTCCTTGGCCAGCCGGAGCCCGTGGACGAGTGCCTCGTACTCGGCCACGTTGTTGGAGGCGGCAAAGTGAATCTACAGCATGTACTTCAGCTAGTTGCCTTGGGAGAGGTGAGGACGATGCCGGCTCCTGAACCGGTGCACATTTTCGAGCCATCGAAGTGAATCCGCCAATGCGTGGAATCCGGTGCAGCCGGCGGGTACTGGGTCTCGGCCTAGTCGAGAAGGAAGTCGGCCAATGCTTGGGACTTGATGGCAGTGCGGGGCTGGTAGAGGATGGTGTGGGGAGCCAGCTCGATGGCCCACTTGGCCACCTGGCCCGAGGCATCTCGGTTGCTCATGATCTCGGCAAGGGGGGCGGTATAGACGACCGTGATGGTGTGCTCCTGGAAGTACTGCTTTAGCTTCTTGGCGGCAAAGTACACCCCGTAGCACATCTTCTGGTAGTGGGGGTAGTTCTGCTTGGAGGCGGACAACACCTTGCTCAGGTAATAGACCGGCCTCTGGACCGGCTGTGCCCTGCCAGCTTCTAGGCGCTCAACAACAATCACCGTGCTGACGACCCGGTTGGTGGCGGCGATGTAGAGGAGCATGGGCTCTTTAGCGGCCGGATTGGCCAGAACAAGCGGCCTGGACAGCATCCGCTTGAGCTGGAGGAATGCCTCGTCCGCCTGGTCGGTCCACTCGAAGCATGTGGTCTTCTTTATCAGCTGGTATAGTGGGAGGGCCTTATCGCTCAGCCGGCTGACGAACCGGCTGAGAGAGGCTAGGCACCCGGTGAACTTCTGGACATCCCGCAGCCGGGTCAATTTCTTCATCCACTCAATGGCCTTGATCTTCACGGGGTTGCACTCAATCCCACGCTCAAAAACAACGAAGCCAAGGAGCTAGCTGGTTGGTACTCCGAAGGCACACTTCTCCGGGTTAAGCTTGATCTAAAAGCGGTGCAGGTTGGCGAAGGTCTCCTTGAGATCCTCCAAAAGGGTGTCGCGCTTCTCCGTCTTCACCACTATGTCATCCACATAGACATGGGCGTTTCTGCCGAGTTGCTTCAGGAGGCACTTCTGCATACAGCGCTGAAAGGTGGCGCCGGCGTTCCTCTAGCCGAACGTCATAGTGATGTAGCAAAAAGCACCGAAAGGGGTGATGAAGGCGGTCTTCAGTCGATTGGACGGGTCCAACTTGATCTGGTGGTAGCCGGAGTAGGCGTCCGGAAAGGACAGCAGCTCGCAGCCGGCCATGGAGTCGATCACCTGATCGATCTGTGGCAAGGTAAAGGGATCCTTGGGGCAGGCTTTGTTGAGGCTCGTGTAGTCGATACACATGCGCCACATGTTGTTTTTCTTCAAAACGAGGACTGGGTTGGCAAGCCAGTCCGGGTAGAACACTTCCATGATGAAGCCGGCTGCCAGAAGTCGGGCGATTTCTTCACCAACAATCCTTCTCTTCTCTTCTAATAGACGGCGAAGGGGTTGTTTGACCGGCCTGGCATCCGATCACACATGCAGCTTGTGCTCAGTGTACTCCCTCGGAACACCTGGCATGTCCTTGGGGGACCATGCGAAGATATCCCAATTCTCACGAAGGAAGTTCATGAGCTTGCTTTCCTATTTGCTGTCGAGGTTAGCCCCCACGACAGCGTACTTCTCCGGGTGCGTCGGGTCCAAGATGATCTTCTTGGTTTCCTTGGCCGGCTGGAAGGAGCCCTCGGCCTCCGCGTCCTTGGGGTCAGATGGCATGTCCGGCTGCTTGCTGGCCATGGCCACAGCCCGGTCAAGGAGGCGCTTCTCTTCGACGATGACGAGGGACTCGGCCAACAGGGAGCTGGCTGCGGCGCATGTGAGCGACTTCTTTTTTTTTTGAGGGTGAATGACAGTGGGAGAGGCTCCCACTGACTTTGTATTACTCACAAAGGAACAATTACATATGTGTTACAAAGGGTTTTTGTGGCCCCCCGGCCATGCAAGCTATCCACAGCCCTAGTATCCCAAATTTACAATGTAATTAGACAGGAAGGGGCGAAGTTCCTCTCTGCAGTTATGTGTTAGCAGCTCCAAGAGATGCTTGAATCTAGCCAGCCATGCTCCAAAAGAATGCTGAATCCCTCTAAAGTGTTGGTTGTTTCTCTCCATCCATAGACTCCAAGCAGCCAAAAGAAATATATCCATGAAAAGAGGTTGCCTCCAGTTATCCCTACCCCCACACAGTAGAACCAATCTGTTGTCATCTGTCGGCCATGCCAATCCAACTTTATCCCAGCAGCGTTGGCTAAAGGGGCAATTGAAGAACAGATGTTCCACAGTTTCCTCTGGAGGGTTTTGACAGAACATGCATGCGTAGTTGCCCCCCGCGACAGCAAAATGTCTGTGTTTGAGCATATTCCTGGTATTCAGACGATCAACTAGGAGTAGCCACCCAAACATCTTGAATTTGATTGGGCTTTTGGCTTTCCAGAGCCATCCGAACGCCTCACCTGCCACAACCTGTTTGTAGCAATGGTTATAGAATTTTTTGGACGAGAAACGCCCGAGCGTGCATTCCCAGCTATCACAGCGGTCATTGGCCACCCGATTTTGTGTCAACCCCTCCTGGATCTCTTTGATTTCCTCCCTCGCCTGGATCGAGAGAGGTAGACTAAAGATCATGGCTGGGTCAGTTGTAGTAAGAACCTTAGCAATAGAGTCGTCTTCATTCAAGAAAAATGAAAAAGCCCGTGGGTATATGTCCATGAGTGGGGAATCCTGAGTATTATCAGACCAAACATCTTTCCAGAATAAAGCGCTAGAGCCATCCCCCGGGGTGACTCTGGTGATCCCTCGGAAGATCCCACTGAGATGCATCATGTCCTTCCACCAGAAAGAGCCCACTGCCTCAGTTGCATGTGGTATTCTGTTTCTGTAATAAGCATCCCAAACAAGCTCCACCCAGGGTACATCTTCATGATTATAGAATTTGAATAGATGTTTTAGGAGAAGGGCAACATTCTGTGTTTTGATATCAATAACACCAAGGCCTCCGCAGCATTTTGGGCGGCAAACAAGTTCCCAGGCCGCAAGAGAGTTATTCTTGACCCCATCATCAGATTTTTTGCCCAGAGGCAATATCTACGTAGTTTGTCCAGATGCTCGATCACCTTTGGGTGTAATTTGATTGTACACATTGCATATATCAGCATCGAAGTCACAACAGAATTGACCAAGGTCAGTTTGGCCCCGGATGACATCAGTGACAACGCAGTGGACGTCTTCCTCTCAACTGCATTTACTAGCGGCATAAGATCTAGAACACTTGGCCTCGTCGTGCCCATTGGCAGGCCGAGGTAGGTGAAGGGCATGGAACCAACAGAACAACCAAAAACCCCAGCCAGTTCACAAGCACGTCGGTGATCAATGTTAATGGGTATAAGAGTTGATTTCTAAAAATTGATCTTCAGCCCAATCGAAATAGCATAATCCTCCAAGATAGTTTTCATACGGGCAGCCTGCTCGGGACATGCCTGCATAACCAAAATCGTGTCGTCGGCTTATTGGACAACTGGGAAGTCACCTGCCCTGTCACGAGGGAGAGGAAGCTCAACTAGTCCTCGAGCAAAAGCATCATTAACTGCTGCTTGGAGAAGGTCTACCGCAAGGACGAAGATCAACGGTGAGAGAGGGTCCCCCTGTCGCACACCACACTTACAGTTGAATTTCCGACCAGGAACTCCATTAAGGAGTACAGAAGAAACCCCCGAGCCAAAGAACATTTTCATCCATCCAAGCCATTTGTCATCAAAACCCATGTGCTTCATGATCTCCATCATGGGGGTGTGCTCAATAGTGTCAAAGGCCTTGGCAAAGTCTAACTTGAGGAGGATGATTTCCCTCGCTGAGGTATGGCATTGATGGATATATTCAAACGACCACGCCAGGCAATCTTGGATTGTCCTCCCTTTGATGAAACCGTACTGGTTTTTGTGGATGATTTTGAGGATGACTTTCTATAGCCGGTTAGCCAAGATCTTTGTGATGATTTTCAGACAACAATTCAGCAAGGTAATCGGTCTATAATCATTTGCAGTTTCTGGAGAAGAGTTCTTAGGGATCAAGGTGATGTACCCCTCACTAATGCTGGTGATATCTAATCCTCCAACATGAAAGGCATGGCACAGCTCATAGAAGTCCGACTTGATGATCTGCCAGCAGCTCTTAAGGAAACAACCGTTAAAACCATCAGGACCCGGAGCCCGGTCGCTCGGCATTTCCTTAATAACAGTATCAATCTCTTCATTGGAAAAAGGTGCCGACAATTGATCCAGTCCCTCGATCTGACGGATGATTATAGAAAGATCAAAACGCATGTTAGTGGGTTTAGAAGAACCCAAACAATCCTTATAGGTTTTGAACAACACCCCTTCCTTGCCAACGTGATCATGGATTTCCACAGCACCATCACGAAGCGTGGCGATAGAGTTATGTCTATATCTCTCAGTGGCCAGAGATTGAAAGAGCTTGGTGTTTTCATCCGCAAATCTGAAGTACCTTATCGTGCATCTTTTCCTCCAGTACTCGTTCTGAAACTGTAGCAATGTCTGCAAGTGAGATTTCAAAATCTTCCGAAAGTTTGACTCCTGGATAAATAGAGTTCTTTTGTCCTCGAGATTATCCATCCTAGCTAAAGATTCATTACTGTTCTGGATCAAGATTTTCAGTTTTGAGATATCTCTGCTCCATCTCTTGAGATCATATCTCAGAGTTTTCAGTTTTTTACAAATGCGGGCAGCAGCGTTCGGGGCATGGCATGCCTTGGACCAAGAGGCGGCAACCGTATCTATAAACCCAGAATGGTTAACCCAAAAATTCTCAAAGCGGAAGAGTTTGGACTTGGGGATAGTTGATTCAATTGTAACCACACACGGAATATGATCAGACACCGGTTTCCCCAATGGCAAGACCATCGTGTTTTGGAAAGAGGTAGTCCAACAAGAGGACGAAAAGAACCGGTCGAGCTGTTCGAGCAGAGGGTCGTCTTGCATATTACTCCAGGTATATGTTCTGCCCTTCACAGGTAGCTCCATCAGAGACTACGCTCGAATGATTTCGTTAAATAACAACATGTCCGCAGCGTCACCCCCAGGTTTGTTTCTATTATTCGTGGATCGAATAAAGTTGAAATCTCCAAGGATCAACCAATTTTCATCATCAGGTATATTTAGGTCAAATAACCAGTTAGTAAAATCCACCCGACGCTGACCAGAGCATGGACCATAGACATTGATCAATTTCCAAGAATCACTAGACTGAGTAGCAACAAAAGAGACACCCACAGCAAACGAGTCAACATACCAAGGCGTGCCCACAAACACAGAGCTATTCCATATGATAATAAGACCACCAGAAGCACCCACTGATGGGGCAAACACAAATTTATCAAAACGCTTAGGGCAGAAAGTTTTAATAAACGCCAGATCAAAAGAGTCACGCTTTGTTTCCTGGATACATAGCACAGAACAGAACATCCACTAGTATCAATAGCGTTCCTAAGAGCCAAGGTTTTAGCATCAGAGTTGATGCCCCTGATGTTCCACGACAGAACATTCCACGACTTATTCATGAACAAGCGAAAATTCAGTCTCCAGCTCCAGTGGACGAGCGCTGATCATCCAGCAGCTTCTCGGGAGAGAGAACATCCTGCGCAATCCCGCAGCGTCTGCCCATCTGTTGAAGATCTTCAATCGTCATAGGAGGGGGACAAGCATCAGACCGAACCTGCACGGGGGCAGCAGCCAAAGAAACAGCTGTGATAAAAGAAGTCTCGCGTGGTTTCACCCGTGACTTCGAGCGCTTGGTGTCAAAGACGTGATTGATCTTGAAACCATCATACTTATTAGATCGAGTGCTTCTTCTGACAGTGGTTGTGTCAAGAGGCACTAGCACATTGCGGGACTGGGGAGCATTATAAAGAGAAGTAGAAGCAATCACCTGAAGAGCAGTCTCTTGATCAGACAGGGGCACTGACTGTAACCCTGTATCTTGAGAAGCAAGTCGTGAGATCGCCTTGGGACCAGGAGAGCGAGCCGCCCTCTCCCAATCAGTATCAATCGCTTCAGACCTGCACTCAACAGACTCCTGCAGCAGAGACGATGGTATGATGGCAGCCCCCAAATGAAAGATTGAACTGAACACCTCTGACATAACATCACGCTCTGGGACTATGCTTTCAAGCCAGGCAATCACAGCAACATTCAATTGGTTCTGTAGAAACTTGAATGGATTAAGGGGTAACATAACAGCCTCAGATGGCTGAAAGGTGAGGGCCGGTGTATATATACGTTTGAGCATCCCTCCCATCCAAAGTAACAACTCATGATCAACTGCCACAAAGAAGTTAACTGAATCTCCTCCTGCTCTGACAAACGCAAGTCGTGCCATAGGATTCCCAAGCACAAAGCCATCAGCCAACGCTTCCACCACCTGAAACTCTGAGTCAAAAGACCAAATATCCGACAGGTTGTCTTGAACATTGTTTTCTGGGTCCACACCATCCATCAGGGACGGCCCGTCGTACTGGAAGAAAGTTCTAAAACTGAACCCTGTGTATGGCGGAGGAACCACGGGCCACATAGGCCAACCATTCTCCTGAATGTGCACCTGGGCAGGATCCGGGGCGTTCCATGCCGCTTCATTCAGAGCCTCTTGAGCAGCCATCTCATCAATTCTTGCCTGCTGCATGAGAGTGTAATAGGGAAGCTCATATGGGTGGGGTGACGCATTCAGAAGAGGAGGAACATCTTCGTTACCAACTAAGCCAGGAATAGTATTTCTGCCATTCAGAACATACACAGGTACAGACCAAGATCGAGCAAGCCCTGGCAACAAATCAACCCTGGTAACCAACAGACTGTGCGGCACTTCAGCAACATCTTTGATATGACACTTAACCAGAACTCTAGCTTTGTTGTGACCCGGGCGTGGCCAGACAAGGAGCTTTCCAAAATTAAAATGGCCTTATGAATATAGTGCTCAGTCTGGTAGTCCATTGGGAAAGCTAGAAACATAACCCAAACCTCATATTCAAAAGCAGGAATGCGCATATTGAGACCTTCATCATGAGGTACTAAAGAGAAAGTAGAATCCTCAGTCAGAGCGTGAGGTCCCTCCCTAATGGCAGCATCCCGACTCTCCATATCCGCAAAAACCACACAACCAATTCCCAGCGGGTAAATAAAATCATCCACCAAATCATACTCTAGATCCCCAGTGATAATGCGACAGACCTCGGCCAGCCAGAGCTCCTTTTGATGATCAGGGACTGGAGGATGGACTGAAACAATAGCATACCTGTCATGGTTGAGGGGCGGATCATCTACCGCCATGACATGGCGCTGGACGCGATGAGCAGGGCCACGGTCAAAGGTCGATCCAACCGGAGCGAAGGCGAACGGGCGCACTGGGAAGTTCGCCATAGCTAGAGATGCCAGAGGTTTGGAATCCGCCGAAAGGGGAATCGCCGATGATGGACAGAGAGAAGGCGATGGGAGCGGGGGCAATGAAGGTGGGGGTGGTGAGCTCGAGGACGCCGGCTCACTCGATTGGGGTTTTTGGCAAGCTGAAGTGACTACACCCTGACCGGGGAGGCGTATCGTCAAGCAATGGGCGGTGGCCACTTCCGAGGAGCGTGGGATTTTCTGTTTCTATTTCCAAACCCAATGGGCACGCGTATCCCTCACAACACGGGCCATACCAACAACCATAGAATTTCCAAACACAGACACACCCAACTCACCCCGAGGCAGGATCCTCTCAGATTTTGTTACTGGTAAGGATTTTTGTGCCCAAACCAAATGAGGTAAAATTTTGCAAGATTTGGGCTTACGGGCCGCATGACCCAGACGGTGGCAAAACGTGCAACGATGAAGCCTAGGGCAAAGCCGAGTCATGTGATCAATTGCAGAACAGGCATTGCATGGATGGCCTAAAGGGTCTGGGCCCACCTTGCATGGCACATGTTGATTGGAGTTTCTACGTGAAGAAAAACAGGAGCCATGCCCAGAAACATCCCCACAACTCTGATAAAAGTACCCAGTGCAATTGTCAGCGACATGACCAAGCCGATCACAAGTAGAACAATGCTTAAGCCATTTGTATATATAATCTTTGGTTGGAACTGATGAGATTTGTACCATTTGTTTAACACTGTCATTATCATAACCAGCTTGCCATCCATCCAAGATGTAGTAAAGAGTATCATCCGGGATGGACTCCCATGATCCCAAATCAAACAACCCACCTCGAAAAGAAGGCAACTTGGCCGGAATATCGGAGGAGATAGGTAGGGATAAGGACCCAATCCGAAAAATATCCGGAGAAACCGGAGCCCGAAAACTACCAAAAGAGATCACAGCCGGAGGCTCGCCGGAATGCAAGTCCGTCGGCGGCGGGATCAAACCCAAATTCTGAAACACTGGGATAGATGCAGGATCCATAGGCACATTATGTTGAGAAGATAACCATTTAGATTTGATCGCCGGACCAGGTGAAGAAGCCAAACCAGTCAGCTCAGAGTCCGCATGCCATGATTGAATCCGGGGGCGATTGTCCATACCGCGATGCAGGTGAAAATGACAAATAAAGTCCGGCCAAATACGGTCCCGTAGACCAAAGATAAAATGTCCCACTCGATTTGATGCCACCGAGAACCGGAAATGACGATCCCCCAAACGATCCACGTTGAAACCAGCACTAAGCCCTCCAATACATGACTGAAGAGCCAAACCAACCGAATCCACCGAGAGGGGAAAAGAGGCCGAGGAGAAGGAAACTTCAAGGAAGAATTCCTTGGAGCCGGAGTTGGGGACGAAGTGGACCGTAGATCCAAACCGTGCACGCACCTGTGCCTCGACCTTAAGGCCGGGGGAAAAGTCCCAATGGAGGAGGCCATCCATTGGGTTCGCCAGGTGGAGATCGTAGGGTTAAACCCTAGAATCGCCATCGGAGTCGCCAGAGGTGGAGAGGAGAGGGGTGGGAGTCGCCATTCCCGATGTTGGTGAAGTTGTTTGCCATGAGCGACTTCTTGTAGTCGCCAGCAATGGTGATGATGCCCTTGGGACCCAGCATCTTCATCTTCAGGTACGCATAATGCGGAACCGCCATGAATTTGGCCAGTGCAGGCCGGCCCAAGAGCACATGGTAGGGGCTGTCCAAGTCGACCACTTCAAACCAAATGGGCTCGGGGCGGAAGTAGATCTTGTCGCTGAACAGGACATCGATCTTGATCTTGCCGATTGGAGAGCAGGAAAGACCAGGGACGATGCCATGGAACACGGTCTGGCTAGGCTGGAGTTGCTTCTCCTTGATGCCTAGCTTTTCCAAGGTGTCGCGGTAGAGGATGTTGATGCTGCTGCCGCCGTCTATCAGGACTCGGGAGAAGCGGCACGCCCACCTCTCGGTTGAGAAGGTGGAGTCTAGCACCATGGCATAAGCACCCGGCGAGGGCATCACAGCCGTATGGTCATCACGGCTCCAGGCGATGGGCCTCTCGGACTAGTGCATGAATTGGGGGACCTCTGGAATAACAGCATTCACCTCGTGGTGCCGCTGACGCCAACTGTGCTTGTCGTCGGCTTCACTCGTGAAGATGACGTAAGTGGCGTTCTCGTTGGGGAATTCATCTTGGAGCATGCTGATAGGGAGGGCCGGCTGGAGGAGGCGGCGGGCCCTCACCCTTAGTGATTCGGGTGAGCCAGCTGCACTGCTGGGTGGTGTGGTTGGACGGCTTCGCGCTACTGTGGAACTTGCACGGGGCATCGAGGGCTTGCTCGAAGTAAAAGGCAGGCAGCCAGGTACCCTTGCCGCCCCACTAACGCTTGGGGCTGGGTTGCCCGGACGGCTACTGATCCTCGACGGTGGCCACCTGCCGGTTGTTTGAAGCCAGCTACTTGGCCTTGTGCTTGTTGTCGTTCGGCTGTTGGTGCCGGTTAGAGTCACCAGCCGGCGCTTGAGAGTCCGGCGGGATCACCTTCCCGGACGTGTCAACCCGGATCTCCGACTTCATGGAGCCGTCGGTCGTGGCGTACTTGTCTGCCACAACTAGAAGCTCATCCAAGGTAGCCGGCTCGTCGTACAGGAGCTTGTGCTTGAGCAGGGTGCCCTCTCTACACCCGGCGGTGAAGTACTCGATAGCCTGCACCTCGTGCACCCCTTCACAGGAGTTGTGCAACTCGGCCCAGCGCGTCAGGTAGTCGTGAGTGGACTCGGTCGGACCCTGAACGCACATGGAGAGCTAGTGAGGCTTGGGGGGCGCTTGTAGGTGTTGTTGAAGTTGCGGATGAAGACGTCGCTGAAGTCCAACAAGTTGTTGATGCTGTTGGGTTTGAGGCTGTTCAGCCATGTCCGGGTCGTGCCCTGCAACATGAGTGGAACATACTTCACGACAACACGCTTGTTGTCATTCGCTATGCTGACTGCGGTGGCATAGTCGGTCAGCCAATCCTCCGGCTTCACGGCGCCGGTGTACTTGGGAGTATCGCGAGGGAGCGAGAACCCTTTGGGGAAGGGCTCGTCGCGGGTGTGGGCCGACTGTATCCTCCTCCTCTACTGCCAGGGACCGAGCCAGTCGCTCGATCCGGTGACGAGTGCCATTCTCGTCGACTGCTTCACGGGGACCTAGCCGCCCCCAGAGTCGGGTGGTCAACTGGCGCCGGAGAAGCCAACCTCTCCCTGCAAGGGGGAGGCAGACGTTCATCCTGCTGGAGCCGGTCCTTCGCCCTTGGAGGAGCTTGCCGGCTGTTCACAACCGTCTGTCGAGTGTGTCGGCTCCAGCTAGCAGCCGGCTCTGAGTTCCGCTGGCCGCGGCCACCGCCACTTGGGGACCGGGAGGTCGCTCCATTCTCGCGGCGGGGTGGAGGGTTTTCGGCCTGCTTGCTGGCTTCCACCGCCCGGTTGCATGCATCTTGCTGCGTATTTGCTGCGTCGAGGAGCTCGTGGAGGCGGTTCAGCTAGCTGCGCCATTCCTCGCCCTCTAGGTTCTCGATTTATTCTGCCGCCGCATGCGCGTGCGCATGTTCTGCACGGGGGTGTCGTAGACCAGGCGTCCGACTCCTAGCATGCTGGCGATGGCCGCGCCGCGTTGCCGGATCGCGCCGACTCGGCTAGGCTCGCCTGCAGCCGGCGTGCGGCCCGCTATGCGGTCGATCTCGCGCTGGTTGGCCTCAGCGCGATGCTTCATGGTCGCCATCTTGTTGGCACTATCGATGAGCTTGACACCGATTTCCTCTAGCTCCACTGGGCCGGCGTTAGCACCGATAGGAATAGCCAGATCCTTCATCACTGCTCGCAACAGGTCCTGGGCAGCCCCGTCAGTGTCCTGGGTGTTGCCAGTGGCCATCACCTCCACGAAGACGTCGGCGGAGGCATTCCTGGCGACAGGAGGGAGCGGGTCATCGATGACCACCACGTTGTCGGGTAACCCGTCGGCGGTAGCCGCATCGGGGAGGGTGAGCTTCTCGAAGAGGTCGGTGAGGTGGCTCACAAAGCAGATGGCTCACGCGTCAAGCGGTGCACTGGTGCATGCGCAAACGGACACATCAGGCTGGCTGATCAGGCCAGGCGCGACGCGCTCGCCAGATGGAAGGATGGTTCCCGTACAGAACACAACTCCGGCCGACGCTGCGGATGGCCCCATGGTGGGCGCCAACTGTCGTGGTAATCTCACGTCAGATGCTAGGGGTGGCTTATCGTGGGTGGAGACATGAGGACGTCGTCGAGTTCCGGAAGAGAGAGTGAGCACGAGCTCGGTAGCACACGAGACATACCCAGGTTCGGGGCTCTCCATAGAGATAACACCCCTAGTCCTGCTATGATGACTATGATCAAGTGTGTACAAGGTTGCTCCTGGAGCTGTTTTGCTAGAGGAGGAAGAAGGGTAGAGCTACCTCTCTTCTCCTAGCTATGGTGAGTGTGTGTGTGTGGATTGAGGGCTGAACCCTTTGCATGGGTGAGCCCTGGGGGTCTTATAGGCCGAACCCCCAGGTGTACAATGGTAATACGTTCGGGTGTAGGACCCGGGTGTTGGTGGCTAGGGTCGCCGGGTTGTCCGCCGGCTGCTGGGGCTCGCCTCTGGAGGGCCCCGCCGGATGCCGAGAATCCGGCCGACTGGTAGGGCCCTCCGCCCGTGGGCCATGCTAATTGCCTTTCGCTGAAGCTCTGTACTTGCTGACGAGGGCCGTGTCATGAGTCGCATGGCTACAGTCCCGCGTCAGCATGCACTGTAGCCACGCCCCTCCGGGGTTCGGGGGGAGCAGGCGGCACTGTTGCTATGCTCCGTCTCGTCGTAGTAGGTGAGTGCAGACTCTGAGGAGAAGGACAGGCCGGCTGCTAGAGGTCGGCCCGTCCCCGAAGCCATCTTCTAGGGGTGCGCAGTCTTCTGGAAGCCGGTTGCGTGACCAGTTAGCATGAGGGGCTTTGGCCAGCCCTGATGTCTTGAAATGTCATGGGGTGCGGATGAGGCTACCCGGGGTCCATCCCCTCGACAAAACCACTGCAAACAAAAAAGATTCAGACATTGTTGTCTAACAACTAATTATGGGCAGTAAAAAGAGAAGGCTGCAGAGTTTGTAGTTACCATCTTACAGCTCACTGTTGTGTTGGATAGAGCATAAACAAATAATTTTCTTGCCACCATTCGTATATTTTTGCTAATAATCCTTATCAATTTCCTCACTTGATGCTTGTTCATGAGTATCTCATTGCCCCATACGCAAAAAGGGTCGATGCGTGGATCTTTGCCAAGGGCATTTGTACCTACAAGCAACAAGTCAATATTAGAAGCTGAAAAGTGTTCAGGCCTGGATCTATATGCACTTCATTATGGAACGACGTGGGGAGTACAAGCCGAGGGATGAAACTAACCTTGGCGAAAAATGCTGGCCACTCCCGTTGTTGCCGCGGATAAGTAGTGGAAAGGCATGACAAGTACATCAACCTTAACATCAAACAAATATAGCCAAGGTAAACAACATCATCTCCAAATGATAGCTTGAATGTGTTGGTTCAGCATGCTGTTAAAGCGGATATAAAATGGAAGGGAATGTTACCTACAACAACAGCCACCAAATATTGTAATTCAAACTGGTATTGTTGAAAATGAGTAGAACGTAGCTCATGCTTAAACATCACACTGGATAAATGTGTAAAACTGAAATAAAGGGCATGTGTTAACTACACCAGGCATAACTGGAACCAAATATAGCTATTCAAACTGGTATTGATGAAATCGAGTGGCACAGTTCCAACTTGCACAAAATGAACATCACATTGTGAATGACTGAAATAAACAAGGCATAAATGATCAGTATAACAACCAAATATAGCCATTGAAAATTGGACAGAGTCTCACTGCAACCAACCTAACAAGCAAATACAGATAAACAGGGCATATGCTTGAAAACTGGGCAAATGTTCACTGCAACCAACCTAACAAGCAAATACAGATAAACAAGGCATCTGCTTGAAAACTGGACAAATGCTCACTACAGCCAACCTAACAACCAAATACAGATAAACAAGGCATCTTCTTGATAACTAGATAAATGCTCACTGCAACCAACTTAACAACCAAATACAGATAAACAAGGCATCTACTCACTACAAACAACCAAATATAGCCATTGGTGAAACTAAAATGGACAATTCATACTTAAACATCACATAACCCTACTGAACATTACATTTTTGCATAACTGAAATAATTAAACACGACGCAGTTAAAAACACCGCATGGCAAAAGCTACTACAACAAAGGGTATGGGTTGGCTAGCTAGAAAAGGTAAGATTTGCTGATAGGATGTTGCCTCACATGTCATGGAAGGGATCCTTCCAGTTGAAGAGCACAGACCCATGGTGAACTCTCTGATGTCACAGATGGGATGTTTCACCTTGGAAGAACCTTTGCGGGTGCCCTCCTCGTGGTCGTGGTCGATGAGATCTGACTTGGCAATTGAGGATCCCAAGCCGCCGCCGTAGAACGTGTCCTTCAAAAATGACAAAATGGGCTCGATGGCGTACAAGGATCGCAAATCCTTGACCATGCGGTGGAGGAGATCAATGGCAGGGCCGTTAAAGAGATCGACGACGGTTGAACCCGAGGGGTTGGGGATGGAGCACTTAACCTATGACATGGCCCGCGTGAAGCCGTCGCTGTCGACGAGCTTGATGTCGTAGCCAGCTTTCCCAAGATACAGCAATACGCTAGCTCGCTGACGTGAAGCCTTCGGCATGGCAATGTAGTCAACGTCCTCGCCGGCTTCTGCGGCAAGGTGTTGCTCCGGGATCGATAGGTTGGGACAAACGTCGGCCACCTCGCCAACGTCCACCGAAGAGGCCATGATAAACCTGTTTTTGGCTGAACACTCGTCGGGCTCCCCGGCATACTTGGTCGGGCTTAGGCTGCGACTCTCTGGAGCAGGGGATGTGGATCTGGCGGGGAGGGACACCGCAGGCCTCATCTAAAAACTCAAGGGGGCAGTGGTATGGGAGTCGCTGGGTAACCTGAACTTTATTATCTAAGCTAGGAGGCACTGGCAGACCGACAGGGGTTGGCGGGGACGGTGCCAGCATCGGCGATGAGCTAGGGTTTGAGGGGGGAGGGGTGGGTGGGGACTGTGGAGGGGGGCAGGGTGGTGTTTGAGGATACGCCGCGGCTACTGAAAATTTTAGTAATGGTGTGGACATGGTGGTGGACGAGGGAGGGCGACGGTTCAAATGCCTCGGCTACTGGAAATTTACTATAAGGTCGGTGGTGGAGGAGTGGGGGCGACAGTTGAAATACCGCGGCTACTAAATTTGGGCAAAGAATTGATGCGGGGCGGGAGCACCCAAGATCACACACGGTCCAAATAAGAATATGCGTGTATGATAATATGGAAAAACGGCGGAACCACCGATTTTTGCATCGCCCAAGGCGGGTAGTTTGTTTTTAGATTTCTAGCTAGCTGGTCTATCGCACACGGTTCGTCCTAATTTTCAGACGCAGATGTGGAATTCATCCTAAATAAACTATCCGCTTTAGCTTGCGCAGGTGGTGATTTTATAGTGCACTAGCATCGCACACGGTTAAGCTAGTACCACCCTTGCTCGTGCTTGCGCAGTCGTGGTGATTCACAGCGCACTTGCATCGCACGCAGTTAAGCCAGTACCACCCTTGCCCGCGCTTGTGCACTCGTGGTGATTTCACAGCGCACTTGCATAACACACGGTTAAGCCACTACCTCCACCCTTGCTCGCGCTTGCGCAGTCGTGCTGATTCACAGCGCACTTGCATCGCACACGGTTAAGCCAGTACCACCTTTGCTCGCACTTGCGCAGTCGTGGTGATTTCACAGCGCACTTGCACCGCACACGGTTAAGCCACTACCTCCACCCTTGCTCGCGCTTGCGCAGTCGTGGTGATTCACAGCGCACTTGCATCGCATACGGTTAAGCCGCTACCTACACCCTTGCTCGCGCTTGCGCAGTCATGGTGATTTCACAGCACACTAGCATCGCACACGGTTAATCCACTACCTACACCCTTCCTCGCGCATGTGCGGTCGTGGTGATTTCACAGCGCACTTGCATCGCACACGGTTAAGCCAGTACACCTGTGTCCGTTGAGCGTCACCCAAGTCTTCGCAGCAAAAAACGTGAGAGAGGGTCAGAAGACAACCACACCAACATGTGGCCCAAATATATATGAATGAAAAGGGTGATGTGTGATATTCAAAATTCCAATGCACAACTTTGACTGCCCGGGCCCATGGTTGGCCGCGTCGTCGAAGATCGATGAGAGGGGCTAGAAGTCAAGAACCACCTGGAAGTGGCCAAATATATGTAGCAATATATGGTGTGATGTTTAAATACACAATGCACAACTTTGGTGGCACCTGCCTCACAAACTGGAAAGCCCCCTTGGTTATATCTATAATGACATAATGTAGTAGCTACCTAGCGGGTGCTTGGCCCACCTACCACTCCATGTCGGCAGGACGGATGCACATAGTGATACTTTGGTCATACATGCATGTCGTCATGACCTACCATAAGACGGACTAGTGAATCTATATGTCGCTTGGTCAAACGACAATTGTTGTTGTCGACCAAAAATGGATAGAATATATATATATATATATATATATATATATATATATATATATATATATATATACACCCCTTGGGCCAATAGATTGGACCATCATCAAAAACCGCACGAGAGGGGCCACAAAACCAGCACCGCCTGCATGCGGCCCAAAATGATGTACGTTGGAAGGGGTGATGTGTTTTCAATATCAAATAATGTACAATTTAGATGTGGTGCCTACCTCTTGATACAGAGAACCACCATGAAAGCCAGGTAATTAAGGAAGAGATACGCATGGTATGGTGTTGGTCCAACCCACCAATCCGAGCGTGTGGGAGGGAATCCTGAGAACGCATGTTGTAAAAATATAGAAGGCAAAAACTCTAATTAAAACAAAAAAAACACAATCATAATAGAGGCATAATTGTGCAAACACTCAAGAACAGAAAGAAAAAGGCAAACATAAATTTTATTCATTGGGTTGCCTCCCAACAAGTTCTATCGTTTTATGCCCCTAGCTAGGCATAATGCATAGATTCAAGTATTGTCATCTTTAGTTTTCAACTCCTCAATCACACAAATAGAATTCTTCAAGGATTTAGCATGCATATTTTCAACAAGAATACTTCTAGGAATAAGATTGAAGAATTCATTCTTGTAAGTAGGGCCTTTCATCACTTCAACAAAATTGGGATGAATACTAATCATTTTAAGATCTTCCTTGTTGTTATTATATGTGGTACCCTTGTTCTTAGTGACTTGAGTAGACTTGCAAATTTTATGGGAGTTTTCTCAATAGCTTTTTCAGAAGAAAAGGTCGAGCTTAAGTTACTAAAAATTTCTTCCAACTTATCAATCCGAGAAGGACTTTCCTATATCCTTTCGTTAACTACGGTTTCCTTTTCCCTTAGTAATTCAAAAACATCGCCCACTTTTGACCCAATTTTATTAGCAAGATTATGCATTTTTATCTAAATTTTCAATTTGCTCTACGGTGATCATCTTCTTTTCAATAGTTTCTAATCCTTGCATAACATGCTCAAGAGTTAAGATAGTTTCATTAATAATGATAGGTGCTGCACTCACTAGATCTCCCATGGCATTAAAAGCATCCAAAGATGGACACATCAAGAAATTCCCACCGGTAATCATATCAAGGACGAATCTATACCAAGTGGTAATGCCCACATAAAAACTACGAATAAGAATAAAGGTAGATTGCTTACGAACAGATCTATTATGAGCATTGCAAATCCTATGCCAAGCATCTTTTAGATTCCCCCCTCACATTTGTTTAAAGTTAAGAACCTTGTTCTCAGGGGTACACACAATAGAGGAAGAACTAGCCATAACAACAAAGTAGGCAAGCAAGATTGCAAGCAAAAAGATAGATCTGATGAGAAAAAGGCGAACAACCCTAGGGTTTCTGGAATATTTGGGTATTTATAGAGCTAAGAGGCGGTGGAGGAGACCCCTGTGGGCCCCACAACCCATGAGGGCGCGACAGGGGCCTCTGGCATGCCTTGGTGTCTTGTGGGCCCCACAGGCCTCCCCCAGGTGCTTCCTTGGCTCCCAAGTTGTCTTCTGGTCCAAAACAATCTCCAAAAAGTTTCGCTACGTGTGGACTCCGTTTGATAGGGGTATTCTGCGAAGTAAAAAACAAGCAAAAAATAGCAACTGGCACTAGGCACCATGTCAATAGGTTAGTCCCAAAAAATGATACAAAGTTTCTATAAAATGATTATAAAACATCCAACAATGATAATATAACAGCATGGAACAATAAAAAATTATAGATACCTTGGAGACGTATCATCCACCTTTCAACATAAATACGTATCCGGTTTGTGACTTTGAGTCATCCGGATTAGTGTCAAAGCTACCATCGACATAACCTTTACGACGAGCTCTTCGTCACCTCCATAAACAAGAAACATGTCATTAGTCCTCTTCAGGTACTTAAGGATATTTTTTACCGCTATCCAGTGATCCACTCCTGGATTACTTTGGTACCTCCCTGCCAGACTTATGGCAAGGCACACATCAAGTCTGGTACACAGCATGGCATACATAATAGAGCCTATGGCCGAGGCATAGGGGATGACCTTCATCCTTTCTCTTTCTTCTGTCGTGGTCGGGCTTTGAGTCGGACTCAACTTCACACCTTGCAACACAGACAAGAACCCCTTCTTTGATTGGTCCATTTTGAACTTATTCAAAATCTTGTCAAGGTATGTGACGGTGTCCTAGACTAGGGGGTACTCACCACATCGTCTCCTGACCAGGTGGATCGGGCCGAGGACCCCCGTGGCGGTTCTATCATGGGCCACTTCGGACAGCCCATGCCGCATACAAGGAAGATTCCACAAGACTTGGTGATCAAGACAAGGACTCCTCTCCACCAACGTATTCGACTAGGACTCTTATTATCCTAGGCCTCCGGTACATTATATAACCCGAGGCCAGGCTAGTCGATAGATCATTATGACATTATTCATCATATCCTCAAGTTTTAGACCACAACATATGATCTCGAGGTAGATCAACTTTGTACTTGATACTCCATCAATATAAACAAGAGCAGGACGTAGGGTTTTACCTCCATCAAGAGGGCCCGAACCTTGGTAAACATCATGTCCCCTGTCTCCTGTTACCATCGATCTTAGACGCACAGTTCGGTACCCCCTACCCGAGATCTGCCGGTTTTGACACCAACAATGGTGCTTTCATTGAGAGTTCTGCTGTGTGATCGGCAAAGGATCGATGGCTTGTCTGCAGATTAACTGCGACATCGGCATCTTCGTCATCGGCTCGACTTGTCGCCTTGGCTCGACCGAGGACTGCACTCTACGTCAGATCGTCATGTTCGGACGAGGACCTTCATCAACATCAACTCCGATCTCTATCATAATCATGGAGGAATCATCCTTGCAGCTCGGGGGCTCGACGTCAACATTGCCCTCGGGCGACCGTGCTGTTTTTCCGGACAGCGAACTTGTATCCGCTGCCACCACCTCCTCGAGCATCGCTTTGACGATTCCTTCGGTGGAATTGTGCGGAATTAAGTCTACAACAACCATGCAAAATTTTGTCGAGTTCCGATGGAGGAATCTCTGGCAATCTACGATATATCGGAGCCCTGTCAAATCTGGATGGGAATCTGGACGAGTTTAGGGCGTGGTCTCCAGAGCCAAGCTCTGAGGTCCTTTGGAAAATCCAACCGTTCATCTGCTGCGGAATTCCCATATCTACCACCCCTCAAAATTTCAGCTCGATCCGACGGTTCAAACTCCGGGAACCTTCCGATTAGTGCATCACTTTTCGGATCTGTTTTCTGCGCGAATACGAATCCGACCTGGGTTCATCTTTCTTCATGAAAGGGATATTGAACAACCTTTTTGGAAGGATCTCTTTGTAGGGTATTGTGTTTGGTTTCCGAACACATGCTCATAAATTTTGCTCCTTTTCGGAGGTAATCTTCACTGTCACGCCGGTGTCAAACCAGCCCTTACTCCACGTCTACTGACTTGCGCTAGACAGATCGTCGCTTCATTGAGCCGAGCCCAACCTTATCGGATCATCATCTCGGCAAGCCGAATAGGAGTTCAGCATTGCGAAGACTAAATCATCACCAACACCATCGCCCCGCGGATTGCACGGGTTAGGCGCGCCGACATCGCCGCTCGGTCACTTCATCAATCCATCTTTGACCATGTCACAAGTTATGACCAGCGTCGGCATGGCCGCGCTGTTGCTTCTTCAAGATGAGGTCCATCACGCCGAGCTGCTTCAACACCTCGACTGACATGGCAGCTGCAACGTCTCCTTACCGACCCGCACCGTCATCTCGGCTAGACCGGGGGCTTCGCCATCTCTTCATCAACCTACCCCGAAGACTTCGGCGTCACCAGCCAACCAGCTTCGTCATGTTAGCTGGACCGAGGGCTTTGCCTCGGCAAGCCAACCTTTGTCAGCATTGCCATGCCGTTGCTTCATCGCCCATCATGCAATGGGTGTGCGGATCAAGTCCCAATTTTGGGAGTAACCTTTCTTCATATTGCTACAACAGACAAACCGGGTGCTATTAATCCTAGTAATTTTCTTGCCCGGGTTTATTTTTCCTGAGGAATTATTACTCTGGTTTGTTCCATCATCTGTACACAGGTCTATCAAATGGTGGCCGCATTAACGACGGTCGCGTGGTGGTTCGGTCAGTTTCCATACATAGTTCGGCGAACGCCGCATCCGGAACTCGGACCAACCTGTGAATTCAGGCTTTGCCACGCCTTTAACGCATCACACCGACGCTCTGCATGGACATTGACTTCGGCGCCAGGCCACATATCTTTAAATAGATTATTTTGCGTAAATTAATTACGCGAGGATTTTTATATATTTATATTATTATTGTTGGCCTGCACTATTTTACATGTGCATGTAATGGACTTCGACTGTGTCACGTGGTCTCTTCGACAAGCCGACGCCTTCGTCCCAATCGGCGTAAATCGGCTCGCGTGATCACCTTGTTGGTTGTGTTGCCATACCGACATGTTCGGTTGCCTCGGGGACTTCGGCATCGCCGAGAGAGCTCTACCTCATCGAGTGTTCGGCGCATAGGCCATATTTCCTTTATTACTCACTTTGCATAAATTATTTATTATGCAACAATTTTTTAATTTATTATTATTACTATTATGCACTATTTTTTGTGCATAGGTAAATGATCTGGGTTGGGCAGTGTTGTCACCTCGGCTGGACAGGGGGCTTCGTCAACACTTCATTAACCCATGCCGGGGACTTCGGCGTCACTCTGCCGCCCTGCATTGGTCGTGCTATGTCACCACTTCGGAGTGCCGAGCTCTTCGCTCCGCCACCTCAGGACCGGCTTAGGGAATGAAACCTTGTCACACATCAAGCTCGGACCGCGTCATCAATGTCGAACACATTAACCAGCTAAGTCGCTTTCATGCTCAAAAACTTCCAGTTTTAAATTTTGTTCGGTTCGACCAAGCATTATACTTTTTTGGCAAAAAGTTGTTTATGAAAAACTTCCTTGTCAAAACTTTGTTTGTGACACACAAATTCAAATACCCCGTCTACTTGGGGGCTTCCTTTATGAAGCTTTTTCTTTTTGCATATGATTATACTTGTATGGCTTCGTTCCTTGTTCGTGTATTACGCCACAATATGCACCATGTTGAATTAAGTGTTCCGCAAGCTGGGTTGCCTTGCTCCTATGTTTACCCCTACATTCCTGTTTGTTCGGCTAGGGAGTAAATGGAGCACCTCTGCGATTGTCACAATCAGGTCATCCGAGCTCGGACCTCAGACTGGGTGAAGACGAAAGCTAGCGCTCTTATTGTTTTCAATCATGGTCGGCACACAATGGAACTCATGAGTATAAAAAATATATTGCACAAGTCTCATAGTAACAATGAGCAACCGAAGAAAGGTATCGGTGGGGGTACTATTTTCTTCGAAGATGCTTCTTACACTTCGTCAGCAATATAGCATAAGTTCCCTGAGCGCGCTTTGTCTGTTACAGCCTTATGGCCTGATTGCCTGGTTATCAGAAACATCGTTGATATTCTCGACTGGTGGAGTACATAACACTTTTCGGCCCTTGACCGAACATGGAGAAGTCGATGGTCGGTTAAGACGCGTTTAAAGTTCGGGTGAACACAGTTATGATATAAGTACTTCGGTACATACAATCATCAAATTCTTTACCCAAGTCACTTGGGGGCTCTTAAATTTATGTGAGCTATTTTATAATAAATGTTCTTCTTCTTAGTCGTTGCAAAGTCTTTTTCTATCACTCCTTTTTTTGACGCGAGTGTGTGGTCAATAGCCAGGGAGCCTAATTTCTCTCTCAAAGCCGCTAGAGTTTAGTTTGCTAAACTGGCCTAACGAGAAGTACTCCGCCTTCACGATAGGAGGTTGAAGCCGTGGGCTGACCCACTTTAAGTCTTGAGTTAGGATGTGTCATGTTAAAGCACGACAGAAGCACAATTTTTTTTCTCTAAGACCAATTTTCGGATTGGCACCGAACACTTGATCTAGCTCGGACGTCAAGTTTTTACTGAAGTTTTTTGGTTTTCCAAGCCTATGGCACTTTTAAACTATTTGTGTGGTTCCAGCATAAGTCTCGCAGTGCAACGCCGGACACCTTTAGAGGTTCGGCAAAAATATTCTCGGATATTACTATATATGCATCAGTTTCGAATTGTGTCTTTGGTCAATAGTTGGGTTGCCCGGCTCCTGTGCTTGCCTCCTACGTTCCGCTTTGTTCGGCTAGATGTGCAAAGGGAGAACCACTGGGATTGTGCTTCCAGCTCGCATGGTTAAGCACCTCAGTGGAGAAAGCCGAAAACTGACTGTCACACTAAGCGTAAACTGGTCAGCGATCCGATGACTATGTTAAATGACAGGCCGTTCATAACATTGGCCGAAGTGTTTACGGCTTGACCTCGACTGTCGCCGAACACTAACCGGGGGCTAGTTACTGGCCTCCTAACTTTAAACTCCTATGACTAAGTGAAAGTTATAAAGCCCGCATATCTGATTGCCTCGTTTCCGCTAACACAACCGCCTTCGGGCACCGAGACGTCGGCTAAGGGTTGTTTTGTTATTGCGAAAACACCCTGCATAGCATCTACAAGGGGGTGGAAGCCGACGACGGGCCACTTTCAAATGATAAACTCTCGCAACGGAGTCAAAATGAACATTTTGTATTTAATATGCAAGAGCTGCCTTCCACAATCATCGTTATAAAGCCATAAATATGCATCAATTTGACTTAAGATTTTGTCCAAGCTGGGTTGCTTGGCTCCTGTTCTTACCCCTACATTCCCGATTGTTCGGCTAGGCGGTAAAGGGAGCACCTCTGTGATTGTTACTACCGGGTCATCCGAGTTAGTACCTCAGACTGGGTGGAGCCGAAAGCTAGCAATCTTAAAGGATCACATTTGTCGGCAATGACGGAAGTGAAAATTGTGGTTCATTAATACCATAGAGTTCGGGAACTTTCCCCAAACTAATTCCTCAATATTTTCCTCCCACATTGATCGGATTGGAGGTGAGGTTTCATGATCATGATAAGCATGACGATCCAAAGAAAGGAACCGATAGCGGGACTATTTTCTTTGGAAGATGTTTCTTACGTTAAAACGTAATACAACATATCTCTCCGTGTACCTTTGTTTATAAAACCGTATGGCCGGATTGCCTTGTTTTCCATAAATATTTGCCCTTATAACGGCTTTATAAAGCAGGAAAACACTCCTCGGCTACTGGCCGAAGAGGTTGAAGCCGATGGTCGGTCAACAAAGTTTTGTACAATGCAGATCCGGGCATTAATGATGTAAGGTACTTGGATACATAGAATCATTACACATAATTTGTGATTTTACTCTGGATATCGATCCTTAATTCGGCCACCCGTGCCCGCATTAAGGCTCGGGGGCTACTGGGCTTTGCGCTCATTATTTACTAATATTAAAGGGGCACATCGATCCCCTGATCTGGTGTTGCCACCCGACCAGTGTCTCGGGGGCTACGACATTGGCAATCCAATGCAGAAAATTTAAGTGCAATATAGTTTCCGAGGAGATTATGATCCTCAGGTTGGTCAGCCACACCCAACCTGAGTCTCGAGGACTTTGCACACCGCTTTTTGTCCCGAAGTATTTTGCCGAGCTAGGAGTTGATCCTCAGGCCGATTTTGCGAATCAACCTGAGTCTCAGGGGCTACTGGGATCAGCGGTCTTATGTCATCCTTCAGGTGCATCTCGGGTTTTAGACCGATACACACCTCGAGGGCTACTGGCTATATATCTCGGCAGAGAATAAATTGCACCAATCAAAAATATTGACAAAAATTCGGCCCGCAGTCGGGGTGGTGCACCACCTTGGAAGCAGTCCGCATAAAGCTCGGGCGCCAGTGGCTGGCTCCATAGAGGGAATTTCCGGCATTAAGCTCGGCTAAACTCCTTCAACTTTTTTGAACCAAGGTGATCTATGACACCTCGGATATAGTCCGGCGTTGGAGCTCGGATACAGTCCGGCGTTGGAGCTTGGACATAGTCCGGCGTTGGGGCTCGGATACAGTTTGGCGTTGGAGCTCGGCTGTAACAATACTCTTCGGATATAGTCCGGCGTTGGAGCTCGGATACATTCCGGCGTTGGAGCTCAGAAGCGGTCCGGCGTTGGTGCTCGGCTGCAAAAGATACCTCGAATGCAGTCCGGCGTTGGAGCTCGGACGCAAGAGGACACTGCCGCCCAGGAACAACTTCAAACCCGAGGTGTGGCATAAAAATAACAAGGCATTGATAAAGGCCGGAAACTTAAAGGGGCTCCTCGGATACCCGACGTGTAAACTCTTCAGATTCACTTCGGCGATCCTCAAGATCAAAGATGAGAAGATTTGTTGAACCAGTTTTCAAGACCGACGACCGAAGATGAAGAACAGTTCAGAAGAATTGAGGAGCGTCCCCAACTTGAAGACCGGTTCAGGGGGCTACTGACGGTGTCCTGGACTAGGGGGTACTCACGACATCATCTCCTGACCAGGTGGATCAGGCCGAGGACCCCCGTGGCGGTTCTATCATGGGCCACTTCGGACGGCCCATGCTGCATACAAGGAAGATTCCACAAGACTTGGTGATCAAGACAAGGACTCCTCTCCACCAACGTATTCGACTAGGACTCTTATTATCCTAGGCCTCCGGTACATTATATAAGCCGAGACCAGGCTAGTCGATAGATCATTATGACATTATTCATCATACCCTCAGGTTTTTGACCACAACATATGATCTCGAGGTAGATCAACTCTGTACTTGATACTCCATCAATATAAACAAGAGCAGGATGTAGCGTTTTACCTCCATCAAGAGGGCCCGAACCTGGGTAAACATCGTGTCCCCTGTCTCCTGTTACCATCGATCTTAGACGCACAGTTCGGTACCCCCTACCCGAGATCTGCCGGTTTTGACACCGACAGTATGTGCTTTGCGAAAGTTGTATCAAGTGTCTCAATCTATCTCTATAGATCCTAATGCCCAATATGTAAGCCGCTTCACCTAGGTCTTTCATTGAAAAACTCTTGTTCAAATAACCCTTTATGCTCTCCAGAAATTCTATATCATTTCCAATCAATAATATGTCATCCACATATAGTATTAGAAATGCTACAGAGCTCCCACTCACTTTCTTGTAATTACAAGCTTCTTCGTAAGTTTGTATAAAACCAAAAGCTTTGATCACCTCATCAAAGCGTATATTCCAACTCCGAGATGCTTGCACTAGTCCATAGATGGATCGCTGGAGCTTGCATACTTTGTTAGCATCCTTAGGATCGACAAAACCTTTCGGTTGCATCATATACAGCTCCTCCTTAAGGAATCTGTTAAGGAAAGTTGTTTTGACGTCCATCCAGATCTCATAGTCGTAATATGCGGCAATTGCTAACATAATTCTAAGAGACTTAAGCATCGCTACGGGTGAGAAAGACTCATTGTAGTCAATTCCTTGAATTTGTTGGAAACCCTTTGCGACAAGTCGAGCTTTATACAAGGTGACATTACCATCGGCATCTGTCTTCTTCTTAAAGATCCATTTGTTCTCAATGGCCTGCCGGTCATCGGGCAGGTCCACCAAAGTACATACTTTGTTCTCATACATGGATCCTATCTCGGATTTCATGGCCTCAAGCCATCTGTTGGAATCCGGGCTCATCATTGCTTCTTCATAGTTCGTAGCTTCGTCGTTGTCTAACAACATGACTTCTAGGACGGGATCACCGTACCACTCTGGCGTGGAACATACCCTGGTCGACCTACGAAGTTCAGTAGTAACTTGATCCGAAGTGTCATGATCATCATCATTAGCTTCCGCTTTGGTTGGTGTAGACATCACGGGAATTGCTTTCTGTGATGTGCTACCTTCCAATTCGAGAGAAGGTACGATTACCTCATCAAGTTCTACTTTCCTCCCACTCACTTCTTTCGAGAGAAACTCCTTCTCTAGAAAGGATCCATTCTTAGCAACAAAAATCTTGCCCTCAGATCTGTGATAGAAGGTCTACCCAATGGTTTCTTTAGGGTATCCTATGAAGATGCACTTCTCCGCTTTGGCTTTGAGATTATCAGGCTAAAGCCTCTTGACATAAGCGTCGCATCCCCAAACTTTAAGAAATGACAACTTAGGTTCTTGCCAAACCATAATTCATACAGTGTCGTCTCGACGGACTTAGATGGTGCCCTATTTAAAGTGAATGCGGCAGTCTCTAATGCATAACCCCAAAACGATAGTGGCAAATCAGTAAGAGACATCATATAATGCACCACATCCAATAAAGTATGGTTACGATGTTCGGGCACACCATTATGTTGTGGTGTTCCAGGTGGCGTGAGTTGTGAAACAATTCCACATTGTCTTAAATGAGCGCGAAACTCGTAACTCAAATATTCACCTCCACGATCAGATCGTAGAAACTTTATTTTCTTGTTACGATGATTCTCCACTTCATTTTGAAATTCTTTGAACTTTTCAAACGTCTCAGACTTGTGTTTCATCAAGTAAATACACCCATATCTACTCAAATTATCCGTGAAGGTAAGAAAATAACGATATCCACCACTGATGTCGCTTGAAGCTACGTCAGTATTTCCCCAAAGAGGAAGGGATGATGCAGCACAGCGGCGGTAGGTATTTCCCTCGGATATGAAATCAAGGTTATCGAACCAGTAGGAGAACCAAGCAACACAACGTAAACATCCCATGCACACAGATAACAAATCCTCGCAACCCGACGTGTTAAAGGGGTTGTCAATCCCTTCTGGGGTACGGCGCCTCAAGATAGGCAAACAGACGTGAGATAAATTTGTAGTGGATTGAAAGATAGATCGCAAATAAAATAAATAGAAATAAAAAGCAGCAATGTATTTTTGTATTTTTGGTTTAACAGATCTGAAAATAAATGCAAGAGAAAAGTAGATCGCAAAGGCAAATATATGAGAAAGAAGACCCGGGGTCCGTAGCTTTCACTAGTGGCTTCTCTCGAGAAAAATAGCAAATGGTGGGTAAACAAATTACTATTGGGCAATTGATAGAACTTCGAATAATCATGACGATATCCAGGCAATGATCATTATATAGGCATCACGTTCAAGATTAGTAGACCGACTCCTGCCTGCATCTACTACTATTACTCCACACATCGACCGCTATCCAACATGCATCTAGTGTATTAAGTTCATGGAGAAACGGAGCAATGCAATAAGAACGATGGCATGATGTAGACAAGATATATCTATGTACAGATAGACCCCATCATTTTATCCTTAGTAGCAACGATACATACGTGTCGGTTCCCCTTCTGTCACTGGGATCAAGCATCGTAAGATCGAACCACTACAAAGCACCTCTTCCCATTGCAAGATAAATAGATCAAGTTGGCTAAACAAAACCCAAATATCGGTGAAGAAATACGAGGCTATAAGCAATCATGCATATAAGAGATCAAATAAACTCAAATAACTTTCATGGATATAAAAAGATATAACTGATCATAAACTCAAAGTTCATCAGATCCCAACAAACACACCGCAAAAAGAGTTACATCATATGGATCTCTAATAGACCATTGTATTGAGAATTCAGCGAGAGAGAGAAAGCCATCTAGCTACTAACTACGGACCCGAAGGTCTACAAAGAACTACTCACGCTTCATCGGAGAGGCACCAATGGAGGTGGTGAACCCCATCCGAGATGGTGTCTAGATTGGATCTGGTGGTTCTGGACTCTGTGGCGGCTGGATGAATATTTCGTCGACTGCCTTAGGGTTTCTGGAATATTGGGGTATTTATAGAGCAAAGAGGTGGTCCGGGGGGCACCCGAGGTGGGCACAACCCACTAGGCCCAGCCAGGGCCCATTGTGTTCCTTCTGGCCCATAAAAATTCTCCGTAAAGTTCCGTGGCATTTGGACTCCGTCTGATATTGATTTCCTGCGATGTAAAAACATGCAGAAAACAGCAACTGGCACTTGGCACTATGTCAATAGGTTAGTAACAAAAAATGATATAAAATGATTATAAAACATCCAAGATTGATAATATAACAGCATGGAACAATCAAAAATTACAGATACGTTGGAGACGTATCAGCATCCCCAAGCTTAACTCCTACTCATCCTCGAGTAGGTAAGTGATAAAAACGGAATTTTTGATGTGGAATGCTGCCTAACATGTCATATCATATTCTTTTCTTTATAGCATGGACAATTGGACTTCTACGTGATTCAAAGCAATAGTCTAGTTTTGACATAATAATTTAGATACTCAAGCATATCAACAAGCAACCATGTCTTTCAAAATATCAACACTAAAATAAGTTATCCCTAGCCCATCATGCTCAACCATTGATCCATTCATGAAACGCACTTGAGTATTAGCTACACCCAATACTTAAGTATGATCATATTGCCTCCTAGTTGGTGCTTTTATAAGAGAAGATGGAGACTCAAATTCAAAAATAAAAAAAGGCCCATCGCAGATGGAAGTAGGGATTTGTAGAGGTGCCAGAGCTCAAAGCGAAAAAATAGAGATAAAAACATTTTGGGAGGTGTATCCATCCCACCAACGAATATGACTTAGAGTTACCAACACTTTCCATGCTAGATATATCATAGGCGGTTCCCAAACAGAAAATAAAGTTTATTCTTTTTTCCACCATACTTTCACTTTCCATGGCTAGTCGTATCCACAGTTGCCTTCCATACCAACACTTTCCAAGGAATTTATTATTTGACAACATAAAGTAAATTCATTCTTGCATTTCGGGACTGGGCATCCCTAAAACCTTTGCCTTACTCTCGTGCAATGACAAGTGAATAAACACTCATCGTGAGAATAACACATCTAGCATGGAAAATATTGGCCACCCCTCACCGCTCCGCGAGCGAAACAAACACACAAAAGAGAAGTTTATTTTGAAAATTAGAGATGGCACATGCAAATTTGCTTAGAACGGCAAAAGACTACCGCATATAGGTAGATATAGTGGACTCATGTGGCAAAACTGGTTTAAAGGATTTTGGATGCACAAGTAGAAATCATACTTGGTGCAAAATGAAGGCTAGCAAAAAGATTGAGAAGCGACCAACCAAGAAACGGATAATCTCATAAGCAAGCATTAAGAATAATTAACACCGAATAATGCACCCACAAGTAGGATATAATTTCATTGCATGACTATTGACTTTCGTACTTGCATAGGGAATCACAAACCTTAACACCAATATTCTTACTAAAGCATAATTACTCATCAACATAACTCACATATCACATCATCATATCTCAAAACTATTACTAAGAATCAAGTTTATTTTGTCCAATGATCTTCATGAATTTTTTTATTATATCCTTCTTGGATATCTATCACTTTGGGACTAATTTTCATGTGTTGCTTTTCATAAGCTCAAACAAATATAAGTGAAGATCATGAGCATATTTTTTTTCTTTCTTTCTCTCAAAATAATTTAAGTGAAGCAAGAGAGAATTTCTTGAAAATTTTACTAACTCTCAAATAAATCTAAGTGAAGCAAGAGAGCATTTCTTCAAAAATACTAAGCACACCGTGCTCAAAAGGATATAATTGAAGCACTAGAGCAAGTCCATAGCTCATAAAAATTTAAGTGAAGCATAGAGAGCAATTCTAACAAGTCGTGACATAATTTTGGCTCTCTCAAATAGGTGTGTCCAGCAAGGATTGATGACTTAAAAAACAAAATAAAACAAGCAAAGACTCATATCATACAAGACGCTCCAAGCAAAACACATATCATGTGACGAATAAAAATATAGTTTCGAGTAAAATACCGATGGTCGTTGGAAGAAAGCGGGGATGCCACTCGGGGGCATCCCCAAGCTTAGTTGGTTGCTCATTTTTGGATAATAGCTTGGGATGCTGGGGCATCCCCAAGCTTAGGTTCTTCTATCCTTCCTTCATCCATCGTAAGATAACCCAAAACTTGAAAACTTCAATCACACAAAACTCAACAAAACCTCCGTGAGATCCGTTAGTATAAGAAAGCAAACCACTACTATAAGTATTGTATCAAACCAATTCACATTTTGTTTTTGTATTATATCTACTGTATTCCAACTTTTCTATGGCAAAATCTCATCAAAGAAAACCATAAAGCCATCAAAATAAGCACACAACACAAAGAAAACAGAACAGTTTGTAGCAATTTGACTTTTTTGAAAACTTCTGAAACTCCACAAATTCTGAAAAAATAGGACAACTTGGGTAATTTGTATATTAATCTTCTGCAAAAAGAATCAGGGCAAAACCACTTTCTGGTAAAAAAAATGAGAATTGTTTTCGTGAGCGCAAAGTTTCTGTCTTTTTCAGCAAGATCAAACAACTATCACCCAAGAAGATCCTATCGGTTCTACTTGGCACAAACACGAATTAAAACACAAAAAACACAATCATACCAGTAGCATAATTGTGCAAACACTCAAGAACAGAAAGCAAAAAGCAAAAATAAAATTTATTCATTGGGTTGCCTCCCAACAAGCGCTATAGTTTTACGCCCTTAGCTAGGCATAAAGCAAGGATCTAAGTTTTCTCATCTTTGGTTCGAGATCCATAAGATGCCCTCATGATTGATTCATAAGGTGGCTTAATTCTTATTCTAGGAAAGTGTTCCATACCCTTCCTCAAAGGAAATTGGAACTTAATATTGCCTTCTTTCATATCAATCACGGCACCGATAGTGCGTAAAAACGGCCTACCAAGAATAATTAGACTAGACGGATTGCAATCAATATCAAGAACAATAAAATCTATGGGCACATAATTCCTATTTGCGAGAATAAGAACATAATTAATTCTTCCCATTGGCTTTTTAATAGTAGAATCCGCCAAGTGCAAATTTAAAGAACATTCTTCAAGATTAGCATAAAGATTTCGGAATTGTAGAAACACTAGCACCCAAGTCACACAGAGCAAAACACTCATAATTTTAATCTTCACTTTGATAGTAGGTTCCCATTCATCATGCAATTTTCTAGGAATTGGTACTTCTAATTCCAATTTTCTTCGAGAGCTTTCATCATAGCATCAACAATATGTTTAGTAAAAGCTTTGTTTTGTTCATAGGCATGGGGTGAATTTATCATGGATTGTAACAAAGAAATAAAATCAATCAAAGAGTAACTATCATAATTAAAGTCTTTGTAATCCAAAAGAGTGGGCACACCACTAGTTAAAGTTTTAACCTCTCCAAACCCACTTTCATCAATTTTCTCAACAAGATTTTCACCCTCGGAAATATCGGGTCGCCTTCTACCTAAAGTTGACTCTTCTTAAGTCCCTTTTTCATCAATCTTCACTTTACTAAACAAGGTATCAATATAAGAAACACCAATTATTTTAAGATCTTCATCACTTTTACGAAAGAAATCACTAGAAAACGCCTTTTCTAAAAATTCTCCTTTAGCTCTAAGCATAGCGGTTCTTTTCTTACTTTCATCCATAGAAACATAAAGAGATTTAATTGATTCATCTACTTTAGGCACACAAATTTTCATCTTGAGATTTCCCACGTCATGAGCAATTCTATCAACACTTCTAGACAAATCATCAATTTTACTCAACTTTTCTTCTATGGAAGTGTTGAAAACTTTTTGTGTATTGATAAATTCTTTAATATTATTCTCAAGATCAGAGGTGTTCCTATTATTATTATAAGATTGATTTCCATAGGAATTACCATAATTATTAGAGGAATCACTAGGAAAAGGCCTAGGATTAAAATTACCTCTATAAGCATTGTTGTTGAAATTATTTCAAGAGATAAAATTCACATCTATGGCAGAGAGTGGCGTTTTGGCACATGGGAGCGCGCGCTCCTAGTTTTTTAAATGTGTTTTAAACATATTTTAAAATGTCAAAAATTCCAAACAAAAATTTAGCACGTACATCACAATATTGTAGATGCTCACAAAGTCGTTTCGTGAAAAACCGACAAATTATGTGCCGCATGTGAAAAAGACAAAAATCCGGTGTTAAAAAATGTTTTTCACAAGACATCCTTTTGTCTTTTTCACAAGCCATAAAAATGTCGGTTTTCTCCGAAACTTGACGTGCACACATATAAGTCGAGATGTATGCGCCAAATTTTTGTTTGAAATTTTTTCACACTTTAAAAAATATTTTTCGCGTGCAGGAGCGCACGCTCCCGGGAGCATCGACAGATTTCCGTCTATGGCATCACTATTTTGCTCAATAAAAGTAGACAAAGGCATATCATTAAAATCAATAGGAGTACTTTTAGTAGCAACCAATTTCATAAGAGCATCAGTTTTTCACTCAAAGAAGAAATTTATTCAACCGAATTAACTTTTTTACTAGTAGGAGCTCTTTCGGTATGCCATTGTGAATAATTTTCCATGATATTATCAAGCAATTTGGTGGTTTCACCCAAAGTAATTTCCATAAAAGTACCACCCGCGGCGGAATCTAAAAGATTACGAGAAACAAAATTCAATCCCGCATAAAAAAATTTGTATGATCATCCAAAGATTTAACCCATGAATTGGGCAATTCCTTAGCATCATTTTCATCCTTTCCCAAGATTGTGCAACATGCTCATGTTCAAGTTGCTTGAAATTCATGATTTGGGTTCTAAGGGAAATAATTTTTGCAGGAGGAAAATACTTAGTGATAAAAGCATCTTTGCACTTATTCCAAGAATCGATACTATTGCGAGGCAAAGAAGAGAACCAAATTTTTGCAGAATCACGCAAAGAAAACGGAAATAATTTCATCTTCACCACATCATTGTCCACATCTTTTTTCTTTTGCATATCGCATAATTCCACGAAGGTATTAAGATGGGACGCGACATCCTCATTAGGAGTACCAGAAAATTGATCTTTCATAACAAGATTCAACAAAGCAGTATTAATATCACAAGACTCTGCACTAGTGGCGGGAGGAGCAATCAGAGTGCCGATAAAATCATTGTTGTTGGTATTTGAGAAATCATATAACTTGGTGTTCTCTTGAGTCATGATGACCACACAACAAGATTGCACTCAAAAACAGATCCGGCAAGAAAACGGCAAACGGGAAAAGAGATGTGAATAAAACAGCAAATTTTTGTGAAGTGGGGGAGAGGAAAACGAGAGGCAAATGGCAAATAATGTAAATTACGAGGAGATTTGATTTGTGATTAGGAACCTGGTATATGTTGAAGATCCTCCCCAGCAACGGCGCCAGAAATTCCTTTTGATGTCGCTTGAAGCTACGTCAGTATTTCCCCAAAGAGGAAGGGATGATGCAGCACAGTGGCGGTAGGTATTTCCCCCAAATATGAAACTAAGGTTATCGAACCAGTAGGAGAACCAAGCAACACAACGTAAACAACCCCTGCACACAGATAACAAATCCTCGCAACCTGACGTGTTAAAGGGGTTGTCAATCCCTTCCGGGGTACGGCGCCTCGAGATAGGCAAACGAACGTGAGATAAATTTGTAGTAGCTTGAAAGATAGATCACAAATAAAATAAATAGAAATAAAACGCAGCAAGGTATTTTTGTATTTTTGGTTTAATAGATCTGAAAATAAATGCAAGAGAAACGTATATCACAAAGGCAAATATATAAGAAAGAAGACCCGGGGTCCGTAGGTTTCACTAGTGGCTTCTCTCGAGAAAAATAGCAAACGGTGGGTAAACAAATTACTGTTGGGCAATTGATAGAACTTCGAATAATCATGACGATATCCAGGCAATGATCATTATATAGGCATCACGTCCAAGATTAGTAGACTGACTCCTGCCTGCATCTAGTACTATTACTCCACACATCGACCGCTATCCAGCATGCATCTAGTGTGTTAAGTTCATGGAGAAACGGAGTAATGCAATAAGAACGATGACATGATGTAGACAAGATCTATCTATGTAGAGATAGACCCCATTGTTTTATCCTTTGTAGCAACGATACATACGTGTCGGTTCCCCTTCTGTCACTGGGATCAAGCACCGTAAGATCGAACCCACTACAAAGCACCTCTTCCCATTGCAAGATAAATAGATCAAGTTGGCCAAACAAAACCCAAATATCGGAGAAGAAATACGAGGCTATAAGCAATCAAAGAAACTCAAATAACTTTCATCGATATAAAAAGATATAACTGATCATAAACTCAAAGTTCATCAGATCCCAACAAATACACTGCAAAAAGAGTTACATCATATGGATCTCCAAGAGACCATTGTATTGAGAATTCAGCGAGAGAGAGAAAGCCATCTAGCTACTAACTACGGACCCCAAGGTCTACAAAGAACTACTCACGCATCATCGGAGATGCACCAATGGAGGTGGTGAACCCCATCTGAGATGGTGTCTAGATTGGATCTGGTGGTTCTGGACTCTGCGGCAGCTGGATGAATATTTTGTCGACTGCCTTAGGGTTTCTGGAATATTGGGGTATTTATAGAGCAAAGAGGCGGTCCGGGGGGCACCCGAGGTGGGCATAACCCACCAGGGCACACCCGGGCCTCCTGGCGCGCCCTGGTGGGTTGTGCCCCCTCGGGGCACCCCCCAGGCGCAGCCAGGGCCCATTGTTTTCCTTCTGGCCCATAAAAATTCTCCGCAAAGTTTCGTGGCATTTGGACTCTGTCTGGTATTGATTTCCTACGATGTAAAAAACATGCAGAAAACAGCAACTGGCACTTGGCACTATGTCAATAGGTTAGTACCAAAAAATGATATAAAATGACTATAAAATTATTATAAAACATCCAAGATTGATAATGTAACAGCATGGAACAATAAAAAATTATAGATTCGTTGGAGACGTATCAACCACGCGCTTCGACACTCATCGGACCGCATCCATTAGTATGTATTATTTCCAATAAGTCACTAGCCCGCTCCATTGTTCCAAAAAACGGGGTTTTAGTCATCTTTCCCATAAGGCATGGTTCACATGTTTCAAATGATTCATAATCAAGTGATTCCAAAAGTCCATCAACACGGTGTTTCTTCATGCGCTTTACACCAATATGACCTAAGCGGTAGTGCCACAAATATGTGGCACTATCATCATTAACTTTGCATCTTTTGGCATCAATATTATAAATATGTGTATCACTACGATCGAGATTAAACAAGAATAAACCATTCACAAGGGGTGCATGACCATAAAAGATATTATCCATATAAATAGAACAACCATTATTCTCTGACTTAAATGAATAACCGTCTTGCAATAAACAAGATCCAAATATAATGTTCATGCTTAACACATGCACCAAATAACAATTATTTAGGTTTAAAACTAATCCCGAAGGTAAATGTAGAGGGAGCGTGCCGACGGTGATCACATCAACCTTGGAACCATTTTCGACGCGCATCATCACCTCGTCCTTAGCTAGTCTTCACTTATTCTGCAACTCATGTTTCGAGTTACAAATATTAGCAACTGAACCAGTATCAAATACCCAGGCGCTACTACGAGCACTAGTAAGGAACACATCAATAACATGTATATCACATATACCTTTGTTGACGTTGCCAGCCTTCTTATCTGCCAAGTACTTGGGGCAGTTCCGTTTTCAGTGACCATTCCCCTTGCAATAGAAGCACTCAGTCTCAGGTTTGGGTCCAGCCTTGGGTTTCTTCACGGGAGCGACAACTAGCCTACCATTCTTCTTGAAATTGGTGGTCTTGTTGACCATCAACACTTGATGCTCTTTCTTGATTTCTACCTCCGCGGCCTTAAGCACCGCGAAGAGCTCAGGGATTGTTTTCACCATCCCTTGCATATTATAGTTCATCACGAAGCTCTTGTAGCTTGGTGGCAGTGACTGAAGAACCCTATCAATCGCGACTTCATCTGGAAGATTAACTCCCAACTGATTCAAGCGGTTGAAGTACCCAGACATTTTGAGTACGTGCTCACTAACGGAGATGTTCTCTTCCATCTTGCAGCTAAAGAACTTGTCGGAAGCATCATACCTCTCAACCCGGGCGTGAGCCTGAAATACCAATTTCAGCTCCTGGAACACCTCATATGCTCCGTGGCGCTCAAAACGTCTTTGGAGCCCCGGTTCTAAGCCGTAAAGCATGGTGCGCTGAACTATCGAGTAGTCATCAGAACATGCCTGCCAGACGTTCACAACATCCACAGACGACGCTGGAGAGGGTGGCGCACCAAGTGGTGCATCAAGGACATAAGCCTTTTGTGCAGCAGTGAGGATAATCCTCAAATTACGGACCCAGTCCGCATAGTTGCTTCCATCATCTTTCAACTTAGCTTTCTCTAGGAATGCATTAAAATTTAGGGGAGCTACAATGCGAGCCATTGATCTACAACATAAAATTTGCAAAGACTTTAGATTATGTTAAAGATAATAGGTTCAGTTAATCAAATGACTAATGAACTCCCACTTAAAACAACATCCCTCAAGTTGTCTAAGTGATTACATGATCCATATCAACCAACCCATGTCCGATCATCACATGAGATGGGGTGGTCATCAACGGTTAACATCTACATGTTGATCATATCTACTATATGACCCATGTTCGACCTTTCGGTCCTCCGTGTCCCGAGGCCATGTCTGTACACGCTAGGCTCGTCAAGTTTAACCCAAGTATTCTGTATGTGTAAAACTGGCTTACACCCGTTCTATGTGAACGTAGAGTCTATCACACCCGATCATCACGAGGTGCTTCGAAATGACGACTTTCGCAACGGTGCATACTTTAGGGAGAACACTGTTATCTTAAAATTTAGTGAAGGGATCACTTATAATGCTACCGTCGTCCTAAGCAAAATAAGAGGCATAAAAGATAAACATCACATGCAATCAAAATATGTGACATGATATGGCCATAATCATGTTGTGCTTTTGATCTCCATCTCCAAAGCACCGACATGATCTCCATCGTCACCGGCATGACACCATGATCTCCATCATCGTGCCGTCACGTGGTTGTCTCGCCAACTATTGCTCCTACAACTATTGCTAGCGCATAGCGATAAAGTAAAGCAATTACATGGCGTTATTTGTTGACACGCAGGTCATACAATAAATTAAAGACAACCCTATGGCTCCTGTCGGTTGTTGTACTCATCGACATGCAAGTCGTGAACCTATTACAAAACATGATCATCTCATACATCAACATATATCACATCATGTTTTGGCCATACCACATCACAACATGCCCTGCAAAAACAAGTTAGACGTCATCTACTTTGTTGTTGAAATTTTTACATGGCTGCTAGGGAAACTATAAAAATTGTTCTTATCAACGCAAAACCACAATGGTGATATACAAGTTGCCTTTTAACCTTCTACATGGGCCGCCCTCGTCAAATCAGATTCAACTAAAGTGGGAGAGACAGACACCCGCAAAGCCACTTTTATGCAATACAAGTTGCATGTCAAACCGTGGAACCGGTCTCATGTGCGTGGACATGTAAGGTTGGTCCGAGCCGCTTCATCCCACAATACCACCGAATCCAAATAAGTCAAGGGAAGTAAGCAATCTGAACATCAATGCCCACAACAACTTCGTGTTCTACTCGTGTTATACATCTACGCATCGACCTAGCTCTGATACCACTGATGGGGAACGTTGCATGAAAATCAATTTTTTCCTATGAAACGTCCAAGATCTAATCTAGGAGATGCAAAGCAACAAGAGGTGAGTGTGTCTACATACCCTTGTAGACCGAAAGCGGAAGCGTATATAACGCGGTTGATGTAGTCGTACTCTTCACGATCCAATCATGATCCAATCCGATCTAGCGCTGAACGGACGACACCTCCGCATTCAGCAGACATGCGGCTCGATGATGTCCCCTCCTTCTTGATCCATCAAGAAAGAGAGGAGAAGTAGATGGGATCTCAACCAGCACGACGGCGTGGTGGAGATGGTTGTGGTGCAATCCCGGCAGGGCTTCGCCTAACGCTGTCGGAACCAATCTAAAGAGAAAACCGAGTAGCGAGAGAGGTAGGGCTGCAGCCGGGGCATGGGAATTTGTGTGTTCAACCCCTCCCTCTCCCCCACTATATTTAGGAGGCAAGGGGGAGGGCTGGGTCGCAGCCCTAGCCCCTCCTCCAAGGAGGGGCATGGGCCTAGGGAGGTCTCCTCCCTCCCCAAGGCACCTAGGGGGGTGCCTTCCCCCCTTAGGCCCCTCCCAATGCTCCACCTTGTACAGGTGCTAAAGTTGCCAACTAAGCAAAAAATCTGATGTGCATACTAGTTAAGAAGAGAGAGTAGTATGGTGACCCCAGGAAGAAACGGTGCTAGGCACGTGTACCTAGGTGAAAGCACAGTTCTGAGTCTACAACTAATTAAGTGCATGAAGCTTAGCACCCAAAAGCTTAGCACCTTTGCGTTGAGGACTTGTGTTGCTAAGGCATTAATATCTTAGCACATCATCTAAGCACCTTTGCATTGGAGGAGGTCTTAGGACTCTTCCCTCTCTCCTCCTCCTTGGCGCATGGGCCTCTTGGGGCTGGTGCCCTTGGCCCATGTAGGCTAGGACGCCCTCCCTACAGCCCATGTGGCCCCCGGGGGCAGGTGGACTCCCATACCCCTTTCGGCACTCCCGCTACAATACCGATAATGCCCGAAACTTTTCCAGCGACCAAAACATGACTTCCTATATATAAATATTTACCTTCGGACCATTCCGGAGATCGTAGTAACGTCCGAGATCTCATCCGGGACTCCGAATAACATTCGGTCACCAACATACGTATCCCAATACTACTCTAGCGTCACCGAACGTTAAGCGTGCGGACCCTACGGGTTCGAGAATCATGTAGACATGACCGAGACACCTCTCCTGTCAATAACCAATAGCGGGACCTGGATGCCCATATTGGTTCCCACATATTGCACGAAGATCTTTTATCGGTTGAACCACGATGTCGAGGATTCGTGTAATCCCGTATGCAATTCCCTTTGTCCAGCGATATGTTACTTGCCTGAGATTCAATCGTCGGTATCTCCATACCTAGTTCAATCTCGATGTTGGCAATTCTCTTTATTCGTTCTGTAGTACCAGATCCTGTGACTAACTCATTAGCCACATTGCTTGCAAGCTCTTTACGATGTTGTATTACCGAGAGGGCCCAGAGATATCTCTCCGTTACACGGAGCTACAAATCCCGGTCTCGATCCATGCAACCCAACAAACACCTTCAAAGATACCTGTAGAGCACCTTTATGATGACCCAATTACGAAGAGATGTTTGATAGCACACAAGGCATTCCTCCGGTATCCGGAGTAGCATGATCTCATGGTCGAAGGAACATATACTTGACATGAAGAAAGCTATAGCAAATAACTAAACGATCTGATGCTAAGCTTACGGTTGGGTCTATCCATCACATCATTCTCCTAATGATGTGATCCCGTTATCAAATGACACCTCATGTCCATGGTTAGGAAACCATAACCATCTTTGATCAACGAGCTAGTCTGGTAGAGGCTTACTAGGGACTCTGGGTAGTTTATGTATTCACACATGTATTTAAGTTTCCGGTCAATACAATTCTAGCATGAATAATAGACATTTATCATGAACGGGAAATATGATAATAACCATTTTATTATTGTCTCTAGGGCATATTTCCAGCAGCCAACTCAAGCACAAGATCTTCTTTTGGCTTCTGCTTATGAACATGCTAAACACTAGAGCGATGCTCCTCAGAAAATCTTTCTTCATTGATGATTACGCTTGGCCAATGTGTAATGACTTCACCTTGGAAACAAGGATCATATTTTTTTTCATTGCATGTTTGCACAACTTTGCTGGCAATACATTTGTCCATAATGGAGCCCAATTCATTTGAATGTGCAAGCACATGTGGCTAGATTACGCTACATGTTGAAGGTGCCTTTTTCGATGGACATCATCATCCATTTGACTTGGGCCATATGGAACACACAAAATGACTTCATCTTCAACGATGTTTGTCCAAGTCTTTATGCATGCAGGCGCAGACTCAAAGAAAAACTGAAGCTGCTCACTCATAGAGTCAAGAGGAGGTCGTTTGCTTCCCTGCCTCAGTGGGTGGACACTTTCAGATAACAAGTTTGCTTGTTATCCTTCTTTTGTATAGTGGACCTCAATACTGGCTACGGCCAGTATTCATGTTGTTGTTGTAAAAAAAATTTGTTGCTCCTGTATTTTTTTTTCTGTTTTGCTTTTTATTGGACATCTGGACCTTGTATTAGTTTTTAAAAAATCAATAAAAATACGCAGAAGAGTCCTGCTATTTCTAAAAAACAAAAAACAAAGAAGAAGTGTTCAACTCTACGACGCTTTGAGTAAAGAAAACAAACAAAGTAAAAGAGGTTTCACCAGCATGGCCTCTCCGTAGTCCGTATCCTTCTCCCTTCCCGCAACCATCTTCTCCCTCAAAATCTCCCCAACTCCCAACTCCTCCGCCCATCCAAATACCATAAACACACTCCAACTCCTTCCTCCGCGGCCTAAAGTCCCAGTCTTTCTGCTAAATCCCGCTTATCCCCCCGTCTTTCCTCGCCTGTACAGCCCCCGGAACCAAGATCGATCCTTCCTCGAGGTTCAGTCGCCGGATTGGAGCATGAGGCTCCGATCCGCGCCGCCGGCGATGCCGCGGCTGCTGCTGGTGCTGGCCGTGCTCCTGTGCGGCTTCTGCTGCTGCTGCGAGGGGAGATTCGTCGTGGAGAAGAACAGCCTCAAGGTCACGGCGCCGGATTCTCTTAAGGGCAGCTACGAGTGCGCCATTGGCAACTTCGGCGTGCCGCAGTACGGGGGCACCATGGTCGGCGTCGTCGCCTACCCTAAGTCCAACCGGAAGGCCTGCAAGAGCTTTGACGACTTCGACATCTCCTACAAGGCCAAGCCCGGGTCCTTGCCCACCTTCTTGCTAGTCGACCGAGGAGGTGAGCAAATTACTGTAGATAATTGTTTTCTTTCCCTTTGCCTGCACGGATATAATTGGCCCTAGAAGTGAGATAAGAATCTTTTGTTAATTCGTCGAGTCTTTTCTGTGCGTTGAAAGTTAGATCTTGGCATGTGATGATAGTGATTGAGCTGAATGTTAGTTGACCGGATTTCCTGGCGAAATCCGTGTCTCACAGTCTGGGTCATTCTTATAATCCGAAAAGCCTTTACCGTGAAGGCCTCCTGGGATTTCTTTAGTACCCGTGTCACTGTCTTGGTGTTTGACCTCTCGATGATGTTCCGCTGATTTTGTTTCGGCTGATTCTTGTTTAATATTCTTATTTGTCTGCTTGGTCATGTTGCATTCTACTCAGTCAATTATAATATGCTCAATCGTGTTGGGTTCTACTCGGTTAATTAAAATACTTATGCCGTGAATTACATTACATGGTTTTTCCTGTTCTATATAGATTGCTTCTTCACAAAGAAGGCATGGAATGCTCAGAACGCAGGAGTGGCGGCTATTCTTGTTGCCGATGACAAGGATGAGCCTCTAATTACAATGGATACGCCTGAAGAGAGCGGAAGGGCTGATTATTTAGAGAACATCACCATACCATCAGCGCTGATAACAAAAAGCTTCGGGGACAGACTCAGGAAAGCAGTCGATGGCGGTCACATGGTTAATGTGAATTTAGATTGGAGGGAGTCCCTGCCTCACCCTGATGAGCGTGTTGAATACGAGTTCTGGACCAACAGTAACGATGAATGTGGTCCCAAATGCGACAGCCAGATTGATTTCGTTAAGAGCTTTAAAGGGCCAGCACAGATACTTGAGAAAAAGGGGTACACACAGTTCACTCCTCATTACATTACCTGGTATTGCCCGGAGGCCTTCACACTAAGCAAGCAGTGCAAGTCCCAGTGTATCAACCATGGGAGGTACTGCGCACCTGACCCAGAACAGGATTTCAGCAAAGGATATGATGGGAAAGATGTGGTGGTTCAAAATTTGCGACAAGTCTGTGTTTATAAAGTTGCGAAGGAGAATAAGAAGCCTTGGTTATGGTGGGACTACGTGACCGATTTTGCAATCCGCTGCCCAATGAAGGAGAAGAAGTATACCAAGGAATGTGCTGATGGAGTTATCAAGTCACTTGGTATGTTGGTCTTTGCATCGCCTCTTTATATCTTTTAAAGTGTGGTGTGGATAATTGTATTGAACGTGTTTATGATTTTCAGGACTTGATCACAAAGCAATAGATAAGTGTATTGGTGATCCAAATGCTGATGAAGAAAATCATGTGCTGAAAGCTGAACAGGATGCTCAGGTTAGTACTTGGTACTTTTGTGTGATTTATCTCTTCTGTTAATCCCACTTGTGATCATGTTGTATCATTTTGGGCGTCTTACATAGATTGGCAAAGGCGCTCGTGGCGATGTCACTATATTACCAACACTGGTCATCAATAATAGACAATACAGAGGTGTGTGCTCTGTCAAACCACCAAAGCAATTCTCTATAGCTACCAGCAAGTTACGTGGTTCCGGTTGTGCTTATCCTAACATTTGTTTTGCAGGGAAACTTGACAAAGGGGCAGTTCTTAAAGCACTTTGTGCAGGTTTCCAAGAAACTACTGAGCCTGCCGTTTGCTTGAGTGAAGGTTAGTGCATTGATTTCCATGCCCTTTTCCTCGGTGCTGCTTTGTGAGTATGGCAAGCATAACCTGTCTCGTATCCTTCTCTCAAGCATCGTCAATTCTTGTTATCAAATTGTAGATATACAAACAAACGAGTGCTTGGAGAACAATGGTGGCTGTTGGCATGATAAGGCTGCTAACATATCTGCATGCAAGGTACTTCTGGTGGTCTTATCTTCTGTGCTAAATTCTAGTTAATGGGATAACACTTTTCTCTTTTTAGCATATGCATATGATGTTACTTGTGTGTTGTATATGTAGGATACTTTCCGTGGTAGAGTTTGCGAATGCCCGGTTGTGAAAGGGGTAAAATTTGTTGGTGATGGCTACACTCACTGTGAAGGTACCTATACCAGGAAATTGGGATAATATTTTCTTTGTTTTTTTTTTCAGTATTGAAATGTTGTCATGGACCGTACCCTGCCTCAGATAGCTGATTAGTTTTTACCACTCTAACCCTTATTACTGAAGATAGTAAGTAGCGACTGGGCTGTGCACAACACATTTCTTTTCCAGGACATGCAAGTTTAGTCTCATTGAATATTCTTATACCTGCCCTTGTTATTTTAGCTTCAGGATCTGGTCGCTGTGAGATTAACAATGGTGGATGTTGGAAAGAGACCAGGAATGGCCGGACACACTCTGCCTGCACTGTAAGTAATCAGTTTGGATTTTTTGCTAACCTTAGTGCTGCCACATGTGTTATCTGAAATCTAAAGGCGTATATCTGGTGTTCATAACCTGCAGGATGGTGGCTGTAAATGTCCAGATGGGTTCAAAGGTGATGGTGTTCACAAATGTGAAGGTGAGACTCAGTCCCTGAACTCCATTATGCTATCACAACTGCTTATTTGCCCTGCAGATTTGTACCTTCCCGTGCACAGATATGAATAGGAACCTACTCCGTAGTTTTAAAAAATAACAAAAATATTTTGTGTTTGAGTGAACAAATATGAATATCCACCTAGAATTCTGCGACAGTCAAAGCGTACTGAACGTTGTTGGTCATATTATTGGCAACTCCTTCGTAGCCGTGCTGATGTGAAATATTTTGTGCTAGATGTTGATGAGTGCAAGGAAAGGACTGCATGCCAGTGCAAGGAATGCAAATGCAATAACACGTGGGGAAGCTACGAGTGTGGGTGCGGTGGTGGCTTTCTGTACATGAAGGAGCATGATACGTGCATAAGTATGTGCATATCTACTATAACAATCTTACTATTGCCCCAGCAGTTGTGCCTATATACTTGAGCCAAGCTAACATGTGATATTTGGAGGCCATAAGATCCCCCAAATTGCAAGGCTAGCTATAATAATCTATATGATGCTCGCTCATTTTATTTGTGATTGTTTCTTCAATAGATTAGCTGTCAAAAGCTTACTAAGTCAACACATTTTATTCAGGCAAAGATGCAGGAGCACGGGTAGGCTGGAATTTCCTATGGTTTCTATTGTTTGGCCTGGCAGCAGTAGGAATCGCAGGATACGCAGTGTACAAGTACAGGATCCGGGTAAGATACCTGTACAGATTGACTGTTTAGACATGGATAACTCTAGGCTGTCGTCTAAACCGTTTCTGTGATGCTTTTTTTTTCTACGCACAGAGCTACATGGATTCAGAGATCCGCGCTATCATGGCGCAGTACATGCCCCTGGACAACCAAGGAGAGATCCCCAACCATTCTCACCATATTGAGATGTGAAGAGCAGCAGCACAGTCGGTATGTTTTAGCTTATTGGAAGGATGATTAGAGGAAGAGAAGAACACTTGTCTTGCATATGTTGTGTGTATCGTACTCGGTCAGACCATCCTGTAAATTCGTTGGTAGATCAAACTGGAAGAGAAACACTTGCCTTGAATGGTGTGATCAGCTCTTTCTTTTCTGTTTTTTAATCGGAGGAGAGATGGCAAACTCATGTCATGTGTGCTTCTTTTTCCTAGGTTCTCCTTTTTAACCCATGATGATGATTATCCTAAGTTAGAGATTTGTTAAACTGGATGTAGATTAGTAGTACTTCCAGGTGTCTTGTGTTGGTAAAAGAGAACGAAGATAAGAGTACAGTGGTAGCTTAACATCCATTAGCTCTAAAAAGCAGCTATAATAATAATTGCAGACCAGTACTTGACATTAGAAAGGGTGTCTGGATCATGTTAGGTTGTTGTAGAGGCCACGTCCGACTTTGCTTGCAGGGAGAGAGCGGACGTTCCAACAAATTTCGGAATGGAATGCGTCCCAGCGACCTGTCCCCGTGCTCGCTAACCCTCTAGACCTTACGCTGTGTCCGCTTTCTTGTACGGAAAAAAGAAAAAGGCAATTGTGGATGCAGAAAGATGCTAGCAAGTAGTAGTACGCAGTAAAAAGAGGAGCAAACAACAGCCCCCTCAAAGCTTATCTCAAAAGGAAGAGAGCGTGGCTACCAAGTCTTAGTCAAGCGACATAACATTTACTCCCTTATAGTGCTGAAAATGTTATTAGTACTTCCTCCGTCCCAAAATTTTTGTCTTAGACTTGATACATCCGTATCTAGACAAATTTAAGACGAGAATTTTAGGACAGAGGGAGTATTAGAGAAGGACAGAGGGAGTAAAAAAGAATAAAAAACAACATTTTTTTTGCACAAATCTCCGCATAAGATCTTATGACTAAGTTGAATGAGATTTAGCAATCTCAAAAGAAAAAAAAGCTCTCTTTCTGGGAGGTTAACATAACAGGAGCATTTACCCGAAAATAACAGGACCATTTGCGTGAACGATTGTTGACCACGAGATGCACCTACCTCCCCCTCCCTCCCTAAACCCTCCGCTGTTTGTTTGGACGCTTACTTCAGAGTGGTAGTTGTATCTCACAGTCTCAGTACAGCCACATGTCCACTCTTGCTATTCCCACCTAACCCTACTCCCACCCCCATAGCACGGAAGCACGACGATAAAACGCCCACGCTCTTCCATCTCTGCCATAACAAACGCAAAGCTGCTCCATCATCTTCCTCTATTTCTCTTTCATCTCTTGACCTCTGCAAGAAAACAAGTAAGCCTGTCCAGCTCTACTCTCATTTCTGCTCTTTTTGTTTCAAACAAATTTTAACACGCAAATGTCAGCTAGTTTCATGAGTCGCAAACGAGAAAAAGAAAACAGAGTCAGCTTTTGATCGAATTTTGCTTGAAACTGCAGTGGGATCGGAGCAGGAGAAGAAGGCCGCCGCCACGGTGGAAGTGGAAGGCATCCCGTTCCCGCGGGAAATCGCCGCCGCCAAGACGCTCTCGCTCGTCGGCCATGGCAAGTACCAGAATCCTTGACTGACGGAACGGATACGAATGCATCATTTTTTTTTACGAAAGTCAGTTCTTCAACGTGCAGGCGTCACGGACATTGAGATCCACTTCCTTCAGATCAAGTTCAACGCCATCGGGGTCTACCTCGACGTCGACGGCGCCATGGAGCATCTGCAGGGCTGGAAGGGGAAGAGCCAGCTGATGGAGGACGAGGCTTTCTTCGACGCACTGGTCTCCGGTGAGACGATGGATGGGTGATAATCGGCCTCCGACAAGAGACGTTGGTCATATGTTTCTGACACGATGTTGCGCGTGCATTTGCAGCTCCGGTGGAGAAGGTGCTGAGGGTGGTGGTGATCAAGGAGATCAAGGGGTCGCAGTACGGCGTGCAGCTCGAGAGCTCCGTCAGGGACCGCCTCGTGGCGGCGGACAAATACGAGGACGACGAGGAGGAGGCGCTCGAGAAGGTCTCGGACTTCTTCCAGTCCAAGTACTTCAGGCCCGGCTCCGTCGTCACCTTCCACTTCCCGGCCACGGCCACCGCCGCGCCAGAGATATCGTTCGTGACAGAAGGCAAGGAGGAGGCCAAGGTGGCGGTGGAGAACGCGGCCGTGGCGGAGATGATCCAAAGGTGGTACCTCGGCGGCGATTCGGCGGTGTCGCAGACCACCGTCAGGAGCATCGCTGATAGTTTCGCGGCAATGCTCTCCTCACCATGATTCTTTTTTTACAAGTGCTGCTTACTTGCTTTTGCAATAAATCGATAAGTCATGATAAAAAAACACTTGGTGGCGGAAGCCTTACCGGTCCTTTGGCAACTCGATCCAACGCTGTACATCAAATCATTTCCAAATTTTTGGATAAAGGGCACTTTATTATATAAAAGATTTAAGTATTACATTTGCTCTCTCATAACTAAGATGCACAGAACCAAACTAAATCCAATCTCAGAAAGAAAAAGAAGACGGAATACAAGTATTCATGAAAAGAGACTGTATGACACATAAACCATTGGAGGGCCAATCCTAAAATTACGCTGCCATCCATGTCGGGTAAAAGTATTCCTCGTCATGTTCTTCAAGTGTGTACAGACCTCCGTAAACACCTCTCGATTCTCTACGTGTTGTAGACGACTATAAACGGAGCGTACCAGTACATCTGTAGATAACCTACAAAAGAGAAGTACTTTTGTCATTAAATACCTTATCATTTCTACATAGCCAGAACGACCAAATAACGGCAAGCGCTCCCACCCCGAAAAGAATTCTAGACCTATACTCTATCCCATGTTACGAGTTGCCAAATATATTAGCAAAACTATGTGAAGGGTACAAGGAAAAACCTACTTGGATGACTGACCATATAGAATGAGCCAATTTGCATTGGAAAAACAAGTGTTTTATTGTTTCGCCATGATGATAAAAAACACATTGTGTAGTTTCATGTCAATTGCTCTTAATAAGGTTGTCCTTTATAAGAATGACTCCTCGACGAAGATACCACACAAAGATTTTATTCTTAAAGGGTATCTTCATCTTTCAAATCCTTTTATTGTTATCAACTTGCACCTGTGACTGGATCAGAGCACTATACATAGAATCCGCGACGAATTTACCATTCACGTGTAGGTTCCACCAAAATTCATCAGCTCCTGGTGACAGTTGTACCTTGGATAGTCTCAATTAGAAAGTGTTCCACGATTCAGGTCTGGGCCAATTAAATCTCTTTAGGACGTCACATTTGGCGGAAAGGATTCCAAAACCGTGGCGATAGTTCACCCTTGTGATACACAATATTGTATACAATCGGAAATTGTTCTCGAAGTGTAGCATTACCTAGCCACTTATCCTCCCAGAATCTAATTTCTGATCCGTCTTTAATATATAGCGAATGATCCATAGCGGAAGAAGTATTTCTTCATATCTATTAGCCCAGCCCAAAAGTGTGAGTCCCTAGGCTTCCAATATACTTGGGATACTGCCTTTGAGTCCACATATTTTCTCCTTAGAAGGGTTTTCCATGCACCATTTTCTATTAGCGGTTTAAATAGCCATTTCCCCAGGAGGGCAACATTTTTAACCTCAAGGGCATGAATACCCAGCCCTCCTTGGTCTTTGGGACGGCAGACCACACTCCATTTAGCCAGTCGATTTTTCTCTCACTATGTCCTTGCCAAAAGAATCGAAGTCGAAAATAATCCAATCTATGTAATACTCCTTTAGGCAAAGGAAGAAAGAAATCATATATAGTACCATATTACTTAGCACTGAATTTAAGAGAACCAATCTTCTACCAGAGATATTAGTTTACCTTTCCAACTGCTTAGCTTTTTTTTGTAGTCTCTCCTCAATGTGTTTTCATTAGCATTTTTTAGTCTCCGATAATGTATCGGTATCCCCAAATAACTGATCGGAAACGGGCCTAACGTGCAGCCAAATAATTCAGCGTAAAGATGGGCCTCGCCAAAACAAAACAATTCACTTTTATGGAATTTTATCTTAAGACCTGAGAGGTGTTCGAATGCTGATAAATTAATTTCAGATTCCTCGCTTTCTCTAGGTCATGATCCATAAATAGAATCGTATCATCCACATATTGAAGGATAGAAAGTCCACCATCGACAAGGTGATCAACTACCCCATCAATTTGACCATCAACCTTTGCACACTCAATCATGACAGCTAACATATCAACTATTATATTAAATAGCATGGGCGATAATGAGTCACCTTGTATCAATCCTTTCTTTGTTTCGAAGTAGCGGCCAACGTCATAATTGACTTTAGTGGCCACACTACCTCCGAAAACGAAGCTATGAATCAGAGTGCACCACTCTGCAGAGAAGCCTTTCATTCTGAGAGTCTGTTGAAGAAAAGACCACTTAATTTTATCATAAGCTTTCTCAAAGTCAATTTTCAGGACTACCCCATTCAACTTATTCCGATGTAGTTCGCGAACCATTTCATGAAGGATTACCACCCCATCTAGGATGTTTCTACCTTGCATGAAAGCAGTATGGGAAGGGCGAACCACATGGTCAGCCATCGAGTTTATCCTAATCATCACAACTTTCGTGAAGATTTTAAAACTAACATTAAGGAGGCAAATAGGTCTATACTGTTGTATACTACCGCCTCATCAACCTTAGGTAATAAAATTATCTCACCAAAGTTTAGGCGAAACAACTCTAGTTGTCCAGCGTGGAGGTGGCCAAACAAATCTAGAAGGTTCGGTTTGATAACCTTTTCGAATTTCTGGTAGAACTCAGCTCAAAAACCATCTGGACCTGGGGCCTTGTTGTGCTCCATTAGGAAAACCGCCTTCTTTACCTCCTCCTCAGAGGAAGGAGCTACTAGAAGGTTATTTTCATCAATTAGAAACCTGGGGAATATCGTCTATTCGGAACTCATGCATCAAGAAGTTACACTCTTCTGGAACCCAAAACAGATTTTTTATAATAATTAGTAATATATGATTTAAGTTGCTCATGACCTTCAATCGTACTCTCCTCTTGTATAAGAGAATGAATAAGTTTCTTCGGGTGTCTGCCATTGACTACGCCATGGAAGTATCTAGTATTTGAATCCCCTTTGAGAATAAATTGAGAGTTTGAGTGCTGGTACCATTTCGGCTCCTCTTCTCTCAGAAGTCGAGCTATCTGTGCATTTGATTGACACTTGATTTCAATTTCATGTTCAGATAACGGTCGAACCTCTGCTAGAGCTTCTAAGTCGTCAATAATAGACGTGAGATGAACCATCTCTTTTTTGAGGATACCCGCAGTATGCCTAGCCCAACCTCTAAGGAACTTACATATTGCATGTATTTTATTATTCCATTTGTGTATTGGAGTACACCCGGCAACAGGTTTCTCCCACACCTCCTTGACCATATCATGAAAGCATCACGGAGCAACCATCCAAGTTCGAACTTGAATTTGCGTCTACTCTGTGGTCGTGGCAAACCAGTGGTTAGAAGGATGGGGGCATGGTCTGATAGAGCCTCGACACGAGCTAATGCATGCACAAAAACCATAGGGAATTAAGATTCCCATTTTGTATCCATTAACACGCGATCCAATTTCTTGTATATCGGTTCGGTAAGACTGTTCGCCCAAGTGAGTGTTCTCCAATGATGGAAACCTCTCATAAATCAAGACTCTCAGTAACATCGTTGAACAGGAAAGACCAATGATGATAAAACCTACCACGACTTTTCTCGTTTGGAAATCTTAGCAGATTAAAATCACCACCTGCCAGAATAGGATAGGATAGGGATTATCTTTTGCCAGATTAACTAGCTCACGAAGAAAGTCGGCCTTGAATTCATCCTGGGCTGCACCATACACCGCAACGAGAGTCCCTGTGAAGTTGTTGGCTTTTTGATGGATATGGAGTTTAATATGATACTCACCATCCGAACTAGCCAACACATCCATAGTCCCAGTATTCACACCAAGTAATATGCCCTAGAACGACCCCTAGGCGGATGTGAAATACAAGTGAAGTCTATGCCGCTCGAAAGACGGTTAATAAGACTCACGTCTACCCGTTTCTGAAATAGCCAAAAAATCTAGATCATGTACTCCATTACAATATGTAATGGATAAATGTTTAGCCAGGTCACCAAGACCTCTGCTATTATAAAACATGTCATTCATTAGGAAACAATGGAAGATTTAGAGCTTTTGGCCCTCTTAGACGACTTTTGACCCTTTTTTGAATGGGAGGCTTTAGATTTACGTCCGGATGCTGTAAGTTCATGCAACAAACTAAGCCCAGGTTCATCCAAGCCCACGCCCAAATCCTCTCCCACTACATGAGCTAGGAGTTGACCATCTACTATGGCATGCAACTCCTCCTCGTCCAGATGAGAGGGAATGGGTTTGCTAGAAACTAGTGGAGTAACCTTTAATCGGCCATACTCCATATGTCTCAAAGCATTAGTCAAAACAGAAATTTCTTTCTGATTAGTACCTAGACTAAGACCAACATTATTTAGGTTTGAAGCAATTGTAGTAGTAGAGAAAGATAAAAAAGACTTGGATGACAAGATTATACCTGTGTTGTCGAGGTTATACACCGCTTTACGACGCATTGCCTTGCCCAAGGAATCCTCATTCGTATCGATCCACCCATCCTCAGCAACCGTATGTCGGCTACTACAACGAGACGGAGTCATCTCCACTGAAGCGTGCTGCATGTGCTTAGCTGTCGGCGGAGGGGATGAAGTTGGTGTAGAAAGCCCCTCCCCAGCAACATGGATCAAAGGCTCGAGTGAAGATGACACAATGGTCGGTGTAGATGGAGCAGGAGCACCGGTCGATGTAGTGAGAGCAAAAGTTGTGGTCGGTGAGGATGCAATCCCCGTCGAGAACACCAACTCCTTCACATCAGTGATCAGGGTAGGGCCCCCCCTGTGAGGCCGGTGACCCAGTCCTGGCGTCTGGCCCAGCCACTGCACGTGTAGGCCGGCCTGCTACACTACAGCGCCCGCGGAGGCCTGCACAGCCATGACCGTCGATGTCTTCACCATGATGAGGCCCGAGGCGGCTCGAGATGAGTCCCGCAGCCTTGCCAGCCCACCGGATGTAGCGAGCACCACCTCCATCCCTGTTGTTGAAGACGGCCACGTCGTAGGCATGGTACCTGGAGAGGAAGCTGACAGAGTCTCCTGGTGTGGCATCTCTGGCGACCGCTCAAGGCATCCTCGCAACATGGAGTTGGTACGGAGATCCACAACTAACTCAATACCCCGTGGAGTCTCCGGGGTAGAGTTAAAAGGGGTCACCGCCAATACTATGGAACCAGCTCCCTGCACATATGAAGAAACAACACTCGGAAGCCCCTGTCGATGCACGTGTGTCATGTGTCCTATGAACGTCATTAGCACGTGCAGAACTGGATGATGGTTTGGTTGGAGGGGTCCCGGTCTGCTCCGAAGTATGCATCTCGTCATCCTTATCCTTCCCACTGCTATCATCATCCGCATGGTCGCCCTTGCGTATTCATATGAACATCACAAAATCTGGATCTGGTACATAGCCTGCAGGCTCCCTCCTGAACGTGAGTGCATAGCCCTTGAGCTTAACTACCATGTATGGAGGAATATGTCTGCACCAGATGGTTTGGAATTTTTCCCATCCAACGTGGTACATCAAATGTCCGTAGATGCTACTTCTTGAGCTTGCGTTGGTTTTTCCGTTGAAGAGGAAAGGGTGATGCTGCATAGTAGACATAAGTATTTCCCTCAGTTAAGAACCAAGGTATCAATCCAGTAGGAGAAATGCGCAAGTCCCCAATAGATGTACCTGCACAAACAATCAAATACTTGCACCCAATGCGATAAAGGGGTTGTCAATCCCTTCACCGTCACTTGCAAAGCTGAGATCTGATAGAGATAGATAAAAATAAACAAAATATAAAATATTTTTGGGATTTTTGGTTTATACATCTGAAAATAAAAGATTGCAAAATAGTAGATCGGAAACTAATATGATGGAAAATAGACCCAGGGGCCATAGGTTTCACTAGAGGCTTCTCTCATGAAGGCAAATAATACAGTGGGTGAACAAATTACTGTCGAGCAATTGATAGAAAAGCGCAAAGTTATGACGGTATCCAAGGCAATGATTATGCAATATAAGCATCACGTCCGTGTCAAGTAGACCGACTCCTGCTTGCATCTACTACTATTACTCCACACATCGACCACTATCTAGCATGCATCTAGAGTATTAAGTTCTTAAAGAATGGAGTAACGCCTTACGTAAGATGACATGATGTAGAGGAATAAACTCAAGAAGTATGATGAAAACCCTATCTTTTTATCCTCGATGGCAACAATTCAATACGTGTCTCGCTACCCCTACTTTGTCACTGGGTGAATCACGCAAGATTGAACCCAAAGCTAAGTGATACGTCTCCAACGTATCTATAATTTTTGATTGTTCCATGCTGTTATATTATCAATCTTGGATGTTTTATAATCATTTTATATCATTTTTTGGTACTAACCTATTGACATAGTGCCAAGTGCCAGTTGCTGTTTTTTGCATGTTTTTTACATTGTAGGAAATCAATATTAGACGGAGTCCAAATGCAATGAAACTTTACGGAGATTTTTTATGGACTAGAAGACACGTAATGGGCCCTGGCTGCGCCTGGGGGGGTGCTCCGAGGAGAGCATAACCCACAAGGGCATGCCAGGAGGCCTAGGCGCGCCCTGTTGGGTTGTGCCCACCTCGGGTTCCCCCGGACCGCCTCTTTGCTCTATGAATACCCCAATATTCCAGAAACCCTAGGGGAGTCGACAAAATATTGATCCAGCCGCTGCAGAGTCCAGAACCACCAGATACAATCTAGACACCATCTCGGATGGGGTTCACCACCTCCATTGGTGCCTCTCCGATGATGCTTGAGTAGTTCTTTATAGACCTTCAGGTCCGTAGTTAGTAGCTAGATGGCTTCCTCTCTCTCACTGAATTCTCAATACAATGGTCTCTTGGAGATCCATATGATGTAACTCTTTGATGACCCACAAGTATAGGGGATCAATTGTAGCTCTTTTTGATAAGTAAGAGTGTCAAACCCAACGAGGAGCAGAAGGAAATGACAAGTAGTTTTCAGTAAGGTAATGTCTGCAAGTGCTGAAATTGTAAGTTGCAGAGCAGTTTGATAGCAAGATAATTTGTAACGAGCAATTAACGATAATAAGAACAAGTATGCAGCAAGGTAGCCCAATCCTTTTAAGGCAAAGGACAGGCCAAAACTGTCTCTTATGATAAGCAAAGCGTTCTTGAGGGTACACGGGAATTTCATCTAGTCACTTTCATCATGTTGGTTTGATTTGTGTTCGCTACTTTGATAATTTGGTATGTGGGTGGACCGGTGCTTAGGTGCTGTTCTTACTTGAACAAACCTCCTACTTGTGATTAACCCCCCCCCCCCCCCCCCCCGCAAGCATCCGCAACTACGAGAAAAGTATTAAGAATAAATTCTAACCATAGCATTAAACTCTAGGATCCAATCGGTCCCTTATGGAATAGTGCATAAACTGGGGTTTAAGTTTCTGTCACTCTCGCAACCCACCATCTATTTACTACTCCACAATGCATTCCCTTAGGCCCAAATATTGTGAAGTGTCATGTAGTCGACGTTCACATGACACCACTAAGGGAATCAGAACATACATACCATCAAAATATCGAACACATATCAAATTCACATGATTACTTGCAACATGATTTATCCCGTGACCTCAACAACGAAAGTAATTACTCACAAACAATAAACATGCTCATGATCAGAGGGGTATTAATATGCATAATGGATCTGAACATATAATCTTCCACCAAATAAACCATATAGTAATCAACTACAAGATGTAATCAACACTACTAGTCACCACTAGCAACAACCTATAGTTCCGGTAACAAGATTGAATAGAAGAGATGAACTAGGGTTTGAGATGAGATGAGATGGTGCTGGTGAAGATGTTGATGGAGATTGCCCTCCCCAAGATGGGAGAGTTGTTGGTGATGATGATGACGATGATTTCCCCCTCCGGGAGGGAAGTCCCCCCTGCAGAATCACTCCGCCGGAGGGTAAAAGTGCTCCTGCCCAAGTTCCGCCTCGAGACGACGGCGCTCCATCCCGAAAGTCTTCCCCTTATTTTTTCTAGGTCAAAATCACTTATATACCAGAAGATGGGCACCGGAGGTGGGCCGAGGAGGCCACAACCCACCAGGGCGCGCCAGGGGGGCCTGGCGCGCCCAGGTGGGTTGTGACCACCCGGTGGCCCCCTCTGGTGTTTATTGGCTCCAGTATTTCTTAAATATTCCATAAAAAATCCTCGTGGAGTTTCATCTCATTTGGAGTTGTGCAGAATAGGTGGCCTGACGTAGCTTTTTCAGGTCCAGATTTCCAGCTGCCGGAATTCTCCCTCTTGGTGTGTACCTTGCAAATTATGAGAGAAAAGGCATTATAATTACTCCAAAAAGCATTATTATGGATAAAAACATTATAAATAACAGTAAGAAAACATGATGCAAAATGGACGTATCAACTCCCCCAAGCTTAGACCTCGCTTGTCCTCAAGCGAAAACCGAAATCGAAAAGCATGTCCACATGCTTTGAGAGAGGGGTGTCGATAAAAACAAAATACGGACATAGAAGCATCATGTTGATTATTATAACAACAACAAAATTGAACATAGGACTTTTATCATAGAACTTTTATCATACACTTCTCATGAAAAGTAATAGTTCATCACACAATCGAAGTATAAAGCAAAAACTCTATTAGAAACCAACAAACTATGTTCTCAGTCAACTTTGCAACTGCAATTCATCATCTTTTCAGGAAGGGTCACGTGTCGGAGCCTTTTAAGCAAGTCCACATACTCAACCATCATATAGTCTTCTATGATTGCTAACACTCACCTCATACCCATGAGCAAAACATTCAACCGGACACATAGAAAGATAGGGGCTTATAGTTTTGCCTCCCAACATACTCACCACAAGGGTGATGTCATCAATAATAACTCATGCTATCTATATTCAACTGGACATATGTGCCTAGATCTTTCCCCACCACATGATACATAAAAGTAAAAGATAGGCCCTTCACAGAGGGAAGCAGAGGTTGCCATGCGCTTATTTGTTTGCATGCTCAATCCCTTAGTGCAAGAGAACGTCATGTTGTATTGCCCCTTAAGATGACAACTTTTATTATGTAGTCTGTCGCTTTTATTCTCTGTCATCCAAGTTCGTACAACGCTCAATTTTCTCTTACACTAAATGATATCACATATTTAGAAGTAATTTTTATTGCCTTTTTGCACCGATGACAACTTACTTGAGGGATCTTGTTCAATCCCTAGGTAGGTAGGGTGGGCACTCGAAAAAGATTTGGGTTTAAGGGTTTTTTGGATGCACAAGTAGTATATCTACTTAGTGTGGAATTTTTGGCTAGCAAAGGTAGGGGCAAGCACCACATGTTAAAGGATCTATGACAATATGACTTCTATGTGAATATAAACAAACATAAACCATTACGTTGTCTTCCTTGTCCAACGTCAACAATTTTGGCATATAATATTTTGATGAGGGCTCACAATCACAAAAGATTTCTAGGATAGAATATTTATATGTGAATCTTCCCTTCCCTTATTAATTCTTTCATGAGTTGCATCACTGACCAATGCTATGTTTGTCAATCTCTAATAAAATTTTCTTACCTATACTTTTCCTTATGTGGTGCTATCACCTACCATAGGATTAGTATATGATCTTATTGATTTATTTCCTTTCTTTCGTTTGCTTTCTTTCTCCTTTTCTTTTCTTTATTTGCAACATGAAAGTAAAGAAAGTAAAAACTCGAACTAATTTTATTATATAACTTGCACACGATAACAATGATAGATCACTAAGCAAACTCTCAAAGAAGAAAAGACCGAACTAAACTTTATTCATCGAAGCAAAAGATTGAACTAAGATAAGTAAAAGCAAAAAGATAGTGGGATGATAAGATACCGGGGCACCTCCCCCAAGCTTGGCGGAAGCCAAGGGGAGTGCCCATACCCCATACTCAGTTCTCCTTTGGTGGTGAAGAAGGTGATGGTGGTGATGAAGAAGATATCTTGTCCCCGGAGGAACCTGAAGAGGCCATGGTAGATGGGATCTGACAGAAAACATCAAGAAAAGAGAACAGAGGATTTTCTCCGAGATACAGTGGTTAACAGGTTCAGGAAGTATATATAGATTTTTTATCTTGAAGGACAAGTAAACAGAAGAAAAATGGAGTACGGAAGTGGTCCCAGGTGGGCACGACCCACCTGGGCGCGCCAGGCAAGCTTGGCACGCCCTGGTGTCTTGTGCCCACCAGGGGACGCTTCCTGGTAGTTTCTTTATTTCCAAAATTCTAAAATATTCCAAAACTGATAAAAAATATTTTTGCAGATTTTTCGGAGTCCGTTTACTTACCGTACCACGTACCTCCTTATTGACGATTCTGGAGTGTTCCGGAAGGACTCTTTTATGTGTTCTTCCGGTGTCAAAGTTTGGATAACATTACTTTCAACATTAATAGGCGTACATGAGATATAATGCTTTATTCGTTGCCCGTTGACAACCTTCGGGTTAGTTCGAAATTATTTATTTTAATGGCTCCAAACCGGTAAACCTCCTCGATGACATAGGGGCCTTCCCACTTTGAGAGGAGTTTGCTTGCAAAGAATCTGAAACGAGAGTTGTACAAAAGAACATACTCTCCGAGTTTACACTCATGTTTTTGAATTCTTTTGTCATGCCACCTTTTAACCTTTACTTTGAATAACTTTGCATTTTCATAAGCTTGGGTTCTCCATTCATCTAATGAGCTTATATCAAATAGCGTCTTTTCACCAGCAAGTTTGAAGTCATAGTTAAGTTCTTTAACTGCCCAATATGCTTTATGTTCTAACTCAAGAGGCAAATGACAAGCTTTTCCATAAACCATTTTATAAGGAGACATACCCATAGGATTTTTATAAGCTGTTCTATAAGCCCAAAGTGCATCATCTAGTTTCTTAGACCAATTCTTCCTGGACCTATTGACAGTCTTTTGCAAAATTAATTTTATTTCTCTATTGCTAAGTTCAACTTGTCCACTAGACTGAGGGATAGGGTGATGCAATTCTATGGTTAACATCATACTTAGAAGGCATCTTACGAAAAGCACCATGAATAAAGTGTGAACCACCATCAGTCATTAAATATCTAGGGACTCCAAACCTCGGGAAAATAACTTCCTTGAGCATTTTAATAGAGGTGCTGTGATCAGCACTACTAGTTGGAATAGCTTCTACCCATTTAGTAACATAATCAACAACAACCAAAATGTGTGTATACCCATTAGAAGAAGGAAAAGGTCCCATGTAATCAAATCCCCAAACATCAAATGGTTCAACAGCAAGTGAATAATTCATAGGCATTTCTTGACGCTTACCGATATTACCTATTCTTTGGCATTCATCACAAGATGAGACATACTTACGAGCATCCTTGAAGAGAGTAGGCCAATAAAATCCATACCGCAATACCTTGTGAGCAGTTCTATCTCCAGCATGCACTACAAAAAAATACACTTCCGTGATGATACGTGTTTGTCACGGTTGGTCGCGTTTTTTGTCATGCATGTACATCCATGACAAATTTATGACAGAATCAAGATAGTCATACCTGTGCTGTCGTAGAAGTGTTCCATGACATTACCAAAATTATCATCACGGAAGTGTCCACTTCCATGACGATAAATCGTGCGTCACAGAAGTGCTTTCGTCAAGGGTGACCGACACGTGGCATCCACTGTAACGGAACGCCGTTAAGCTATCGGGTCGGGTTTTGGATCCGATAACCCGTTAACAGCCGCGACCAATGGGGATTTTCCACGTGTAAAATCATCATTGGCCGGAGGAAACACGTGTCGGCTCATCGTTGGGACAGATGTCATCCACTCATTGGACAGGAGGCGCCTATGATACGTCGACACGTGGCACGGCCCAACAGTGGCCCATTCCGGTGAAAAAGGCCGGCCCAGTAAAAATTAGCAGGCCGGCCCATATAAGGCCTACTTGTGTCAGGTCCATTTAAGCGCACGGCCCATACGAGATGTGCCAATTCGGCCCATCAACGGCCCGTTAAAGATTTGACACCATTGCAGCCCATCGTCAGTTCGAGCCCGTTAACAGCCTGCTATATATTTGGGCTAAATATCACCCCGGTGAGATTTCGGCCTGTTAACGGCCCATTCAATGGATGGGCCAATTTTCAGGATGTACATCTTTCGGCCTTTTAGCGACCCATTTAAATGTTGGGCTAATTTCCGGCCCGGTGTGTCTTTCAGCCTGTTGACGGCCCATAAATCTGATGGGCCATTTGTAGTCGGACCTAAGTCTCGGCCTTTTAGCGGCCCATTTAAGTGTTGGGCCAATTTCCTGCCCGGTGTCACTTTCTTCTTGTTGACGGCCCATAAATCAGTTGGGCCATTTGTAGTCGGACCTGAGTTTTGGCCTTTTAGCGACCCATTTAAGTGTTGGGCCAATTCCGGGCCCTGTGTGCCTTTCAGCCTGTTAACGGACCATAAATGAGTTGGGCCATTTGTAGTCAGACCTTAGTTTTGGCCTTTTAACGGCCCATGCCCTTCATGGTCCAATACCAGCCCGGTTTCTCTTTTGGCCTGCTAAAGGCCCACAACACAGTTGGGCCATTTACAATACGACCTGACTTTCGGCCTCTTAGCGGCCCATTCTCTTCATGGTCCAGTACAAGCCCGCTGTCTCTTTCGGCCTGCTAAAGGCCTACAGTATAGTTGGGCCATATGTAGCCCAAACTTAGTAACGGCCTGTTAACGGCCCGTGAAATAAATTGGGCCCACCTGTTGCCCGCTTCGATGTCGGCCTGTTAACGACCCGGGAGGTAAGAGGGCTGACCATTAACTTCCGGCCTAGTAACGGCCCATTAAATTAATGGGCCCACTAAAGTTCGTACATGTCTTCAGGCCAAATTAGATAATTTGAGCCCATTACGATGAGAAATTATGCACAGGACCAAAACCGATCAAGCAAAGGTACGGCATACAGGGAATAACGTTGCACATCCAGCATATATTACAGGAAATTACATCCACTGGGCAATCAAAGATTGATGCCAGTGCAAATAAATGAGCAGAACCTAACCATCTACAACGTCACAATCTACAACCTCAGCACAGATGACGCCCATAAGCATGTGGGCAAGTTCTTGCTGCTTTGCTACACTCTCTGAAAACATTGATCAGTTGTTGTGTCGCACGACTCTGCACCTCTGATTCATCCACCATTTCCATCATTGCTTCAGCCATTAATTGGTTCACAAACATACATTTATTCCGTTGCATTCGAGACAGAGGATACTGAACAGATTCAGATGGCGATTTTGGCAGGCTTGTATTATTGATAGTGGAGAGTGTCTCGACCACTGCATCATAACATAAATTAGGAAGGGAACCAAACAGATTAATCATGAGTTATTGCCATATTACCTGGCCTAGATTTACTGGAAAGAAACAATGGGGTTGCCTTGCTGTTTTCGGAGTTTGTCTTCTTATCTTCAGTAGCCTGCACAAAATTAACACACTAGCATTGCTATCATTGGCCAAGTCAGATAATAGGAAAGCAACATTGACACAACGAACGTTTGGGCAACTAGCCTACACCAAACTAACACAATATGGCACAGCTATCATCAGCCAGGTAAGGTAATACGAAAGCAACATTGACACAATGAATGAATGGGCAACCGGAGAAGCACTACAATTCAGTAATGTGCGTGATATGAGATAGTACATTCATGCAGCTCAGTATGCAAAACTACCAGGCAGTTTTCCTTACAAAAATCAACATTGGCGCCTTTAACATTTTGCTACAACTAATTTTAGATCAGATAAAGGTTAGATTCACGCCGATTAACAAAATACATGCTGATGTAAAAATATAGTGATATACAACAGGTACTTACATCAGCATTGGAGCACAGAGAATTCCCACAAGATATTTTCCTCGAATACGATCCCAATGGAGGAAGTCTTCTATCGTTTAACCTTATTTTCTAAAAGAGAGATGGGTAAGAAACATGTAGAAAATATGATCAGAATGCTATAAAATTTCATGATGCGAGGATACGCACACGCTTCTTAGAATGGAGTTGACATTCTTTTGCTGGACTGGAGCGGACTAGTTCTTTGGCCACTGGAATCTGCTTATTATCAGTGGGAGTTCGGTTTCTCTGTGCTGGAGCAGTATCTATGAAAATTGGAGTTGGTTTATTATCTCCTGGCGTTTGGATCTTTTGCAAAGACCTGGTTTGTAACCCTTCAGATTCTAACATAGCCGTCTTCCCCTTGCATGCCTTATATAGAAAAATGGTGATTCAGTTATAAAACATGCTACAATAGAGATGGAATAGGTACTGAAGAATAGAAAGGCATGACATATTGACATGTATTCCCTCCATCCAGAAATAAATGGATGGGTCTAGGCGTATTTCAGTTCTAGATAAATCCAGTTTTATCCATTTCTGCGACATGTAATCCGGACAGAGGGAGTATGATGTAAGAGCTAGGGATAAGATAGGACAACACAGTAAAAAAACACTGAAAAACCCACTACAGAACCAAAGTATTCAAACCCACTGATATGAGATAGTACACTCATGCAGCTCAGGATGCAAAACTACCAGGAAGTTTTCCTTACAAAAATCAACATTGTGGCCTTTAATCATACATTTTGCTACAACTAAATTTAGATCAGATAAAGGTTGGATTCACGCCGATTAACAAAATACATGCTGATGTAAAAATATAGTGATATACAACAGGTACTTACATCTACATTGGAGCACAGAGAATTCCTGCAAGAATCTTTCCTCATAAACGATACCATTGCAGAAATTCTTCTATTTGTTAAGCTTATTTTCTAAAAGAGAGATGGGTAAGAAACATGTAGAAAATATGATCAACATGCTATAAAATTTCATGATGCAAGGATACACACACGCTTCTTAGAATGGAGTTGACATATTTTTGCTGGACTGGAGCGGACTAGTTCTTTGGTCACTGGAATCTGCTTATTATCAGTAGGAGTTGGGTTTCTCTGTGCTGGAGCAGTATCTATAAAAACTCGAGTTGGTTTATTATCTCCTGGCGTTTGGATCTTTTGCAAAGGCCTTGTTTGTAACCCTTCAGATTCTAACATAGTCGTCTTCCCCTTGCATGCCTTGTATAGAAGAATGGTGCTTTAATTATAAAACATGCGACAACAGAGAGATGGAATAGGTACTGAAGAATAGAAAGGCATGACATATTGACATGTATTCCCTCCATCCGAAAAAAAATGGTTGGGTCTAGGCGTATTTCAGTTCTAGATACATCCTTTTTTATCTATTTCGGCAACATGTAATCCAGACGGAGGGAGTATGGTGTAAGAGCTAGGGATACGATAGGACAACACATCAAAAAAAACACCAGTTGAATGTAAAACTGTATGCTAGCGGAATACGTACAGAAATAACTAAGGCAACATACACGTGTATGATTGGGAAACTAAGATGGCATTGCAACAGAGCACTAGAACAACACTTCAATGTAAAAAAACATGGTATGGTAGACAGATGAAGTACATACTGATGAATAACAATGCATAAGATATTCAGAAGCATGATGTCCAAATTAAGCAGATGGCATTGCGATAGAGTAGAATGATAGTACTTGAATTTGAAAACATGTTATCATGAATGGAATAGGTACTGAAAAACAGGAAGGCATGACATATTTACATGCATGATCAGCATGCTAAGCACATGGCATTGCAACAGAGTAGATACACTCGAGGACATTATATGCATGTTGTACCCATATCACAGGCAAAGTTAGAGGAAGGACCTTGTGGGGTGAAGAGGATTCATCATCTTTCTGCAAGTCTTCTGAAGAACTACCTTTACATGTTCCATCATATTGGGTATCATTGACATCAAGTTTATTGGCCTTTACATTGCTCCGTGAGGTTCTTGTGGATATATCAGTGTGTGCAATTATATCTGACATGCATGGAAGACAACTAGTAGTTAGATTTATGTAATGAGTGCCTGTAGGAGACGACATAAATAGTAGGACTGGGGTTAACTAGCAGCAACAGGTCTCATAAACTAAAGGGAGAACACAGATGAAAGCTACAATATGTATCGTTTGTACTCGAGATTAACTAGATGGCACACAAAAATATTAAAGAACAACATAGGTAATACTAGAAGTGGTATAATACTATAATCACCAGCCTGTGGGATAGCATTGGCTGATGGATGATAACTATGGAACAGTGTTACCTAAAGAACAAGTATCTTAGCTGAACTATGGAACAACGTTAACTCCTGAACAAGACCCGTAAGAGATCAGCATGAATATGCAGTGAAATGTGATGATCTATTTTCCATGCTTAGATGAATAACAAAGCCATAAATGTTGCACACAAGTAAGATGAGGGTACAACCTATCTGGCTGCCATCCATAGGAGTGAGCATCATGTGCTGACTTGTCGATGGCCCTGCAGTTGTTGTGGCTGTCCATGTCGGGCACGCGCATTCAATGCAGGGAACTGTTGAGTGGGGACTATAACTCCCTTCTGGTGTATGCTTCCCTTGTTGGAGCAGCTGCGGTGAGTCAGAAGACGGTGTGTCTGAAGATGCAGATAACGCATAATGTTAAGAACGACATATCTCTTTGATCTGAAGAAATACACTAAGAGATCAACAGCAAGGTACGAGAGTGGTCACACGTTTGTTGACTGAAGACTAAATTGGGGTCACACGATTTTATTTTATTTTGGTACTGTCCGATCTACGCCGGATGGCTTGATGGCCGTCTTGTGCCTCCCGGCTGACACTGTTCGGAATCTTCCCCGAAGAGCCAGCGACCAACGGCAGAGCAGCCTGCCTCCGCCGTCCGTGGCCCCGGCCAAAACCCCGCTCCCCGCCCCACCGCACTGCCGTGGTTGCGCCGCCCCCGGGCCAATCCACAAAGACTCCCCATCATCCAGATCCGGCGGCGGCAGCACCTTCAACCCACGCAACTCTAAAAGATAGCCATCTAAGTGCTGCTTCCGCGGCGAACTTGTGGCCCCGCACCCTTACGTTAGACACCAGCCAACCGGCAGCCTAGGAGCTCCACCGCCTCGAGGGGTGCTGCTTCCCATTGGGAATCGATTGGCCCAGAATAAAAATTCAGACAACTGACGCCTAAATAAAGTGATTTGAGATGAGGGTGCGACCTATCTGGCGGCATGGTGAAGTAGGCAGGTCCAGCTGCCGAGTCGGTGAGGCCGGCGCGGTTGTGGTGGCGACCGGTGGTAGGGAAAGAGCAATGTCGCGACGGTCGATGGCTACGGGGAAGCAGCGCCAGGACTCTGGACGAATCCGAAGTTGGAGCCGCTCCGGCGCCGTGAACAACGGCGGGGGTGAATCGGCTCCGGTATGGTTCACGCGGCCATCGTCGAGGCAGCACCAACGACACGGAGTAAGAGGCACACGGCCCAGTGCACGATGGCAAATGGACAGCGTCTCCGGCATTAGGGAGGAGGGCGGCTGTGAAATTGGTGCGGTGGGGGGCGTCATGGAGGTGGGGCTGAGGTTTCGCGGCTCGGGAGAAGGGAGCTTCCCGGGGAGAAGGTGATTTGGTGCCCACGAGGTATGAATGGGGGGGGGGGAATTGGGAGGGGAGTGGAACCATGTCTTACGGACGCATTTGTCTGAAATGTGAGGGGAGTTACAGTTCTACCCTTGCCTATAGGCTTCTCGGCTTGGGTCTGTGTACTGAGGGTCGGGGATAGTAGAGTAACTTTGCTACTCCCCAAATAGTGGGCGGGAGCGATTTCGGGCGAGGAGGGCGTGTTTTGAACTATAGTGGGCGCGAGCGATTTCGGGCGAGGAGAGCGTGTTTTGAAATAGTGGGTGCGAGCTATTTCGGGCGAGGAGAGCGTGTTTTGCCGACCATGGTTTATGAATTATTCGGCACATGTCATTTCGGCCGAGGAGAAGGCGCGCTTGGATGAAGTTACGAACCTACCCTCGATGTACAACGGGCCAATTGATGCGTGTCCCACATAGGACGGTAATTTCGCGTCTCCCATTTATTTGCTCGGGCGAATTCCACCGAGCAGAGAGGATGTTTAACGGTTCGTTCAAATTTTGGGAGAACGAGCATCCACGTCTACCTTACCAAGTCGATTCGAATCAAATTTTGAAATATTAGCTTGCCACTTCTTTTTTAGATGGAGAGATGATGCTCGGGAGTAATGTGTTTTTACATGCTCATTGCTAGCGATTTACTATATGACAAATAGTTGACCCACTCAAAAACGCGAATCAAACCCAAAATGAAATATCTCGATTCAATGAAATAGCTCGTTCAGTAGGTCAAAATAGTGAACTAAATCCAAAATTGAACACCTCAATCGAGTAGCATGTTGTACAGTATTATAGTACTCCATGAACATGTTGAAAGTCAAATTAATGAACTTGTTTGATATACGCATATATTCGTTCATGTGTGGATTGCAGATAACATGTTCTCCAATTTAAATATTTGAATGCAAGTTTATATCGAAACATGGTTTATATCAGTCTTTGATGCATAAAACGCGACCTCCCCCTCTCCCGGACTCCTGTTCTCTCTCTCTCTCTCTCTCTCTCTCTCTCTCTCTCTCTCTCTCTCTCTCTCTCTCTCTCTCTCTCCGACAATCTTCAATTCTGTCGCACGGATCCGACACAAAAACCTTGTTGGTCCCTCTCCCTTTCTCTCCATCTCTCTCTCTCTCTCTCTCTCTCTCTCTCTCTCTCTTTGTGTGTGTTTGTGGGGGGGGGGGGTCTTTCTAGTTCGCATGCATATATACACCATCTATAGGTCTCTCTCGCACACTATGTATGATACTCTAGCTAGTCCAAGCTAGATATCTTGGGTGCACTCATCGTACGCACACAAATTCCTTGGCTCTTTGCCCGTAACTCTCTCACGCACCACTTTGTCATCTCAGAGCTCTTCCCCCCCTCTCTCAAACTCTCCATCCACCTGGGTCACACATACACATGCATATCTCACTCGCACTCGATAGGCCCATCTAAAACTCTATCTCTCTCCCTCGTTCTCTCTCCATCTCACACGCACACACACACACACAATCTCATGCCTAGCTAGCCAAGTACAATGGTCTCTCACTCAATTGTAGGCACACGCAGTCCCCCCTATATGCATATGACTAGCTAATCTTAGTCTCCATCACAAACATGTGCATGGTCTATCTCGATTTCTCTCGGGGCATCTTTCTATCGCGCACGCACTCCCTCGATCTCCCACCCATATAGTCCCCTCACGATCTCGAGGGGATCTCTCTATCACAAACACACCCTCTCTCCCTCCCCATGCGTCCATGCCATCCATGTGTCCCTCTCGACCTTTGTTCCTTGTTGGCCAGACCTCTATTGGACATGTGCTACAGGGGTGTCTCTCTCCGTTGCAAACAATAACACACTAGCTATCTTCGTGTATCTTCTCGCCTCGCTTTTCCATCTCGGAGATGCATGCGTGATATGTTCGCATAAGAAACGAAAACACACACACTCTCTCTAATTTATCGTTTGTTGTCACTTTCTCTTTCACACACATACTCTTTTTGCACACTTACTCATTCTCCTTCACACGCACTTGATCTGTCTCGACTTAGGCACTCTCCTCGGTCCATAGCATATAGATTTATTGAAAAGTCAAACATCACAAAGTTTGACCATGTACGTGGAGAAAAACAATTACATCTAGTACGGCAAACATATACCATTAGATTCACCATGAGATGTAGTTTTGTATGATGTATCTTTGGTATTGTAGATATAAATAACATTTGCGTAAACCTGATCAAAGTTTCCAAAGTTTGACTTCTAAAAAATTTACATGCACTGCATTATCGAGCGGATGGAATATCTCTTTCCCCCTCTCAGTTATCTGACGCACCACCCAGCCTTATCGGGGCTCCTCAATCTCTCTCAAACTTTATTGGTCAGTTTGGTTTGTGACCTGGCCCTCATGCCTTGATGGCCAGTACTGCCTGGTGTGGACGTGAGATGTAAAATATTTCTGCCTGGCCAGGCTTGTGTGGTGCTGAAGCGTTTGGTTCATGCCTGGGCCAGGCAAAGCATCAACGTCCCATCAATCAATCCATGCAGCAATTATTTAATGCTAATATCCATCCATGTTGCTGTTAGCCTCGTGGCCGCACGACCAGGCACGGCCAGGCGTTCGAAATCGGTCGCCTGGGCCAGGCTACTTGCAGTGTCTGGAGTCCAGCCAGGCTAATTAAAGTGCAAGGGAACCCAGGCCAGGCGGGCTTTCTTTTTCACAGGGTAGCAACCAAACAAGCGTGCATGAAATCCAGCCACAACCCCAGGCTAGGCAAAAGATGCTCAGGACGCAAGCCAAACTGACCTTATATCTCCCTGGTTCACACATACACATGTCTCGCTCGCGCTATACATATAGACCCATCCAACACTCTCCGCCCTTGTTCCCTCTCCATGTGACACGCACCCCCTAAGTACCATAATCCCTCACTCCATCATAGGCGCAAGCACTCCCCCCCACCCTCCTAAGTATGATTATCTCTTACTAGCCATCAGGAACACACGTATTGTCTCCTTCCATCCATACGTCTATCTCGATATCTCTCGGGGCATCTTCTATCGCGCACACACCTTGTCACTCGATCTCCCACCCATGTAGTCCCATCACGATCTCCAGGGGATCTCTCTATGACAAACATACACTCTCTCCTCCCCATGTCTACATTTTCTCCATATGTCTCTCTCGACCTCTCTCCCTTGTTTGCCAGACCCCTCTTGGCCATGTTCTAGGGGTCTTGCTCTCCCGGTTCCAAACAACCACACACTATCTCCTCACCTTGCCTCCGTTGTCGAAGATGCATGTGTGATATGTTTGCATAAGACACGCATGCTTTTTCTCTACTTTTATCGTGTGTTGTCCATGTCTCTTTCACACATGCACACACACTTTTTTCACTCTCTCTCTCTCTCTCTAGTTAGGGACTCTGTCACGTCCATAAGCATATGGATGTTTTGAAAAGTTAAACCTCAGAAAAGTTTGACCAGGTATATGTGGAGAATAACATTTACATCTGGAACGATCATTAGATTCATCACAACATGTACTTACTTCATACTATCATTTATCTTTGGTATTGTAGATATAAGTAATTTCTTTATAAACTTGGTCAAAGTTTCAAAAGTTTGACTTAAAAAAATGTTGGAACTACATTATCGAACAGAGGGAGTAGCTCTTTCTCTCTCTCTCTCTGCTATCTCTCATGGGCCTCCCCTCTCACTCGAACTCTCTATACCGACGGATTATACGCTCACTGTGTCAGCGTATAGCTCCGTATATTGTTTAGTTGACCGGTCAACCAATCCACATGCTGCCTTGTCAGCTCGTGTTCTGTATCTTCGTGTGCTGGCCCATGTGGCAGTGGGTGAAAATAAGTAAACCAGAGGCCCATATGACACGCGCTGAAGTAAACAAAGTTGAAACCACTCGGGGTAGCACCCCGCATGCTAGTAAATTGAGGGCGCATTGAGGACACACTTCTTGCGCGCGAAGGACGCACTCGCGCACAATTCACCACTGCGCTGTGGCATGCACAGAAGGACGCACTCGCGCACACCCAGCACACAACACACACCAGCACACGTGTACACCGGCGTCGCCGCCGGTTGAGATGGACGGCGAGGCAGCCAACAAGCGGAGGCGGCTCGAGCCAAAACCGCATCCGGCGAGCCTGGACTTCATCAGCAGCCTCCCCGACGACATGCTGCTCGTCATCATCGGCCTCCTCCCCACCAAATCTGCCGTGCGGACCGCCCTGCTCTCCCGGCGATGGCGCCCCCTCTGGCGCTGCATCCCCCTCAACCTCACCGTCAACAACTGCCTCTGCCACGGGGATTGCAAACGCATGGCCGCAATCTCCAAGATCCTTTCATCGCACCCTGGGCCAGCCAGACGCCTTGACATGCGCATGTTCAGTACCAACTGCAAGGTCCAACCCAAGTTCGACGAGTGGTTCTTATCCCCCGCTCTAGATCAGCTCGAGGAGCTCAGCTTTGAAGCTGGACGATGTCGTTCTCTGTCGCCGTCCGCGCTCCGCCTCACGCCAACGCTGCGCCGCGCCAGCTTCAGCTCCTGCTATCTTCCCCAGATTAATGCCGCGCCCGCCCTTCTTCTCCCTCAACTCAAGCAGTTCGACCTCTTCGACGTTGTCATCTCGAAGAAGGCTATGGAGCACCTGCTCCGCAGCTGTACTGCGCTCGAGTACCTTCGTCTTGAGCAGATCCACGGGTTCATTAGCCTCCACATCGCCTCGACGAATCTCCGATGGATTTATGTGTCTTGCTGGCTCCGCAACAAGACATCAATTGGGAAGAGATCACTCCAGCTATTCCACGTTATGGTCATTGAGAATGCGCCTTTCCTTGAGAGATTGCTTGTATTGGATTTAGAAGGTCCAACAAAAATCAGGGTCATTGACGCACCGAAATTGACAGCGTTGGTGTACTCATCTGCCAAATTCTCCGAACTCTTTATTGGATCCGTAATCGTTCAGGTACAACACTCATCTTCTTCTCCGTCTTCTTGAAATTCACATTTTTAAATTTCTTCTTGATGTATTTACGACCGTCTTCCAAAAAATGATTCCCACAAGCTTGACCCAGTCCATGCGCACAGTGAAGATCTTAGCACTAAAATCTATCAGCCCCAATCTGGATCAAGTTGTTGGATTCCTTACATGCTTTCCATGCACGGAGAAGCTACTCATCAAGGTGAAACTTCTTTCCTATAAGTAAACGGTAATCACAACGTAGCCCAATTTTTTCGTAATTTTCCCAAATTACGATGACAAGTGTAGTGTTCAAAACTGCATCTACGCACTGCACCGAAAGAAATGTTTTTAGTATTTTTTCTCACGTGATCACCTGCATCGTTTTTATGTTGTACTACTATAGTAGCCTAGGCTAGTCATAGTGGAAAGTAAGACTACTCCAGTAACTCTGTGGTTACCCTAAGAGCAAGTACTACCTCTGTCCTGCTTTACTCTTCCAATTTTGTAGTATCCAAATTTGACCATAGATTTAACTGACAAAATGTTAATGCATGTCACTAAGAACTATATCGTTGGATTCGTATTTGAACATAAATTCAAATGGTGTAATTTTTAGTGACATGCATTGGCATTTTCTTAGGTAAATCTATGGTCAAAATTTTATACTAAATACGAGGTAGTATTCCCTCCGTCCCAAAATTCTTGTCTTACATTTGTTTAGATACGGATGTATCTAACACTAAAATGTAACTAGATACATCCGTATTTAGACAAATTTAAGACAAGAATTTTGGGACGGAGGGAGTACAAAAGTGGGCTATGTAGGCCAAAACATGTGCCAAATTCACTTGTGATGCATTTGGCATCGATGCCCCTCCATTGCTCACCTGGTGCCCCAATCTGGATCACCTACTTTGCTCCGGTGCCAAATTAACTCATGCAATGAAAAAACACTGCATGGGAGAGAGAGAGGACTGAGGCAATAAAAACACTTGTTTGGGAGAGTGAGAGGCTGGTGTAGTTGGTTTGATTGATTTGTTTATACACGTGGGTCTGTGTGCACAGCGGTGCCAACTCTCACATCGCGAGAGCGGTGCCAAAATCTTTTGATTTGACATCGATGCGTATTATGTGGCATACTTATGCGAAATATGGCATCGGCCACATAGTGGAAGGCAACAAATGCCCAAGCTCTTCACGTGCTCCTAGTTAAATGAGAGGAAACAGAAAGAGAGAGAGAGAGAGAGAGTGAAAAATTATCACTAGCCAGCCAACCCTATCGTATGAGCGAATGATATTGGTACCTCTTGATGACACGACAATCTTATACATCCAGCTGCACTAATATGTTCTCTTCTTTTGCAGATAAAAAAGACCCAAAAGTGAAAAATGTGCTGCACTGTAACAATCTCATCGAATGCCTTGATCTCCATCTTACAGAAATTGATTTGATCGACTACCGAGGCAGCACATCTGAGATTAAATTGGCCAGGTTCTTTGTTCTGGAGGCAAGTGTGCTCAAGGTAATGAGGTTTGGCGTTCGCTGGCGCAACAATGAATGGCGTGCTGATCACTGCAAGCATCTAAGCCTAAATGACAAAGTCTCCGCAGAAGCTGAATTTGTTTTTGAAACATCAAGTGGCCAGAGACTCAAAAACTTATTTGCCCATTAGTGACTTGTCAGGGCGGTGGATTCTAGTTTGTATGATAATGCTGCATCCACCTAAAGAAATGAAAGTTCTTACGTAAACTTCCTAGTAATTCCCTCTTTGTAGGTGCAGCATTACTCCTAACATTTGTAATATCAGTTTGAAACTTGTAATATTGCCGTGTCCTATTCCTGCGTTTTCAAAATCATGTGAATCAAACAAGTCCTGAGTTGGTGATGATGTTGTGCCTCCCATCTTTCACCAATAGCCGTCGGATCTAGATCTGACGCATACAAACCAAGCTTCTCCATTTTTGCAAAAAGATGCCCGCACTTGTTCCCTATTTACAAACAACTCCTTGTCTCTCACAATCAGCCTTATCTCCTCCCCACCACATCTAGAAGGCCGTCGAAAAACTCTGGCGTGATGGCCGCTGCCGGCGCCGTCGACCCCCAATCTTGGTGTTCCGTGCAATGCACGGGCATCTATGCACGGGAAATTATGTCGAACAGGGCTAGTTGTAAGCAGGCTAGCTCTACAGCCATGATGATAGTGACTGCAGACGGTGAGGCTGACTATGGTATGCCAAACACGACGCCTATACTCAGGTGTCATCTCCGGCGCAGGGTCTTGTCACTTCACTGTGAGGAGTAGCACATAATAATTTGACCAACGGGTAGTACAGTGCTAGTACTCCTACTACTACATTGGTAGTATTACTACTAGTACTAGTAGCACCACCGTCTGGATTTAGGAGTACTACCACGTCCATCTGGATTTTAGTATTTGACTAGCAATATCTAGTAATGCATGTCACGAAAAATGTACTACTCCCTTTGTAAATAAATACATGGTTTTTTATTCCTATCGGCGAGAGAGCTTAATGTCTTTTTGCTAACTAGAGTACTAATAGGATTACATGCAATGAACTAAACACTGCATGTCATGTTTGGTAGTTATGTCATGAAATAAGAAACAAGGAGGGAGTTAATGCACCGTGCGTAAGTGTTTTGGGATTATTTGGTTTTCGTAAGGTGACTTACACAACATTTTTGTTTACATGCATTAACATTTTATTAGTTAAATCAAAGGTCAAAACTTGGCGCAAAATGCAAAGGGGACCAATAAACCAGTAAACATCAAACTTCTCTCGTTTGGCCCCAACTAGAGGTCCGGTGAGATGACTATACTGCACCGGCACGGAGGGGGACGCAACTTCATTGACTTACGGCAACTGCCTTTCGGTGAATGACACGTGGGCCTAAGGGGTGGCTGGCCCACCTATCATACAACCAAAGGCAGGTGCAGTAGAGGGCCGAGGAGTAGTACGAAATCCTACGCACCTACGCACGCTAACCAAGGGCAAGAGTGATCACTCGAATCGCAAGATCAGTTGACTAGAAGCTAAGCTAGACCCATGGAGGCGATGAGCGCGAGCATCAGCCGGCTGTGCCAGATGGTCCACGACGCCGGCCTGCGGCCCGGCACCGAGGAACGTCTCCAGGTAGTATTGCTTGAGGCCGCCAGGGTGAGGGGCCGCTTGGACGACAACTTCGTCTCCTTGTTCGACGAGGTCCTCGTCGGTTTCCTCGACAAGTTCACCGTCGTCAAGAAGCTCGCGGACGACTTTGACGTACGCCTCCAGCCGATGCGCCCAGGCTCTGTGATGCCCGCCACCCTCAATGGCCACTATGGTGACAACGTCTTCGACGCACTGGTGGCCCTGCGACTGCCCGCCGTCGTGCCGGAGAATGTCCACCTCGAGGTCGCGCTCGCCGCGCAGCGCCTGGCGCAGCAAGACACCATCGACATAATCACCCACGTCTATGCGCAAATCGTCCACAAGGACTACTACATGCAAGAGGAGGACGATAGGACGCTGGCCTTCTTGGACCGTAGGGCAACCTTGGGCGGCATTGTTCAGAAGCACGTTGAGCTCGCCGCCAACGCCGCTGCTCCTCACACGTCGGTTGGTGACCCGGCGCACTAGGGCGTGAGGATGTCGTTGATGCATCCGTATGTATTTTATCTTTCCGTCAAATCCATGTAGTAGTATATGATACTACTAGTAATTATCTTGCCTTTCGCATCAACTTCATAATTCTCGTACGTACTCCATGCATGAACGACGCCAGAACCAAACTTCTCATTACTCTAGGCAAAATCGTTATTTTCTATCTATCGGTCGCGCCATGGAGCAGAACCAAAATTTACAAGTTACGAGTTCAAAAGGAAAAGCCTGCCGTGTTCGCGTCGCACCCCCACACGGTTGGTCCGACACGCCGCTCAAGCGGGAATGCGTGCGGTGTTGCATTTTCACTTACAAGTGGGACCGCAGTTGAGCAAACTGACTATCGGGAAACCCCCACCCCGCCCACCGCGCGATGGCTGAGAAAACAGGAGGGAGAAGAGATGGTTGTAGCACGGACTCCAAGAAAATTGGTGTCGGATGGGACTCGTGTGGGTGGCGTGTGCCGTACTGCTAGACGTGAATGCTAGTTATGGCCCATGCCACCCCACTATATCGAGCCTATATCGAGGTAGAACAAATTTCTCGAAGTCCGTGCTCAGCCCTCCTCTATCTCTCTTCTCAGCCAGCCAACGGACGCGCGGAGCCCATCTTCTGTTTGCTCACATGCGGTCCCACATGTCAGTGAAAACGCAAGAGGACCCACTGAACCTGCACATCTTTCACCTCGACGTGCTGGTGATGAAAAACAAATCCAATAAAGATCTTCGGTGGCCGCTTTTGGAGTTACTCAAGAGTAGTAAGATTCTATTTACAGTTTAACCCAAGATGCACATCACATGGCTTCAACTACCACTCTATTTTCTTGCATGACACGACCTGGATCCTGGATGTCCCACGTGTCGGCAAAAGGAGGAAGAACCCGACCAAATCTTCGGTTGTGCTCTCGGATTAGACTAGTTGTGCTAACTTAAAATTTTTATTGTGTACTCCCTTCGTTCCAAAATACTTGACTTCCATTTGTCCAAAAATGGATGTACCTATATACTAAAACATGTCTAGATACATATATATTTTGACAAATAGAAGGCATGTATTGTGCAACGGAGGGAGTAGAATGGATGCAAGTTTTGGTATTGGGAAGAAGAGTACATCCATATATTGATAGAGCGCTATTTAGTAGATGTTCTAGCACTTTTAGCTAGCATAGAGGCTAGAGATGAGACTAGTGCACTTGTTGATACTCCTACTAGAATAGAGGCTAGACATGAGACTAGATGCGAGGAAGCAACGTCTACTTCTTTACACTAGAAGAAGAAAGAAGCACGCAAGATCGAGCCTCCGCAGATCAACAATGAATGCATCGAGAAGGCACTAATCCAACTTACAGGAGCAGTTATGGAAGTTGGATATCTTCTAGAGTAGTAAATGTATTCTTGTGGTTCTTGTTTTCTTTGGTCTTGCTTTTCTAGTCAAAATTATCGTTGGAGTTCGTGCAAAACGGAGGTCCGTTTGGGGTCGTGCGTTGGAGTTGGCCTTACAAGTGGGACCACAGTTGAGGAAACCGACTATCGGCAAACCCCCACCTCGCCCGCCGCGCGATGGCTGAAGTTAGAGAAACGACGAGGTTGAAGAGATTGCTCTAGCACGGACTCCAAGAAATAATATGGTGTCAGATGGATGTCGTGGTGGTGGCGTGTGCCGTACTCCTGGACGTGAATGCTTGTTCTGGCCCATGCCACCCTACTACTCCTACTACTTACTATATAGTACTAGTATCGAGGATTCGAGGTGCTGGTTACGTACAGCGAACACATTAACATATGGCTACAGTAAAAACACCCGCCCGACGCGCGAAGCATGTGAAGCTAGTACAAATAGTGTACTACTATTGTTGATTGGCCTCATCCGATAACCTGTTGCAATGCACGTACAATTATGTATTCGGAAAATATTTTTTTGCCTCGTCGCATCACTCACTCAGAGAAGCGACTCGAAAGCCATTCATAAATTTAGTAAGTTTATCACAGGCATATCATTTTATTACATACAACAGGTCATCAACCCACATCGGCAACGAGGATACATTATAAATACTAAAGTTTCACCACACAACAAATAACAAGCAATGAAATGAACTTCAACTCAACCATTCCTCGGTGTTGGAAACGCTTGCTTTGAACCACAAGTGATTCTCTGGGACGGGCCATCCATTGTCGATCTGGAGACCAACGCAGGACTGATCATCCAGGCTGAAGCGGCCTACTATATTAGTACCAGGGTAGGGAACCACCCAAATGTCCGAGGTATAGACACAGTTGCTTCTCATAAATGGTAGTAACGTTGTGTCAACAGTAGTTGGATCGCCTTTCACCATCATTGGATAGTTTTGTCCAAGGAAGAGCGAGTTTTCTCCAAGACTATCAATTCTGTACCAGGGAGAAGGTGTTAGCGCTAGCACACTAGTATCCATCCCGAATACCATGCAACGGGTGTTGGAATAGGTCCGGAGAGTGCGACCATGGGAGACTACACCTGCTTCCTTAGTAGTAACATCATGAGTGGGCTGTATACACACAAGAAGAGGTGATCCATCGAAATTAGTTGCCAGGTGCCACAGAGTATATGTGCGCTGCTCGTCCTCATGCTCGTGATCATCACCATCGTCATCTCCCCCTTGGTTATAAAAATTTTCAAGTATAGGTGGTGGAATGTTCACAGGACCTTGGAAACACAAGAAGAAGGTTAATTAGTAAAGGGAAACTTGCTAACCCGCATGCATGTGGATGAAACAATTATAATTACAGTGGAAGACAAACGTACCGAAATAATAAGGATTCCATGCAAAAACAGTGCCACGAGTGGTGGCAGCAAACACAAGGCCCTCGTATTGAATTGCATCACAGTACTCATCCGTGTACAGAAACTGATTTTTGAGCAATATCCATCCAGTCAAACCACGAAGGACGGCAACAAGCTTGTCGAAGATAGCAACAACTTTATAGTTGCTGTAATTCCAAGAGCGGTTGGGAACTCGACAAATTGCTATCTTCCGTAGAAGACAGTCACCATGATCGTATTTGAACGTGCGTACAATACCGATGTGCTCAACCTCTGGGCAGTATGCTGAGATTTTTGGAAGTGGAACCCGGTCACGAGTGTACACATTCACAAGTTCCCACTCGCAGTTGGACCCAATGTAAACAACCCAATCTCCATTTGCGCCTGCCCAAGCCTTACCCTCAAGCGATGGCATCTTAACATCATACATATCATTATCAAGCGGCATCAACTTGCACAGGGCGAGGCCTCCGTCGTCCCCGCGCCAGTCATCAGGGTCACGGCAAAGAAGATAGGGGAGATCAAACCGCTCCTTGACTCTTGGGTTCCTTGTAATGATGTTATTAGTTGAGTCGAGAATGGGCTTGAACGAACCTGCCATGCTAGCCGAGGTGATGACGTCGCACCGATCAATGAGTTCCTCCACCACGTCATCTTTCAGATTGGGGCAAGAATAACGGGGTCGTTTCCGGCCTATTCCCTCCATGGGGAAGACGATCGAACAATGGCAGAAGAAAGGGTGAAGGGCTGAAGGAAAATGGAGGAGGGAGAGGAAGAGCATGTGGCAGCAGTTCCAAATCGAGAGGGAAAGGCGAAGAGTCGGTGGACGGCTGCCAGTTTGCCACGGTTCACGAAGAGGCGCCCCCGCCTACACGTCCGTTCGGAAATACTACTAGTAGAAAAGGACTCGCCGTCGTCTCACTGATATATTGGAACGGGACCACATGTCAACGAAACATGGTGTGTAATTTCTCGTGCAAAATGCGATCTGGCCACGTTGGCCCGAGGTGCCGCATTAGTTATCGACCTTTATTTTTTAATGGTGTGCCGTTCAGTTTTGAAGCACGACTAACCGGTACTGTACGCAGAGAAAATATAAACTACTCTACCACTACTCCAACTCCAGTACTAGTAGTATAAAAAAGATATATAGGCTGGAGCTTCAGCGCTTTCTTGCTAAGGGCTGCCCACTTGCTTCTCACACTACCACCCTCTCTCCAGATCTAAAAAAGATGGCCTCTCTCTCCCTCCTCACCGGTGGTCACAGATATGCCGGGGAAGAAAAGGACGTGCAGCGTTGACGCACTCGTCGTCGGCGAGCGAGGTCACGCACTGACGACAAGGCCGTCCTCTCAGACCTAGCGCCCGCGCGGGATGGCCTCCGTCCCCAAGCTCGCTGCCGTAGTGTGTGCGGAGGACGACGACCACGAGCGAAGCCACTTCCCGCCGACCCTCAGGTATGCTACCTCTTTTCGAACCATACCCTTGTTCTATTGCCCCATCTGCCACGTCGTTGCATGTGGATCTTTTTCCACTCCACCATCTTCCCAATTTGCTATCCTCTGCTCTGCTGGCCACGCAGACAAAAACCATACCCTTGTTCTATTGCCCCATCTGCCACGTCGCTGCATGTCGATCTTTTTCCACTCCACCATCTTCCCAATTTGCTATCCTCTGCTCTGCTGGTCACGCAGACGAAAACCTTAATTTGCACTATTAAAGGAAACCCTACTTCATGCAGACTAATCCATGTCTGGGTTGAATAAGGAAAGGAAGGGAGACTGTACTGTCCAAGAGAGTAGGCATCGAACCCGCATCTAGGTTGAAAAGGGGAAAATCAGTAGCTAAGGAACGAGTCTCGTGTCTCTTGCTTGAAGAAGGGTAGAAAGGCATGACAACGCAATAGAGAATGACCAGATCGAACGGTTTGTTGTCCTCACATAGGAAAAAGGTGGCTAAAGAGAACAAAAATGGGACGTAATCCACATATGCTGCCTGGATATTTGTTGCTCTGGGCAACCATACCTCCCTCACCACTCTGCGTCCGTGGAGGTACATCGTACTGGTGCGCCCACTGTCCGAATGGGCCTCCCATGCTCTTATTGCCACTTTTTTTGTTGTTAGTATAACGCCAGCAGTCAAGTCAAGCAATGCTACTGCTAAAGTGATGCCACATTTAACTAATGCCGCTCTTAGTCTAATGCCACCGATAAATTTAAGCAATGCCATTTAATGTCATTGGATTATTTCAGGGTTAGCTGTTGATTGTGGATGTATTAAAGATTTTTCAGCTAAGGCATTCTAATGTTGTTGCACAGCCAGTATACCAACGATGAAACTTGTTACTACCTTCAGATTTTTGCACTGTTAATGCTTATAGATTACATACCTCACTTTCATGAGATAAGTTAATTTTTTTGTACAGTGTCACCAAAATGCCAAGGCGCTGATGTCATTTTATTTCGGTTAAACGGCACAAAAAATTATGAAGACAAGAGGAAAGGTCAAGAGTGGGCACCTCCTCCTTTGGCTATTGTATTGATGTGTTCGATCAAGTTTTTATGTTTGATCAATTATCAAGATTGGGATAGCAATTTTTCATGTCCACTCGAGTTCGAAATGATATTTACCTTGAAGGTACATGGGTTGCAATTTTTTAATACTGTCATTAGTTAATAATGCTAGTTACCTTCAGACTTTTGTATTTGGTTTAATGCTCTTGCACAACTAGTATACCAATGCTGAAACTTGTTACCTTTAAATTTTGTATTGTTAATTCTTATAGAAATCTTCTAGTGCTAGAGCTTATGGAAATCTATTCAGTAAAACCATTGTACTGTACCCTGTAATAAAATAACTACTCTACTGTTGCACTAGCCACTGGATTAGTGTATATTTGTACTATTCGAATGGTGTTGCATTAGTGTATGGACATATATAAAGTGTGGCAAGCTTTCCCAGATATGTGCTCAAGAAAACTACTACCTGTTTTCAAAATACTGGACGTTTGGGTACTTTAAATTGAACTGCGAAAACGTCTTATATTAAGGAACAGAGGGTGTAGAGTTCACTCAAATTATCCTGGTAAAGCTAGTCACACCTTTGTTAAAATTAATGTTCATTATGTTATCGGAGGAGGTCTGTATGTTTGTCTCTAATGCCTGTCGACTACATACCTGACATCATGATGTAATGTTAAGTCATTTCCTTTTGTACAGTGTCATTGAATTGTCAAGGCGGTGATGGCATTTTATTTTAGTTGAACTGCACAAAATATGCTTAAAAGAAGAGGAAAGGTCAGGAATGGCTCAATTTTTCAGAAAAAACTATGTATGCCTTCCTGACATCAGCCGCTGTTGCTTTATTTATTCCTTCAAACAGGTGGTTAGAAACAGTCTTGCTACCTTTTCCCATTAAGAAATTGGAATGCTTATATTTGTGAGTCTATGCTTCAACCAGTGCCACTTTTATAGTAATCACACTTTCAATATCTATGCAAACAGGGATGCTCGATTTTAGTGGAACTGCACAAAAAGTCCAACTGGTTCAACACTAGGAGCATGTTTTTTTCCAAACCTTTTATATCCAATTGGTGGCACTATGAGCTGTTCATTACGAAGGTACATGGTTTGCTACTATCTTGCTACTCTTTTTGTACTGTCATTAGATAGTAATACTAGTGGTTTTCATGTGAATTTATTGGCAGGGTGGACCTACATTGGAGGTGCAGGACAGGATTCAATGATTGGATGCTCAATTTCTGTTGTATCGATTTCACCTCTTCCATCACTGCGAACATGGATATCCTTGGTCTGATGAAGAATAGGCGCTATATTTCTGCTCTGTACCAGCAATTCAATTCAGTATGAAATTTTCCAGGGCAAAACATAACTGCATCGGATTGTCCAGTGCAGAACATGACAGATGCTAAGCGGAAGAGACATGTTTAAACCGAAAATACATGGTGTGGTATATGTTTACTAGCTGCTTGATATTTGTGCAGGCAGAGATGTCTGCCCGTTGCTATTTGGCAAACAAACAAAGTGTCCGCAATTTTGGTTGAACTGCACAAGAGAATAGTATAGTCACTGCATGCAGTGCCATTTGAAAATAGACACAGAAAGATTGGATAGTCACTTCATGGATTGCAGAAAAGTAGTACTGTACTATTTATTGGCCAACACTAGGTGCTTCATTGCTTTGGTCTGATTATACAATGGGCATCATGTAAGTTAAAGTTTGTATTCCGAAAATAGTCTCGCGGTTTGATCGAGAGAAGACCAAATCATATTGTAGTGGATGTTCCTCCATCATGTGTGGTTCATTCTCATGGTTCCAGCTGTTGGTGAAACCACTTATGTTTGCAAGAGGAATGGTAGACTTCACAAACAAATTTGTCTTTCAGTCTGTACAGAATGTTGGCCAAGAGAAGCATCCATGTTCGTAGGAAGAACAAATGTTTTTTCTAGATCTTTGCTTTTGGAGCTACATATTTGTATATGATCTGTGAATCTTTGAGATGCATTAACATGTTGATCTTATGTATGGGAATCGTACTAGTTAGTTTTAGTTGCGACGCAAGATCCGAAGTGGCTGATCTTTGCTTTTGGAGCTACATATTTGTATATGATCTGTGAATCATTGAGATGCATTAACAGTTACTTATTTCTATTCGCTCAGTGTTTACAAGTTACTGATCGATCACTAGCTAGCCTACAAATGCGCTCCTGGCAGTTTTATTTGCGACGCAAGTTGCGAAGTGGCAGTTTTTTGAATAAAAATGCCTACCTCTGAAGAAACTGACAATCTACACTATCGATCCTACACGGATAAATAGCGGATCACGCACGTACTACCTCCTTTCCGGTTTGCAGGGCTCAATTCAAGAAACGACCTACTCAATCCTACACGAATAAATAGCGGATCACGCACGTACTAGTACCTCCTTTCCGGTTTGCAGGGCTTAATTCAAACCTCTCACCAACCAAGGTACTCCCTCCGTCCGGGTTTATTAGTACCTCCAGAAGTTTAAGCCTAATTAATTCCAGCGATTTAAGTGGCTGCATGCGTGCCCTCGGCTGCGACTCATTGCATGCTGCTCCGCGTATTGGCTGCGAGCGATTCTGAGTGCCTGCATGCAGCCGGCCGTAATTAAGGCAGCTTTAATTGTTGCGGGCTTTTTAAATCCGTGGAATCATTATTGACAAGGAGGGAGATGATTCGAGTGCCCTCGTTTGACCGCCATGCCGACGTGCGACCCAGACGGGACGGGATGGCACAGTCATAATTTCAGTTTCTCTAGTTTTCCACGGCAATTATGCATTGAATTCCGATGACCGTCGCGCTACCTTCCACCTATAAGTACTATTTCCCGGCCTTCTCCGGTGGCACCATGACCCAACTCGCCATATCCTCATAAGCCCCCACCGGCCCGACGTCGCTCGCCACGTCCGCGGTAGGCGACGCCGGAGGCAGTCACCGCCGGAACTAGTGTTCGGTTTTTCATCGGAAGGCAGACGGAGGAAGGAGGCATTCTATCTGTCTTTAGATGGCAATGCGGAGATCGAGGAGTTGTTGGAGCGCGACCGCCTGGCGGAGGAGTAGCGTATCGCCGATTTGCGCCGCCAGCGGGACATGGAGCAGCAGCGCGCCGACGCTCTGAGTCGCAAGCAGAGCGCCCGCAACTGGGCCGACTACGTGGAGGCCGGCGCCCGGCAAATAGCCCTGGAGGCTGTCGGGCACGCACACGTTCGCGACACTGATTTTTACTACCAGCTCGTGAAGTGGGTTTCCCGATTGGAAGCCGGAGCTTCGGTGGACCACGCCGGCATGGAAAGGGCCAACGCGCGCGAGCAACGTGCCCTATCGCACCTCTTGCAAGTCCGAGGCGAGGCGCAGGACGCCGGTGCCGGCGTTTAGCGTGTACCACAGATGGCGGCCGGCATCGTCTAGTTAGGTAAGTGTAAGTTAGTACTTGTACGCTACTAGAGTATTAGTGAGAGTAGATAGTTAACTTGGCTATGATGGTTGTCAACGTGGAAGTTCAGTACTCTATATGTGGATCAGACCTGTTACTTTGCTCTGAATGTTGAACTTTCTGTTTGAACGTATGGAACGAGCTGTTATTTTTTTAAATGGGTTGTATTTGTCCTCCACGGGTTTAGAGGCTGACTTGTGGGCCTACCAAGTTGACGCGTACACAATCAGGAGATGATTGTATGTGGAGAGGATGACAGCAGGGACCCGCCAAGGTCATGGCAGTATGCAAGCAAGTGCCTCCTTATTTCAAGCCAATAAAGAAATGGCTCCTCCTAGTGGATTTCTGACATCTGGGTCCCATGCCATTCTCAACGTAGTCAATAAACTAGAGAATTGCACAACGAGCGGCTGACACCAGGGACCCAGCAGCTCGCCCAGTTATTTTTGTTTTGGGTTAATTTGATAAATGCCACTCCAAATCTGGTGTATCCGAGAAATGCCACTGCAATTTCCAAACTTTGAAAAATGCCATTTCATGCCATTTCTAGTGGCATTTTTCGAAGTCTGGAGTGGCGTTTTTCAAAGTTTTCAAACTGCAGTGGCGTTTTTCAAAGTTTGCAAAAATTGCAGTGGCATTTTTCAAAGTTTGGAAATTGCAGTGGCATTTTTATGAATCGCCATAATTGGAGTGGCATTTATCTAATTTGTTTTTGAGACGGAAGCAGGGTGTCAACTGGGCTGTGCGGGACACTCTGGCCTGTCTAGACAGCCTTTTCTTTTATGTTTACCACAGACGAGCCCAGTAGTTTTTTTCTTTCTGAAAATGGCTAGCCCAGTTTTTTTGTGATTTGTCAAGTAAGTCGCTTTATCAGGCCTGTTGGGCTGCAAATCTTTCAAGACGAGGAAAGATTCATTCGGCTGGCCGAGAAAATGGCCTATCAGTAATGAGAAATGGGCTGTACATTTTTAAAACACATCAAACCGGCAATTAGTTTCAAATATCTTTTTTTTCATTTCAAGATTTTAAATTGCATTGATTTTTATGCGTGGACAATTTATTGGATTTTATATGATATACATTTATTTTTAAAATCAGTCTGAATGTGACTCAAAATTTCGGGATTAAAAACAGTTCAGACCGCACCGACATATGCAAAATTTCGTATAATTTTTTAACCGTGGCCACAATATGGGCTGTAATGCTAATAAAAAGAATATGGGCTCCAAAAAAAAACCCATAAGAATTAGCAAATGGGCTGTAAATTATTTGAAATAATGGCAGATGGCATGTATGCTGTTTTCCACAGATTTGAGGCTTTCCACAGATGGCATGTATACTGTTGGATGTCCATCCAACGGCCGTCGTGCTTCTTCAATCTCCGCTCTTCCTGCTCCAGCCGCTCAAACAAGCGCCGGCGGGACTGCCTGCTCCCTCCTCCCTCCTTCCCACGGCCGGCTGTGCTGCCGCGCAGGCCTCACCGCCCCACCGTACTCCCATCGCTAGCCTAGCCATCCCTCTACTCACCCACAATCCCACACCTGCTGTTATTCTCTGGCGACGGCAGACGAACCAGTAAACCCTCGTACAGTCGTACTCCCCTCCGCGTGGGAAACAACTGCCGAGTCTTCCCTGCCTCCGTGTCGTTCCCTTCCTAGGCCTCGCCGTCGTCCACCGCCCTGGTGCTCTAGGCATGGTGTGGTCAACATGGTCAACGACCGACATGCATCTGAAGTGGACTGTACGTGGAGAGGCTGACAGCTGGGTCCACGGTCGCACGCAAGGAAATGCCTCCTTATTACGCGCAAAATAATGATTCCTCCACCTGACATCTGGGACCCACCGAAAGGGCCTCTGAATTTCGCGAAAAAACGTTACCGCCGCTAACAGCTCGGACCCACCAGCTATATCTTCGCACGCAAGGAAGTGCCTCCTTATTACGCACAAAAAAAAGAATACTCCCCCTACTAGCTGGGACCCAGTATAGTGGGCCTACTAAGTTGACGGGGACGAAGGGCTTTGTCAACTTAGTCAATATGCATGATTCTAGCTCGACTGACCGTACGATGTCCATCCAACGGCCGTAGTGCTTCTTCAACCTCTGGTCTTCTTGCTCCAGCCGCCCAAAGCAGCGCCGGTCGTGCCGCCTGCTCCTGCCTCCCGTGGCCGGCTGTGCTGCCGCGGAGGCCTCACCGCCCCCATACTACTCCCACCGCTAGCCAGGCCATCCCTCCACTCCACTCACCCACACCCCCAGTTATTCTGCGGCGACGGCAGCGCAGCCGAACCAGTGAACCCTCGTACTCCCCTCCGCGTGGGCATCCACTGCCGCATCTTCCCTGGCTCCGCGTCGTCCCCTTCCTAGGCCTCGCCGTCATCCACCGCCGTGGTGCTCTCGGCGCGGCGTGGTCAATGTGGTCAACGACCGAATTCCATCGGAAGAATACTGTACGTGGAGAGGCTGACAGCTGGGTCCACGGCAGCCGCAAGGAAGTGCCTCCTTATTATGAGGAAAATAATTATTCCTCCACTTGACAGCAGGGAGCCACCGGACGGGCCACCAGTATTTTGTGAAAAAAACGTTTGCCCTTGACTGCTGGGACCCACCGGACGGGCCACCGTATTTCGCGAAAAAAACGTTCCCCCTGCTGTCAGCTCGGACCCACCGGAAGTGCCTCCTTATTACGCACAAAAAATGAATACCCCCTGCTAGCTGGGACCCACCTTGGTGGGAGGCTGACTTGTGGGCCTACTAAGTTGACGGGGACGGAGGGCTTTGTCAACTTAGTCAATATAAACGATTCTAGCTCCAGTGACCGTACGATGTCCATCCAACGGCCGTAGTGCTTCTTCAACCTCTGGTCTTCTTGCTCCAGCCGCCCAAAGCAGCGCCGGTCGTGCCGCATGCTCCTGCCTCCCGTGGCCGGCTGTGCTGCCGCGGAGGCCTCACCACCCCCTACTATTCCCACCGCTGGCCAGGCCCTGCGGCGACGGCAGCCTCACACCACAGCCGAACTAGTGAACCCTCGCACTCCTCTCCGCGCGGGCTTCCACTGTCGCGTCTTCCTCGGCTCCCCGTCGTCCCCTTCCTAGGCCTCGCCGTTGTCCACCGCCCTAGTGCTCTCGGCGCGGCGTGGTCAACGTGGTCAAGGAACGACTTCCATCGGGCGTGGACTGTACGTGGAGAGGCTGACAGCTGGTTCCACGGCCGCAAGGAAGTGCCTCCTTATTACGCAAAAAATAATGATTCCTCCACCTGACAGTTGGGACCCACCGGACGGGCCACTATATTTTGCGAAAAAAACATTTCCCCCTAACTGCTGGGACCCACCAGCTACATCTTCGCATGCAAGGAAGTGCGTCCGGGCAAAATAAAATGATTCGCCCCCCTGACTGCTAGGACCCATCAGCTACATCTTTGCACGCAAGGAAGTGCTTCCGAGCAAAAAAAACCGATTCGCCCCCTGACTGCTGGGACCCACCAGCTACATCTTCGCACGCAAGGAAGTGCCTGACAGTCGGGACCCACCTGGTCGAAGCGTACGTAGCGTTGTCATCCTGGTTGCGAACGTGTACGTACATACTGGTGGATGTAGAGGCGCGCACGTGTCGTAGTAGAGGCGCGCATGTAGCATGTACACGTACGTACAACGGCCAGGGTGCCAGAAAGAAAATACGGCCACGTACGTACATACGGGCGGGGTCTCGAACGCCTACTCGCGCATACGTACGGCCAGGGCTCGTGTACATGGCTGGGTCGGAACGGAGAAACAACGTCGTCGTCGTATTCATGGGGAGCCAACCGGCTGGGTGGGAACGGAATGCGTGGTCGTGTTCATCGGGAGGGCTTGGACGGAACATGCGATGGAAACGAGGCCTGGCGTACCGCACAACGGAGGAAACGGCCTTGTGTTCGACCGGCCACATTCGAAACGGGATCCTGTTCATCAGGAGGGGTCTGACGTACCGCAAAACGGAGGAAACGGACCTCCTCCGGTCGAAACGGGGGTCCTGTTGATCGGGAGGGGTGTGGCGTACCGCAAAACGGAGGAAACTGACCTCCTACGGTCGAAACGGGGGTCCTGTTGATCGGGAGGGGTGTGGCGTACCGCAAAACGGACGAAACGGACTTGTGTTGGAGCGCTACGGTCGAAATGGGGGTCCTGTTCATCGGGAGGGGTGTGGCGTACCGCAAAACGGGACTCCACGGGATACTGTTCATCTCCACCGCTAACCTCCTCCAGCCTCCACGGGCTACCGTTCATCCAGCCTCCACCGCGCGCCACTCCACCGGCTACTGTTCAACCACCCCTCCACGGGCACCCCTCCACCGTCTACTATTCATCCAGCCCTCCACACCACGGGGTCCTATTCAACCACCCCTCCACGGGCACCCCTCCACCGTCTACTGTTCATCCAGCCCTCCACACCACGGGGTCCTGTTCAACCACCCCTCCACGGGCACCCCTCCACCGTCTACTGTTCATCCAGCCCTCCACACGACGGGGTCCTGTTCATCCAGAGGCAACGCCACCGCTCACTGTTCATCCAACCCCCCCCCCCCCCCCCCCCGCAACGCTCACTGTTCATCCAATCGATCGGCTTCAGTTAGCAGCAGTAGCGAAGGAATCGCTCGATCGGGTTCAGTTAACAGCCATCGATCGATCGCTCGGGTTCAGTAACGTGTAGCCTGCAGTGCAATCGCTCGGGTTCAGTTAGAGCCCAACGCCTCGCTCGGGTTCAGTTAGAGCCAACGCCTCGCACACACGCGCGTATGTGTACGAGAGAAACGTGCATCGCTCCGCCCCCGACCTCCCACCGTAACCGGGAACTCCCCGAAATTTTCCTCGCCCTCGCTTCTACCACGGTTTTTTCCGTCATGGACGGCCCAAAGAATGTCATGCAGCTGCGTCTCCGGCCCGCCCAGGACGAAAAGCCCATTTTCTGTCATGATTTTTTGTCATAGAAGTAGGAGCCCACCACATCTATGATGACCGCGTTTTGTCACAATTATCGTCATAGAAGTGTCATATGTATGACAGAAAGAAAAATTCGTTCGGCCCAAAATTTCACGGATGTGTCTTTTTTTTGTAGTGATGATGCCCTCCATAAGCTTTGGAGTGACATTTCCGTAGGATTTGTCCCTGTTCATGCTCAGGTACACAACGTCTAATAATACCACCTACTCCTTTATAAAGATGTGGGTCATCCCAAAAGTAATGTCTTAAATCATAGAAGAATTTTTTCTTTTGTTGGTAATTAAATCTAGGTGGTAAATATTTAGCAACAATGTAATTAGCATAGTCAGCATACCAAGGAGTACTATGAGAAACATTTATTGCAGCTAACTGCTCATCAGGAAAACAATCATCAATAGGAAGTGGGTCATCAAGCACATTTTGAAGCCTAGACAAGTTATCAGCTACGGGGTTCTCATCTCCTTTTCTATCAATGATACATAAATCAAATTCTTGTAACAAGAGAACCCAACAAATAAGTCTAGGTTTAGCATCTTTCTTTTCCATAAGATATTTAATAGCAGCATGGTCTGTGTGAACAGTTACTTTGGAATAAACAATATAAGTTCTAAACTTATCACAAGCAAACACCACTGCTAAGAATTCTTTTCAGTTGTAGCATAATTTCTTTGAGCACTGTCTAGAGTTTTACTAGCATAATGAATAACATTCAATTTCTTATCAACTCTTTGTCCTAGAACAACACCAACAGCATAATCACTAGCATCACACATAATTTCAAAAGGCAAGTTCCAATCATGTGGTTGAACAATAGGTGCAGAGATTAAGGCTTTCTTGAGTGTTTCAAAGGCTTCAAGACAATCATCATAAAAAACAAAAGGAATATCCTTTTGCAAAAGATTAGTAAGAGGCCTAGAAATTTTAGAAAAGTCCTTGATAAACCTCCTATAGAAACCAGCATGAACTAGGAAACTACGAATACCTTTTATGTCCTTAGGACATGGCATTTTCTCAATTGCATCAACCTTAGCTTGGTCCACTTCAATACCTCTTTTAGAAATTTTATGGCCCAATACAAAGCCTTCATTCACTATAAAGTGGCACTTCTCCCAATTCAAGACAAGATTTGTTTGTTCACATCTCTGCAAAACTCGATCAAGATAGCTTAAACAATCATCAAAAGACTTCCCATAAACAGACAAGTCATCCATGAAAACCTCAACAGTCTTTTCACAAAAGTCAGAGAATATAGCCATCATACATCTTTGAAAGGTAGCAGGAGGTGCATTACATAAACCAAAAGGCATACGTCTATAAGCATAGGTTCCAAAAGGACAAGTAAAAGTGGTCTTTTCTTGATTAGGTTGAGAAACAGGTATTTGTGAAAAGCCAGGATATCCATCAAGGAAGCAAAAGTGTGTGTGCTTAGATAATCTTTCAAGCATTTGATCAATAAAAGGAAAGGGTAATGATCTTTCCTAGTGGCTTTATTTAATTTTCTAAAATCAATTACCATTCTATAGCCTGTAACAATTCTTTGTGGGATAAGTTCGTTCTTATCATTAGGAACAACAGTTATACCTCCTTTCTTAGGGACACAATGAACATGACTTACCCATCTACTATCAGCTATAGGATAGATTATACCTGCTTCCAGAAGTTTTAATATTTCCGTTCTTACCACCTCTTTCATCTTCAGATTTAACCGACGTTGGTGATCAACAACTGGTTTAGCATCAGGTTCCATATTAATTTTGTGCTGACATAGAGTGGGACTAATGCCTTTTAAATCATCAAGAGTATATCCGATAGCAGCTCGGTGCTTCCTTAGAACTTTCAATAATCTTTCTTCTTCATGCTTTGAAAGGTTAGCACTAATAATAACAGGATATGTCTTCTTTTCATCAAGATAAGCATATTTCAAAGTGTCTGGCAATTGTTTTAATTCAAACACAGGATCACCTTTAGGTGGAGGTGGACCCCCTAGAGTTTCAATAGGCAAATTGTGTTTAAGTAGAGGACGTTGTTCAAAGAAAATATTATCTATTTCATTTCTTTCTTGCATATGTAAATCATTTTCATGGTCTAGTAGGTATTGCTCTAAAGGATCAGTAGGTGGCACAGCAATAGAAGCAAGACCAATTAATTCATCCTTACTAGGCAATTCTTTTTCATGATGATTTCTACTAAACTTGGAAAAATTAAACTCATGAGACTCATCACCAAAGCTAAAACCCACGGTTTGTTTTTGGCAATATATCTTAGCATTAACTGTGTTCAAGAAAGGTCTACCAAAGATAATGGGACAAAAGTCATCTTGTGGGGAACCAAGAACAAGAAAATCAGTAGGGTATTTTACTTTCCCACACAAGACTTCAACATCTCTAATAATCCCACAAGGTGATATGGTGTCTCTATTTGCAAGTTTAATAGTAACATCTATGTCTTCTAACTCTGTAGGTGCTATGTATTCCCTAATTTCTTGATATAACTTGTAAGGAATAGCACTCACACTAGCACCCATGTCACATAAACCATGATAACAGTGATCTCCTATTTTAACTGAAATGACAGGCAGGCCAACTACTGGTCTATTTTTATCCCTTTTATCGGGTTTAGCAATTCTAGCAGCTTCTGCACAGAAGTAGATAACATGCCCATCCACATCTTCTTCTAAGAGATCTTTAACCATAGCAATATTAGGTTCAACTCTAATTTGTTCATCAGGTTTAGGTGTTCTAACATAGGTTTTGTTAACCACAGTTGAAACTTTAGCATGTTCCTTTATCCTAACAGGAAAAGGGGGTTTCTCAATATAAGCAGTAGGAACAATTGGATCAACATTATAGAGTATAGTTTCTTCTTTAACTGGTACCAATTCTTTAATTTCTTCTTTAATAGGTGGGTGATAGTTAAACCACTTCTCTTTAGGAAGTTCAACATGAATAGCAAATGATTCACAAAAGGAGGCTACTATCTCAGAGTCGAGTCCATATTTAGTGCTAAACTTTTGAAAAGCATTGGTATCCATAAAAGATTTAACACAATCATACTTAAGTTTTATACCTGACTCTTTACCTTCATCGAGTTCCCAATCTTCAGAGTTGTGTTTAATTCTTTCCAAAAGATCCCACCGGAATTCAATAGTTTTCTTCATAAAAGAACCAGTACAAGAAGTATCCAGCATGGTTTGATCATTACGATAAAGTCGAGCATAAAAATTATGAATAATAATTTCTCTTGAGAGCTCATGATTGGGGCGTGAATATAACATTAACTTAAGCCTCCCCCAAGCTAGAACGATACTTTCTCCTTCACGAGGCCAAAAATTATATATATAATTCTGATCACGATGAACTAGATGCATAGGATAATTTTTTTGGTGAAACTCCAATTTTAAACGATTCCAATTCCATGATCCAATATCATTGTATAGCCTATACCATGCCAATGCTTTTCCCTTCAAAGATAAACGGAAAACCTTTCTCATCACCTCATCTCCCGGTAAACCTGCAAGCTTGAACAATCCACAAATTTGTTCTACAAATATCAAGTGCATATCAGGATGTTCTGTTCAATCTCCTACATAAGGATTAGCTAGCAGTTGTTCTATCATACCCGAAGGAATTTCTTATTCAATATTTTCAGTAGGTGTAGTAGGTTGAGGGGAAATTAATTGTGGTTCCAGATGGGGTGAAGATACCCCGAACAAACCCCTCAAAGCATTGTTTTCCATGGTAACAAGTGACAATAAATTTCAGCACACTATATGAATGTTTCCTTACCGAATTCCACTTACCAAAGGCGCTTCACTCCCCGGAAACAGCGCCATAAAATAGCCTTGATGACCCACAAGTATAGGGGATCAATTGTAGCTCTTTTCGATAAGTAAGAGTGTCGAACCCAACGAGGAGCAGAAGAAAATGACAAGTAGTTTTCTGTAAGGTAATGTCTGCAAGTGCTGAAATTGTAAGTAGTAGGGTAGTTTGATAGCAAGATAATTTGTAACGAGCAAGTAACGATAATAATAACAAGTATGCAGCAAGGTAGCCCAATCCTTTTGAGGCAAAGGACAGGCGAAAACGGTCTCTTATGATAAGAGAAGCGTTCTTGAGGGTACACAGGAATTTCATCTAGTCACTTTCATCATGTTGGTTTGATTTGTGTTTGCTACTTTGATAATTTGATATGTGGGTGGACCGGTGCTTAGGTGCTGTTCTTACTTGAACAAACCTCCTACTTATGATTAACCCTCCCGCAAGCATCCGCAACTACGAGAAAAGTATTAAGAATAAATTCTAACCATAGCATTAAACTCTAGGATCCAATCGGGCCCTTACATAATAGTGCATAATCTGGGGTCACTACTGCAGGATGCTGCTAACGCGACACTACAATCAGAGACCCTTCGAGAAACTATGTGCGATGCCATAATCGCAAATGGTGCTGTATGAAAACCGCCAAAAATGTGTAAAATGTTTGCGAGGACGGATGCATCAAACACGGTTCAGGTTTTAGTTGCGTGTGCGATGAAGGGCATACGGTTCAGTTCAATGAACTGCTTGCGATGAGGGGTAACCAAAGAAACGGGCAGCCAGATGGAGGCGTGTGCGATACACAGCATACGGTTCACTCGGATGAAATTTTTGTGATTAGGCAACACAAAAGAAACAGTCAGCCAGATCAAAGGTGTGTGCGATATACGGCATGCCGTTCACTCGGATGAACTGTTTGCGTTGAGACATGAGAACAGAAACAGTTCAACTTAACAAGATGTGTGTGATACGCGGCAAGCAGGTCTGTAATCAGAAATGTGTCTGAAGACCGATAAGAACACAGACGGTTGCTACTAATAAGACGTGTGTGTTGTGCGATGGGATTGCATATAGAACAACAACATATATACATACACACACACTTATAAGGACATGCTTGCATAACCAAATTAAACATCCACTTACATAGGTGGCTACTACAACCATGGCATTTGCGCACACCAAAGTAAACTATTGCATGCATAATTACATAGGTGGCTACTACACACATGACATTTCTACACACACCAATAAAGTAAACTCTATATTACATGCATGATTAACTAGCATAAACGATCATCTGATCATCATCTACTTCTTGTGAAGCTTGCTCTTCTTGTGGCTCGATCCGGGCTCGTCGATTTGGGTAACGAGGCACTTCCTCATGTCAACAATCCGCCTGTGCATCTCATAGAATGTGTACACGCTCTTGGCCGCGAACCTGAGGTGAGGTTCATCCAGTTGCCGCATCTAGGCCTTGTGCCAGGATACGGGACTTGTTCTCTGGGCATCTTGCTTCATCTTTTCGTAGTAGGGGTCGATGATGGCCGAGGCGAGTTCGACCAGGGAGTCCTGCTTCATGCTGCCCCAGACCCTGCAGTGGTCACGGATTTCGACAAGGTTCTTGCAGGCCAAGCCCGTAACACTGAGCGCTTTTACATCGTCTTTGGTATCCACCGTGGCGAACTTGTAGTCGGTGTTGTCGACAAAACTGTTGAAACGGTCGCAAGGCTCTGTGGCCATGCAGTAGAGGTAGATGAGGACATGATGGCGCACGCACAACTGGGCAACGGCAACCTTCTGATCTATGCCGGGATGACCGACGGTGTATTGGAGGTCGATGCCGACCACCTTGTACTTGTCTCCAGCAAGCAACTGCTCAACGCTGTTGATGTAGTCGTCCACCACGGCCGGGTCGATGGTGTACACCACCGAGAGATCTGTCTTCCTCGTGTGGGTCTCCACTCTATGCTCGTCGAACTCCATTGGAGCGCCGCCGGACATCCCTTCTCTATGTGTCGTCGTGGGTGTGCTTGTTGTGTTGTGGGGCACGATCGAAAGGTTGAAGAGACTAAGGTTATAATGGCCGCAGGAATTAAAGGGGAAGCCGGACGGCCAGGAATATCAGCAGGCCCTGATGGCAGTTCTAATTTGCAGCGCGTAACTCCATCGTGCCGCACGTAACTACATCGAGTGGCAACGCGCGCGGCGCAATCGCATGCATATGGCCCCCCCGACATGATCGTGCGCATGCCCAACCGCTGGCAGAGCGCTGTGCGGTCGCCTCAAGGAAAAGCTGTCCACAAGCCGAGCGCGCCGACAGACGCGAGCAGAGCGCGCCAACGGACGCGACAGAGCGCGTCGCGGCGCCTAATGGTGAGCACAGCACGCTGCGGCGCCTAACAGCGAGCAGAGCTTGCCGAGGGACGCAAGCAGAGGACGGCACAGTGATACGTGGCAAACAAGACGAACTATGCGAGCGATGTCGGAGACATCAAGCACGAATCATATTAGAGTTGCGTGTGCGATACGTGGCAGACAGTTGATCCATCAGAGCTGTTTGTGATGGAATAAGCCGTGTGTGTTGTGGGCAAACGCCTGCTGGTGTATAACCTTAAATTTAACCAAAAAAGTGTTAATGCATGTTATAAAAAATTTATAGCTGGAAACTATGTTCAAATATGACTCCAACGATATAATCTATGGCGACATGCATTCGTATTTTATTAGTTAAATCCTACTTATAAACCAGGACGGGGTATAGTAGGTAATTAAATCGCAAACGTTTTTTATTAACTATATGTGTACGTGTCCTCTCGTCCTCCTCTCACACGTCTTGTCACCCCGCTGCCGCAGACGGCTTACAACGCAAGCTTGCGCAGCGCGCGGGGGCGTTCTTTTGGCCAAACGGTGGCGCCAATGAATCGTCGGTGAGCCCGTTCCCGCGCAAGCTTCCCGCCCGACTCGGTGAAATCCCCCAAAATCCCAATGCTTACCGGCCTGCTATAAAAACCGTCACGTCCGGCGAGTCCTGTGTCGCATTTTCCCCTCCTTCCCTCCCTGTAGCTTATCTCGTCTGCTTCTCCCACAATCGCCAATGGCACCGGTCCGTCGTCGTCGCTCAGCCACTCCGCCGTCATCAGAGGACAGCTCCAGCTGGGAGGCTACACCACGGCGGCGGCGCAGTCCCTGGCATAGTGTTGTGCGCATGGCGTCCCTGTTGGGTGTGCGCAGAGCACCCACCACACGCTCCGCCGCCGCTGCCCGTCGGCAGCTGTTGCCGCCCACCGTTGCCGCCACACCACCGACGAAAGCCAGGGCCATCTCCCGCTCCGCCGCCGCGGCCCGAAGGCGGGAGGTGGCCGTCGTGGCCTCCACCCCACTGCCGGCCACCGTGGCCATCACCCACTCAGCCACCGCGGCCCGAAGGCGGGAGGTGGTGGTCGTGGCCTATCATCGGCCACCGTGGCCGCCAGCCCACCGTCGACCGCCGGGATCATCACCCGCTCCGCCACCGCCGCCCGAAGGAGGGAGGCGGAGGTGGAGGACCGCACGTGCGCCAGCGACCTTGCGCGCTACATCAAGTTCCTGTGGGAGGAGGAGGAGCGCCTCGTCGAGCATGCAAAGAGCCTTACTGCAGTCGTGGCCGCAGCACACGTCGACGCAGAGGCGAGGAATCAGGAGATCTACGAGCAGTCCGTCCACTTCAAGAGGGATCGTCTGGAGCGGCAGTGGGTGTTCGAGCTGGAGACCTTCGCTGAACGTGCAAAAGCGGCAGGCACCGTATTGCATTTCTCCGGCTCGTCGGGAGGCTCCTCCTCCTCCTCCTCTGCCTCTCACTTAGCGCGCTCGGCAGAGGAGAGGCTGCCGGAAGTAGCACAAAGCCCCTCTGTGGTAGTAGTAGTATTTAGGGGCTATTTTGTTCAGTTCATCTGACTATAGATGTGTGGTCGAACTGTAAAACGTACTTAAAATTAGCTAGTGTATATAGTTGAACTAGCTATTTCAATACGTGGTTGGCAACAATTGGGGAGAAGTTTGATCGGTTCAGCTGTCGAGTTGAACTGTTTGTATAAATTAAGAATGACTGCTTAATCTATGAATGAAATCTATGCTTAATTACTGAATTTTAGTTGAAAAAATTACATAGTGCTAATGATTTCCAGCTGCATATTTTGACAAATCGTAGTGTTACAAGGATTGACAAATGGCAACGTTACTAGATCAACAAATGTAAATCTTTCCAGTTTGACAAATGGCAACATACCAAATATGATAGATGTAAATCTTACCAAATTGTTTGTACGTGGTTGCACACGGGTCATCCAGAACAACCGTTTGCGTTGAAGGGATGCACAAATCATGCGCTGCTCTCACTTTGCATACGGGTGTATAAAAATCGTTTGCGATCAAGAGCTGCAGAAATACTGCTCGGCACATTTCAGTCAAGGTCAAGCAGTTGTCCGCACGGCACCTCCTACAGCCATTAAAACCAAGACACATGGCGTCACGTGAATGGTTAACAACATTTTGGATTTACTGGAATTTAAAAACTAGGCATCTCAATGTTTTGTCGGCAATCAACGGTGCCCTGGTGTTTGAAATTCATTCCCATTTCTTGCATGGGACCTAAGCATGCACCCAAGGACACATATTTGATTTTTCAATCTTTATATGCACTGGAGCATGTGCATGTAGTTCAAATTTGAATTATGCACATACATGCATTAAAAACTCAGTTAATGCATAAAAATGTCCAAACGAACCCCGAAAAATCACAAAAATTCACACAACACTCCTGTTGTTCTATGTTGACATGAGAAAAAATTTGAAAGCAATAAGAGGCAATGGATATCGCTCCGTCCCCAAAGGTGGGACGTTCCCTACCGAAAACCATCATGCTTGTTGTGAGAAGCTCCGGTTTGTGAGAAGCATATACCCAAACCTGCCCCAAATGGTACAAAATTTGTACCACGGCATGTTGATGCCGCTCCATGGTAGCATGCCAAGTTTCATGAATTTCAGACGAGTTTTGGATTTACTAGAATTTAAAAACTAGGCATCTCAATGTTTTGCTGACAATCAACGGTGCCCTGGTGTTTGAAATTCATTCCCATTTCTTGCATGGGACCTAAGCATGCACCCTAGGACACATATTTGATTTTTCAATAGATTTATATGTTGGTGAACGTAGCAGAAATTCAAAATTTTCCTACGTGTCACCAAGATCAATCTAGGAGATTCTAGCAACGAGAGGGGAGGAGTGCATCTACATACCCTTGTAGATCGCGAGCAGAAGCGTTCAAGAGAACGGGGTTGATGGAATCGTACTCGTCGTGATCCAAATCACCGATGATCCTAGCGCCGAACGGACGGCACCTCCGCGTTCAACACACGTACAGAGCGGGGACGTCTCCTCCTTCTTGATCCAGCAAGGAGGGAGGAGAAGTTGATGGAGATCCAGCAGCACGACGGCGTGGTGGTGGAAGTAGCGGGATCCCGGCAGGGCTTCGCCAAGCGCAAGCGGGGAGGAAGAGGTGTCACGGGAGGGAGGGAGGCGCCAGGGCTTGGGGTGCTGCTCCCATGCGCCTCCCCACTATATATAGGGGTGGAGGGGGCTGGTTTCTTGCCCTCCAAGTCCATTGGGGCATTGGCAAAGGTGGGGGAAAGAAATCCCATCATTTCCCTTCCCCACCGATTGTTATCCCCCTTTTTTAGGGATCTTGATCTTATCCCTTCGGGATATGATCTTATTCCTTCTAAGATGGGATCTTGGTGCGCCTTGACCAGGGGTGTGGGGCCTTGCCCCCACTACCCACGTTCATGTGGGTCCCCCCATGCAGGTGGGCCCCACTTCGGAACCTTCTAGAACCTTCCCGGTACAATACCGAAAAATCCCGAACATTTTCCGGTGGCCAAAATAAGACTTCCCATATATAAATCTTTACCTCCGGACCATTCTGGAACTCCTCGTGACATCCGGGATCTCATCCGGGACTCCGAAAAACTTTCGGTTAACCGCATACTAATATCTCTACAACTCTAGCGTCACCGAACCTTAAGTGTGTAGACCCTACGGGTTGGGGAGACATGCAGACATGACCGAGACGACTCTCCGGTCTATAACCAACAGCGGGATCTGGATACCCATGTTGGATCCCACATGTTCCACGATGATCTCATCGGATGAACCACGATGTCGAGGATTCAATCAATCCCGTATACAATTCCCTTTGTCAATCGGTATGTTACTTGCCCGAGATTCGATCGTCGGTATCGCAATACCTTGTTCAATCTCGTTACCGGCAAGTCACTTTATTCTTACCGTAACGCATGATCCCGTGGCTAACCCCTTAGTCACACTGAGCTCATTATGATGATGCATTACCGAGTGGGCCCAGAGATACCTCTCCGTCATACGGAGTGACAAATCCCAGTCTCGATTCGTGCCAACCCAACAGACACTTTTGGAGATACCTGTAGTGCACCTTTATAGCCACCCAGTTACGTTGTGACGTTTGGTACACCCAAAGCATTCCTACGGTATCCGGGAGTTGCACAATCTCATGGTCTAAGGAAATGATACTTGACATTAGAAAAGCTCTAGCAAACGAACTACACGATCTTGTGCTATGCTTAGGATTGGGTCTTGTCCATCACATCATTCTCCTAATGATGTGATCCCGTTATCAATGACATCCAATGTCCATGGTCAGGAAACCATAACCATCTATTGATCAACGAGCTAGTCAACTAGAGGCTTACTAGGGACATGTTGTGGTCTATGTATTCACACATGTATTACGGTTTCCAGTTAATACAATTATAGCATGAACAACAGACAATTATCATGAACAAGGAAATACAATAATAACCATTTTATTATTGCCTCTAGGGCATATTTCCAACATTATATGCACCGGGGCATGTGCATGTAGTTCAAATTTGAATTATGCACATAAATGCATTGAAAACTCAGTTAATGCATAAAAATGTCCAAACGAACCCCGAAAAATCACAAAAATTCACACAACACTCCTGTTGTTCTATGTTGACACGAGAAAAAAATTGAAAGCAATAACAGGCAATGGATATCGCTTCGTCCCCAAAGGTGGGACGTACCCTACCGAAAACCATCATGCTTGTTGTGAGAAGCTCCTGTTTGTGAGAAGCATATACCCAAACCTGTCCCAAATGGGACAAAATTTGTACCACGACATGTTGATGTCGCTCCATCATAGCATCCCAAGTTTCATGAATTTCAGACGAGTTTTGGATTTACTAGAATTTAAAAACCAGGCATCTCAATGTTTTGCCGGCAATCAACGGTGCCCTGGTGTTCGAAATTCATTTCCATTTCTTGCATGGGACCTAAGCATGCACCCTAGGACACATATTTGATTTTCAACCAATTTATATGCACTGGAGCATGTGCATGTAGTTCAAATTTGAATTATGCACATAAATGCATTGAAACTCAGTTAATGCATAAAAATGTCCAAACGAACCCCAAAAAATCACAAAAATTCACACAACACTCTTGTTGTTCTATGTTGACACGAGAAAAAAGTTTGAAAGCAATAAGAGGCAATGGATATCGTTTCGTCCCGAAAGGTGGGATGTTCCCTACCGAAAACCATCATGCTTGTTGTGAGAAGCTCCGGTTTGTGAGAAGCATATACCCAAACCTGCCCCAAATGGGACAAATTTTTTCCCATGGCATGTTGATGCCGCTCCATGATAGCATGCCAAGTTTCATGAATTTCAAACGAGTTTTGGATTTACTAGAATTTAAAAACCAGGCATCTCAATGTTTTGCCGACAATCAACGATGCCCTAGTGTTCAAAATTCATTCCCATTTCTTGCATGGGACCTAAGCATGCACCCTAGGACACAGATTTGATTTTTCAACCAATTTATATGCACTGGAGCATGTGCATGTAGTTCAAATTGAATTATGCACATAAATGCATTGAAAACTCAGTTAATGCATAAAAATGTCCAAACGAACCCCGAAAAATCACAAAAATTCACACAACACTCATGTATCTATGTTGACACGAGAAAAAAAATTGAAAGCAATAAGAGGCAATGGATATCATTTCATCCCAAAAGATGGGACGTTCCCTCCCGAGAACCATCATGCTTGTTGTGAGAAGCTCCGGTTTGTGAGAAGCATATACCCAAACGTGCCCCAAATGGGACAAAATTTTTACCATGGCATGTTGATGCCGCTACATGATATCATGCCAAGTTTCATGAAGTTCAGACGAGTTTTGGATTTACTAGAATTTAAAAACCAGGTATCTCAATGTTTGTGGCCGAGTGACGGTGGCAGGGTGTTTGAAATTCATTCCCGTTTGTTGAATGGGACCTAAGCGTGCAACCAAGGACACATATTTGATTTTTCAATAAGTTTATATGCACTTGAGCATGTGCATGTAGTTCAAATTTGAATTATGCGCATAAAATGCCTGGAAAACCCAGTTAATGTATAAAAATGTACAAACGAATCCTGAATACTTCCAATTTTTTTGACGACAGACCTATAGTTGCATGTTCACTGCAGATAAAAGTTCTAACAATTCAAACACCATCCTTTGTAGCTGTGACCCCATTACGTAATTCAAATGATTAAGACGATAAATAAAGTAGATCACACACAGTTTATTATCACCAACCGTGTGAGATGCAGCACAAAATATCGTGGAGCACCGTCGGTTTATAGTACGCCCATGCCTTACGAGAGAAGGTACGTCGGCTACAGTCCACAGCCCGCGTGTCAAGCACACTAGCTAGCTCACTCCCAAAATATCATTTCACTGTTCATGCGTCGCCGGTGAAAGATGGGGACGTGGACCCACGTCGTGAGGGCAACTTCGGCGGCCCACTCTGGCGAGAGCGCGGCCGCAGCCGCCAGGCGCGTGCTAACAAGCTTCGTGAGGGCGACCGCAGTCTGCGTCCGGGCGGCCAAGGCAGCCCAAACGGCCGCTGTTGCTTCTCAGGTGGCGACAGCATCTGCCTCGGGGATAGCAACTGGCGAGAGCGGCACAGCAGCTGTCCGTTTCACAGCGGCGGCCTTAGCCCTGCTGGAGGCCACCCACTACCATGTCGAGGCCGTCCACACCCAGGTCGTGGCGGTCACCGCACAAATCAAACGAAGCTTCTCCGACAACGGTCGGCAACCCACAGCCGAAGAGCTCGCAATCGCCGAGAGCGTTCGAGCAGCCGCCTGTTCCTGCGCGGCATACCTTGCCACGACGGAGCCCACCAGAGCCCACATGGCGTCCGCCCACGCCCAGCTCGTGGCGGCCTTTTCCAAAGATATGGCGGACGTGGATGGCGAGATGCTTCCGAGTATGGTGCAATTGATGCCATGGAGCCCCTTCCCCAGGAGACCGTCGGACACGAGATGGACATGGAGGCGGCGGCGGAGATCGACGAGCACCAGTCGTAGTAGTACTCTTTGTTTTGTGTAATTAAGAGTGCCGGTCTTTAATTTGTTAGAGTAATGTTTAGGTCAGCTAGCTCTGTTTAATTGCTGAACTTGCTCGATTAAGAAGTTAGTCTCCTTTGTGTACCCAAATTATGCAATGACGTGGATGACCACTGTAACCAGGGAAATTCGAACCAAAATTTTTGACGTTCAAACTCAACACACACGGGTTAAGCTATCTGAATCGTTTGTGATGTTCACATATCGTACACAGTTCTGAATAAGGGACCGTGTCTGATGACACTTTGCGCGGCAGTTTTTTGGCTGAAGCGATTCCAAATTTTCGGCTTTCGCGGAAATATCTACCTCCCCGCCCCCTCCCCCTTACCAAAAGCCACATTTCCCCTCTTTCCGCCTTCCTTTCCAAGTTGAAACCTTCACTCCTTGCTTCCAGCACCGCCGCCTCCTCGCCGGCGACCCTCCTTGGAGCTCCTTGGCCTCGCCTATCCAGGCAGGTAATCCACACCCGACCCCCACCCTCCTCCTCCTTCCACATCCCACATGCCCCTACCGTCGGCGCGAGCACGACACCTTCCACCCAAACCACCGACCCCTCCACCAAATAAGCGCCGGCCTAAGCCATGGTGCACGTAGTATAGCCAGGACCTGAAGGAGCATTTGGCAGCGGAGAAGCAAATCGCGGCCGCACGCGCGGATGAGGTCGCCATGGCTGCCATTCGTGCCGACCCCCAGATCTTGAAGGAGCACCTTGCCATTTGCTAGCTACGCCAGTTAAGCATGCTCAATTTACCCGTTGCATGTGCTGCTCCTGCCTTTCCCTCACAAATTCTAGTGAATTGTGCTATCTAATTTTACCATGCAATCTGTTGCTCTAGTGTATAGGTTCTATATGTCATGCAGTGTGGTGCTCACTTATTAACTGTTTTGTTAATTAGTTGTCGTCTTCAGTTAACTGTTTGGTTCAATTATGCAAATGTGATGTTCAATTCTCCAGGCAGCAATTTTGTATTGTCTTCCATGTGAGAAATAAATCGAATTTTGTATTGTTGTGCATGTGAGGAATAAATCGAATTTGGCTGCACTTAATACATGAGAAACATATACAAGTGCTATATTTCCTAGTTCTTAATCATGCTTGGTTTGGGTAAATGGGTTTTCCCTGTGGCTTGAATTAATCTGATGAATCTGCAATGTGATTATTTTTCATCAACATATTTTACTGATAGCATGCGAACCTTACTTAACTTGATGACTAACTACCTTATATGTGTTGCAAGGAAACAATGGGAAGCACTGAGGTTTACAATCGAGGTTAGCACGTGCATGGTCCGTTGTCTAATAGCACATTATTGTGCAATTGCAGGAACCATTCTAATATTTAGGTTTTTAACAATTTGGTCTTACACATGTAGGTCCTGCTGTCAGAGGTTTTGACCCACTGTTTGACCCTTTTTGCATATGGGGAAATGAGTTGTCCATGAATATCAGTCAAGTCAAGAAACTCAGAAAGATTGTTAGGATAAACAAATTAGCAACAAAAAACAACAAGATCTTTGTCTGCACAATGAAGAAGACATCAGTTCACTACAGGATGGTACTAACTATTATACCTTGCCTTTTTAATTCCTTTGCCCCATTTCCAAGTTAGAGAAGATATTTATGCACATCCTTGTTTTCAGGCCTTTCCAAAGCAGTTCACTGATGATTACCTCTCAAACCACCTGTATGGTCAGGAGGCGAGGAAGGTATTCATACAACACCCATGGTTCAATATTGAAGTGTTCCTGAGGAGGACGAAGGATCGACGGTCAATCATCCACCGGCACTGGCCTAAAGTTACAAAGACCTTCAACATCAATGAAGGCTCAATATTCGCCATCTGCTTCAGCAGTTTTCCAGATGAGATACATCTGTCTATGTACCATCTATGATGCTAATTTTGAAAGGTTATAGATGTTGCATGTGAAACTTGGTCCTGGTGTAGTTGTGCAATGGGGTAGCTGAGTGCTGAAGCTATATGATGTTGTACTCTGATGTATTTCAATTATGAAAATGAAATATATTGTGTGATTGATATGAACTGTCAATTAGATTAATAAATGGATTATGAATAATCGGATAACTAGCCTACTAGTGGCGAATTAGCCTGCTAATTGGGTTTTGCTATTGCAAACGGTTGTTGAAAAAATACCGTGGGCGATGACCTCAGGCAACGCACACAGTTTCTAGGAACAAACCGTGTTGGATCAATGAACAATCACACACGACTTTCTCTTGAAAACTATTTGCGTTAGGCCACCTTGCGCAAACGTTTACCACATGAAAACTGTGTGTGATGGACAGCCTTTGCCACACAGTTTCCACGGACCGTGTGTGATATATTCAATAATGCAAGCGATTTAACAGGAAAAATTGTGTGTGATGTACCTGTGAACGGAAATGTTTTCCTTCGAGCGACTGTGTGGGATGTACATACAAACGAAAACGTTTAGCGGGGACTGACTGTGTGGGATGTACTTGCGACCAGAAACAATTTCGCCGTATAATTGTATTTTTTAGCTCTACTGTACGCATTTCCGTATTTGAGCGCTCGCCGGTCGCACATGACCTCATTTTGCCGAACGTGTGTGCTAGGAGGGCATATCCTCGACGGTTTCTGGGTCGTGTGGGAAGGACCCCCTATCGCCCACACTCACTTGGAGACGATTCCAAATGCCGTCACGGAAAGGGGTTTTAAACCGTTTGTTTAGGAGCTCGCTGTACTAGTGGGTTTAAGTTTCTGTCACTCTCGCAACCCACCATCTATTTACTACTCCACAAAGCATTCCCTTAGGCCCAAATATGGTGAAGTGTCATGTAGTCGACGTTCACATGACACCACTAAGGGAATCAGAACATACATACCATCAAAATATCGAACACATATCAAATTCACATGATTACTTACAACATGATTTATCCCGTGACCTCAAGAACGAAAGTAATTACTCACAAACAATAAACATGCTCATGATCAGAGCGGCATTAATATGCATAATGGATCTGAACGTATAATCTTCCACAAAATAAACCATATAGTAATCAACTACAAGATGTAATCAACACTACTAGTCACCCCCTAGCAACAATCTATAGTTCTGGTAACAAGATTGAATACAAGAGATGAACTAGGGTTTTAGATGAGATGGTGCTAGTGAAGATGTTGATGGAGATTGCCCTCCCCAAGATGGGAGAGTTGTTGGTGATGATGATGACGAAGATTTCCCCCTCCGGGAGGGAAGTTCCCCCGACAGAATCACTCCGCTTGAGGGCAAAAGTGCTCCTGCCCAAGTTCCTCCTCGAGACGGCGGCGCTCCATCCCGAAAGTCTTCCCCTTATTTTCTCTAGGTCAAAATCACTTATATACCAGAAGATGGGCACCGGAGGTGGGCCTAGGAGGCCACAACCCACCAGGGCGCGCCCCTGGCGCGCCCAGGTGGGTTGTGCCCACCTGGTGGGCCCCCTCTGGTGTTTATTGGCTCCAGTATTTCTTAAATATTCCATAAAAAATCCTCATGGAGTTTCAGCTCATTTGGAGTTGTGCAGAATATGTGGCGTAACGTAGCATTTTCAGGTCCAGATTTCCAGCTACCGGAATTCTCGCTCTTGGTGTGTACCTTGCAAATTATGAGAGAAAAGGCATTAGAATTACTCCAAAAAGCATTATTATGGATAAAAACATTATAAATAACAGTAAGAAAACATGATGCAAAATGGACGTATCACTCTTTTGCGGTGTGTTTGTTGGGATCTGATGAACTTTGAGTTTATGATCAGTTATATCTTTTTATATCCATGAAAGTATTTGAGTTTCTTTGATCTCTTTTATGCATGATTGCTTATAGCCTAGTATTTCTTCTCCGATATTTTGGTTTTGTTTGGCCAACTTGATCTATTTATTTTGCAATGGGAAGAGGTGCTTTGTAGTGGGTTCGATCTTATGGTGCTTGATCCCAGTGACAGAAGGGGAACCGACACGTATGTATCGTTGCTACTAAGGATAAAACGATGAGGTCTATCTCTACATAGATAGATCTTTTCTACATCATGTCATCATTCTTATTGCATTACTCTGTTTTTCCATGAACTTAATACACTAGATGCATGTTGGATAGCGGTCGATGTGTGGAGTAATAGTAGTAGATGCAGGTAGGAGTCGGTCTACTAATCTTGGATGTGATGCCTATATAATGATCATTGCCTGGATATCGTCATGACTATTTGAAGTTCTATCAATTGCCCAACAGTAATTTGTTTACCCACCGTTTGCTATTTTTCTCGAGAGAAGCCACTAGTGAAACCTACGGCCCCCCGGGTCTCTTTCTCATATATTTGCCTTTGCGATCTACTTTTCGTTTGCATTTATTTTTAGATCTATTAAACTAAAAATACAAAAATACCTTTCTGCAATTTATTCTTATTTATTTTGTTTGGCGTTCGATCTATCAATCCACTACAATTTCCTTATGTCTGTTTGCCCATCTTGGGGCGCCGCTACCCGAAAGGGATTGACAACCCCTTTTACACATCGGGTTGCGAGGATTTGTTATCTGTGTGCAGGGGCTGTTTACGTTGTGTTGCTTGGTTCTCCTACTGGTTCGATAACCTTGGTTTCTTCATTGAGGGAAATACCTACCGTCGCTATGCTGCATCATCCCTTCCTCTTTGGGGAAATACCGACGTAGTCCTAGCCGACATCAAAAGGAATTTCTGGCGCCATTGCCGGAGAGGACCTTCAACATATACCAGGTTCCTAATCACAAATCTCATCTCCTCGCAATATACATTATTTGCCATTTGCCTCTCGTTTTCCTCTCCCCCACTTCACAAAAAATTGCCGTTTTATTCGCCCCTCTTTTTCCGTTCACTGTTTTCTTGCCGGATCTGTTTTTTGAGTGCAATGTTGTTGTGAAGTCATCATGACTCAAGAGAACACCAAGTTGTGTGATTTCTCAAATAGCAACAACAATGATTTTATTGGCACTCCGATTGCTCCTCCCGTCACTAGTGCGGAGTCTTGTGATATTAATACTGCTTTGCTGAATCTTGTTATGAAAGATCAATTTTCGGGTACTCCTAATAAGGATTCCGCGTCCCATATTAATACCTTCGTGGAATTATGCGATATGCAAAAGTAAAAATATGTGGACAATGATGTGGTTAAGATGAAATTATTTTTGTTTTCTTTGCGTGATTCTGCAAAAAACTGGTTCTCTTCTTTGCCTCGCAATAGTATTGATTCTTGGAATAAGTGCAAAGATGCTTTTATCACTAAGTATTTTCCGCCCACAAAAATTATTTCCCTTAGAACCCAGATCATGAATTTGAAGCAAGTTGAACAGGAGCATGTTGCACAATCTTGGGAAAGGATGAAAAGGAATTGCCCAACTCATGGGTTAAATCTTTGGATGATCATACAAAATTTATATGCAGGTTTGAATTTTGTTTCTCGTAATCTTTTAGATTCCGCCGCGGGTGGTACTTTTATGGAAATTACTTTGGGTGAAGCCACCAAATTGCTTGATAATATCATGGCAAATTATTCACAATGGCCTACCGAAAGGGCTCCTACTAGTAAAAAAGTTAATTCGGTTGAAGAAATTTCTTCTTCGAGTGAAAAAGTTGATGTTCTTATGAAATTGGTTGCTAGTAAAAGTGCTCCTATTGATTTTAATGATATGCCTTTGTCTACTTTGATTGAGCAAAATAGTGATGCCGTAGAGGTGAATTTTATCTCTCGAAATAATTTCAATAACAATGCTTATAGAGGTAATTTTAATCCTAGGCCTTTTCCTAGTAATTCCTCTAATAATTATGGTAATTCCTATGGAAATCAATCTTACAATAATAATAGGAACACCTCTGATCTTGAGAATAATATTAAAGAATTTATCAATACGCACAATGTTTTCAACACTACCATGGAAGAAAAGCTGGATAAGATTGATGATTTTTCTAGAAGTGTTGATAGAATTTCGCATGATGTGGAAAATCTCAAGATGAAATTTTTTGTGCTAAGGTTTATGAATCAATTAAAGCTCTTTATGTTTCTATGGATGAAAGTAAGAAAAGAACAGCTATGCTTAGAGCTAAAAGAGAATTTTTAGAAAAAGCGTTTTCTAGTGACTACTTTCGCAAAAGTGATGAAGATCTTAAAATGATTGGTGTTTCTTCTATAGATTCCTTGTTTAGTAAAGTTAAGATTTATGAAAAAGGGATTGGAGAAGAGTCAACTTTATTTAGAAGGCGTCCCGATGATTCGTAGGGTGAAAATCTTGTTGAGAAAATTGATAAAAGTGGGTTTGGAGAGGTCAAAACTTTAACTAGTGATGTGCCCACTCTTTTGGATTAGAAAGACTTTAATTATGATAGTTGCTCTTTGATTGATTGTATTTCTTTGTTGCAATCCATGTTAAATTCACCTCATTCCTATGAACAAAATAAAGCTTTTACTAAACATATTGTTGATGCTATGATGAAAGCTTTTGAAGAATAATTGGAGTTAGAAGTTTCAATTCCTAGAAAATTGCATGATGAATGGGAACCTACTATCAAAGTCAAGATTAAAAATTATGAGTGTTTTGCTTTGTGTGACTTGGGTGCTAGTGTTTCTACAATTCTGAAATCTTTATGTGATGTGCTTGGTCTTACCGATATTGAATCGTGTTCTTTGAATTTACACTTAGAGGATTCCACTATTAAAAAGCCCATGGAAAGAATTAATGATGTTCTTATTCTTGCAAATAGGAATTATGTGCCCATAGATTTTATTGTTCTTGATATTGATTGCAATCCGTCTTGTCCTATTATTCTTGGTAGACCATTTTTACGCACTATCGGTGCCGTGATTGATATGAAAGAAGGCAATATTAAGTTCCAATTTTCTTTGATAAAAGGTATGGAACACTTCCCTAGAACAAGAATTAAGCCACCATATGAATCAATCATGAGGGCATCTTATGGATCTCGAACCAAAGATGAAAAACTTAGATCCTTTCTTTATGCCTAGCTAAGGGCGTAAAACTATAGCGCTTGTTGGGAGGCAACCCAATGAATAAAATTTATTTTTGCTTTTTGCTTTCTGTTCTTGAGTGTTTGCACAATTATTCTACTGTTATGATTGTGTTTTTTGTGTTTTAGTTAGTGTTTGTGGCAAGTAAAGCCTTTAGGATCTTCTCAGGTGATAGTTGTTTGATCTTGCTGAAAAACAGAAACTTATGCACTCATGAAAATAATTTTCATAAATCACAGAAAAGTGATTTTGCCCTGATTCTTTCTGCAGAAGATTGATATACAAATTACCCTGGTCGTCCTAAATTTTCAGAATTTTTAGAGTTACAGAAGTATTCGAAATAGTCAGATTGCTACAGACTGTTCTGTTTTCTCAGATTTTGTTTTCTTTGCGTCGTGTGCTTGTTTTGATGGTTCTATGGTTTTCTTTGATGAGTTTTTGCCATAGGAAAGTTGGAATACAGTAGATATAATGCAAAACAAAATATGAATTGGTTTGATACAATACTTATAGTAGTGGTTTGCTTTCTTATACTAACGGATCTCACGAAGGTTTTGTTGAGTTTTGTGTGATTGAAGTTTTCAAGTTTTGGGTTATCTTACGATAGATGAAGGAAGGATAGAAGAGCCTAAGTTTGGGGATGCCCCAAGTGGCATCCCCCCTTTCTTCTAACGACCATCGGTATTTTTACTCGAAGCTATATTTTTATTCGTCACATAATATGTGTTTTGCTTGGAGCGTCTTGTATGATATGAGTCTTTTCTTGTTTTATTTTGTGTTTTAAGTCTTGATCCCTTGTTGGACACACCTATTTGAGAGAGCCAAAATTATGTCATGACTTGTTAGAATTGCTCTCTATGCTTCACTTAAATTTTTATGAGCTAGGGACTTGCTCTAGTGCTTCACTTATATCTTTTTGAGCACGGTGTGCTTTAGTATTTTTGAAGAAATACTCCCTTGCTTCACTTAGATTTATTTGAGAGTTAGTAAAATTTTCAAGAAGCCCTCTCTTGCTTCACTTAAATTATTTTGAGAGAAAGAAAAACAATTACGCTCATGATCTTCACTTATATTTGTTTGAGCTTATGGAAAGCAACACATGAAAATTAGTCCCAAAGTGATAGATAACCAAGAAGGATATAATAAAAACTTTCATGAAGATCATTGGACAAAATAAACTTGACTCTTAGTAATAGTTTTGAGATATGATTATGTGATATGTGAGTTATGTTGATGAGTAATTATGCTTTAGTAAGAATATTGGTGTTAAGGTTTGTGATTCCCTATGCAAGCACGAAAGTCAATAGTCATGCAATGAAATTATATCCTACTTGTGGTGCATTATTTGGTGTTAATTATGCTTAATGCTTGGTTATGAGATTATTCGTTTCTTGGTTGGTCGCTTCTCAATCTTTTGCCAGCCTTCATTTTGCACTAAGTATGATCTCTACTTGTGCATCCAAAATCCTTTAAACCAGTTTTGCCACATGAGTCCACTATATCTGCTTTGTGTGTTCGTTTCGCTCATGGAGCGGTGAGGGGTGGCTAATATTTTCCATGCTGGATGTATTATTCTCACGATGAGTGTTTATTCACTTGTCATTGCATGAGGGTAAGGCAAAGGTTTTAGGGATGCCTAGTCCCGAAATGAAAAAAAAATTACTTTATGTTGTCAAATAATAAATTCCTTGGAAAGTGTTGGTATGGAGGGCAACCGTGGATACGGCTAGCCATGGAAAGTGGAAGTATGGTGGAAAAGGGAATAAACTTTATTTTCTGTTTGGGAACCGCCTATGATATATCTAACATGGAAAGTGTTGGGAACTCTAAGTCGTTTTCGTTGGTGGGATGGATACACCTCCCAAAATGTTTTTATCTCTAAGTTTTTCGCTTTGAGCTCTGGCACCTCTACAAATCCCTATTTCCCTCTGCGAAGGGCCATTCTTTTACTTTACGCAATTTTTATTTTGAATTTGAGTCACCATCTTCTCATAAAAGCACCAACTAGGAGGCAATATGATTGTCCTTAAGTATTGGGTGTAGCTAATATGCGAGTGTGTTTCATGAATGGATCAATGGTTGAGCATGATGGGCTAAGGATAACTTATTTTAGCGTTGATATTTTGAAAGACATGGTTGCTTGTTGATATGCTTGAGTATTTAAATTATCATGTCAAAACTAGACTATTGCTTTGAATCACATAAAAGTCCAAATGTCCATGCTATAAAGAAAATAATATGTTATGACATGTTAGGGAGCATTCCACATCAAAAATTCTGTTTTTCTCACTTACCTACTCGAGGACGAGTAGGAGTTAAGCTTGGGGATGCTGATACATCTCCAACGTATCTATAATTTTTTATTGTTCCATGCTGTTATATTATCAATCTTGGATGTTTTATAATCATTTTTGGTACTAACCTATTGACATAGTGCCAAGTGCCAGTTGTTGTTTTCTACATGTTTTTGACATCGCAGGAAATCAATATCAGACGGAGTCCAAATGCAACGAAACTTTACGGAGATTTTTTATGGACCAGAAGACACGTAATGGGCCATGGCTGCGCCTGGGGGATGCTTCGAGGAGAGAAAAACCCACCAGGGCACGCCAGGAGGCCTATGCGCGCCCTGGTGGGTTGTGCCCACCTCGGGTGCCCCTGGACCGCCTCTTTGCTATATAAATACCCCAATATTCCAAAAACCCTAGGGGAGTCGACAAAATATTGATCTAGCCGCCGCAGAGTCCAAAACCACCAGATCCAATATAGACACCATCTCGGATGGAGTTCACCACCTCCATTGGTGCCACTCCGATGATGCGTGATTAGTTCTTTGTAGACCTTCGGGTCCGTAGTTAGTAGTTAGATGGCTTTCTCTCTCTCGCTGAATTCTCAATACAATGGTCTCTTGGAGATCCATATGATGTAACTCTTTTGCGGTGTGTTTGTTGGGATTTGATGAACTTTGAGTTTATGATCTGTTATATCTTTTTATATCCATGAAAGTATTTAAGTTTCTTTGATCTCTTTTATGCATGATTTCATATAGCCTCGTATGTCTTCTCCGATATTTGGGTTTTGTTTGGCCAACTTAATCTATTTATCTTGCAATGGGAAGAGGTGCTTTGTAGTGGGTTCGATCTTATGGTGCTTGATCCCAGTGACAGAAGGGGAACCGACACGTATGTATCGTTTCTACTAAGGATAAAATGATGGGGTCTATCTCTACATAGATAGATCGTGTCTACATCATGTCATCGTTCTTATTGCATTACTCCGTTTTTCCATGAACTTAATACACTAGATGCATGCTGGATAGCGGTCGATGTGTGGAGTAATAGTAGTAGATGCAGGTAGGAGTCGGTCTACTAATCTTGGATGTGATGCCTATATAATGTTCATTGCCTAGATATCGTCATGATTATTTGAAGTTCTATCAATTGCCCAACAGTATTTTTTTACCCACCGTTTGCTATATTTCTCGAGAGAAGCCACAAGTGAAACCTGAAGGAAATATGCCCTAGAGGCAATAATAAAGTTATTATTTATTTCCTTATTTCATGATAAATATTTATTATTCATGCTAGAATTATATTAACCGGAAACATAATACATGTGTGAATACATAGACAAGCATAGTGTCACTAGTATGCCTCTACTTGACTAGCTCGTTAATCGAAGATACTTGAGTTTCCTAGCCATGGACATGAGTTGTCATTTGATTAATGGGATCACATCATTAGGAGAATGATGTGATTGACTTGACCTATTCCGTTAGCTTAGCACTTGATCGTTTAGTATGTTGCTATTGCTTTCTTCATGACTTATACATGTTCCTATCACTATGAGATTATGCAACTCCCGAATACCGGAGGAACACTTTGTGTGCTACCAAACGTCACAACGTAATTGGGTGATTATAAAGGTGCTCTACAGGTGTCTCCGATGGTACTTGTTGAGTTGGCATAGATCAAGATTAGGATTTGTCACTCCGACTGTCAGAGAGGTATCTCTGGGCCCTCTCGGTAATGCACATCACTATAAGCCTTGCAAGCAATGCAACTAATGAGTTAGTTGCGGGATGATGTATTACAGAACGAGTAAAGAGACTTGCCGGTAACGAGATTGAACTAGGTATTGAGATACCGATGATCGAATCTCGGGCAAGTAACATACCGATGACAAAGGGAACAACGTATGTTGTTATGCGGTCTGACCGATAAAGATCTTCGTAGAATATGTGGGAGCCAATATGAGCATCCAGGTTCCGCTATTGGTTATTGACCGGAGACATGTCTCGGTCATGTCTACATAGTTCTCGAACCCGTAGGGTCCGCACGCTTAAAGTTACGATGACAGTTATATTATGAGTTTATATGTTTTGATGTACCGAAGGTTGTTCGGAGTCCCGGATGTGATCACGGACATGACGAGGAGTCTCAAAATGGTCGAGACATGAAGATTGATGTATTGGAAGCCTATGTTTGGATATCGGAAGTGTTCCGGGTGAAATCGGGATTTTACCGGAGTACCGGAGGGGTTACCGGAACCCCCCGGGTGTTAATGGGCCATAGTGGGCCTTGGTGGAGAAGAGGAGAGGCGGCCAGGGCAAGGGCCGCACACCCCTCCCCCTAGTCCGAATAGGACAAGGAGAGGGGGGCGGCCGCTCCTGGCCGGCCGACCTCCCCCCTTGCTCCTTTATATACGGGGGCAGGGGGGCACCCTAGAGACACAACAATTGATCGTTTGATCTTTTAGCCGTGTGCGGTGCCCCCCTCCACCATAGTCCACCTCGATAATACTGTAGTGGTGCTTAGGCGAAGCCCTGCATCGGTAGAACATCATCATCGTCACCACACCGTCGTGCTGACGAAACTCTCCCTCAATACTCGGCTGGATCGGAGTTCGAGGGACGTCATCGGGCTGAACGTGTGCTGAACTCGGAGGTGCCGTGCGTTCGGTACTTGATCGGTCGGATCGTGAAGACGTACGACTACATCAACCGCGTTGTGCTAATGCTTCCGCTTTCGGTACGTAGACAACACTCTCCCCTCTCGTTGCTATGCATCACCATGATCTTGCGTGTGCGTAGGATTTTTTTTTTGAAATTACTACGTTCCCCAACAGTGGCATCCGAGCCTGGTTTTATGCGTAGATGTCATATGCACGAGTAGAACACAAGTGAGTTGTGGGCGATATAAGTCATACTGCTTACCAGCATGTCATACTTTGGTTCGGCGGTATTGTTGGATGAAGCGGCCCGGACCGACATTACGCGTACGCTTACGCGAGACTGGTTCTACCGACGTGCTTTGCACACAGGTGGCTGGCGGGTGTCAATTTCTCCAACTTTAGTTGAACCGAGTGTGGCTACGCCCGGTCCTTGCGAAGGTTAAAACAGCACCAACTTGACAAACTATCGTTGTGGTTTTGATGCGTAGGTAAGAACGGTTCTTGCTAAGCCCAGTAGCAGCCACGTAAAACTTGCAACAACAAAGTAGAGGACGTCTAACTTGTTTTTGCAGGGCATGTTGTGATGTGATATGGTCAAGACATGATGCTAAATTTTATTGCATGAGATGATCATGTTTTGTAACCGAGTTATCGGCAGCTGGCAGGAGCCATATGGTTGTGTCTTTATTGTATGCAATGCAATCGCTCTGTAATGCTTTACTTTATCACTAAGCGGTAGCGATAGTCGTAGAAGCATAAGTTGGCGAGACGACAACGATGCTATGATGGAGATCAAGGTGTCGCGCCGGTGACGATGGTGATCATGACGGTGCTTCGGAGATGGAGATCACAAGCACAAGATGATGATGGCCATATCATATCACTTATATTGATTGCATATGATGTTTATCTTTTATGCATCTTATCTTGCTTTGATTGACGGTAGCATTATACGATGATCTCTCGCTAAATTTCAAGATAAAAGTGTTCTCCCTGAGTATGCACCGTTGCCAAAGTTCGTCGTGCCCAGACACCACGTGATGATCGGGTGTGATAAGCTCTACGTCCATCTACAACGGGAGCAAGCCAGTTTTGCACACGCTGAATACTCAGGTTAAACTTGACGAGCCTAGCATATGCAGATATGGCCTCGGAACACTGAGACCGAAAGGTCGAGCGTGAATCATATAGTAGATATGATCAACATAGTGATGTTCACCATTGAAAACTACTCCATTTCACGTGATGATCGGTTATGGTTTAGTTGATTTGGATCACGTGATCACTTAGATGATTAGAGGGATGTCTATCTAAGTGGGAGTTCTTAAGTAATATGATTAATTGAACTTTAATTTATCATGACTTAGTCCTGGTAGTATTAGCATATCTATGTTGTAGATCAATAGCTCGCATTTAGCTCCCCTGTTTTATTTTGATATGTTCCTAGAGAAAAATATGTTGAAAGATGATAGTAGCAATGATGCGGACTTGGTCCGTGATCTGAGGTCTATCCTCATTGCTGCACAGAAGAATTATGTCCTTGATGCACCGCTAGGTGACAGACCTATTGCAGGAGCAGATGCAGACGTTATGAACGTTTGACAAAAGCTCGGTATGATGACTACTTGATAGTTTAGTGCACCATGCTTAACGGCTTAGAATCGGGACTTCAAAGACGTTTTGAACGTCATGGACCATATGAGATGTTCCAGGAGTTGAAGTTAATATTTCAAGCAAATACCCGAGTTGAGAGATATGAAGTCTCCAACAAGTTCTATAGCTAAAAGATGGAGGAGAATAGCTCAAGCAGTGAGCATGTGCTCAGATTGTCTGGGTACTACAATCGCTTGAATCAAGTGGGAGTTAATATTCCAGATAAGACAGTGATTGACAGAGTTCTCTAGTCACCATCACCAAGTTACCAGAACTTCATGATGAACTATAGTATGCAAGGGATGACGAAAACGATTCCCGAGCTCTTCGTGATGTTGAAATCAATGAAGGTAGAAATCAAGAAAGAGCATCAAGTGTTGATGATTGACAAGACCACTAGTTTCAAGAAAAGGGCAAAGGGAAAGAAAGGGAAACTTCAAGTAGAATGGCAAGCAAGTTGTCACTCCCGTGAAGAGGCCCAAAGCTGGACCAAAGCCTGAAACTGAGTGCTTCTACTGCAAAGGAAATGGTCACTGGAAGCGGAAATACCCTGAATATTTGGTGGATAAGTAGGATGGCAAAGTGAACAAGGGTATATTTGATATACAGGTTATTGATGTGTACCTTACCAGTGTTTATAGTAGCCCCTGGGTATTTGATACTTGTTCGGTTGCTAAAAATTTAGTAACTCAAAACATGAGTTACAGAATAAACAGAGACTAGTTGAGGGTGAAGTGACGATGTGTGTTGAAAGTGGTTCCAAGATTGATATGATCATCATCACACACTCCCTATACTTTCGGTATTAGTGTTAAACGTAAATAAATGTTATTTCGCGTTTGCGTTGAGCATAAATATGATTTGATCATGTTTATTGCAATACAGTTATTCATTTAAAGTCAGAGAATAATTGTTGTTCTGTTTACATGAATAAAACCTTCGATGGTCATACACCCAATGAAAATAGTTTGTTGGATCTCGATCGTAGTGATACACATATTCATAATATTGATGCCAAAAGATGCAAAGTTGATAATGATAGTGCAACTTATTTGTGGCACTACCGTTTGGGTCATATCGGTGTAAAGCGCATGAAGAAACTCCATTAAGATGGACTTTTGGAATCACTTGGTTATGAATCATTTGATGCTTGCGAACCGTGCCTTTTGGGCAAGATGACTAAAACTCAATTCTCCGGAATAATGGAACGAGCTACTGACTTGTTGGAAATAATACATACCGATGTATGCGGTCCAATGAGTGTTGATGCTCGTGGAGGGTATCGTTATTTTCTGACCTTCACAGATGATTTGAGCAGATATGAGTATATCTACTTAATGAAGCACAAGTCTGAAACATTTGAAAAGTTCAAAGAATTTCAGAGTGAAGTGGAGAATCATCGTAACAAGAAAATAAAGTTTCTACAATCTGATCGTAGAGGAGAATATTTGAGTTACGAGTTTTGGCCTTCATTTAAAAACAATGTGTAATAGTTTCACAGCTCACGCCACATGGAACACCACAGCGTAGTGGTGTGTCCGAAATGTCGTAACCGCACTTTATTGGATATGGTGCGATCTATGATGTATCTTACCGATTTATCACTATCGTTTTGGGGTTATACATTAGAGACAGCTGCATTCACTTTAAATAGGGCACCATCAAAATCCGTTGAGACGACGCCTTATGAACTGTGGTTTGGCAAGAAACCAAAGTTGTCGTTTCTTAAAGTTTGGGGCTGCAATGCTTATGTGAAAAAGTTTCAACCTGATAAGCTCAAACCCAAATCGGAGAAGTGCGTCTTCATAGGATACCCAAGATGTTGGGTACACCTTCTATCACAGATCCGAAGGCAAGATCTTTGTTGCTAAGAATGGATCCTTTCTAGAGAAGGAGTTTCTCTCGAAAGAAGTGAGTGGGAGGAAAGTAAAACTTGATAAGGTAATTGTACCTTCTCCCGAATTGGAAAGTAGTTCATCACACAAATCAGTTCCAGTGATGCTTACACCAATTAGTTAGGAAGTTAATGATGAAGATCATTAAGCTTCGAATCAAGTTACAACCGAACCTCGTAGGTCAACCAGATACGTTCCGCACCAGAGTGGTACGGTAATCCTATTCTGGAGTTCATGTTACTTGACCATGACGAACCTACGAACTATGAGGAAGCGATGATGAGCCCAGATTCCGCAAAATGGCTTGAGGCCATGAAATCTGAGATGGGATCCATGTATGAGAACAAAGTATGGACTTTGATTGACTTGCTCGATGATCGGCGAGCCATTGAAATTAAATGGATCTTCAAGAGGAAGACGGACGCTGATAGTAGTGTTACTATCTACAAATCTAGAATTGTCGCAAAAGGTTTTCGACAAGTTCAAGGTGTTGACTACGATGAGAGTTTCTCACTCGTATCTATGCTTAAGTCTGTCCGAATCATGTTAGCAATTGCCGCATTTTATGAAATCTGGCAAATGGATAAACAAAACTGTATTCCTTAATGGATTTATTAAAGAAGAGTTGTATATGATGCAACCAGAAGGTTTTGTCAATCCTAAAGGTGCTAACAAAATATGCAAGCTCCAGCGATCCATCTATGGACTGGTGCAAGCATCTCGGAGTTGGAATATACGCTTTGATAAGTTGATCAAAGCATATAGTTTTATACAGACTTGCGGTGAAGCATGTATTTACAAGAAAGTGAGTGGGAGCACTATAGCATTTCTGATAAGTATATGTGAATGACATATTGTTGATCGGAAATAATGTAGAATTATTCTGCAAAGCATAAAGGAGTGTTTGAAAGGAGTTTTTCAAAGAAAGACCTCGGTGAAGCTGCTTACATATTGAGCATCAAGATCTATAGAGATAGATCAAGACGCTTGATAAGTTTTTTCAATGAGTACATACCTTGACAAAATTTTGAAGTAGTTTAAAATGGAACAATCAAAGAAAGAGTTCTTGCCTGTGTTACAAGGTGTGAAATTGAGTAAGACTCAAAGCCCGACCACGACAGAAGATAGAAAGAGAATGAAAGTCATTCCCTATGCCTCAGCCATAGGTTCTATAAAGTATGCCATGCTGTGTACCAGATCTATTGTATACCCTACACTGGGTTTAGCAAGGGAGTACAATAGTGATCTAGGAGTAGATCACTGGACAACGGTCAAAATTATCCTTAGTGGAATAAGGATATGTTTCTCGATTATGGAGGTGACAAAAGGTTCATCGTAAAGAGTTACGTCGATACAAGCTTTGACACTGATCCAGATGACTCTAAGTCTCGATCTGTATACATATTGAAAGTGGGAGCAATTAGCTAGAGTAGCTCCGTGCAGAGCATTGTTGACATAGAAATTTGCAAAATACATACGGATCTGAATGTGGCAGACCCGTTGACTAAATTTCTCTCACGAGCAAAACATGATCACACCTTAGTACTCTTTGGGTGTTAATCACATAGCGATGTGAACTAGATTATTGACTCTAGTAAACCCTTTGGGTATTGGTCACATGACGATGTGAACTATGGGTGTTAATCACATGCAGATGTGAATATTAGTATTAAATCACATGGTGATGTGAACTAGATTATTGACTCTAGTGCAAGTGGGAGACTGAAGGAAATATGCCCTAGAGGCAATAATAAAGTTATTATTTATTTCCTTATTTCATGATAAATGTTTATTATTCATGCTAGAATTGTATTAACCGGAAACATAATACATGTGTGAATACATAGACAAACATAGTGTCACTAGTATGCCTCTACTTGACTAGCTCGTTAATCGAAGATGGTTGGGTTTCCTAGCCATGGACATGAGTTGTCATTTGATTAACGGGATCACATCAATAGGAGAATGATGTGATTGACTTGACCCATTCCGTTAGCTTAGCACTTGATTGTTTAGTATGTTGTTATTGCTTTCTTCATGACTTATACATGTTCCTATGACTATGAGATTATGCAACTCCCGTTTACCGGAGGAACACTTTGTGTGCTATCAAACGTCACAACGTAAATGGGTGATTATAAAGGTGCTCTACAGGTGTCTCCGAAGGTACTTGTTGGGTTGGCGTATTTCGAGATTAGGATTTGTCACTCCGATTGTCGGAGAGGTATCTCTGGGCCCACTCGGTAATGCACATCACTATAAGACTTGCAAGCATAGAAACTAATGAGTTAGTTGCAGCATGATGTATTACGGAACGAGTAAAGAGACTTGCCGGTAACGAGATTGAACTAGGTATTGAGATACCGACGATCGAATCTCGGGCAAGTAACATACCGGTGACAAAGGGAACAACGTATGTTGTTATGCGGTCTGACAGATAAAGATCTTCGTAGAATATGTGGGAGCCAATATGAGCATCCAGGTTCCGCTATTGGTTATTGATCGGAGACATGTCTCGGTCATGTCTACATAGTTCTCGAACCCATAGGGTCCGCACGCTTAAAGTTACGATGACAGTTATATTATGAGTTTATATGTTTTGATGTACCGAAGGTTGTTCGGAGTCCCAGATGTGATCACGGACATGACGAGGAGTCTCGAAAATGGTCAAGACATGAAGATCGATATATTGGAAGCCTATGTTTGGATATCGGAAGTGTTCCGGGTGAAATCAGGATTTTACCGGAGTACCGGAGGGGTTACCGGAACCCCCCGGGGGTTAATGGGCCATAGTGGGCCTTGGTGGAGAAGAGGAGAGGCGGCCAGGGCAAGGGCCACGCACCCCTCCCCCCTAGTCCGAATAGGACAAGGAGAGGGGGGCGGCACCCCCCTTTCCTTCTTCTCCTCCACCTCTTTCCCCCTCTTCTCCTAATCCAACAAGGAAAAGGGAGGGAGTCCTACTCCCGGTGGGAGTAGGACTCCTCCTGGCGCGCCCCCTCCTGGCCGGCCGCACCTCCCCCCTTGCTCCTTTATATATGGGGGCAGGGGGCACCCTAGAGACACAACAATTGATCGTTTGATCTTTTAGCCGTGTGCGGTGCCCCACTCCACCATAGTCCACCTCGATAATGCTGTAGCGGTGCTTAGGCGAAGCCCTGCGTCGGTAGAACATCATCATCGTCACCACGCCGTCGTGCTGACGAAACTCTCCCTCAACACTCGGCTGGATCGGAGTTCGAGGGACGTCATCGGGCTGAACGTGTGCTGAACTCGGAGGTGCCGTGCATTCGGTACTTGATCGGTCGGATCGTGAAGACGTATGACTACATCAACCGTGTTGTGCTAACGCTTCCGCTTTCGGTCTACGAGGGTACGTAGACAACACTCTCCCCTCTCGTTGCTATGCATCACCATGATCTTGCGTGTGCGTAGGAATAGTTTCACAGCTCACGCCACATGGAACACCACGGCGTAGTGGTGTGTCCGAAATGTCGTAACCGCACTTTATTGGATATGGTGCGATCTATGAATTATCTTAGCGATTTATCACTATCGTTTTGGGGTTATACATTAGAGACAACTGCATTCACTTTAAATAGGGCACCATCAAAATCCGTTGAGACGACGCCTTATGAATTGTGGTTTGGCAAGAAACCAAAGTTGTCGTTTCTTAAAGTTTGGGGCTGCGATGCTTATGTGAAAAATTTCAACCTGATAAGCTCAAACCCAAATCGAAGAAGTGCGTCTTCATAGGATACCCAAAATGTTGGGTACACCTTCTATCACAGATCCGAAGGTAAGATCTTTGTTGCTAAGAATGGGTCCTTTCTAGGGAAGGAGTTTCTCTCGAAAGAAGTGAGTGGGAGGAAAGTAAAAGTTGATAAGGTAATTGTACCTTCTCCCGAATTGGAAAGTAGTTCATCACACAAATCAGTTCCAGTGATGCTTACACCAATTAGTGAGGAAGTTAGTGATGATGATCATGAAGCTTCGGATCAAGTTACAACCGAACCTCGTAGGTCAACCAGATACGTCATCGGGCTGAATGTGTGCTGAACTCGGAGGTGCCGTGTGTTCGGTACTTGATTGGTCGGATCGTGAAGACGTACGACTACATCAACCACGTTGTGCTAACGCTTCCGCTTTCGGTCTACGAGGGTACGTAGACAACACTCTCCCCTCTCGTTGCTATGCATCACCATGATCTTGCGTGTGCGTAGGATTTTTTTTTGAAATTACTACGTTCCCCAACAAAACCTATGCCCCCCGGTTCTATTTCTCATATATTTGCCTTTGCGATCTACTTTTCCTTTGCATTTATTTTCAGATCTATTAAACTAAAAATACAAAAATACCTTGCTGCAATTTATTCTTATTTATTTTGTTTGGCGTTCGATCTATCAATCTACTACAATTTCCTCACGTCTGTTTGCCCATCTTGGGGCGCCGCTACCCGACAGGGATTGACAAACCCTTTTACACGTTGGGTTGCGAGGATTTGTTATCTGTGTGCAGGGGCAGTTTACGTTGTGTTGCTTGGTTTTCCTACTGGTTTGATAACCTTGGTTTCTTCACTGAGGGAAATACCTACCATCGGTGTGCTGCATCATCCCTTCCTCTTTGGGGAAATACCGACGTAGTCCTAGCCTACATCACTAAGCACCTCTCCCATTGCAAGAAACACCAATCTAGTTGGCCAAACCAAACCGATAATTCGAAGGGAAATACAAAGATACCAAATCATGCATATAAGAATTCAGAGAAGATTCAAATAATATTCATAGATAAGCTGATCATAAATCCACAATTCATCGGATCTCGACAAACACAGAGCAAAAGAAGATCTTAGACAGATCTCCAAGAACATCGAGGAGAACATGGTATCGAGAATCAAAGAGAGAGAAGAAGAAATCTAGCTACTAGCTATGGACCCGTAGGTCTGAGGTAAACTACTCACGCTTCATCGGAAGGGCAAAAGATTTGATGTAGATGCCCTCCGTGATTGAATCCTCCTCCGGCAGGATGCCGGAAAAGGCCGCCAGATGGGATCTCATGGGATCAGAAGGTTGCGGCGGTGGAAAAGTGTTTTCGTGGATGCTTCTAGTGGTTTTGGAATATATGTGAATATATAGGAGCAAGATTGTAGCGATCCGACCTCAGACTGTCAAATCTCTGTGTGTAAGTGTCATCCCTGGATCAGTAATGCTGACACACACAATACTCGAGGATTTATAACAGAGTGCAATCACACACTTATTAAATCGAATGTCTCAAAAGAGAACTTATTACAATAATATGGCTGAAGGCCATCTAAATAAGATAACAGTGGAAGCTTCGAAGGTAAATGAGTCCATCAACTCCAACGGCATAGCTGAGTGCACGACAATGACCTAGCGCACCTTACTCTTCGTCTAAAAACTCTGCAACATAATACGTTGCAGCCTGTGTAGGTCAGCACATGGAATATGCTGGCAAGATAACACTATAGAGCAATGAACAAGTAACAGCTATAACTATATGCATATTTGGCTGGTGGAGGCTCTATGGTTATCATTTGCATAAAGCTAGTTTTTCCCTACAACAAAAGAATATATTTTATTTAACTACAAAGTTGGTTGAAAACATTGAGAATGGTAACCCCATCTCAATCCCAATTAAAAGTTAACAATAATCCCACAATTTATTAAGTAAAGTGTTGAGATGAACATAGTAATTCAAGCACCAGATACTCAAGATGTCCATAACCGGGGACACGGCTAACCATGATTAGTTTATACACTCTGCGGAGGTTTGCGCACTTTTCCCCACAAGTCTCGATCTCCTCCGTTGGATTTCTCGCACTACATGATGTTTGAGAAACGGATGACCGAGACACAGTCTTTCCAAAGAGGTCCCCTTAACCGATAGATAGGCCGGTACACCTACAATCCCCTACATCTGCTAGCCCATCATGGAAAGGATTCCCACAACTTACTCAACTATGCCAGAGCCCATAATGGCTTGTGGCTGCACACGGAAGTTTCCAGCATGAATAACATAATGATCCCTTTGAGCCTGAGTGGCGAACCATTGGAAAAATCACACGGATACCCCGGGATTCTCCTTTGGACAGCACTGGATTACCCAAGGTGCCCACAACCAATCCACCCAGATGTGTGTTAAAGTAGCTACCTTAAGTAAACCCTTAGCTCACAATAATACTCACAACTGTCATGAATCACTCAAACCAAACCACGTCTACGAGCTTAGCATAGCAAAGTGTAATAAGCGTAACGTAGTAACTCCCAAGGTTTGAATGAAAGGGCAATAGGTACTACCTCAACAACTACTTCCCAAAAACCCACATGCTAATCAGACCCTACTCATGCAATGTTTGAGGAATGAAACTAATGCATAAAAACTGGGTAATAAGGGATATGATCAAAGTGTTACTTGCCTTGCTGACGATCTGAAAACCCTAGTGACTCGTAGTAGCACGCTTCGCACTCCGGAAACTCTATCGTAAACAAAAAATAGCATACATAAGCACTCAACCAATAGATGCAAGGGTAAAACTCAAGAGAAAGGATGCAAACTGAAAGTTCAACTGAAGAGCTTTGATTTGCAAAAAGGATCAATCGAATCGGAGCTATGAAACACAAACTACGATCAAAAGAAGTTCGAATTCAAATATGCTTGAAACCAAATTTTAAATTGTCAAAATCATGTTCAAGTTGGTTAACTGGAAAGAGGGGAACAAGACGAAGATTCTAGCATTAGTTTCACTGGATTTGGACGAACGAGCAAAAAGTTGCTAGGGTTTGAAGATCAGGGACAAATCTGTGATAAAAGTAATCATGAATAGGTCCGTTGCCGAAAATAAAATAAAAAGAAGAACCTATCGAACGAACGTTCGCTAACAGAACCAAACGAACGAACGTTCGCTAACAGAACCAAACGAACGAACGTTGTTCGCTACTGCGAATTAACAAACGAACGTCCGCTAATTAGATCCGAACAGAAAAATCGAGAAAAACCCTAACCCTAAAAATAAACCGATCTAAACCGAAGAACAAAAAAAACGGCGAACCGGGACGGTTTTATACCAGTCGGCGGCGGCGAAATCAGGCGAGGCAAAGCGGCGGCGCGGCGCGGAACGGCGACGGCGAACGGCGGCGCGCAAGCGGCGGTGGCAGCGGCAGCTCGCGGCAGCGGCAGGTGGCGGCGGCTGCGGCGGCGAGCGGGCGGCGGCGGCTGCGGGTGCGGGTGATGAAGGAGGCGGCGGGGTGGGGCGGGTTATAAAGGGGGCGGGGCGGCGCGTGCCTTGGGCGAGGGGGCGGCCCGACGGGAGTCCGAGCCGGACTCCCTCGGCGTCCGTGCGGCGGCCGGACTCCTCCCGCTCGGGAGGAAGGCGGCGGGGCGACGTGGGCTGCGGCCCGGCTCGGCTGGGCCTTCGGGCTAGTCGGGCGGCGAACTTTTTATTTAAATAAATAAATTTCGCCCGAAAGAAAAATCCTAATAAAATATAAAAAAAATTCTAAAAATACCAGAAACAATTTTCACCGTCTAAACCTAATATTTAGAACAAGGTGAACATTTTTCTGGCCTAAAATGCGATTTTCAAAAATGCATATTCTTTTCTAATTCAAATAAAATAGCAAATAAAATCCAAATAAAATAATAATTTGATTTGAAAATTTCTTCTCCAATATTTCCTCTCCTTATAAGAAGTCATATTATCTTCTCTCATTTATTTTTATTATTGGAATTAATTGGAGAGAAAATATAAAAATCAAATTGATCCTCTTTTCAAATTTGAGAAAAATTCAAATATGAAAATGAATGAAATCTCCAACTCTCTCCTTGGGTCCTTGAGTTGCTTAATATTTCTAGGATCACAACCAAAATGCAAATAAAATATGATATGCATAAGATGACCTATGTATAACATCCAAATTGAAAATTGGGATGTTACAAAGATCTAGGTCAGGGAGTCACCGAGGGGCCCACAAGGTAGGGGGGCTCCCCCCACCTAGGGCGCGCCCTCTGATACGTCTCCAACGTATCTGCTTTTCCTAACGCTTTTCCTCTTGTTTTGAACTCTAATTTGCATGATTTGAATGAAACTAACCCCGGATTGACGGTGTTGTTTTTGTGCAAAAATAAAAGTTCTCGGAATGGAACGAAACTTTGCGAGGTATTTTTGTATAATAAATAAGAAATTTTGGAGCCAAGACCTACCGGAGAGGGGCCCCTGGGTGGGCACAACCCACCAGGGCGCGCCCCCTCTCCTGGCGTGCCCAGGTGGGTTGTCCCCACCTGGTGGCACCGCAGACCCTGAAACTGACGCTATAAAATCCTATTTTTGAGAAAAAAATCAGGGAGAAAGAATTATTGCAATCCACGAGACGGAGCTGCCGTCACCTCCTGTTCTTCATCGGGAGGCCAGATCTGGAGTCCGTTTGGGGCTCCGGAGAGGGGGATCTTCGTTCTTTGTCATCACGAACCCTTCTCCATCGCCAATTCCATGATGCTCCCCACCGGGAGTGAGTAATTCCTTCGTAGGCTCGCTGGTCGGTGAGGAGTTGGATGAGATTCATCATGTAGTCGAGTTAGTTTTGTTAGGGCTTCATCCCTAGTATCCATTATGTTCCTAGATTGATGTTGCTATGACTTTGCTATGCTTAATGCTTGTCACTTTGGGCCCGGGTGCCATGAACTCAGATCTGAACCGTTTATGTTATCACAATTTTATCCATGTTCTAGATCCGATCTTGCAAGTTATAGTCACCTACTACGTGTTATGATCCGCCAACCCCGGAGTGACAATAGTCGGGACCACTCCCGGTTATGACCGTAGTTTGAGGAGTTCATGTATTCACTATGTGTTAATGCTTTGTTCCGGTTCTCTATTAAAAGGAGGCCTTAATATCCCTTAGTTTCCAATATGGACCCTGCTTCCACAGGAGGGTAGGACAAAAGATGTCATGCAAGTTCTTTCCATAAGCACGTATGACTATTTACGGAATACATGCCTACATTATATTGACGAATTGGAGCTAGTGCCGTATCGCCCTAGGTTATAACTGTCTGATGATGAATATCAGCCAACAAGTCACCAATCCAATGCCTATGAATTTATCTTATATTGTTCTTGCTAAGTTACTACTGTTATCATCACTGTTACACTTGCTACAAAATATTGCTATCACTGTTACTGTTACCGTTGCTGCTGTTACTACTATCAAAACTATCATACTTCTTTGCTACTGATTACTTGCTACAGATAATTAATCTCCAGGCGTGGTTGAATTGACAACTCAGCTGCTAATACGTTCAAATATTCTTTGGCTCCCCTTGTGTCGAATCTATAAATTTGGGTTGAATACTCTACCCTCGAAAACTGTTGCGATCCCCTATACTTGTGGGGTTATCAAGACCTTTTTCTGGTGCCGTTGCCGGGGAGCATAGCTATATTTGTTGAGTCACTTGGGATTATTATCAATCTATCACTATGAGGAATCTGAAGGATGCTAAGACCAAGATATTTCCCTCTAAGAGAAGGGGAGGTAAGGAACTGCCATGCCGTTCTGCTTTAGATTCACCTTCTGTTATAAGTAAACTTGCAACACCACCACATGCTATCAATTCTGATATGTCACAAGTTATTGATGATGCTACTTCTGCTATGGATAATGCTTATGATGATGCTAGTACCTTGCTTGATAATGATGATGTGTCACTTGGTGATTTTCTTGATGAACAAATTGCTAGAGTAATACAACATGATGTTGTTGAATCTGATGATGATCTTGAAACTGAAACTCCTGAAACACCTACTAGAACTAGCCTTCCTAGATATGAATTGCCAAAGGTACCGGAAGGTTATGTTATGAATGAGGAGACAACTAGAGATATTCTTGCTTGTAAGGATAGAGATGATCTAGAGAAATTATTATGCAAGTATAAAGAAAAATATCTGAATGCTAGAATGAAATGTGATCCTAAGTTTGCTACCTCACCTATCTTAATTGATGATAAGGATTATGAATTCTCTGTTGACCCAGAGTTAATTAATTTTGTTGAATCTGATCGTTTCCATGGTTATGAAACTAAAACTGTCGTGGCACATCTTACTAAGTTGAATGACATAGCCACCCTTTTTACTCATGATGAGAAGACTCACTATTACTTTATTCTCAAATTATTTCCGTTCTCATTAAAGGGTGATGCTAAAGCTAGGTATAATACTCTTGCTCCTAGTTGTGTGCGTAGTCCCCAGGATATGATTTATTACTTCTCTGAAAAATATTTTCCTGCTCATAAGAAACAAGCTGCCTTGCATGAGATATTTAACTTTGTGGAAACTAAAGAAGAGAGTCTCCTACAAGCTTGGGGGAGGCTTTGCCAGTTACTTAATGCTTTGCCTGATCATCCTCTTAAGAAAAATGAAATACTTGATATCTTCTATAATAAACTAACCGATGCTTCTAGGGACTTCCTAGATAGTTGTGCTGGTTGTGTTTTCAGGGAACGAACTGTTGGGCAAGCTGAAGAATTATTGAATAACATATTGAAAAATTATGATGGTTGGACTCTTCCTGAACCACCGGCTAAACCCACTCCAAAGAAGAGGGGTATATTATATCTCGGTCCTGAAGATATGCAAGAGGTAAAGAAATCTATGAAGGAAAAAGGTATTAAAGCGGAGGATGTTAAAAATTTACCTCCTATTGAAGAAATACATGGGCTTAATACACCACCACTGCCTAAGGTGGTAGAGGTAGATTCTCTAATGAAATTCAATGATAAAGACAATCCTCACAATATGCATCCTAGTAAATGCCTTTATAAGTTTGAAAACTACATTAGAAAACAAGATGACTTCAATGAAAATGCTATGATACAATTGAAATACAATTCTGATATGATTGGTCACTTGAGTGACTTGTTATTTAGAATTTCAAATGATGTTAGAGGTGTTGCAGAACATGCTTCTATGGTTCAAACCCAGTTAGAACAAGTTGGTAAATCTCAAAGAGAATTACTTGATGAAATGAATAATAATATACATGACTTTGCTGTGAGAGTTGCAACTAGAGGAGGTAAAATGACTCAGGAACCACTTTATCCTGAGGGACACCCAAAAAGAATTGAACAAGATTCATAAAGGAACAACACCACTCACCTAGTCCTTCTAAAAAGAAAAAGAAAAATGATAGGACTTTGCATGCTTCTAGTGAACCCGAAGTAGAAAAACCTCCTAATAATGATAATGATGTCTCTATTTCTGATGCTGAAACTCAATCTGGTAATGAACATCCACCTAGTGATAATGAAAAAGATAATGCTTATGTTCATGAAGATGCTCAACCAAACAATGAAAAAGAACCAGACAATGATGTTGAGATAGAACCACCTATTGATCTTGATAACCCACAACCTAAGAATAAAAGATATGATAAAAGAGACTTCATTGCTAGAAAACATGGTAAAGAAAGAGAACCGTGGGTTCAAAAACCTATGCCATTTCCACCCAAGTCAACTAAAAAGAAAGACGATGAACAATTTGAACGCTTTGCTGAAATGCTGAGGCCGGTCTTTTTGCGTACTCGCTTGACTGATATCTTGAAAATGCCTCCTTATGCAAAGTATATGAAAGACATCATCACCAATAAGAGAAAAGTACTGGAAGCTGAAATCTCCACCATGCTTGCTAATTATACTTTTAAGGACGGAGTACCTATAAAACTTGGAGATCCGGGAATACCAACTATACCTTACTCCATCAAAAAGAATTATGTGAAAATTGCTTTATGTGATTTAGTAGCTGGTGTTAGTGTTATGCCTTTCTATTTATATAAAAGACTTGACTTGAATAAACTCACACCTACTGAAATATCTTTGCAAATGGCTGACAAATCAACTGCCATACCTATTGGTATTTGTGAGGATGTGCCCGTTGTTGGTGCTAATGTTACTATTTGGACTGACTTTGTTATACTTGAGATGCCTGAGGACGACAACATGTCGATTATCCTTGGTAGACCCTTCTTGAATACTGCAGGGGTTGTTATTGGTTGCAATAAAAGCAAGGTCACTTTTCATATCAATGGCAATGAGCATACGGTGCACTTTCCGAAGAAACAATTCCAAGTGAATGGTATTAATGTTATTGAAAAATCTCCGACAACCACTATTGGAAGTTTTCATCTACCTCTACCTACTGTTAAAAAAAAATATGAAATGCTTATTGTTGGGGATATTCACATCCCCGTTGAGGTAACTTAGTGATTTACGAAAGTTCTTCGGTTTCATGCTAATCGAAAGTGGTTGTTAATAAGACCTAATCAACCTTATTAATGGATCATTTTTTAGTGGTATGAAGTTGATGAATTTAGTAAGCACTACCTTCTGTCCCTACCTTTTGTTTTCTGTTTTGTTAGTTAAATAAAATAAAATGCCATGTTTTGTCTGTTTTCTGAATTTCCCGTGCAATAAGAAATGGCCCAAAAATAAAAGTTCTCAGAATGCTCTGAAAATTTAGTACGATTTTTTCTGAATATTTGAGAACTTCTGGTACAAATAATATCAGAGGGAGGTGCACTAGGTGAGCACAACCCACCTGGGCGTGCCAGGGCCCCCAGGCGCGCCCTGGTGGGTTGTGGTCCCCACGTGGTCCCCTCACTTATCCCTTCACACCACATCATCACTTACCTCCACAAAAAATTCTCCATTGCTCTCTCTCTCTCTCTCTCTCTCTCGTGTTCTTGCTCTCAAACCCGCGAATTTCGATCTCTTTGCTCAAACCTCCGTTTCCAAAACTGTTTCGGGGGATCGTTGCTTGGTATGTGAATCCACCATTTGTCCAATTAGCTTTTGTTTTACTGGTTTTCATTTTGAATAATTAGCTACTCTTAGTGCTGCTGTAGATGAGCTTGCATGTTGAATTCTTTGAGTTCTAAGTAGTTTGAATGCTTGCTATGGCCTCTATGTATCCCTATGAGTAGTTGCTACCAATTTTGTGAAGTTTTGTTAAGAAAAATTTGTGGACTAAAAATTTCAGAATTTTTGTTCATAGGAAAAGGATGAATATCTTTAGTAAGTTTGCTTCTAAGAAGAATTCCAAGGGTGTTATTGGGGAGTCGTCTGACAGTGATATCCATCCTCGGAGGTTGGCGGAGGTACGACCGTGCGAATGGCCGCACACCCAGTTCATGGAAGAGGCCGGAATCCTACAGGAGTTCACCCAATATGCTGCTAATGCCGGCCTCACCGACTTCATCGCGGCTGAATGTGAACAGTTTCATCTCCTCACAAACATCTTTGTTCAAAGTTTTACTTTCTTTCCTAGGAATAATCCCCCTGAAGGGAGCTTTGATTTATATGCTGAAAACCATCAGATACCACTCACTGAATTTTGTAACATATGCATGATCCCTTCTGATGGGAGCTTAGCTGAGCCTAGGCCGACTGGGTTTGAGGCCTTTTATCGCACTTTGACAGTAAGAGATGAGAGAGAGGTTTCAGCTACCGCTGCCCCTGGCTTGTTGCACTTTTCATTACAAAATGCTTGCTTGCTAGAGAGAAGGTGGGTGCACTTAGTTCACCAGACCTTGTTGTTTTACATCGTGCATTAGAGGGCGACAACACTTATATGTTGGGAGGTATTGTGGCTCGTCGCCTCCATATTAATAAATCCCAGGGTAAAGTACATGGTGGGATTTTTGCTACTTGTTTGGCGGCTCACTTTAATGTTGAGATATGCCCTCATGATTACCCTCTGACCAAGGTTTACCTAGACTGCGCAGCCATGGAACACCATCATTTTCTTGCACGAGATTATCCTAACATTCCTATTCCTTATAACCTGGTTTTTAGCATTGAAACTCGTGATATTATTCCTTTGCCTGCACCTGCTTTTTTGATTCTGTTGCCAGGGGCAGATATAGGATTATGCCTGCGGACATCATCGCCTACCGAAACGCTTAGGCTGCTGCAGAGGCTGAGGAGGAGCCTCAGCAGTGGGATGAGTGGATGCCTACTCCTCAGTACCCCCACTACCATCCAGGCTACTGATCGACTACCAAGCTAGGCCAAAAGCCTAAGCTTGGGGGAGTACGTGTTTCTCACCGACATTACATTCATGTCCACTTATTTCTATTTGTCGGTGTTCACACTTTTTCTTTGTATCATCCATGCGTAGATTTATTTCTTGCCTTCTTCTTGTGTGTTTGAAAAACTTCAGAAAACCCAAAAAAATAGTTGTAGTAGTTTACTTTCTATGCATGCTTAGTAGTTGCACTTAAAGGAAAACCCAAAAAGATTTCCTTGTTCTTCTTTTGCTTGTTGGGAGCTTTCCCGTGTAAATAGTTTTTCTCATTTTCTTTGCTTTTCCCTTTTATTTGCTTGTTCAAGAAAACTAAAAACTCCGAAAATATTTCAATGTGTTTCTCTGAATTTCTTCTCTTTTTATTCGAGTCTTACCAAGGAGAAGATCACGATGAAAATGCTGAGTGGCTCTCATATGAATAAATGTTAATCTAATAAAGATCCCATTTTACCTTGTCTTCTCCTATTGAATAAAATGTTTGCAGATTCCAGCTTAGTCCACGACACTCTTGCACTATTATTATTTTCTTATCGTTCGATCGTGCAAGTGAAAGGCAATAATGATGACATTCGATGAACTGGCCGTGGCAGAGAGAAACGGGTATGAACTCGACTTGTTCTGTTTGTGTAAATATGTTTAACCTAGTATCCATGATTCAGCCCATTATGATTAAACATGTTTGCAATGACAATTAGAGATTATAGTTTCTCATGCCATGCATAAGTAGCTAGGAGTGGATAATGATTTATCTTGGATATCAACATTGCATTAAAATGATTGTGATGTAGTATGATGATATGGTATCCTCCTCTGAATGTTCAAGTGGCTTGACTTGGCACATGTTCATGCATGTAGTTGAATCAAAATCAACATAGCCTCTATGATATTTATGTTCATGGTGTTCATATCCTACTCATGCTAGTGTCCAATGTTACTTATGCATAATGCATGTTTATGACCGTTGTTGCTCTCTAGCTGGCCGCTTCTCAATCGATTTACTAGCCTTCGCCTGTACTAAGTGGGAATTCTTCTTGTACATCAAAAACCATGAACCCAAAGTTATCCCAGATGAGTCCACCATCCCTACCTATATGCGGTATTACCCTACCGTCCTAAGTAAATTTGCATGTGCAACCTCTAAAAACTTCAAATAAATATCCTTTTGTGTGCCTGGATCGTTCATGGAACGACAGGAGGTGGTCAGTATCTTCCATGCTAAGCGGGTTATTCTCAGGTCAAGTGTTTATTCACTTGCCATCGCACGAGAAAAGGGCGGTAATAGGGATTCCCAGTCCCGAACTAAAAAATGCCAATAATTAAACAAAACTCCCCTGGGACTGTTGTTGGTATGGATGACACCCGTTGTTTCGGACAAGCCATGGAGTGTGATTGATGGTGGAGGGGGAGTAAAGCTTTACTTTTATCGCTTGGGAACCGCCACTAGGGTGCTTAGCATGGAAGATAGTGATAACTGATGGTCGTGAAGTGAATGAGAAGGGTGCATGTCTCAAAATATCATTTACCTCTGTTTTAAAACTTGAGCTCTGGCACCTTTGCAAATCACTGCTTCCCTCTGCGAAGGGACTATCTATTTATTTTTATGTTGTTTCATCACCTTCTAAAACAAGCGCCAGAACCTGAGAGCACGGCTGTCATGACTTATGCCATGTGTGTAGCTAATGTTGGGTGCATCATGACTGGATCTTTTCTACCTTGAATTACAATGTTTAGTCGCTGCTTGAACTTTGGAGGTGCTCTGCATTTATGTTTTGCGGTCTCGGAAAGGGCTAGCGAGATACCACTATTGTCATATTATATCATGGTTGTTTTGACAACGTGTTGCTGTTTGAGATATCTTATTATTGCTCGCTAGCTGATTATGTCATTGATATGAGTTAATATAATCTTTAAGAGTTATTGTCGGCATGGTTAGTTATAATGTTGGCTGAAAACCTGGGTGTTGTTTAAGCTTATTTATGCAAAGAGCAAAAGAGTTCGTAAAAGTTTTTCTTTTTTTTTACTTTCAGTTTATCAACTGAATTGCTTGAGGACAAGCAAAGGTTTAAGCTTGGGGGAGTTGATACGTCTGCAACATATCTACTTTTCCTAACGCTTTTCCTCTTGTTTTGGAATCTAATTTGCATGAATTGAATGAAACTACCCCCGGAATGGCGCTGTTTTTAGCAGAACTACCATGGTGTTGTTTTTGTGCAGAAATAAAAGTTCTCGGAATGGAATGAAACTTTGCGAGGAATTTTTGTATAATAAATCAGAATTTCTGGAGCCAAGACCTACCGGAGAGGGGCCCTGGGTGGGCACAACCCACCAATGCGTGCCCCCTCTCCTTGCGCACCCAGGTGGGTTGTCCCCACCTGATGTCCCCGCAGACCCTGAAACCGACGCTATAAAATCCTATTTTTCCAGAAAAAATCAGGGAGAAAGAATTATCGCAATCCACGAGACGGAGCCGCCGTCACCTCCTGTTCTTTATCGAGAGGCTAGATCTGGAGTCCGTTTGGGGCTCCGAAGAGGGGGATCTTCGTTCTTCGTCATCACCAACCCTTCTCCATCGCCAATTCCATGATGCTCCCCACTGGGAGTGAGTAATTCCTTCGTAGGCTCACTGGTCGGTGAGGAGTTGGATGAGATTCATCATGTAATCGAGTTAGTTTTGTTAGGGCTTCATCCGTAGTATCCATTATGTTCCTAGATTGATGTTGCTATGACTTTGCTATGCTTAATGCTTGTCACTTTGGGCCCGGGTGCCATGAACTCAGATCTGAACTGTTTATGTTATCACAATTTTATCCATGTTCTAGATCCGATCTTGCAAGTTATAGTCACCTACTACGTGTTATGATCCGGCAACCCCGGAGTGACAATAGTCGGGACCACTCCCGATGATGACCGTAGTTTGAGGAGTTCGTCTATTAACTATGTGTTAATGCTTTGTTCCGGTTCTCTATTAAAAGGAGGCCTTAATATCCCTAAGTTTCCAATATGGACCACGCTGCCACGGGAGGGTAGGACAAAAGATGTCATGCAAGTTCTTTCCATAAGCACGTATGACTATTTACGGAATACATGCCTACATTATATTGACAAAGTGGAGCTAGTGCCGTATTGCCCTAGGTTATAACTGTCTCATGATGAATATCATCCAACAAGTCACCGATCCAATGACTACGAATTTATCTTATATTGTTCTTGCTAAGTTACTACTGTTACCATCACTATTACAATTGCTACAAAATACTGCTATCACTGTTACTGTTACCGTTGCTGCTAGTACTACTTTGCTACTGATTACTTGCTGCAGATAATTAATCTCCAGGTGTGGTTGAATTGACAACTCAGCTGCTAATACCTTCAAATATTCTTTGGCTCCCCTTGTGTCGAATCTATAAATTTGGGTTGAATACTCTACCCTCAAAAACTGTTGCGATCCCCTATACTTGTGGGTTATTACCCTCCACCCTTGTCGCCGCCTCCTGGCTCTTCTGATTTGCACTCCAAGTCTCCTGGGTGTCTTCTGGTCCAAGAAAAATCATAGTGAAGTTTTATTCCATTTGGACTCCGTTTAGTATTCCTTTTCTGCGGAGCTCAAAAACAAGGAAAAACAGAAACTGGCACTGGGCTCTAGGTTAATAGGTTAGTCCCAAAAATAATATAAAATAGCATATTAATGCATATAAAACATCCAAAACAGATAATATAATAGCATGGAACAATCAAAAATTATAGATACGTTGGAGACGTATCAAGCATCCCCAAGCTTAATTCCTTCTCGTCCTCGAGTAGCTAAATGATAAAAATAGAATTTTTGATGTGGAATGCTACCTAACATATTTATCTATGTAATTTTCTTTATTGTGGCATGAATTTTCATATCCATGAGATTCAAAACAAAAGTTTAATATTGACATAAAAATGATAACACTTCAAGCATACTAATAAAGCAATCATGTCTTCTAAAAATAAGATGGCCAAAGAAAGTTATCCCTATAAAATCATATATCTGGCTATGCTCCATCTTCATCATAGGAAATATTCAAATCATCCACAACCCCGATGACAAGCCAAGCAATTGTTTCATACTTTTGATGTTCTCAAACCTTTTCAACTTTCACGCAATACATGAGTGTGAGCCATGGACATAGCACTATTGGTGGAATAGAATATGGTGGTTGCGGAGAAGACAAAAAGAAGGAGATAGTCACACATCAACTAGGCGTATCAACGGGCTATGGAGATGACCATCAATAGATATCAATGTGAGTGAGTAGGGATTGCCATGCAACAGATGCACTAGAGCTATAAGTTTATGAAATCTCAAAAAAGAAACTAAGTGGGTGTGCATCCAACTTGCTTGCTCATGAAGACCTAGGGCAATTTGAGGAAGCCCAGCGTTGGAATATACAAGCCAAGTTCTATAATGGAAAATTCCCACTAGTATATGAAAGTGACAACATAGGAGACTCTCTATCATGAAGATCATGGTGCTACTTTGAAGCACAAGTGTGGAAAAAGGATAGTAACATGGCCCCTTCTCTCTTTTCTCTCTTTTTTTAATTGGATTCTTTGGCCTTTTTTATTTTTCCTCAGATGGGGCAATGCTCTAATAACGAAGATCATCACACATTTATTTACTTACAACTCAAGAATTACAACTCGATACTTAGAACAAAATATGTCTCTATATAAATGCCTCCAGCGGTGTACTGGGATGTGCAATGACTCAAGAGTGACATGTATGAACGGTGGCTTTGCCAAAAATACTATGTCAACTACATGATCATGCAAAGCAATATGACAATGATGAAGCGTGTCATAATAAACGGAACGGCGGAAGTTGCATGGCAATATATCTTGGAATGGCTATGGAAATGCCATAATAGGTAGGTATGGTGGCTGTTTTGAGGAAGGTATATGGTCGGTGTATGGCACCGGCGAATGTTACGCGGTACTAGAGAGGCTAGCAATGGTGGAAGGGTGTGAGTGTGTATAATCCATGCACTCAATATTATTCATAAAGAACTCACATACTTATTGCAAAAATCTATTAGTCATCAAAACAAAGTACTACGCGCATGCTCCCAGGGGGATAGATTGGTAGGAAAAGACCATCGCTCGCCCCCGACCGCCACTCATAAGGAAGACAATCAGTAAATAAATCATGCTCCAACTTCGTTACATAACGGTTCACCATACGTGCATGCTACAGGAATCACAAACCTCAACACAAGTATTTCTACAATCCACAATTACTCACTAGCATGACTCTAATATCACCATCCTCATATCTCAAGACAATCATAAGGAATCAAACTTCTCATAGTATTCAATTCACTTTATATGAAAGTTTTTATTATATCCCTCTTGGATGCCTATCATATTAGGACTAAATTCATAACATAAGAAAATTACCATGCTGTTTAAAGAGACTCTCAAAATAATCTAAGTGAAGCATGAGAGTTAAACAATTTCTATAAAATGAAGCCACCGTCGTGCTCTAAAAAGATATAAGTGAAACACTAGAGCAAAATTGCCTAGCTCAAAAGATATAAGTGAAGCACATAGAGTATTCTAATAAATCATGATTCATGGGTGTCCCTCTCAAAAGGTGTGTACAGCAAGGATGATTGTGGCAAACTAACAAGCAAAGACTCATATCATACAAGACGCTCCAAGCAAAACACATATCATGTGGTGAATAAAAATATAGCCTCAAGTAAAGTTACCGATAGATGAAGAGGAAAGAGGGGATGCCTTCCGGGTCATCCCCAAGCTTAGGCTCTTGATTGTCCTTGAATATTACCTTGGGGTGCCTTGGGCATCCCCAAGCTTAGGCTCTTTCCACTCCTTATTCCATAGTCCATCAAATCTTTACCCAAAACTTGGAAACTTCACAACACAAAACTCAACAGAAAACTCATGAGATCCATTAGTATAAGAAAGTAAATCACCACTTTATGGTACCGTTGTGAACTCATTCTTTAGTTATATTGGTGTAATATCTACTGTATTCCAACTTCTCCATGGTTCATACCCCCCGATACTACCCATAGATTCATAAAAATAAGCAAACAACACATATAAAACAGAATCTGTCAAAAACAGAACAGTCTGTAGCAATCTGAAAATTCGAATATTTCTGTAACTCCAAAAATTCTGAAACATTAGGAAAACCTGGGAAATTTGTATGTCAATATTGTGTAAAAAATTCACATCAAAATCACTCTTCTATGAATTATTAAAATTATTTTACTGGGCGCAAAATTTTCTGTTTTTCAGCAAGATCAAATCAACTATCACTGTAAGCCATCCCAAAGGTCTTACTTGGCACAAACACTAATTAAAACACATAAACACATCTAACCAGAGTCTAGATGAATTATTTATTGCAAAACAATAAGGAAAAATATTGGGTTATCTCCCAACAAGCGCTTTCCTTTAAAGCCTTTTAGCTAGACATTGATAATTTCAATGATGCTCACATAAAAGAGAAGAATTGAAGCACAAAGAGAGCATCATAAAACACGTGACAAACACATCTATGTCTAACATACTTCCTATGCATAGGCATTTTATAAGCAAACAAATTATCAAGGCAAGCAAAAACTAGCATATGCAAGGAAGAAGAAAGAGACGATAGCAATCTCAACACGAAGAGAGGTAATTTAGTAACATGAAAATTTCTACAACCATATTTTCCTCTCTCATAATAATTACATGTAGGATCATAAGCAAATTCAACGATATAGCTATCACATAACATATTCTCAACAGGATCCACATGCATGCTAAGTTGACACTCTTCCAAAATAGTGGGATTAACATTAACTAAAGTCATGACCTCTCCAAACCCACTTTTATCAAAAAATTCATAAGATTGAACATTCTCCAAATATGTGGGATCTAAAGTTGACACTCTTCCAAACCCACTTTCAATATTATTGCAAACATTATTATCAATCTCATATTCATCATGGGGCTTAAATAAAATTTCAAGATCATAAGAAGAATCACCCCAATCATGATCATTGCAACAAGTAGTAGACATAGCAAAATTAGCATCCCCAAGCTTAGGGTTTTGCATATTCTTAGCACAACTGACATTCGTAGAATTCATAATAACATCATTGCAATCATGCTTTTCATTGAAGGAGCTATCATGTATCACTTCATAAATTTCTTCTTAACACTTCATCACAATTTTCAGATTCACGAATCTCAAGCAAAACTTCGTAAAGACAATCTAGTGCACTCAACTCACTAGCAATTGGTTCATCATAGTTGGATCTCTTAAAAAGATTGGCAAGTGGATGAGGATCCATAAACTTTTTGGTTTCTGATTTTCAATAAACACACAATACCAAGCGTACGAGCAAACAAACCAAGTAAGACATAAAGGCAAATGAAAAGACAAATGGAAGAAGGGAAAATAAAAAGGCAAATCTTTTTGAAAATCGTTTTAGAAGTGGGGGAAGAGGAAAACAAGAGGCAAATGGAGAATAATGTAATGCAAGAGATGAGAGCTCTGTTGGAAAAGGCAGTGCCTAGGAGGCGCTTAGGCACGCCTAGGTGCTAGGTGATGGCCAAACGCCTCGCCTAGGGCATAAATGGAAGTCTAGGCAGGGCAAGCAAGGAATTGTCTACCCAAGTGAAGAATCATGCCATATTGCACTGGTATACCAAACGGGTCATATTCCAATGGGAGTAGCTCGAAATTAACTTATTTATTTGCCCTAAATAAATATCTACACAGATATAATACTCGCAATACATCCTGATAGTAAAACTATATTACCGCCTAGGCCGTGCCTAGGGTGCTTAAGCACCGCCTAGGCACTAGGCAAAGGCCAACTGCCTCGCTTACCGCTACCGCTTTTTCCAACCTTGGATGAGAGTTTTATGATGGGTACTTGGTAGGCTTGACGTAGATCTCCCCGGCAACGGCGCCAGATATTCTTCCTGCTACTTCTTGAGCTGGCGTTGGTTTTTCCCTTGAAGAGGAAAGGGTGATGCAGCACAGTAGAGATAAGTATTACCCTCAGCTAAGAACCAAGGTATCAATCCAGTAGGAGAAACGCGCAAGTCCCCAATATATGTACCTGCACAAACAATCAAACACTTGCACCCAATGCGATAAAGGGGTTGTCAATCCCTTCACGGTCACTTGCAAAGGTGAGATCTGATAGAGATAGATAAAACTAAACAAGAGATAAAATATATTTGGGTTTTTTGGTTTATAGATCTGAAAATAAAAGATTGCAAAATAGTAGGTCGGAAACTAATGTGATGGAAAATAGACCCGGGGGCCATACGTTTCACTAGAGGCTTCTCTCATGAAGGCAAATAATACGGTGGGTGAACAAATTACTATCGAGCAATTGATAGAAAAGCGCAAAGTTATGACGATATCCAAGGCAACGATTATGCAATATAGGCATCACGTACGTGTCAAGTAGACCGACTCCTGCCTGCATCTACTACTATTACTCCGCACATCGGCCGCTATCTAGCATGCATCTAGAGTATTAAGTTCATAAAGAACGGAGTAACGCCTTACGTAAGATGACATGATGTAGAGGAATAAACTCAAGCAATATGATGAAAACCCCATCTTTTTATCCTCGATGGCAACAATTCAATACGTGTCTCGCTACCCCTACTTTGTCACTGGGTGAAATCACGCAAGATTGAACCCAAAGCTAAGCACCTCTGCCATTGCAAGAAAAACCAATCTAGTTGGCCAAACCAAACCGTTAATTCGAAGAGAAATACAAAGATACCAAATCATGCATATAAGAATTCAGAGAAGATTCAAATAATATTCATAGATAAGTTGATCATGAATCCACAATTCATCGGATCTCGACAAACACACCACAAAAGAAGATTACATCGAATAGATCTCCAAGAACATCGAGGAGAACATGGTATTGAGAATCAAAGAGAGAGAAGAAGCCATCTAGCTACTAGCTATGGACCCGTAGGTCTGAGGTATACTACTCACGCTTCATCGGGAGATCAATAGAGTTGATGTAGATGCCCTCCGTGATCGAACCCCCCTCCGGAAGGATGCCGGAAAAGGCCCCAAGATGGGATCTCATGGGCACAGAAGGTTGCGGCGGTGGAAAAATGTTTTCGTGGATGCTTCTGGTGGTTTTGGAATATATGTGAATATATAGGAGGAAGATCGAGGTTAGGGAGTCACCGAGGGGCCCACAAGGTAGGGGCGCCCCCCCTAGGGCGCGCCCTCCACCCTTGCCGCCACCTCGTGGCTCTTTTGACTTGCACTCCAAGTCTCCTGGGTGTCTTCTGGTCCAAGAAAATTCATCGTGAAGTTTTATTCTATTTGGACTCCGTTTAGTATTCCTTTTCTGCGAAGCTCGAAACAAGGAAAAAACAGAAACTGGCACTGCACTCTAGGTTAATATGTTAGTCCCAAAAATTATATAAATAGCATATTAATGCATATAAAACACCCAAAATAGATAATAAAATAGCATGGAACAATCAAAAATTATAGATACGTTGGAGACGTATTAGTAGACACAAAAAAATGTTCAAAATCATACAAACCGGTATCAAACGTAGAGGTGGTTTGTGAGAGTCCGATTGTAGGAGTCTGAACACATTGTGGACAATGCCTTGGACCCATCACAAACACATTTTTTCTCCCTCCTCTCCCCGAGGGGCGGACATTCGGTGAATATGATTGGATGGTCACCACCTATCCCTTATCCATGGAGACGTGTCCACAGACGTTTAGTGTGTCTATTTTGATACGCACCATTGGTGTTACTCTTATCTTAAAAAGAAGGAGGATTACCTCGGTCTATGCATAAAAGTGATGCATGAGTCATCTTTATTAAGTTATTTAACAGAGCCCGACAAAATAAATACAAAGATCAACCCAAAGCCACCTTCGAGGCAAAAATTCACTACAACTACAAGTATATGTAAAGATGTGGCCTGACTGCATCACCGGTCACCATCTAACCCAGTGGCCTCAAGAAGCCGCCTGCCTGGCAAGCTGAGAGCACCAAGCGGTCTAGGCGTCCCACAACACGCACCACATGCGCACGCTCTAGGATATGCCGCCGCCATCTTCCAGCATCCCATCTTCAGGAGAGATCATTTCATAGAGCTTGCCAGACCCATTTGCCATCGACATCACCACGATGCCCGACAACACCACCAGCCTATGCGCGTCCATTAAACCGCGTCCAACACCAAGACTCCACTTCACCATGCCGTCGAGACCCGCCATCTTCAATGCGGTAGATGCAACACCGCTCCACCTGTTGGCTGTTCCAGTGAACCTTTGCTCCAAAACAATGCCATTGGGAGGGAAAACGATACCGCGATCGCCGTCATCATCCAATCTGGGAGACCCTGATCTAGGGTTTCCCCTGGAATAGATGCCCCCTGGAGGAAAAGGGGCATGTCATGTGCACGTGCCAACAGAACCGAATGGTGCCCACCATCACAAAGCTCTCACGTTGACACCTTCAAGAAGGACATGACGCCTTGAGCGTTGCCTCTGCCCACCGCAGTTAGGGTTTTCATCCGAGAAGCAGTGTAGGGCGGACCCAAACGACATCTCCTAGAAGAATATCAACACCCACGGGAGTCGTTGTCGTGTCCTACAGGAATCGACAAAGGAATTTTCTCGATCTGGATCCCCACCTCCCGCTTCGCCCACAAACCGGTGACCGGCTAGATAGCTAGCACGACCAAGCCTGGTGAGATTGGAGCACACCTAGATGGGACAGTAGGCAACGGACAGAAGGAACCACCAGCCGCCGAGGCATCGTTGCCACGGCTCGAACCCACCGGTGGTCCACTGGCCGCCCAAGCCGACCTCCGGCAGCCCACCAGCCGACCCTTAGATAGGCTATGAGCAAAAGCTTTGGTACAAACAGTCCCCAACACAGTCTCACTAGTCCTTTATATAGGCGCACGAGAGTCAATAGTTTTGTAGTTTTTTGATACGATATGATTAGGGGATCCCAAGAATTACACAGAGTATATCTCCTCAAATTGCCAGATCCCCAACTTAGCATGTCAAATCCTTATCCCCTCCAAGTGTATGCTCAGGGGTAGCAGGGCGCATGACTTGGAGTCGTTAGTCACTCTTTCAAGTGACTTGGTCGGATGTGCCCTTGGGCATTCCCTTCTGAGTAGGTACCCTTAATCACCGACATGCCCCCACCAATACGTGAATTGAGGTTAGAGTTTGCTACCCAGAGGAAAAAAGTTTGGGAAGTATGATCTAACTGCTTCCTCTATGAGCCTTCTCCTAGATGTTTTCTGAGGGCTTGGGCGCATCAGCCTTTGGCATCTTTGTTTCTTGAGTCTAGATTCCGACCCCGAGCATATTGAAAGTCATAACAGTGAGCTATCCGGACTAACGAATGCATTGTGATGAGACTGAAAACTTTTCTCATTGCCCGGGGCTAAAAATTGGTTGTTACTTATGACAATGTGGAGGTAAAATGACCACTAGGAACTTGAGTGGTGGCATAGCATCATGCCACCACACGTTGGGCCTTAACTTGCACCTACGCCCATGAGGGCCTCAAAAGCTAGACATACCTAGTGAGCAGTTTATGTAGAAGATGTCGAGGAGGCGCTTGGAGTTGCTTCCTTGTCATTTATTCTTGACGTCCTAACATTTGGCAGGAAAGTCACACGTGTTGGCACTGATGACCCACAAGTATAGGGGATCAATCTTAGTCCTTTTAATAACTAAGAGTGTCAAACCCAATGAGGAGCAGAAGGAAATGACAAGCGGTTTTCAGCAAGGTATTATTTGCAGGCACTGAATTATTGTTGATAACAGATAGTTTGGTAGCAAGGTAATTTGTAAGGAGCAATAAGTAGTAACGACAACAAAAGTGCAGCAAGGTAGCCCAATCCTTTTTTAGCAAAGGACATTCCAGAACGGTCTCTTATAATAAGCAAAGTGCTTTTGAGGACACACGGGAATTCCATTTACTCACTTTCACCATGTTTGTTTGATTCACGTTCGTTACTTTGATAATTTGATACGTGGGTGGACCAGTGCTTGGGTGCTATTCTTACTTGAATAGACCTCCCATTTATGATTACCCCCTCTCGCAAGTATCCACAACTACGAAAGAAGAATTAAGATAAATCTAACCATAGCATGAAACATATGGATCCAAATCAGCCCCTTATGGAATAGCACATAAACTAGGGTTTAAGCTTCTGTAATTCTAGCAACCCATCATGTAATAACTACTCCACAATGGCTTCTCTTAGGCCCAAAGATGGTGAAGTGTCATGTAGTCGACGTTCAAATAACACCACTAAGGGAATCACAACATACATATCATCAAAATATCAAACGAATACCAAATTCACATGATTACTTATGACAAGATTTCTGCCATGTCCTCAAGAAAAAAAGTAACTACTCACAAATCATATTCATGTTCAAGATCAGTGGGGTATTGAATATCATCAAGGATCTGAAAATATAATCTTCCACCAAATAAACCAACTAGCATCAACCACAACATGTAATCAACACTAATAGCAATCCACATGTACCAATCTAAGGTTTTTAAGACAAAGATTGAATACAAGAGATGAACTAGGGTTTGAGATGAGATGGTGCTGGTGAAGATGTTGATGAGGATTGGTCCTCCCACGATGAGAGCGTTGACACCAGATTTTGGCACTATCAAGAACTTAATTAAGATGGCCTCAAATGAAGGAGTGATCTACATAAAAAAGTTCTTTTGTCGACGTGAACATCTTTGAAGTTTGATCCACCGCCATCCGATCTCATCTCAAGGGCCGAAGTTGTGCTCGAAGTACTAGATTTTTTATGTAGAGTACTGTTCTATTGATTAGACCTCCAAGACAGCCTCATATGAGAAAAGTTTATATACGATTGTATTCATCCCATCGAAATGATCGATTTTGATATAAAAATTGTCTCATTCCGAGGTCGTATGCAAAAGTTGGAGCCAATGCACTCCTGACCTATCATGAGTAAAAACTGGCCCGGGGCATCAGACACGATGTCTGATGGGTCGCGCGAGCCATTCGATCCTCAAGATGGGCTCGAATCGAAAAACGTTCAACACAAAAGTTGTTCATCTCGTCTAAGCAGTTAAACTTTCTTTTGGGCGCACCTTCATCCGAGGTCGTATTTGGCCTATGAAACACAAAAACCAAACTACTATCTTAGACATGCCTAATCCGAGTTCGGCTAATTTTGAAAGGATTTGAACGAGATTTGGAGTCCTTCTCTTGTACGGAAAGTCCAGCCGCCTCATAAATAGATGAGAGGTGATGGCCGATTAAACAACACACAATCGAACAAACACATCTACTACTTTTTCGTGTTCATGTATCCCCCACCCTTGCATCTTTCTTCTCATTCTTTGTCGTTCTTCAGCAATGGAGGGCTTTGAATCCACGAGGCTCTAGGGGCGGTCAGGTCGACCTAGGGCAGCCCATAGCCGCCGCCCGCCCAGATGGGTCCCTCCCGGGCGTGTGGGGCTTTGGGTCTACAAAAGCGCCCGCCGGATTGCTTGCGTACCGCGCTTCCGGCTGGGTCTCCTTCGACGTGAGCTACGGTGCATCACCCCGGTGTCGTGGGTAATCAGTGACATGTTCATGTGCGAACAAACTTTTTGGCGATTCCGCTGGGGAACGAAGCTTTGAATGGTCTACGGCCCGTTCTTGCTACGAAGAGAGCGTCATCTAGGTTTTGCAATCTACAAAGGTAATATGAATACCCAATTCACACATGCAGATGCAAATAATGCATATGTTGTTGCTAGATCATCTAATAAGCATAATGTATCGGCTACCCCTAGCTTTATCAATCATGCATCTAATTATGTGCAAGAGCCGATGCAACAATATCTTCATGCTTCTACCACATATAATTTTAGCAACATGCAACATATGTTTTCCATCTCCCATGCATCGGCAACCCCACAAGTCCATATGCCGATGAACAACATGATGAGTTCGGTTAATCAAGTTGAAACACCTCACATAGGAACTTCCGATAGTATGCAACAAAGTGTTTCACCTTTTTATTCATCGGCAACTAACTTGCAATATGTTAATCCAAACATGTCGGTGGATAGGGGAATTGGCCATGCTACTACTAGTTATCCAGCTAGTTACCCTCAATCATCATATACTACACCTCATGCTACTAATTTTTTGGCACCATATGCAACTATAGGTATTCATAATTCGGCTTCGCACCTTCACACTAATAGCCAAATAAGTGAAAATTCTATAGGATCACATGTGTGTTCACCTAGTATCATAGCATACAATGTTTTCCCTGCACAATTATAGAATTTGGCAACATCTCGTTACCGAAAGAGTCTAAAAGTGTCGGGGGACAATTTTATCCAGATCGGGTCATTAAGAAAAATCTTACGTCTTTTTGGGACAAATGCAATGTTGTTCTACATGAATTAATAAAAGAGGGAAAACCTATTAATTCTGCTGCAATACAAGCTAGATTATGTCAAAAAGAGAAAGCATTGGGTGTGCATAGAATTATCAAAAAAAGTGGTGATTCAAATAAAAAAGTTAATTCGGTTATTGAAAAGAACGAATCAAATATTACGTATGCCGGATCTGTTTTAGAAAAAGAGGACGACAAGGTGTTGGGGAGATATTCAAAAGAGGAACAACCTATCGTTCAATTAACGCAACCATCATGCTTTCCCAACGTGTTTGAAAAGGTATGTCTGGCAAGTGATTTACCTATCTTCCGATTTGGTCGCAACTTTATTGTTGATGCTTCTATAAGAAAAATTCTCATATGTAATTTTGAAAGACCAATGAAGAAGGGTAATTTACTTGTTAGCAATAATTTTTTATAGAACAAATCGGTCAACTATTGTGCCACTTATAAAGACCGATAGTGACTTATTATTGCAGCCAAAAAAAATTCCCATTGCTTTATTTAAAGTTCATATCTAATTGGGTAACTTTGCTTGCTTCATACTGGCTTACGCATGGTCTCAATTGATACATGTATGTTCTAACTACTTTGACTTCAGAAATTTAAAGCCAAGGTTATACTCTGTTGAGAAAACCGATGATAGTATAATTCCTTTTCAAAGACATCGGAGATAGAGTGCAAAACACAATGCATAGCCGAATGGGGTAATGCAAAATATGAACCATTTGTTTGCTTAAGTCCAAGGTCGTTCTCACAGCAGATCGGCTAGAGAATAAATTTTTTACCTTCAATTCAAGCATGTGTGATCAAATATTTGATTTGTTGCTGAAAAATAATTACATAAGAATTCTTGATCACCATGTCAAGCCATCAATTCCAGGACGAATGTATTGTAAGTTGCATCATTCGTTCAAACATAATTTTGAGGATTGCAATATGTTTCATCCAATAGTTAAATCGGCCATTCATAAAGGACGACTGAAATTTGTTGAGACACCAAGAGATGACCAGTTTATTCTGATTGGTCCTGATGGCAAACGATTTTTTTGCATCGGCTGCTTCAAGTCGATCCATTTAAAGATGAGAAGGTAAAAACTTTGGATGATGGGATCAAGTTTTCAAGTAAAGAAGTTCTTCAAGAGAAGAATGCAAATATTCTTGAAGGCGGGAATTCCATCAAGGTTGCACAAAAAATGCCAAGTACTGGGGGCAATAAGAAAATCCAAAGATCAGTGCAAGCACAACCAAAGAAAGCAAAGGCCGAGGTAAGCACAAAGGTAAATAGCCGAAAGTCACTTTCGCGCAACTATTGGAAAAATATCAGAAGATAAGTGACGGGAACAGTGCTTATCGGCCAGGTAATTCAAGAGCATCAAGACCACCCTCTAGGCGCAAACCCGAGGATCAGTATTGGCAAAATGAGAATTCTAATGCAGTATATTCATATCCATATTTTGTGTCGCCAATGCCAATGTCATGGATACCTTCGTATGATCATGTAAATCCATATCCATCATGGGACAGGTATGATCCAAGGGCGCAATCTTCATCTTATTTTAGACCATCTCGGAAACATTATGCAGCTCCAAAAAGATTAACATTTGAACAATCACATGTCAACGACCGTTTCAATCATAGGGAATCGGTCCGGAGCTCAAGGAACAAGAAAGAGGTGGTCAAGCAAGTTTACCGTGTTAAAAAAGATGGTCGTAAGATTGCTACTTCAGACTTTATATCAAATGAAAAAGAGCCAATTAAAGTGTTGACATTGGCTACTAAAGGCAATGAGGCAAGTCAATGAAGTGCAAAATCCGAATAGAAGAAGTTGAGAGTGCACAAGGTAAAACAAGAATTGTCATTGCTTCAAACAAAATCACAGCCGAGGTGCTCACTCGGCTTATCATATTGGCAAAAGAACAAATTACAAAAACTTAGTGCACAAGAACTTGAAGAAAGGAACATGGCATGGGTTCCCAAAAGAAGTACTCAAAATAAGAATTATGTGCAAGCTTCCATTACAAGAAGTGCGGCAAAGGTGAAGAAGGAAAAGAGTGAAAACTATGAAGGACCAAGCCGAAGGTTTTAACATCTTCGGTCCACACATTATCCATATTCTTCAACTATGACATTGATGCCTATGCCATGGAATTCATCATTAGGTATGATTGGTTACCCTCAATGGGCTTATTTTAATCCATGGATGCAATATAATTTCTTACATCATGAAAGGGTATTACCAAATCATCATATGTTCGATTAGCTTCACTTTAGTTGCTAATCTAAATGGCCGGTATATACTTATCGTCCTAAGCACGTACAAAATGGCCGATGGAGTGTTGACATCGCGCTTAGAACAAACTTCGTGCAAGTTATTTTTCGGCACACAAGTTTTCCGAAAAACAGGGGGCATGTGTTGACACCAGATTTTGGCACGGTCAAGAACTTAATTAAGATGGCCTCAAATGAAGGAGGGATCTACATAAAAAAGTTGTGTATTGTTGACGTGAACATCTTTGAAGTTTAGGCCATCGCCACCCGATCTCATCTTAAGGGCCGAAGTTGTGCTCGAAGTACTATATTTTGTATGTAGAGTACTATTCGGTCGATTAGACCTCCAAGACAGCCTCATATGAGAAAAGTTTATATACGATTGTCTTTGTCTCGTCGAAGGGATTGATTTGATATTAAAATCATCTCATTCTGAGGTTGTATGCAAAAGTTGGAGCCAATGCACTGTTGACCTATCTGTTGGGGAACGCATTATTTCAAAAAAATTCCTACGATCACGCAAGATCTATCTAGGAGATGCATAGCAACGAGAGGGGAGAGTGTGTCTATGTACCCTCATAGACCGAAAGAGGAAGCATTTATCAACGCGGTTGATGTAGTTGTACACCTTCACGATCCGTCCCGGTCAAGTACCGAACGTACGACACCTCCGCGTTCAACACACGTTCATCTCGATGGCGTCCTCGCCTTCTTGATCCAGCAAGAGGGGCGACGTAGTAGATGAGTTCCGGCAGCACGATGGCGTGGTGACGGTGTTGGTGAAGAACAATCTCCGCAGGGCTTCGCCTAAGCACTACGAAAACTATGACGGAGGATAAACTAGAGGGGACGGGGTTGCCAGCACACGGCTTGGTGTTTCTTGATGTGTCTTTGGTGCTAGCCCTACCCCTCTATTTATATGTTGAGCCCTAGGGTCGAAACTTGGAGCAAAAGCCTCCTCAAAGTCGGTTTTGCCTGAAAGGCAAGAGTCCCACTCGGACTCTAGGACCAAACGCCACAATCCTTGGCATCTGGCCTAGACACCATGGGCCTCGTCGTCTGGCCCAGGGCCAAACGCCAGGGTCTCCGGCGTTTGGCCCCCTGGCCTCTGCAAAACTCCTTTTGCACCGACCTAAAGCCTCGTGGGCTTCACCCCTTGGCCGAACCATATCATCCTATATATCAATCTTTACCTCCGGACCATTCCGGAGCTCCTCGTCATGTCTGTGATCTCATCCGGGACTCCGAACAACATTCGGTCACCAACATACATAACTCATATAATACTATATCGTCAACGAACGTTAAGCGTGCGGACCCTACGGGTTCGAGAACTATGTAGACATGACCGAGACACCTCTCTGGTCAATAACCAATAGCGGAACCTGGATGCCCATATTGGCTCCTACATATTCTACGAAGATCTTTATCGGTCGAACCGTTATGACAACATACGTTATTTCCTTTGTCACCGGTATGTTACTTGCCCGAGATTCGATCGTCGGTATCTTCATACCTAGTTCAATCTCGTTACTGGCAAGTCTCTTTAGTCGTTTCGTAATACATCATCCCGTAACTAACTCATTAGTCACATTGCTTGCAAGGCTTATTATGATGTGCATTACCGAGAGGGCCAGAGATACCTCTCCGATACACGGAGTGACAAATCCTAATCTTCATCTATGCCAACCCAACAAACACCTTCGGAGACATCTGTAGAGCATCTTTATAATCACCCAGTTATGTTGTGACGTTTGATAGCACACAAGGTGTTCCTCTGGTATTCGGGAGTTGCATAATCTCATAGTTAGAGGAATATGTATGTCATGAAGAAAGCAATAGCAATAAAACTTAACAATCATAATGCTAAGCTAACAGATGGGTCTTGTCCATCACATCATTCTCCTAATGATGTGATCCCGTTCATCAAATGACAACACATGTCTATGGCTAGGAAACTTAACCATCTTTGATTAACGAGCTAGTCAAGTAGAGGCATACTAGGGACACTCTGTTTGTCTATGTATTCAGCTATGTACTAAGTTTCCGGTTAATACAATTCTAGCATGAATAATAAGCGTTTATCATGATATAAGGAAATATAAATAATAACTTTATTATTGCCTCTAGGGCATATTTCCTTCAGTCTCCCACTTGCACTAGAGTCAATAATCTAGTTCACATCGTCATCTGATTTAACACCAATAGTTCACATCTTTATGTGATTAACACCTATAGTTCACATCGCCATTTGACCAACACTCAAAAGGTTTACTAGAGTCAATAATCTAGTTCACATCGCGATGTGATTAACACCCAAGAGTAATAAGGTATGATCATGTTTTGCCTGTGAGAGAAATTTTTAGTCTACGGGTCTGCAACATTCAAATCCGTATGTATTTTGCAAATTTCTGTGTCTACAATACTCTGCACGGAGCTACTCTAGCTAAATGCTCCCACTTTCAATATGTATCTAGATCGAGACTCAGAGTCATCCAGATCGGTGTCAAAGCTGGCATCGACGTAACTCTTTACGACGAACTCTTTATCACCTCCATAACCGAGAAATATTTCCTTAGTCCTCTAAGGATAATTTTAACCAATGTCTAGTGATCTACTCCTAGATCACTATTGTACTCCCTTGCCAAATACAGGGCAGGGTATACAATAGGTCTGGTACATAGCATGGCATACTTTATAGAACCTATGGCTGAGGCATTGGGAATGACTTTCATTCTCTTTCTATTTTCTGCCGTGGTCGGGTTTTGAGTCTTTACTGAGTTTCACACCTTGCAATACAGACAAGAACTCCTTCTTTGACTGTTTCATTTTGAACTATATCAAAATCTTGTCAAGGTATGTACTCATTGAAAAAACTTATCAAGTCTTTTGATCTATCTCTATAGATCTTGATGCTCAATATGTAAGTAGCTTCATCGAGGTCTTTCTTTGAAAAACTCCTTTCAAACACTCCTTTATGCTTTCCAGAAAATTCTATATCATTTCCGATCAACAATATGTCACTCACATATACTTATCAGAAAGGCTGTAGTGCTCCCACTCACTTTCTTGTAAATACAGGCTTCACCGCAAGTCTGTATAAAACTATATGATTTGATCAACTCATCAAAGCGTATATTCCAACTCCGAGATGCTTGCACCAGTCCATAGATGGATCGCTGGAGCTTTGCACACTTTGTTAGCATATTTAGGATTGACAAAACCCTCTTGTTGCATCATATACTACTCTTCTTTAAGAAATCCATTAAGAATGCAGTTTCGACATCCATTTGCCAGATTTCGTAAAATGTGGCAATTCCTAACATGATTCAGACAGACTTAAGAATCGCTACGAGTGAGAAAATCTCATTGTAGTCAACATCTTGAACTTGTCAAAAATCTTTTGCGACAATTCGAGCTTTGTAGATAGTAACACTACTATCAGCGTCCGTCTTCCTCTTGAAGATCCATTTATTCTCCATGGCTTGCCGATCATCGGGCAAGTCAACCAAAGTCCACACTTTGTTCTCATACATGGATCCTATCTCAGATTTTATGGCCTCAAGCCATTTCGCGGAATCTGGGCTCATCATCGCTTCCTCATAGTTCGTAGGTTCATCATGGTCCAGTAACATGACTTCCAGAACAGGATTACCGTACCACTCTGGTGTGGACCATACTCTGGTTGACCTACGAGGTTCGATATAACTTGATCTGAAGTTTCATGATCATCATCATTAGCTTCCTCATTAATTGGTGTAGGACTCACTGGAACTGATTTCTGTGATGAACTGCTTTCCAATTTGGGAGAAGGTACAATTACCTCATCAAGTTCTACTTTCCTCCCACTCACTTCTTTCGAGAGAAACTCCTTCTATAGAAAGGATCCATTCTTAGCAATGAATATCTTGCCTTCGGATCTGTGATAGAAGGTGTACCCAACAGTTTCCTTTGGGTATCCTATGAAGACGCATTTCTCCGATTTGGGTTCGAGCTTATCAGGTTGAAACTTTTTCACATAAGCATCGCAACCCCAAACTTTAAGAAATGACAGCTTAGGTTTCTTGCCAGACCATAGTTCATACGGTGTCATCTCAACGGATTTAGATGGTGCCCTATTTAACGTGAATGTAGCTGTCTCTAATGCATAACCCCAAAAATGATAGTGGTAAATTGGTAAGAGACATCATAGATTGCACTATATCCAATAAAGTACGGTTATGACGTTCGGACACACCATTACGCTGTGGTGTTCTGGGTGGCATGAGTTTGTGAAACTATTGCACATTGTTTTAATTGAAGGCCAAACTCGTAACTCAAATATTCGTCTGTGCGATCAAATCGCAGAAAACTTTATTTTCTTGTTACGATGATTCTCCACTTTACTCTGAAATTCTTTGAACTTTTGAAATGTTTCAGACTTGTGTTTCATCAAGTAGATATACCCATATCTGCTCAAATCATCTGTGAAGGTTAGACATTAACGATACCCGCCGCGAGCCTCAACACTTATCGGACCGCATACATCAGTATGTATTATTTTCAACAATTCAGTTGCTCGCTCCATTGTTCCAGAGAATGGAGCCTTAGTCATCTTGCCCATGAGGCATGGTTTGCAAGCATCAAATGATCCATAATCAAGTGATTCCAAAAGCCCATCAGCATGGAGTTTCTTCATGCGCTTTACACCAATAAGACCTAAACGGCAGTGCCACAAATAAGTTGCACTATCATTATTAACTTTGTATCTTTTGGCTCTAATATTATGAATATGTGTATCACTATGGTCGAGATCCAACAAACTATTTTCATTGGATGTATGACCATCGAAGGTTTCATTCATGTAAACAGAACAACAATTATTCTCTGACTTTAAATGAATAATCGTATTGCAATAAACATGATCAAATCATATTCATGCTCAACGCAAACACCAAATAACATTTATTTAGGTTCAACCCTAATCCCGAAAGTATAGGGAGTGTGCGATGATGATCATATCAATCTTGGAACCATTTCCAACACACATCGTCACTTCACCCTTAACTAGCCTCTATTCATTCTGTAATTCCCGTTTCGAGTTACTAATCTTAGCAACTGAACCAGCATCAAATACTGAGGGGTTTGCTACAAACACTAGTAAAGTACACGTCAATAACATGTATATCAAATATACCATTGTTCACTTTGCCATCCTTCTTATCCGCCAAGTATCTAGGGCAGTTCCACTTCCAGTGACCATTTCCATTGCAGTAGAAGCACTCAGTCTCAGGCTTAGGTCCAGACTTGGGCTTCTTCACATGAGTAGCAACTTGCTTGCCATTCTTCTTGAAGTTCCCCTTCTATCCCTTTGCCCTTTTCTTGAAACTAGTGGTCTTGTTAACCATCAACACTTGATGCTCTTTCTTGATTTCTACCTTCGTCGATTTCAGCATCGTGAAGAGCTTGGGAATTACTTTCGTCATCCCTTACATATTATAGTTCATCACGAAGTTCTAGTAACTTGGAGATAGTGACTAGAGAACTTTGTCAATTACTATCTTATCTGGAAGATTAACTCCCACTTGATTCAAGCAATTGGAGTACCCAGACAATCTGAGCACATGCTCACTGGTTGAGCTATTCTCCTCCATCTTGTAGGCAAAGTACTTGTCAAAGGTCTCATACCTTTCGACATGGGCATGAGTCTGAAATACTAATTTCAACTCTTGGAACATCTCATATGCTCCGTGGTGTTCAAAACGTCTTTGAAGCCCCGATTCTAAGCCATAAAGCATGGTGCACTAAACTATCAAGTAGTCATCATATCGAGCTTGCCAAACGTTCATAATGTCTGCATCTGCTCCTGCAATCGGCCTGTCACCTAGCGGTGCATCAAGAACATAATTCTTCTTTGTGCAGCAATGAGGATAATCCTCAGATCACGAACCAAGTCCGCATCATTACTACTATCATCTTTCAAATTATTTTTCTCTAGGAACATAGAAAAAAATAAACGGGGAGCTACATCGCGAGCTATTGATCTACAACATAATTTGCAAATACTATCAAGACTAAGTTCATGATAAATTAAATTTCAATTTAATCATATTACTTAAGAACTCCCACTTAGATAGACATCACTCTAGTCATCTAAATGATCACGTGATCCATATCAACTAAACCATGTTCGATCATCACGTGAGATGGAGTAGCTTTCAATGGTGAACATCACTATGTTGATCATATCTACTATATGATTGGGGATCGTAGCAGAAATTTAAAATTTGCTACGCATCACCAAGATCAATCTATGGAGTCATCTAGCAACGAGAGAGAGGAGTGCATCTACATACCCTTGTAGATCGCGAGCGGAAGCGTTCAAGTGAACGGGGTTGATGGAGTCGTACTCGTCGTGATCCAAATCACCGATGACCGAGCGTCGAACGGACGGCACCTCTGCGTTCAACACACGTACGGAGCAGCGACGTCTCCTCCTTCTTGATCCAGCAAGGGGGAAGGAGAGGTTGATTGAGATCCAGCAGCACGACGGCGTGGTGGTGGAAGTAGCGGGGATCTCGGCAGGGCTTCGCCAAGCTCAGCGAGAGGGAGAGGTGTCACGGGAGGGAGAGGGAGGCGCCAGGGGCTGTGGTGTGGCTGCCCTCCCTCCCCCCACTATATATAGGGCCCCTGGGGGGCGCCGGCCCTGGGAGATGCAATCTCCAAGGGGGGCGGCGGCCAAGGGGTGGCTTCCCCCCCAAGCCTAGTGGGGGGCGCCCCCACCACTAGGGTTCCCAACCCTAGGCGCGTGGGGAGGCCCAAGAGGGGGTGCACCAGCCCACCAGGGGCTGGTTCCCCTCCCACTTCAGCCCATGGGGCCCTCCGGGATAGGTGGCCCCACCCGATGGACCCCCGGGACCCTTCCGGTGGTCCCGATACAATACCGGTAACCCCCGAAACTTTCCCGATGGCCGAAACTGGACTTCCTATATATAATTCTTCACCTCCAGACCATTCCGGAACTCCTCGTGATGTCCGGGATCTCATCCGGGACTCCGACCAACTTTCGGGTTACCGCATACTAATATCTCTACAACCCTAGCGTCACCGAACCTTAAGTGTGTAGACCCTACGGGTTCGGGAGACATGCAGACATGACCGAGACGACTCTCCGGTCAATAACCAACAGCGGGATCTTGATACCCATGTTGGCTCCCACATGTTCCTCGATCTCATCGGATGAACCACGATGTCGAGGATTCAATCAATCCCGTATACAATTCCCTTTGTCAAGCGGTACGTTACTTGCCCGAGATTCGATCGTCGGTATCCCAATACCTTGTTCAATCTCGTTACCGGCAAGTCACTTTACTCGTACCGTAATGCATGATCCCGTGACCAAACACTTGGTCACATTGAGCTCATTATGATGATGCATTACCAAGTGGGCCCAGAGATACCTCTCCGTCATACGGAGTGACAAATCCCAGTCTCGATCTGTGTCAACCCAACAGACACTTTCAGAGATACCTGTAGTGTACCTTTATAGTCACCCAGTTACGTTGTGACGTTTGGTACACCCAAAGCACTCCTATGGCATCCGGGAGTTACACGATCTCATGGTCTAAGGAAATGATACTTGACATTGGAAAAGCTCTAGCAAACGAACTACACGATCTTTGTGCTATGCTTAGGATTGGGTCTTGTCCATCACATCATTCTCCTAATGATGTGATCCCGTTATCAATGACATCCAATGTCCATAGTCAGGAAACCATGACTATCTTTTGATCAACGAGCTAGTCAACTAGAGGCTCACTAGGGACATGTTGTGGTCTATGTATTCACACATGTATTACGATTTCCGGATAACACAATTATAGCATGAACAATAGACAATTATCATGAACAAGGAAATATAATAATAACCATTTTATTATTGCCTCTAGGGCATATTTCCAACAGCCTCCCACTTGCATTAGAGTCAATAATCTAGTTACATTGTGATGAATCGAACACCCATAGAGTTCTGGTGTTGATCATGTTTTGCTCTAGGGAGAGGTTTAGTCAACGGATCTGCTACATTCAGGTCCGTATTTACTTTACAAATATCTATGTCTCCATTTTGAACACTTTCACGAATGGAGTTGAAGCGACGCTTGATATGCCTGGTCTTCCTGTGAAACCTGGGCTCCTTGGCAAGGGCAATAGCTCCAGTGTTGTCATAGAAGAGAGTCATCGGGCCCGACGCATTGGGAATCACCCCTAGGTCAGTAATGAACTCCATCCAGATTGCTTCTTGCGCTGCCTCTGAGGCCGCCATGTACTCCGCTTCACATGTAGATCCCGCCACGACGCTTTGCTTGCAACTGCGCCAGCTTACTGCCCCTCCATTCAAAATATACACGTATCCGGTTTGTGACTTAGAGTCATCCAGATCTGTGTCGAAGCTAGCATCGACGTAACCCTTTACGACGAGCTCTTCGTCACCTCCATAAACGAGAAACATATCCTTAGTCCTCTTCAGGTACTTCAGGATATTCTTGACCGCTGTCTAGTGTTCCATGCCGGGATTACTTTGGTACCTTCCTACCAAACTTACGGCAAGGTTTACATCAGGTCTGGTACACAGCATGGCATACATAATAGACCCTATGGCCGAGGCATAGGGGATGACACTCATCTTTTCTCTATCTTCTGCCGTGGTCGGGCATTGAGCCGTGCTCAATTGCACACCTTGCAATACAGGCAAGAACCCCTTCTTGGACTGATCCATATTGAACTTCTTTAATATCTTGTCAAGGTACGTACTCTGTGAAAGACCAATGAGGCGTCTTGATCTATCTCTATAGATCTTGATGCCTAATATATAAGCAGCTTCTCCAAGGTCCTTCATTGAAAAACACTTATTCAAATAGGCCTTTATACTTTCCAAGAATTCTATATCATTTCCCATCAATAGTATGTCATCCACATATAATAAGAGAAATGCTACAGAGCTCCCACTCACTTTCTTGTAAACACAGGCTTCTCCATAAGTCTGTGTAAACCCAAACGCTTTGATCATCTCATCAAATCGAATGTTCCAACTCCGAGATGCTTGCACCAGCCCATAGATGGAGCACTGGAGCTTGCATACCTTGTTAGCATTCTTAGGATCGACAAAACCTTCCGGCTGCATCATATACAATTCTTCCTTAAGAAAGCCGTTAAGGAATGCCGTTTTGACGTCCATTTGCCATATCTCATAATCATAGAATGCGGCAATTGCTAACATGATTCGGACGGACTTCAGCTTCGCTACGGGTGAGAAAGTCTCATCGTAGTCAACCCCTTGAACTTGTCGATAACCCTTAGCGACAAGTCGAGCCTTATAGATGGTCACATTACCATCCGCGTCTGTCTTCTTCTTAAAGATCCATTTATTTTCTATGGCTCGCCGATCATCAGGCAAGTCAGTCAAAGTCCATACTTCGTTTTCATACATGGATCCTATCTCGGATTGCATGGCTTCAAGCCATTTGTTGGAATCCGGGCCCGCCATCGCTTCTTCATAGTTCGAAGGTTCACCGTTGTCTAACAACATGATTTCCATGACAGGGTTGCCGTACCAATCTGGTGCGGAACGTGTCCTTGTGGACCTACGAAGTTCAGCAGTAACTTGATCTGAAGCTTCATGATCATCATCATTAACTTCCTCCCCAGTCGGTGCAGGCACCACAGGAACATCTTCCCGCGTTGCGCTACTTTCCGGTTCGGAAGGGGTGACTATCACCTCATCAAGTTCCACTTTCCTCCCACTCACTTCTTTCGAGAGAAACTCTTTCTCCAGAAAGGACCCGTTCTTGGCAACAAAGATCTTGCCTTCGGATCTGAGGTAGAAGGTATACCCAATGGTTTCCTTAGGGTATCCTATGAAGACGCATTTTTCCGACTTGGGTTCGAGCTTTTCAGGTTGAAGTTTCTTGACATAAGCATCGCATCCCCAAACTTTCAGAAACGACAGCTTAGGTTTCTTCCCAAAACATAATTCATACGGTGTCGTCTCAACGGATTTCGACGGAGCCCTATTTAATGTGAATGCGGCAGTCTCTAAAGCATAGCCCCAAAATGAGAGCGGTAGATCGGTAAGAGACATCATAGATCGCACCATATCCAATAGAGTGCGATTACGACGTTCGGACACACCATTTCGCTGAGGTGTTCCAGGCGGCGTGAGTTGTGAAACTATTCCACATTTCCTTAAGTGTGTGCCAAATTCGTGACTTAAATATTCCCCTCCACGATCTGATCGTAGGAACTTTATTTTCCTGTCACGTTGATTCTCAACCTCACTCTGAAATTCCTTGAACTTTTCAAAGGTCTCAGACTTGTGTTTCATTAGGTAGACATACCCATATCTACTCAAGTCATCAGTGAGAGTGAGAACATAACGATAGCCTCCGCGAGCCTCAACACTCATTGGACCGCACACATCAGTATGTATGATTTCTAATAAGTTGGTTGCTCGCTCCATTGTTCCGGAGAACGGAGTCTTGGTCATTTTGCCCATGAGGCATGGTTCGCATGTGTCAAATGATTCATAATCGAGAGACTCTAAAAGTCCATCAGCATGGACCTTCTTCATGCGCTTGACACCAATGTGACCAAGGCGGCAGTGCCACAAGTATGTGGGACTATCGTTATCAACTTTACATCTTTTGGTATTCACACTATGAATATGTGTAACATCACGTTCGAGATTCATTAAGAATAAACCATTAACCAGCGGGACATGACCATAAAACATATCTCTCATATAAATAGAACAACCATTATTCTCGGATTTAAATGAGTAGCCATCTCGAATTAAACGAGATCCTGATACAATGTTCATGCTCAAAGCTGGCACTAAATAACAATTATTGAGGTTTAAAACGAATCCCGTAGGTAAATGTAGAGGTAGCGTGCCGACGGCGATCACATCGACCTTGGAACCATTCCCGACGCGCATCGTCACCTCGTGCTTCGCCAATCTCCGCTTATTCCGCAGCTCCTGTTTTGAGTTACAAATATGAGCAACCGTACCGGTATCAAATACCCAGGAGCTACTACGAGTACTGGTAAGGTACACATCAATTACATGTATATCACAAATACCTTTGGTGTTGCCGGCCTTCTTGTCCGCTAAGTATTTGGGGCAGTTCCGCTTCCAGTGACCACTTCCCTTGCAATAAAAGCACTCAGTCTCAGGCTTGGGTCCATTCTTTGGCTTCTTCCCGGCAACTGGCTTACCGGGCGCGGCAACTCCCTTGCCGTCCTTCTTGAAGTTCTTCTTACCCTTGCCCTTCTTGAACTTAGTGGTTTTATTCACCATCAACACTTGATGTTCCTTTTTGATCTCCACCTCCGCTGATTTCAGCATTGAATATACCTCAGGAATGGTCTTTTCCATCCCCTGCATATTGAAGTTCATCACAAAGCTCTTGTAGCTCGATGGAAGCGACTGAAGGATTCTGTCAATGACCGCGTCATCCGGGAGATTAACTCCAAGCTGAGTCAAGCGGTTGTGCAACCCAGACATTTTGAGTATGTGCTCACTGACAAAACTGTTTTCCTCCATCTTACAACTGAAGAACTTGTCGGAGACTTCATATCTCTCGACCCGGGCATGAGCTTGGAAAACCATTTTCAGCTCTTCGAACATCTCATATGCTCCGTGTTGCTCAAAACGCTTTTGGAGCCCCGGTTCTAAGCTGTAAAGCATGCCGCACTGAACGAGGGAGTAATCATCAGCACGTGACTGCCAAGCGTTCATAACGTCTTGGTTCTCTGGGATGGGTGCTTCACCTAGCGGTGCTTCTAGGACATAATCTTTCTTGGCAGCTATGAGGATGATCCTCAGATTCCGGACCCAGTCCGTATAGTTGCTGCCATCATCTTTCAGCTTGGTTTTCTCTAGGAACGCGTTGAAGTTGAGGGCAACGTGGGCCATTTGATCTACAAGACATATTGTAAAGATTTTAGACTAAGTTCATGATAATTAAGTTCATCTAATCAAATTATTCAATGAACTCCCACTCAGATAGACATCCCTCCAGTCATCTAAGTGAAACATGATCCGAGTCAACTAGGCCGTGTCCGATCATCACGTGAGACGGACTAGTCAACATCGGTGAACATCTTCATGTTGATCGTATCTTCTATACGACTCATGCTCGACCTTTCGGTCTTCCGTGTTCCGAGGCCATGTCTGTACATGCTAGGCTCGTCAAGTCAACCTATGTGTATTGCGTGTGTAAATCTGGCTTACATCCAGTGTATTCGAACGTTAGAATCTATCACACTCGATCATCACGTGGTGCTTCGGACAACGAACCTTCGCAACGGTGCACAGTTAGGGGGAACACTTTCTTGAAATTATTGCGAGGGATCATCTTATTTAAGCTACCGTCGTTCTAAGCAAATAAGATGTAAAACATAATAAACATCACATGCAATCAAATAGTGACATGATATGGCCAATATCATTTTGCTCCTTTTGATCTCCATCTTCGGGGCGCCATGATCATCTTCGTCACCGGCATGACACCATGATCTCCATCATCATGATCTCCATCATCGTGTCTTCATGAAGTTGTCACGCCAACGATTACTTCTACTTATATGGCTAACATGTTTAGCAATAAAGTAAAGTAATTTACATGGCGTTATTCAATGACTCGCAGGTCATACAAAAAATAAAGACAACTCCTATGGCTCCTGCCGGTTGTCATACTCATCGACATGCAAGTCGTGATTCCAATTACAAGAACATGATCAATCTCATACATCACATATATCTCATTCATCACATCCTTTTGGCCATATCACATCACAAGGCACATGCTGCAAAAACAAGTTAGACGTCCTCTAATTGTTGTTGCATGTTTTTACGTGGCTTCTATAGGTTTCTAGCAAGAACGTTTCTTACCTATGTAAAACCACAAAGTGATATGCCAATTTCTATTTACCCTTCATAAGGACCCTTTTCATCGAATCCGTTCCGAGTAAAGTGGGAGAGACAGACACCCGCTAGCCACCTTATGCAACTAGTGCATGTCAGTCGGTGGAACCTGTCTCACGTAAGCGTACGTGTAAGGTCGGTCCAGGACGCTTCATCCCACAATGCCGCCGAAACAAGATAAGACTAGTAGTGGCAAGAAAAATTGACAACATCTACGTCCACAACAAGTTTGTGTTCTACTCGTGCATAGAAACTACGCATAGGCCTGGCTCTGATACCACTGTTGGGGATCGTAGCAGAAATTTAAAATTTGCTACGCATCACCAAGATCAATCTATGGAGTCATCTAGCAACGAGAGAGAGGAGTGCATCTACATACCCTTGTAGATCGCGAGCGGAAGCGTTCAAGTGAACGGGGTTGATGGAGTCGTACTCGTCGTGATCCAAATCACCGATGACCGAGCGCCGAACGGACGGCACCTCCGCGTTCAACACACGTACGGAGCAGCAACGTCTCCTCCTTCTTGATCCAGCAAGGGGGAAGGAGAGGTTGATGGAGATCCAGCAGCACGATGGCGTGGTGGTGGAAGTAGCGGGGATCTCGGCAGGGCTTCGCCAAGCTCAGCGAGAGGGAGAGGTGTCACGGGAGGGAGAGGGAGGCGCCAGGGGCTGTGGTGCGGCTGCCCTCCCTCCCCCCACTATATATAGGGCCCCTGGGGGCGCCGGCCCTGGGAGATGCAATCTCCAAGGGGGGCGGCGGCCAAGGGGTGGCTTCCCCCCCAAGCCAAGTGGGGGCGCCCCCACCCCTAGGGTTCCCAACCCTAGGCGCAGGGGGAGGCCCAAGGGGGGCGCACCAGCCCACCAGGGGCTGGTTCCCCTCCCACTTCAGCCCATGGGGCCCTCCGGGATAGGTGGCCCCACCCGGTGGACCCCCGGGACCCTTCCGGTGGTCCCGGTACAATACCGGTAACCCCCGAAACTTTCCCGGTGGCCGAAACTGGACTTCCTATATATAATTCTTCACCTCCGGACCATTCCGGAACTCCTCGTGACGTCCGGGATCTCATCCGGGACTCCGAACAACTTTCGGGTTACCGCATACTAATATCTCTACAACCCTAGCGTCACCGAACCTTAACTGTGTGGACCCTACGGGTTCGGGAGACATGCAGACATGACCGAGACGACTCTCCGGTCAATAACCAACAGCGGGATCTAGATACCCATGTTGGCTCCCACATGTTCCTCGATGATCTCATCGGATGAACCACAATGTCGAGGATTCAATCAATCCCGTATACAATTCCCTTTGTCAAGCGGTACGTTACTTGCCCGAGATTCGATCGTCGGTATCCCAATACCTTGTTCAATCTCGTCACCGGCAAGTCACTTTACTCGTACCGTAATGCATGATCCCGTGACCAAACACTTGGTCACATTGAGCTCATTATGATGATGCATTACTGAGTGGGCCCAAAGATACCTCTCCATCATACGGAGTGACAAATCCCAGTCTCGATCCGTGTCAACCCAACAGACACTTTCTGAGATACCTGTAGTGTACCTTTATAGTCACCCAGTTACGTTGTGACGTTTGGTACATCCAAAGCACTCCGACGGCATCCGGGAGTTACACGATCTCATGGTCTAAGGAAATGATACTTGACATTGGAAAAGCTCTAGCAAACGAACTACACGATCTTTGTGCTATGCTTAGGATTGGGTCTTGTCCATCACATCATTCTCCTAATGATGTGATCCCGTTATCAATGACATCCAATGTCCATAGTCAGGAAACCATGACTATCTTTTGATCAACGAGCTAGTCAACTAGAGGCTCACTAGGGACATGTTGTGGTCTATGTATTCACACATGTATTACGATTTCCGGATAACACAATTATAGCATGAACAATAGACAATTATCATGAACAAGGAAATATAATAATAACCATTTTATTATTGCCTCTAGGGCATATTTCCAACATATGATTCACGCTCGACCTTTCGGTCTCAGTGTTTCGAGGCCATATCTGCATATGCTAGGTTCGTCAAGTTTAACCCGAGTATTCTGCGTGTGCAAAACTGGCTTGCACCCGTTGTATGTGAACGTAGAGCTTATCACACCCGATCATCACGTGGCGTCTCAGCACGAAGAACTGTCGCAACAGTGCATACTCAGGGAGAACACTTATACCTTGAAATTTAGTGAGGGATCATCTTATAATGCTACCGTCGTACTAAGCAAAATAAGATGCATAAAGGATAAACATCACATGCAATCAATATAAGTGATATGATATGGCCATCATCATCTTGTGCCTTTGATCTCCATCTCCAAAGCACCGTCATGATCACCATCGCCACCGGCTTGACACCTTGATCTCCATCGAAGCATCGTTGTCGTCTCGCCAACTATTGATTCTACAACTATCGCTACCGCTTAGTGATAAAGTAAAAACAATTACAGGGCGATTGCATTGCATAGAATAAAGCGAGAACCATATGGCTCCTGCCAGTTGCCGATAACTCCGTTACAGAACATGATCATATCATACAATAAAATTTAGCATCATGTCTTGACCATATCACATCATAACATGCCCTACAAAAACAAGTTAGACGTCCTCTACTTTGTTGTTGCAAGTTTTACGTGGCTGCTATGGGCTGAGCAAGAATCGTTCTTACCTACGCATCAAAACCACAACGATTTTTCGTCAAGTATGTGATGTTTTAACCTTCAACAAGGACCAGGCGTAGCCACACTCGATTCAACTAAAGTTGGAGAAACTGACACCAGCCAGCCACCTGTGTGCGAAGCACGTCGGTAGAACCAGTCTCGCGTAAGCGTACGCGTAATGTCGGTCCGGGCTGCTTCATCCAACAATACTGCCGAATCAAAGTATGACATGCTGGTAAGCAGTATGACTATTATCGCCCACAACTCACATGTGTTCTACTTGTGCATATAACATCTACGCATAGACCTGGCTCGGATGCCACTGTTGGGGAATGCAGTATTTCAAAAAAAAATCCTACGATCACGCAAGATCTATCTAGGAGATGCATAGCAACGAGAGGGAAGAGTGTGTCTACGTACCCTCGTAGACCGAAAGCGGCAGCGTTTATCAACGCGGTTGATGTAGTCGTACACCTTCACGATCCGTCCCGATCAAGTATCGAATGTATGGCACCTCCGCGTTCAGCACACGTTCAGCTCGATGACATCCTCGCCTTCTTGATCCAGCAAGAGGGGCGAAGTAGTAGATGAGTTCCGGCAGAACGACGGCGTGGTGACGGTGCTGGTGAAGAACAATCTCCGCAGGGCTTCGCCTAAGCACTACGAAAACTATGACGGAGGATAAACTAGAGGGGACAAGGTTGCCGGCACACGTCTTGGTGTTTCTTCATGTGTCTTTGGTGCTAGCCCTGCCCCTCTATTTATATGTTGAGCCTTGGGGTCGAAACTTGGAGCAAAAGCCTCCTCAAAGTCAGTTTTGCCCGAAAGGCAAGAGTCCCAATCGGACCCCAAGACCAAACGCCACAATCCTTGGTATCTGGCCCAGACGCCATGGGCCTTGGCATCTGGCCCAGGGCCAGAGGCCAGGGTCTCCGGCGTTTGGCCCCATGGCCTCCGCACAACTCCTTTCGCACCGACCTAAAGCCTCGTGGGCTTCACCCCTTGGCCGAACCATATCATCCTATATATCAATCTTTACCTCCGGACCATTCCGGAGCACCTGTCATGTCCGTGATCTCATCTGGGACTCCGAACAACATTCGGTCACCAACATACATAACTCATATAATACTATATCGTCAACGAACGTTAAGCGTGCGGACCCTACGGGTTCGAGAACTATGTAGACATGACCGAGACACCTCTCTGGTCAATAACCAATAGCGGAACCTGGATGCCCATATTGGCTCCTACATATTCTACGAAGATCTTTATCGGTCGAACCGTTATGACAACATACGTTATTCCCTTTGTCATCGGTATGTTACTTGCCCGAGATTCGATCGTCTGTATCTTCATACCTAGTTCAATCTCGTTACCGACAAGTCTCTTTACTCGTTCCATAATACATCATCCCGTAACTAACTCATTAGTCACATTGCTTGCAAGGCTTATTATGATGTGCATTACCGAGAGGGCCCAGAGATACCTCTTCGATACACGGAGTGACAAATCCTAATCTTGATCTATGCCAACCCAACAAACACCTTCGGAGACATCTGTAGAGCATCTTTATAATCACCCAGTTACGTTGTGACGTTTGATAGCACACAAGGTGTTCCTCTAGTATTCGGGAGTTGCATAATCACATAGTCAGAGGAATATGTATAAGTCATGAAAAAAGCAATAGCAATAAAACTTAACGATCATAATGCTAAGCTAACGGATGGGTCTTGTCCATCACATCATTCTCCTAATGATGTGATCCCGTTCATCAAATGACAACACATGTCTATGGCTAGGAAACTTAACCATCTTTGATTAACGAGCTAGTCAAGTAGAGGCATACTAGGGACACTCTGTTTGTCTATGTATTCACACATGTACTAAGTTTCCAGTTAATACAATTCTAGCATGAATAATAAACATTTATCATGATATAAGGAAATATAAATAACAACTTTATTATTGCTTCTAGTGCATATTTCCTTCACTATCATGAGTAAAAACTGGCCCGTGGCATTAAACACGATGTCTGATGGGTCACGCGAGCCATTCGGCCCTCAAAATGGCCTCGAATCGAAAAACGTTCAACACGTTGTTCGCTCGTCGAAATGGTTAAATTTGCTTTTCGGCGCATCTTCATCCGAGGTCGTATTTGGCATGTGAAACAAAAAAAAATCGAACTGCTGTCTCATACATACCTAATCCGAGTTCAGCTAATTTTGGAAGGATTTGAACGAGATTTGGAGTCCTTTTCTTGTACGGGAAGTCCAGCCGCCTCATAAATAGATGAGAGGTGATGGCCGATTAAACACCGCACAATCAAACAAACACATCTACCACTTTTTTGTGTTCATCTATCCCCCACCCCTGTATCTTTCTTCTCGTTCTTCATCGTTCTTCAGCAATGGAGGGCTGCATATCCACGAGGATCTATGGGCGGTCAGGTCGACATAGGGCAGCCCATAGCTGTCGCGCCCCCAGATGGGGTCCCTCTCGGGCGTGTGGGGTTTCGGGTCTACAAAAGCGCCCGTCGGATTGCTTGCGTACCGCGCTTCCGGCCGAGTCTCCTTCAAGGTGAGTTGCGGTGCATCACCCCTAGCGTCGAGGGTACATGGTGACGTGTTTGTGTGCGAACAAGGATCGTTGGTGATGACGATGGCTTCGATTTCCCCTCCCAGGGGGAAGTTTCCCCGACAGAATCTCTTCGCCGGAGAGCAAAAGTGCTCCTGCCCAGGTTCCACCTCGAGACGACAGCGCTTCGTCCCGAAACCCTTCTTCTGATTTTTCTAGGTCAAATGGCACCATATAGGATAAGATGGGCCCCGGATGCCTGCCTAGGGCACGACAAGCCCAGGGGGCGCCCCCAGGCTTATTGCCTCCTGGTGGGTCCCCTTCTGATATTTCTTTCGCCAATAATTTTAATATATTCCAAAATAATACTTCATAAATTTTCAGCTCATTTGGAGATGTTCAGAAAAGCTGCTTCCGATATAGCCCTTTCAGGTCCAGAATTCCAGCTCCCGGCAATCTCCCTCTTCATGCGAGACTTGCAAAATAAGAGAGAAAAGCATAAGAATTGTATCATAACGTGAAATAATAGTCCATAATGCAATAAATATCAACATAAAAACATGATGCAAAATGGACGTACCAGCACTCGCACCAGCCCCGCTATTGCCACTATTTGAGCCTCCACCCCGACCATCTCTGTCTTGATTAAGCCCGTCATCGTAATTATCGCGTTTGTTCTTGTTGGCCTCCCACAATGCTCGTTTGTTCCAGTAGCATTGCCTATTGGTTTGGTTAGCCCTGAGAGACGGGGGTCTTTGAACGAGTGGTAGTCGCATGGCTTGTCCATGGTCTTGATAGTGTCAAGACCACCTTGCTTCTTCTTAGCTGGCCACTGGCGGTTCTTTGGGCCGGGACCGCACTGGAGCTCGCCTTCGAACTCGGCGTTGACCTCCTTGTCGTCATGCTTGTTGTTTCGGCGCTTCCAGATATGATTGTTATTACTGCGCTGAGGACGGCTATACTCGTCCTTCGCCTCAGAGGTTCTGGGATCACTGTGATGCATCCGATCGTGGCAGTTAGTGTGACTATCAAGGAGGGAAATTGGCTTGCTATTGATGCCACGACTTTGATATCTTCTTTCATTTTATTCCGCGGCATGTTCTGGTTTCTCCAACTCTCTGGACCGGTGGTGATGATTACAAGCCTGCAATGTGGTGCGTGATGCGCCAACTTATGTTTCTTCAACAACTTCCTGATCCTGTTTCGTGTGACGAGTGACTATTGCGGTCTTTAAAGCCTAGTATGGCGAGAGCATTTGCAGGTGTCCTATTTCCTTTACCGTTGCTTCAGTTTGATTTTCGATCTCTGGTGGGTGGCAATCAATCCGAGGAAGAACAAAGCTAGTATGATTTTCAATATAATTTATTTTTTACTAGTCATTCTGCCTCCAGTTGTCGTCCCCTCATACTACTTGTTTTCCTTGATTACTATCAGATCTAAGATGTCATTTTGGTGTCTTTCTTCAAAAATAAGTGTGGTGCCCATCGGATGGAATTTGGCCTTAATAAACCGGGTCATGACGTTCGATACCCCATCCCCCTGCACCATCCGTGACCCGTGACTCGGGGAAGCCCTAACCACCGCTACAAGCTAGCCCTCTGCCGCCCCTCTACATCGTTGTTGCCAGAGGGCCTACCAGCGAAGCCGCGATGTACCCTGGGATGGTGGTGGCGGGGCGGCTCCAACCCTGGCGCACTGCGGTGCCTACTCTGCCCCAGCCCTCCTACCCTGTGCGATTTGGAAGCTCCCCTCCCGACCGGTTGTGGCGTTCTTCGGCCAACCTGTCATGGTTGCTCGGCGCGTCCTCCGCGCTGCTACCCTCCCCCCGCCCAGTTCGAAATTCAGGTCAGACTTCCTGAGAGGCAACCATGAAGGCATTTGGTTGTGCCTGACGACGGCTGCTTCTTGCAGCATGCCGTCCAGGAGGTTGGCTTCGCGCGAGCTCTCCATCACCCCTTCACAGGGGTGACTGCAAGCCCGACGGCCATGGACATGCGTTCGCTCCTGCGATCATGGCTGGCTAGCGCGGGTCCGGCTTCTGCTCTCCCCGGGAGCTTCACTCTTTCCGGCTCCTTTAGCTCACATGCACCTCGGCCTCTTCGCACCCCACCCTGTTGGTGCCCTTGGTTGGCCGTCCATACCTGCGCATCTTTGATTTCGACACACTGTGGAAGCTGCGTCTCCTTACAGCTCCTTGGGCTCGCCGACGTCCTTGCTGCCCCTGTCCCCGTAGCCTAGATATGCGCTTTGTTGTTGCCGTGGCCTTGCCGAACCCTAGCTAGTCCTCTCTCTCTCTCTCTCTCTCTCTCCTGCTGTGCAACAGACCGAGGAAGAAGAAGGGATGGAAGGGGTGGACACAGGAGTTTTTCCGGGCGCTCGAACAACCGCCGCCGCACGTACGGCGTATATTTCCTCGAGCTCGAACTCGATGCCCTAGACCACACCGTTACAATGATCGACCAGGGGCTTCTATTGACGGGCCTGCGTTGGGCACAATCCACATGCACCCACCCCTCCTGGCGCCCCGATCGGCCCGCTCAGCTCGCGGCCACCTCGCGCACGTACGCATGCAGCTCGCGGCCAGCCCGCAGCGATCACGCCTACATAGCGATCCAGTAACCTCCTGGTCTATGCACGCTAGCTGGGTCCATGCACACACGCACGCACCAGCCTGACTCACGCACGCACACACACCCCCTGAACCATGGACCCGACACGATCCGGTCCGCGCCCGTCGCGCCCTGTGCGCGCTCACGCGGCCACCACACTTTGGCCGTGGCTCTTTATTCCAACACTCACCCGCTGAGCCACGGCTCAGAGGAGTCCGTCATCCTCGACGCCGGCGTTCGCCAGCAGCGCCTCCTCCGCCGCTGGTGCCCTCCGGAGTTGGGGACAATCTCGTTTGAAGTGGTCGCGCTCGCCGCACTTGTAGCAGCGCCCGCGCCTGTTGCCGCCGCCCCTCTTCGCCACGCTGCGCACGTCGTCGTCGTCGCCCCGACCTCTGCCTTGACGCCGCTCCCGTGCCCGCCACTGCACCGCAGTGTACAGGAGCTGTCTGTCCGCCCGCTCGCCGCCGTCTTGTCCACGGCGCCGAACCCGCTCGTCGAACGCGCGCAGTCGCCCGAGCGCCTCGTCGAACGCCATCGTCGTCACGTCGTGGAACTGCTTGATGCCGGCGACGACGGGAAGAGCCGATCCGGCACCGTATCCAGCAGCTTCTTTGACGAACGCCGCATCGCCCAGCGTCTCCCCGAGCTTGGCTTACCTCGCCGCCATCGCCGCGAGCTCCTCGCCGTCCGCCATCTTCAGGAGGTCAAATTCGCCGCGCAGCGTCGCCAGCCTCGCCGCACGGACCCGATCGGCGCCGACGAACCTCACCTTCAGGGAGTCCCATACCTCCCTGGCGGTGAGCTTCGTCAACACCTGCAGCAGCACATCCTCCGGCAACGCCCCGAGAAGCAACGCACGCGCCATCTTGTCCTTCCGCGCGTTCACTGCCGCGTCGCCTGGCGCCACCGCCTCCCATACGGTGTGGACATCGAGGATCGCTTGTGCCTTGATGGCCCAGACCGTGTAGTTGTCTGCGGTCAGCATCGGCATCGCCGTCGTCGCCGATCCGCCCGCGCCGCCGCCGTGTGGGACGAGGGCCATGGTAGCCGGTGATCGCCCGAACCGAAGCTCTGTATACCAATTGTTGTTGCCGTGGCCTTGCCGAACCCTATCTAGTCCTCTCTCTCTCTCTGCTGTGCAACAGACCGAGGAAGAAGAAGGGATGGAAGGGGTGGACACAGAGTTTTTCCGGGCGCTCGAACGCCCGCCGCTGCACGTACGGCGTATATTTCCTCGAGCTCGAACTCGATGCCCTAGACCACACCGTTACAATGATCGACCAGGGGCTTATATTGACGGGCCTGCGTTGGGCACGACCCACACGCACCCACCCCTCCTGGCGCCCCGATCGGCCCGCTCAGCTCGCAGCCACCTCGCGCACGTACGCATGCAGCTCGTGGCCAGCCCGCAGCGATCACGCCTACATAGCGATCCAGTAACCTCCTGGTCTACGCACGCTAGCTGGGTCCACTCACACACGCACGCACCAGCCTGACTCACGCACGCACACACACCCCCTGAACCACGGACTCTGCGTGCGCTCACGCGGCCACCACACTCTGGCCGTGGCTCTTTATTCCAACACGCTTCCCTCCAGATCCAGGATCATTTCGGTCTCCAGCCATTATCATGCCCCGATGTCTCTCATTCCGTCCAACCACCCAACCTCACCCACCTTCGTGACCTGTCCATCCTTCCGCCTGCTCTGGTCCTCCCACGTCCGACGGTGCCCTGTGCCTCCTTCAGCGGCGGGCGTAGCTCTCCTTCCTGTACTGGCCGCATCTTCAACCTATGCCAGACTTCCTCTTCTCCGATTCATGCTCCGACGGCTTGGGATTGTTCATACTCAGGCGAGGGCAAAATCCATGCATCCTATGCTGGCAACGGCGACACTCGCGGGTGTCTTCCCCTTCTTGGAGGTGCTGCCATGGCCGTTATCGGTGTCCCATTTTGAGCATCAGGGGATACCCTAGGTCCGGTCATCCGAATCGGATGGCGACGACATCTCGGCGTCATTCTTCTTCACGATGGCGTTGTCTTGTTTTTTTCGCGGCATCCTCGGTTCTGGATTTGGAGATGTTGGTTGTCTAGTTGTTGGTTGGGGCTCTCAGGACAGCGTGTTTAACTGTGTTTTATTTCTGTTTGGGCTGAGCATCGCATTTATCTCTGCTTCGGGCATCATGTACCATGTCTCGCCTCTTGCGTTCGTGCCATGTGTTGTACCACCTAAAGCTCTGCATATTTGTGAAAAATATATAACACGCTAAATTCTACTGAATGGCTTAGCATGACGCCCTGCAAATGTTATAGGACCGAGATAGCACGCTATTTAAAACTATGACTTTTTTTACAACTGTTCACATCGTAATACATTTTTTTTTAATTCCACAACGAAATACATTTTCTGAACGACTGTGATATGTTTATAGGTTGTTCCAGTCATATGTGTACTAGATTCGACGTGTCATGTCTTCGACTGTACTCACACTTCACAGTATTATACGGACGTTCGGGGTTCCCAATTCTGCTTTAAATTTTTTCATGTGTTTTCATTCTTTGTTTCTTGCGTGTGTTTCTGTTTAACAAGTTCTTGTGTGTTTTTCTGTTTGAGTGTTTTCCCTATCAGAAGGAAAACGTCTCGTAGTTAATTTGGAGCACTATATTGTGTTGTGGAGTACAAAATCACGACACAGAAAGTCCAAACTAGTGGAGATCTCGTTCATTTGGGACACAAAAGTGGCCACGGCGCGTATTGCACGCATGCATCTTCTGGCTCAAAACATCCGTATAGTGCACAATGCTCCATCATACTGCTGGATAGTGCAATAGCTGGACATCCATGCACGTCAATAATTAGGAAAATAATTACTATTCATTAATTGCCTGAACAAGTAGGTCAGGCACATCACACGTACACATCGGCTACACTAGAGTACAGCAAAGAGTTGACAGTTCACTCACGCATACGGACGCATGCATACATGTCGCATAAATATATATGCACACACAGTGTGTGCGCAAGGTACAGACATGGACACAGACACACAGTGACACAGTACTGAAATAACACACGCAAGCAACTTCATTTTATTATTTAGTAGCTCAGTATCGTATGAGCACTCCATCAACGTAGACATTAAGCTCCACACAAGCGCGTCCTTGCATGCACGTCGGAAGGGTTATATATTGAACTAGTTGACACTGCATAAGAATAAGACATATATATTATGTCAGAGAAAATCACGTTAGATGTAACATGCTAAAATACACGATCGACCGTTTTTCTTCAATATGAACTTAATATCACTGTTTTGTTACTATATACTCACTTCCTAGCTCTTAAGAAAAACTATGCAGGTACGTGTTTGCTCATGAGTTGTTCTAGTATTTGTCCTCTTTTTTGGGGGGTCATATTGTTTGTATTGGCAGAACCTTTTCTCTTCTGTACTAGTAGCTCGCATGCTGGATTAAAACTACAGTAACTGTTTGGCCTGGTGTAAAAAAACGTTTGTTTTTTATAACGTGAAAACAGACGGTTATGGAGTAGCACGATATGGAAATATGCACAAGATCTGGACTAGACGGCTACGCGAGAAGATGAAAATGCATGCATTTGGATGAGTAGACCGAAAGATTAGAACATACTTGTTGCAGTTGGTGGACATGCTGATGGGGAAGGGCACGCTGACGCCGCACTTGCCGGGCACGCCGGAGACCTTGTCCATGTTGATGGACTTGATGCTGGTGGCGAGGCTCTTGAGGCACCTGCACGCTATCTTGCGGTCCGGGCTGCTGCGGGCCAGGCCGTTCAGCCCCTGCACACCGGAGCAGCACTCCTTGCTGATCGAGGGCGCCTTCCCCGTCACGTACGACACGCACGGCGCGAGCTTGGAGTCCACCTGCCCGCACGACAGTGCCGTCGCCTCCCTGCCGGCCATCATTAGCACCACCGCCGCCAGGACCACGGCGGACACCACAGCCTTGCTGTTGAGACGAGCCATCGATCGCTAGCTGGAAGTTCCTTAAGCTGCTAGCTAGCTAGTGGGTGATCAGATGAGTGTCGGCGGTGTGGTTAAGCTAGTGGAGTGTGATGGTGTGGAGGAAAGGGTGTGGTTTCGAGGGTATAAATAGGGGAGAGATGAACATGCAGGATTGATTGAGCAATTGATGCCGGTCGCTGCCAGGTCGTTGGCTGGTGGAGTTAATTGAGAAGGTCGATCCACCCTGCAAGTGCATGTACCCGCTAGAAAGTACACCCGATCTCTTTGCAATTGGCATGTGTCTCTTTGCTTTTACTTTGTTTTTTTATATGTTTTTTTGCGGGAAGAAAAGTTACTGGTGGTGTGAACTTCTTGGTTGCTGCCCTGACCCTGAAACTGCCTCATGGCTCCACATATTCAAGACAGTGTTTGGCTGCTCCCATGGAACTGTAACCATGACTGAGTAGCTAATTTTTGGGCGCAAGGACCCCCTTTCTATCTCTGTTGCCTCTGTCACCCATTTGATCACTTGATCACACCATGTTTCCATCTGCTCTATGCTAAATCAATAAAAAGCCAGCAAATGCTGGATCTTTTCTTCCCGTGTTTGGTCCATTGTTTTCCCGAGGTTATAGCCGTCGTTTTCTTTCAAGAAAACTTCCAATCTATTCCTTTAATCATAGCAGTACAACGAACATCAGAAATAATAAAAATTACATCTATATTGGTAGACCACATAGCGACGACTACAAGTACTGTTGTGTCAGGGTACATCCACCTCCATGGATCCGATTATGTGAACTCTTGAACCCATCTACAGGCATTTCTAACCAATCCCCTAAAAATAGCTGAGTATCCAGCGGAGTAAAACCTTTGTGGAGTATTTTTACTCCACTAAGATTTGGCTGGACCAATCCAATCCCCTATATATATCTGGCTAGAGGCGGAGTCAATACCAGCATGCGGCGCGGAGGCATTGTCGGGGCTGTGTGGTCCGTTTCCCGGCCAATCCATAGCAAGGCACAGTCGCCGGCGGCCGGAAGTGCCAAATCCGGCGGCGACGGTACAGCAGCCGCAAATCCACCAGTTCTGTGCCGGCGACGGGACAACGAGGCACAAATCCAAGTGGTCAAGGACCGCGACGGAGCCTACGGAGCATCCGTGGCGATGGGAGGGTGCCAGCGGGGGGTGGGAGGGGTGGCGACGGCGCAGATGCGGTGCGCGGGGGGGGGGGGGGAGGTAGGGCGTGGTTTTTACTCAACCACGCAACGATGGAGTACATTTAGCGAAAAGATACGCGGTTGAGGATAATTTATCCTCCATTACGATGGATTGGGATCGGCTAGACGTCTGTTAGAGAAATAAAATCAAATTTTACTCCTCTAATCCGTTATAAGACTAGCCACAGTGGGAGTAACTTCAGCAGTAACATCGTGTCCAACTCAGCAAATTTGCTTATGTGACAATGAGTTAATGAGGAGAGAGATAGTTGTAGTAACTTAACTAGTTACTGTAACATCACATGCCTCAATGCAATATGAGTCTATAACCTAATAAATGAATCTTTGCATGTTACCACACTTACGTTACTACTCAAGTAACATAGTCTAGGAATATGTGTATGTTAGTAGTGTATGTTACTCTCCATTATGGCTAGTCCAAGGGCCGGTTTGATACTCTACAAGATAGAGCAGTGATTGTACGTGTACCAAGGCAGAAGCTCAGGCCACCGATTTCCTAGGGCCGAGTCCGACAGCTCTGCGTAGCCAAGAGCTCCCAGGCTGAGATATCAAAGACGATACCTCCAGCAGATCAAAGGAAAGGCAGACCATGCATCTGCGCTCAGGGTAGGGTAGCAATCAAACAGTCCAGTCGACATCTAAAGTGGTCTCCGGAACGTCTCCTAAGGCAACTGAACTTTCTACAATTCCGTAGCCGAGCGGCACCTCTACAGTATGAAACGAAGTATTAATGCCTGATAGATCCATAACCTAACTGTTCATGCCTGATTTTATTGGCCTTATTACTAATTCCATGTAGTTGCCACCTACGTAGCTTGCGTCTCCCAACAGGACTCGGGTCTGAAACGTTGCAATATTGCTTTCGCTCTATGCATGCGTGGTAGCATATCCCAACCTAGCTATCTAGCAGGTGAAATAGATTTTCACCTCATCAATCCTCTACAGTAGCAGCTTTAAATTGTTTGTTAATTCGGCACGTCTGTGCATTCTTCTCAGCGCCATTTTTCTTTTCCTTATGCTCGAACTTGCAGCATATATCTCTATTACTTAACCTCTACCACTTAAAAAGAACTTAAGGTTTTTATTTCATCATTTTTCTCACCACCCATTCGTTCAACGTTTCATGTATATGATAACCAATCATCTTAATTTACTTACCTTCTGAACCAATTTCACTTTAGTTTACTTATTAAACTTCTAATCAAAATATAAGGTACTCCATGGTCAGAATTTGATTAGCATTTATACACAATCGCATTATTATTAACAGATAAATCACAAGCTAACATACTAGAATATTTATATCCCGCTGTAACGCACGGGCATTGTTCTAGTATTGTTATAAAAAAGAAGCGTGATACCAGCCCACACCCTCATCCACCGTTCAAAACTCATTTCACTCTTGCAGTGATGGGTGCCAAAAGCCTATCACTTGCGGGCGAGACTCTCAATATCCCCGGACGGCCCCCGCATCGCCACCACAGGCGACACGGGGGAAACCCTACCCAGCGCCGCCGCCAAGCACATCCTCCGCCCCTCCCCGCTTCGCCGCCGCTGGAGGGCTTGCCGGCGAAGCTTTGCCGAGCCCAGGGATGGTGGCGGCGGGGCAGATACGTACCTCCTGTTGCGTCCCCCACCCACCCCTGCCCCGAGATCCACTTTTGTGCGGCTCGAGACGGTCTTCTCCGGCGGCTGCTCCCCGCCCAGCCGGTCCGACTTCTCTTGCCTCCTGTGCAAGTTGCTCCCCTGCTTCCTCCTCATGGATATAGCCCCCATCTGCTGCTACTGGCCGGGGACGCAGGTCGCAGCTTCGTACGGCGGTTCGGTTGCGCCTTGGTGCCGACGGCGGCTGCCCTGGCTGCCCTCGTGTTGTGCGTCGTCCATAATGCGGCTCCTGTCCCCCACCCCTCCCTCGCGAGCTTCTGACCCCTCGGGCGGCGGCCTTGGAGGCGTTGTCGGGATTTCGGCTGTGCGCGTGCTCACCACCACCACCCCACCCCGGCAGGGACGAGTCCTGCCCAACGGACATGGACCTGCACTCCTTCCTACGCCCATGGCCGGTAAGGGCTGCTCCGGGCCCGGCGCCCCCGGGAGCTGTGCTCCTTCCGGCTCCCTTGGCTCGCCGACGCCTCGGCGCCTTCGCACCTACACCCAGCTGGTGCCTTGGTTGGCCATCCATCCCGGTGCATCTTCGACTCCGGCTTGCTCTAGGAGCTGCACCCCCTTCCGGCTCCTCGAACTTGTCAACGTCCGTGTTGCTTCGGTCCCGGTGACCCGGACCCTGGCTCGCTCGAGCCTCCGGCCACCATCACATTCTCCTCCGCTTCCCATTCCGCCCAGTCGTCCACCTCCGTGCCCCGTTTGTCCCTCCGTCGCTTTGTTGCTCGCGCGTCCGGCGTCGCTCCCATTCTTGTGGTTGTGGTTCAGGCCTATGCCAACTTCTTCTCCTATTCGTGCTCCGATGGCTTGGGATTGCTCAGACTCAGGCTAGGGCGAAATCGCTGCATCTTTTGCTGGCAAAGGCGACACCCGTGGGTGCCGTCCCCTTCTTGGAGGCGCTGTCACGACTGTTGTTTGTGCCCCTCTTCGAGCATCAGGGGAAACCCTAGGTCCGGTTATCCGGATCGGACGGCGATGGCGTCTCGGCGTCGTTCCCCTTCGTGAAGGCGTCGTCTTGGTTGCTCGCGGTGTCCTCGGTTCTGGATCTGGAGGTGTTGGTCGTCGTGTTATTGGTTTGGGCTAGTTCTGAGGATGGCGAGTTTAGCCGTGTTTTTTTTCTTTGTTTGGGCCGAGCATCTCATGTCTCTCTGCTCCGGACACCATGTTCACACCCTTGCGCTCGTGTCATGTATTGTACCACATCTTGTACTCGTTCTAACTTCTTCTATCAATGAAATGATACGCAAGCTTTGCGTATTCGCAAAAAAAGTCTCTCAATGATGGCCGCCACTGATAACATGGCTTCAGTGGCGGACGTGTTGCCCATCACTGTTATTCTCAGTACCTGTCGCGGGCACCAGTGATATACTTTGCCAAGCCAAAAGAATAAAAGTTGTCGCGGCAGTGTTTTTTACTGCCGCGACGGCTGTTTTAATTTTAATAGTAATATTATCCTTGCAGAGTCGTATATAGGAGAACAGACGTTTGGCACTTGGCCTCCATGGAGGCCGGTTTTTTAAAAAATTCAAAATTCCGGTTTCAAAATGAAATTTTTTGTACGAGTAAATAAGGATGTGAGGCGTATGTGTGTAAAATTTCAGGATGAAATACATTAAAATGCAACCTTTACAAGAAGAATAATTCATGGTCTAGGAGGATGAATAGTATCATTTGTTAAAAAGCCTCAGATTTGTCTTTTTTGCACAGCCCTCATTTCAACGTATTTCATCCTGAAAATTTACATACTTGTGCACTTTGCCTTCATCTATCTCTGTATTTTTTTAGAATTTTTTGAACTGTAAAAATGTGAATTTTGAATTTTGAATTTTGCATTTGGAGGCCTTCATGGAGCTCGGCCTCCAAAAGTAATTTCCGCATATATAGCACAATTTAAGAACATACATTTATTGCTTAACGCTTTCAAATAAAATTACATTAACCGCATACAACATGTATGTTCAACGAAATGATAGTACGACGGGATCAATACCAAGAAACAACAATGGTGACTGCGAGATATTGTACCACAAATAGATGTCATCGGTATCATTTACTTTGCCAAGAAACAACATGCACGCCCTCCCAGCTTCCATCTTCATTTATGTTGCAATATGTATCCAACTAGAACCACTGAAGTACGTTCGGTGTGCCTAGTTGGTGACCAAGGCTATGCCCTTTTTTAACAAGGCCATCTTGACCTCAAATGTGCCCTCCTCTTCTATAGGTAGTTTTTCCCTATGCGTGAAGTCTGCCCTTCCCCAACAAGGGACGCACTGTGCATAATTGAAAGAAAACAACAATTAGTCATTTTGGTGTGCAACTTTATAAACGTGAGCAACTCATTAGCCACAACACAAGTTGAATTAACACATACCAACCACTCAAGAAAGTCCTCCTGAAGATCTATTTCTATTTCATTGCATTGAAGGTGCACCTGTGGCAGGCACCTAGCCTGTTGCCGCCACACCAAGTCCATTCTTGGTTCATTCCTTATATTAATGTTTAGAAATGAAACAGAAATAACATAGTTTTGACATTGTTGTGTCGTTAATCTAAACCAACAAGAATTAGAACAAACACGTATAAACACACTATATAACATTTAAGTAGCAGAAGAAATCAAATAGAAATCACATAGTTTAATGGCATCATTTATACATAGTACATTCAACACGTCGATAAAATAAACATTAAAAAGTATGGATCGACGAAAAATTGGGCATAACTTCTGATAAAAATGAAAGATCAAGTGCCAGAAATGTGGCAAAACAAAATTTAGTCAATGTTTCGCCGTAATTTTGACACTCATTTTGAAACCCTATAATGTCTGAGCACTCCATACGGATAAGGGACCAATAGAATAAACAATTAAGTGCATATAAGAAACATCAATATGTCATCATCTAGAATATCAAATTATTGTCATTAGCTAGATTCCTTAGAAATTTTTCCTATAGGCTTCATCATATACATGTGAATCTATAAACATGATCCATATCATGGTTCATCTTGTCGCGCATATCAAATGCATATAAGCTCGAATAGTCACGGAGTGACACAATGTATTATCTTAAATGAACGGAATTAACTGGCTAATAACCACATAAAGATATACTCTATAATTTTGTTTTAGTCACAACTAATTAAGCAAAACAACCTACTTTTTAACATTGTTGCTTCGTAAATCTAAATCAACAAGAATTGAAAAAAAAACACATATAAACACACTATAGAACATTTAAGTGGCACAAGTGTAGAAGAAATTAAATAGAAATCACATAGTTCATGTCATCATTTATACACTATAGTCCAATCAGCACTAAAATAAACATTAAAAAGTATGGATTGACGAAAAAATTAAGCATGACTTCTTCTAAAATACGAAAATATCGTGTAACATCCCAAATTTTCAATTTGGAATGTTATACATAGGTCATCATGCATATCATATTTTTATTGCATTTCGTTTTCCGATCCTCGAAATTCTAAGCAACTCAAGGACCCACAGAGAGAGTGGGGGATTTCACGTCCTTCCTATTTGAATTTTTTTTCCAAATATTGAAACAAGGATCATTTTGGTTTTAATTATTTTCTCTCCAAAAATATTTCTAATTAAAAAATATGAGAGGAGATAATATGACTTCTCCAAAATAAATGAAATATTGGAGGAAAAATATTAAAATCAAATAATTAATTTTATTTGGATTTTATTGCAATTTTATTCGAATTAGGAAAAATATGCGTTTTTCGAAATAGCATTAGAGGCCCAAATAAATGTTCACTTTGTCCGAAATATTTTTAGAGGACAGGGAAATTTTATTTCAGGATTTTTGGAGTCCGTTTAGTATTCCTTTTAATTGTTTTTCTGCGCGTCGGAATATTAAAAAAAACGAACCGACCTTACCGGGCCGTGTCCAACCTGGACACTAGCCCGGCCGGCCTTTATAAGCCGAGGGGTCCGACCCAACCGAAACCCTAGCCCGCCGCGCCCCGCCTCGACTCCCGAGCCGCGCCGCCTCCTCGCCGTCGCCCCGCAGCGCCGCCGCCGCCCCGTTCCGCCGCTCCGCCGCCGGATCCACTCGCCGCCGCCGCCGCCAACCCCGCCGGAGCCGCCGCCGACCCCGCCGGACCTTGCCGAGGTAGCCGCCGCCGCCGGTTTTCGTTAGAAACCCGCTTGTTTTTTTTCGAAAACCCTAGGTTTTTTTTATAGATCGTTGTTTTTTTTCGGTTTAGTTTAATAGCGGACGTTCGTCCCTACGCCTGTTCGTCAGTTTTTCTTTTTCCAGGGTTTTCCGCGATTATTTTCGATCGTGATTTCTGCCCTAATCTTTGATCTAGTATAACTTTTCGCTCGTTTATCCAAATCAGGTGAAACAAGCGCCTAGGTGTTCGTCTCGAAGCCCTCTTTCTGTTTAACCAACTTGAACAAGATTTTGGTACTATAAAATTTGACTTTAGTCCAGATTAGTAAACGGATCTTGTTTCTTTCGTAGTTTGAGTTTCGTTGCTCCATTTGATTAGATTTTTTTGCAAACCGGAGTTCTTCAATTGAACTTTCTGGTTAGATCTTCTGCATCTTTGTTTGAATGCTTATGTATGCTATTATTTGTTTGCGATAGAATTCCCGGAGTGCGAAGCGTGCTACTACGAGTCACTAGGTTTTGCGGATAGTCAGCAAGGCAAGTAACAAATTGATCATACCCCTTTAACCCCAGTTTTTATGCATTAGTTTCAACCCTCAAACATTGCATGAGTAGGATCTCTTAACATGTGGGTATCTGGGAAGTAGTTGATGAGGTAGAACCTATTACCTGTTTTATTATCAAACCCTTGGGAGTTACTTCTACATTATGCTAGTATTGCCATTCTATGCTCGTAGACGTGGTTTGGGTGAGTGAATGCATGACAGATGTGAGATTGTTAATTAATGGTTAACTTAAGGTGGCAACTTTAATACCCATCTGGGTGGATTGCTTGCGGGTACCTGGAGAATCCAGTGTTGTCCTAGGATATCCCGGAGTACCCGTGTGATCATCCTATGGTCCGCCACCCAGACTCAAAGGGATCATAAGATTATTCATGCTAGAACTTCCGTGTGCAGCCAGAAGCTATTTTGGGCTCTAGCATAGTTGAGTATGTTGCATGACCTCTTCAGTAGTAGGCTAGCAGATGTAGGGGATGTAGGTTGGTACTGTCTACCCAGGGTTAGAGTTAATGCTTCTGAAAGACTGTGTCTCGGCCATCCGTTTCTCAAACACCATGTAGTGCGAGAAATCCAACGGAGGAGATCGAGTCTTGTGGGGAAAAGTGTGCAAACCTCTGCAGAGTGTATAAACTAATCATGGTTAGCCGTGTCCCCGATTATGGACATCTTGAGTATCTGGTACTTGAATTATTGATTTGATCTCATCACTCTAAATTCATTTGTTGGGATGTTAATGATTACTTTAATTAGGATTGAGTTGGAGGAACCTTCTCAATGATGTTTCAACCACCATGATAGTTAAGTAAAATATATTCCTTTGTTGTAGGGAAAAATTGGCTTTTCGCAAAAACTTTGTAACCATAGAGCCTCCACCAGCCTTATATGCATGTAGTGATAGCATTTATTCTGTTCATTGCTCTACTGTGTTATATTGCCAGCATATTCCATGTGCTGACCCGTTTCGGGATGCAACGTATCATGTTGCAGACTTTTCAAACGACGAGTAAGGTGCCATAGGTCGTTTTTCATGCACTCAGCTATGCCGTTGGAGTTGATGGACTCACTTTATCTTCCAAGTCTTCCGCCGTTATCTTATTTAGATGGCCTTAAGCCATATTATTGTAATAAGCTCTCTTTTGAGACTATCGACGTAATAAGTGTGTGATTGCTACTCTGTTATAAATCCATTCGAATACTGTGTGTGTCAGCATTACCGATCCAGGGATGACACTGAAGCACAGAGACTTGACCGTCTGAGGGCGGGTCGCTATAGAGGTGGTATCAGAGCACACGCTGAATGTAGGACACGACCACTAAGATGAGCCTTAGGTCACTCTTCTCTACTCATTTCTGACTCCTCTCCATTTTCTACTCTTTAGGATGGCAGACGCAAGGAACAAGTTTGCACAACCGGATGAAGACACACCTTTTGGACGACACTTGAAGGAAGTCACTAGGTACCTGAACATCGGAATGCCAAGCTTCACCGGGACCTACACCACCACTTTACTAGAAGAGGAGCGATGGATGATTCGAGTTCAAGTTCCAGGAAGAACATTCACGCCAGTCACGGAGCCCACAGAGTTTTCCTTTGATGCACCCACCTGGATTCTAGGCAAGAGCATGGCAGCCCACATTGCTATGGGACGTATTAGAGAAGTCTGCAAACAGGAGCTGAAGGACACTATCTATCAGATATGTGGGCGTCGGGACGAGCAATGGGAGATGATCAGCACCAGGAGAGACATGTCCATTGCAGCTTTCATCCAGGAGTTAAACCAGCACATTCGTCGACAGGAGAACCAGATGTGCTCAAGCATGATAGATTTGAAGAAGGCGGTGACGAGAAACATGGAGCTAGAAGAGGAACTCAAGTCTACACACGACGGATATGTGGAGGAAATCGCGATACTTGTGGAAAAGAATGACGACCTGACAAGGAAGCTAGGAGTATTCATGGGATACCCCGTGCCAGGAGGAGAAGACGACGAACCCAAGGAAATTCATTCTGAAGACTACATCATCATCGACGATACCGACTCCGACCCCGACGATAGTGATGATGATTATGAAGACGAAGCTGGAGCGGACATCATGGAGTCTTCCACCGATCAATATTTCTAGATGACCACCATATTATTAGTAGCCCCTGTATATAGTAGTAGTCAGGGCACTTTTGTAACGATAGTTCTAGACCGATTGTATGCCCTTGCTTGATTGATTGAGTGATATGATAAGTTTGTGTTTGTCTCATGTGCATATGGGTAGTGTTTTTTTCTCATTAGACCTCTTTTCTATTCTAATCTCTTCCCTCTAAACCCATCAGATGCCTCCGAGACGTGACCCCGGATTTGTCTTCCCACCGGAGCTCACTCAGTTGATCCAGCAGCAGAATGCCTTGATGCAGTTGTTAGTTTAGAACCAAGGCAACAACAACAACAACAACAACAACCCACCGCCACCACCTCTAGTTGACATTTAGCCCGTTTTCTGAGGTTGCAGCCGCCGGTGTTTTCCAGTAGCACCGAGCCAATAGTTGCTGATGATTGGCTACGACGTATTGGGAGGGAGTTGACCACCACAGGTTGCACAGATGCAGAGAAGGTGCGCTTTGCTGCACATCAATTGGACGGACTAGCAGCTTCATGGTGGGAGAATTACACGACCACTTTCCCTATAGCCAATGTCACTTGGGAGCAGTTTCAGCAAGCTTTCCGCACAGCCCATGTTTCAACTGGAGCTATGAGCATGAAGAAGCGTGAGTTTCGCAACTTGCGCCAGGGAAATCGTACTGTAGCTCAGTACGTAGAGGAGTTTAGTAAGTTATCTCGCTATGCCCCTGACGATGTGGCCATAGATGCCGCGAAGTAGGAGAAGTTTATGGAAGGGCTGAATGATGAGATGAGCATGCGGTTGATGGTGGCAACATTTAACAACTACCAGGAGTTGATAGACATGGCTCTTATGATTGAAGGGAAGCATCAGCAGATTGAGAGCCGCAAGAGGAAGTATGGACAAGGGAAATATAATTCAGGAACATCGCAGAAGCCTCGGTTTACCCCGAACTCGGGAGGATACACCCATAACCATGGAGGCCACACTCACAATGGAGGAAGCTCTCATAACCCCAATGGCCCCAAGAATGGGAATGGGAATGGAGCAAGCAGCAATCAGAACCGCTCCAATCCAGCCACACCCGCCAAGAAGGACCTAAGTCACATTACTTGTTTCAAGTGCGGGAAGACTGGACACTATGCCACGGAGTGCCCTGAAGCGAAGAATGGAAATGGGAAGAAGCCCAACCCTTTCAATAGGGGACAAGTGAACCACGTGAACGCGGAGGAGGTTGAAGAGCAGCCAGATGCAGTTATCGGTAAGTTTTTGGTTAAAGCATTTACCGCTCTCGTTCTTTTCGGTACTGGTGCATCACATTCATACATTTCAAGGGGATTTGTGGACAAGTTTAGGCTACCCACCTTAGCCCTTAGGACACCTTTGCTAGCAAGCTCACCCGGTGCAGAGTATATGGCCAGCCAATGGTGCGACCGGTTACCCCTAACCATTGGCAGTCACCTTTTCCCCTCAGATCTAATAATCTTGGAGTCACAAGGATTCGATGTGATACTAGGAATGGATTGGCTATCGAAGTATGGAGGAAACATTGATTGCGCAAGCAAATCAATTATGCTCACTACCCCGGAGGGAAAACGGATTAAGTATGTATCCAGGCATGCGCCAAGGAGGACCCAAGTAAATTCCCTCTCCGGAGTCGTCTAGGAGGAAGTGCCCGTAGTGAAGGATTACCCAGATGTATTTCCAGAGGAGCTGCCAGGCATGCCGCTAGATCGAGACATCGAGTTTTTGATAGAGCTGTTGCCAGGCACCGGACCAATATCAAAGAGGCCATACCGGATGCCCGCGAATGATCTGGAAGAGATCAAGAAGCAGATTAAGGAGTTATTGGAGAAAGGTTACATTCGACGAAGTTCATCGCCATGGGGAGCCCCAGTGCTCCTGGTTGAGAAGAAGGATGGATCATTGAGAATGGTTGTTGATTATCGTGCGTTGAATGAAGTGACGATCAAGAACAAGTACCCACTGCTGATGATCAATGATTTGTTTGACCAGTTACAAGGAGCTAAAGTATTCTCCAAGATCGATCTACGATCAGGATACCACCAGTTGAAGATCCAAGAAAAGGATATACCTAAGACAGCCTTCACCATGAGATACGGGCTTTACGAGTATACGGTTATGTCATTTGGATTGACTAATGCCCCTGCCTATTTCATGAGTATGATGAATAAGGTGTTTATGGAGTTCTTGGATAAGTTTGTCGTGGTGTTCATTGATGATATCTTGGTATACTTGAAGAATGAAGAAGAGCACAAGGAGCATTTGCGATTAGTTCTCGAGAAACTTAGGGAACATCAGTTGTACGCCAAGTTCAGCAAATGTGAGTTTTGGTTGAAGGAAGTTGGATTTCTTGGACATGTTATATCAGGAGAAGGTATAGCAGTGGATCCTACCAAGGTTCAGTCCGTCACTGAGTGGTTAGCTCCCACTTCAGTTGGAGAGATCCGCAGTTTTCTTGGACTCGCGGGATACTATCGGAGATTCATCGAGAATTTTTCCAAAATTGCGAAGCCCATGACGGCATTCTTGAAGAAGGACACCAAGTTCCATTGGACTGAAGAATGTGAAGCAAGTTTCCAGGAGTTGAAGAAATGTTTGACTACAGCCCCAGTGCTGATTCTGCCGGATATACGCAAGGATTTCCAAGTGTATTGTGACGCCTCTCGCTTAGGACTTGGAGGAGTACTTATGCAGGACGGAAGAGTTGTTTCATATTCCTCACGACAGCTTCGACCGCATGAGTTGAATTATGCAACGCATGATTTGGAGTTAGCAGCTGTAGTGCATGCGCTCAAGACTTGGAGACATTTTCTTATTGGGAATCGTTGTGATGTGTACACGAATCATAAGAGTTTGAAGTACATTTTCACACAGAAGGAGCTGAACCTCAGGCAAAGGAGATGGTTGGAACTCATAAAGGATTATGATATGAAGTTGCACTATCATCCAGGAAAGGCCAATGTCGTAGCAGACGCTTTGAGCCGGAAGAGTTATGTCAATACCCTCGTAAGCGGAGGATTGCCAAAGGAGTTAGCATAAGATCTCAGGGAGCTTCGTTTGGAGATAGTTCCTAGAGGTTTTGTTGTAGCGTTGGAGGTTCAGTCAACATTATTGGGAAAGATTCGAGAAGCTCAGAAGGATGTCAAAGAAATTGCCGAGATAAAGGAGAGAATGAGCAAAGGAAAGGCCAAAGGTTTTCGTGAGGATGAGCACGACACCTTGTGGTTTGAGGACCGAGTATATGTGCCCAATAACGCAGAGATTAGGAAGTTGATACTTCAGGAAGCCCATGACTCGCCATACTCGATACACCCGGGAAACACCAAGATGAATTTGGATTTGAAGGAGCGTTTCTGGTGGACTGGAATGAAGAAGGATATTGCCGAGTATGTAGCCGTATGTGATGTATGTCAGAGAGTGAAGGCAGAACATCAAAAGCCAGCAGGACTACTGCAGCCTATGCCGATACCCGAATGGAAGTGGGATAAACTTGGCATGGATTTCATTACAGGATTACCCAGGAACCGATCGGGATATGATTCTATCTGGGTAGTAGTGGATCACTTGACCAAAGTGGCTCACTTTATCCCAGTGAAGACCACTTATACCAGTGCGAAGTTGGCCAAGATATATATGACCAGGATCGTATGTCTGCACGGAGTTCCGAGGACCATCGTATCAGATAGAGGAACACATTTTACTTCAAAGTTTTGGCATCAGTTGCACCAGATTTTGGGTACCAGGAGAATTCAGTACAACTTTTCATCCGCAGACAGATGGACAGACCGAGAGAGTGAATCAGATTCTGGAGGACATGTTGAGAGCTTGTGCGCTGGATTATGGATCTAGTTGGGATGACAACTTGCCCTATGCGGAGTTCTCATACAACAACAGCTACCAGGCCAGTTCGAAGATGGCACCGTTCGAAGCCTTGTATGGAAGGAGGTGCAGAACACCGTTAATGTGGGATGAAGTTGGAGATCGCCAGTTGTTTGGACCAGATTTGATCAAAGAGTCAGAAGAGAAGGTTAAGTTGATCCGAGATAGACTGAAGGTAGCTCAGTCCAGACAGAAGAGCTATGCAGACTCGAAACGCAAGGAGGTAGTATATGAAATCGGAGACAGAGCATATCTCCGTGTGTCACCACTACGAGGAGTTAAACGTTTTGGAGTTAAGGGAAAGCTAGCCCCGAGATTTGTAGGACCATATCGGGTTTTGGAACGCATGGGAGAACTAGCCTACAAGTTGGAGTTACCCGAAGGACTGTCAGGAGTTCATGATGTGTTCCATGGTTCCCAGTTGAAGAAGTGCCATGCAGAGATGGCCGATATTCCTCTAAGAGACACAGTGCCCCTGGAAGCAATCCAGTTGGATAGTGATCTGACTTATGAGGAGAAACCAGTCAAGATTCTCGACTTTGCCAGCCGAGTTACTCGCAGCAAGGTTATCAAGTTTTGCAAAGTTCAGTGGAGCCACCATACCGAGGATGAAGCCACCTGGGAACGAGAAGATGTTCTACGCAAGGACCACCCGCACCTATTTTCTAGCTAACCCGAATCTCGAGGACGAGATTCATCTTAAGGGGGGTAGGTTTGCAACATCCCAAATTTTCAATTTGGAATGTTATACATAGGACATCATGCATATCATATTTTTATTGCATTTCGTTTCGCGATCCTCGAAATTCTAAGCAACTCAAGGACCCACGGAGAGAGTTGGGGATTTCACGTTCTTCATATTTGAATTTTTTTTCAAATATTGAAACAAGGATCATTTTGGTTTTAATTATTTTCTCTCCGAAAATATTTCTAATTAAAAAATATGAAAGGAGATAATATGACTTCTCCAAAATAAATGAAATATTGGAGGAAAAATATTAAAATCAAATAATTAATTTTATTTGGATTTTATTGCAATTTTATTTGAATTAGGAAAAATATGCGTTTTTCGAAATTGCATTAGAGGTCCAAATAAATGTTCACTTTGTCCAAAATATTTTTAGAGGACGGGGAAAATTTATTTCAGGATTTTTGGAGTTCGATTAGTATTCCTTTTAATTGTTTTTCTCAGCGTCAGAACATTAAAAAACGAACCGACCTGGACACTAGCCCGGCCGGCCTTTATAAGCCGAGGGGCCCGACCCAACCGAAACCCTAGCCCACCGCGCCACCGCCGCGAGCCGTCGCCCCGCAGCGCCGCCGCCGCCCCGCTCCGCCGTCCCGCCGTCGGATCCGCTCACCGCCGCCGCCGCCAACCCCGCCGGAGCCGCCGCCGACCCTGCCGGAGCTCGCCGAGGTAGCCGCCGCCGCTGGTTTCGTTAGAAAACCGCTTGTTTTTTTCAAAAACCCTAGGTTTTTTTATAGATCGGTTTTATTTTTCTCGGTTTAGTTTAATAGCGGACGTTCGTCCGTACGTTCGTTTTAATGAATGTTGTTCGTCGGTTAGTCGCAGATAGTGAACGTTCGTTCGTTAGCCTGTTCGTCAGTTTTTCTTTTTCCAGGGTTTTTTCGCAATTATTTTCTATCGCGATTTCTGCCCTAATCTTCGATCTAGTATAATTTTTCGCTCGTTTATCCAAATCAGGTGAAACAAGCGCCTAGGTCTTCGTCTCAAAGACCTCTTTCTGTTTAACCAACTTGAACAAGATTTTGGTACTGTAAAATTTGACTTTAGTCCAGATTAGTAAACGGATCTTGTTTCTTTCGTAGTTTGAATTTCGTTGCCCCGTTTGATTTGATTCTTTTTGCAAATCGGAGTTCTTCAATTGAACTTTCTGGTTAAATCTTCTTATTTGAGTTTTATCCATGCATCTTTGTTTGAGTGCTTATGTATGCTATTGTTTGTTTGCGATAGAATTCCCGGAGTGCGAAGCGTGCTACTACGAGTCACTAGGTTTCGCGGATCGTCAGCAAGGCAAGTAACACATTGATCATACCCCTTTAATACCCGGTTTTTATGCATTAGTTTCAACCCTCAAACATTGCATGAGTAGGATCTCTTAACATGTGGGTATCTGGGAAGTAGTTGATGAGGTAGAACCTATTACCTGTTTTATTATCAAACCCTTGGGAGTTACTTCTACGTTATGCTTGTATTGCCATGCTATGCTCGTAGACGTGGTTTGGGTGAGTGAATCCATGACAGATGTGAGATTGTTAATTAATGGTTAACTTAAGGTGGCAACTTTACTACCCATCTGGGTGGATTGCTTGCGGGCACCTGGAGAATCCAGTGTTGTCCTAGGATATCCCGGAGTACCCGTGTGATCATCCTACGGTCCGCCACCCAGGCTCAAAGGGATCATTAGATTATTCATGCTAGAAACTTCCGTGTGCAGCCACAAGCTATTCTGGGCTCTAGAATAGTTGAGTATGTTGCATGACCTCTTCCAGTGGTAGGCTAGCAGATGTAGGGGATGTAGGTTGGTACTGTCTACCCAGGGTTAGAGTTAATGCTTCTGAAAGACTGTGTCTCGGTCATCCATTTCTCAAACACCATGTAGTGCGAGAAATCCAACAGAGGAGATCGGGTCTTGTGGGGAAAAGTGCGCAAACCTCTGCAGAGTGTATAAACTAATCATGGTTAGCCGTGTCCCCGGTTATGAACATCTTGAGTATCTGGTACTTGAATTATTGATTTGATCTCATCACTCTAAATTGATTTGTTGGGATGTTAATGATTACTTTAATTAGGATTGAGTTGGAGGAACCTTCTCAATGATGTTTCAACCACCATGATAGTTAAGTTGTAGGAAAAAATTGGCTTTTCGCAAAAACTTTGTAACCATAGAGCCTCCACCAGCCTTATATGCATGTAGTGATAGCATTTATTCTGTTCATTGCTCTACTGTGTTATATTGCCAGCATATTTCATGTGCTGGCCCGTTTCGGGCTGCAACGTATTATGTTGTAGAATTTTCAGACAACGAGTAAGGTGCCATAGGTCGTTTGTCATGCACTCAGCTATGCCGTTGGAGTTGATGGACTCACTTTATCTTCCAAGTCTTCCGCAGTTATCTTATTTAGATGGCCTTAAGCCATATTATTGTAATAAGTTCTCTTTTGAGACTATCGATGTAATAAGTGTGTGATTGCTACTCTGTTATAAATCCATTCGAGTACTGTGTGTGTCAGCATTACCGATCCAGGGATGACACTGAAGCACAGAGACTTGACCATCTGAAGTCGGGTCGCTACATATCGTGCGCTAGAAATATGGCGAAACAGAAATTAATCAATGTTTCGTCATAATTTTGACACTCATTTTTAAGCCCTGCAATGTATGTGAGGATAAGAGACCAATATAATAAAAGGATACCATTTAATTATATATAAGATACATCAATATGTCAACATTGAGAATATCAAATTAGTGCCATTAGGTAGATTCTTTAGGAAAAAAAGTGTAGCCTTTCCTCACATACGGAGTGACACAACAATATTATCGTAAGTGAACGCAAGTAATTGGCTAATAACCACATAAACGAATACTCTATAATTTTGTATTAGTTAAAACTAATTAAGCTGAACAACCTACTTTTATGGCAAAAACTTGATTTCTAGTGGAACAAACATGTATAAACACATAGTTCATGGTCTAGGATTAATTGAGAAATCACAAATAGATAGAGGTGCTTAATTTCCTTGAGATTGAAGCCGCCGAAGCACGATGTGGCGGAGGGAGCGTGAGTTGCGTCAAGGAGGAGTTAGCCGGCGGGGTGAGGCCTCCGCCGTTGGAGGATGAGGCCATGGCGGCAGGCGAGGGCGGAGGATGTTCACAACAGTTGATGGAGGACGAGCACGAGGGCGAGGACGGAGGATGCTTGTGACAGCGGACGGAGACAACCTCGATGGCAAGGACGGCTGTGGCGATGATGACGACGACGCGATTGGGAGGAGCGGGATGAATCGGGTTTGAGTTGGTTTGGCGGGAATCTAATTGTTTTCCATGTGTGCAGAGCAGTGACGGGCATGACCCAGTGCCCGCCGCAGCTAGAGACCTGGCACTAACGAGTATTTACTTACACCTGCCATTGCTATGTGATCGGGTACATCATTACATGATTTTTTGACCTCATTTGTACTTCGAGCTTTTTCTATGATTAACACACACCATATGAAAGCATCATGCTTAAATTAGAGGACATTTTCAGTTGGTTTGCTTTTTTTGAAGCACTAACTGATTTTCCGACCACTAAAAAGGGCAAAAGCTCTTCGCGTGCAAACAAACTCGAAACTGCAAAAACTTTTCATGATGTCTTCGTAAGACCCATGTAGTGTGTGGTAAAAATTTGAGAGCATTACGACAAAAATTTATGCACTTCGTGTACATACCAAACACTGTCTGGGAAGTATCAGGTTTTTGAATGGAAACTGCCGCCTTCCACACATAGCTCGATTTATTCTATGTCATTTCAATTTAATATTTTTCTATGATTAATACACACCATCCGAAGTCGTATGCTCAAATTTGGATACTTTTTGAGTTGGTTTGCTATTTCGAAGCATTAACTAATTTTTCGACCACTAAAAAGGGCAACAAGCTTTTGGCATGCAAACGAGCTTGAAATTGGATGAACTTTCCATGGTGTCTTCATAGGACCGTTGTAGTGTGTGGTGAAAATTTTAGAACATTAAGACAAAAACTTGATGCACTTCATGTACAAACGAAACACTCTCTTGCGAAGTATCAGGGTTTCAACGAAAACCGCCGCTTGCCAGACACATCAATTTTTATATATCATTTCAACTTCAAACTTTTCCATGATTAATAAACACCATTGGAAGCCTGATGCTCACATTTGAGACTATTTTGCATTTTTTGTCGTGGGCGGCCCGTAGGGCCTGCCACTGCAAACTTTTTGAAATTTTGGAAATTGTTTGGCGCGGGTTTCCGAAATATTGCTGTGGCGGGCATGTTTCTTCCCCACCACTGGATAATGACAAACTAGTGGCAGGCACTTATTATTTGCCTGTCACTGCTGCTTTTATCCCACGGATAAATTTGCAAATTTTTGCGAGTGGCGGGTTGTAGTTTTTGCCAACCACTACTATACAAATAATAGTGGCGCCCTATCTTTTATACTAGCCACTGGAACTTTTCCAAAATAGATGTGGCGGCTGTCTTACCACGCCTGCCACTAAATTGAGCCGGCCTATAAGCCTTTTCCTGGTAGTGTTTCCATCCGACCGTCACTAGGTGCTCTTGGGTTAATACTCCGTCTGTCCAAGTTTATCAAGCCCCCTTGTATTTTTGTTCAAACTCTTATCATAGATTTGATTTGCAAATATATGTGATATTTTATAAAAATTATATTGCTAGGTTTGTATTAGAAAGAAGTTTTTAATTGTATCATTTTTTTAGTCCCTCAATCGAGGTGCATAGGGTGCCTAAGATAATTGATTTTCCAAGAGTACAAGTAGCCAATTCAGCTCATACAAGATGAACTACGCACCTAGGACATTGATGCTTGGGACTATCAGTCCAACATGTCAGCAAAATAGTTTGTTGTGATTTCCCCTACGTTGAAAGCTTGAACTAGCATGATAAAAGTGTGAGTTTCACCCTGGCTCTAAATGAGGTTTCTTATAAGGTGGTTGCGGCCCTAAGGCAACCAAGTCCTGTAGCTCTCTGGTCGACACCTAGGTCCTACTTAACGATGCCACGCAAGAGATGCGTGATGTACCATCGATGACGGATTTATCTGATTTGATCGGAAAGCCAATGCAATTCGCGGGGAGCTGTCTCTGTTGTTTGAGCTCTATTCACATGCATATCTTGTGCCGAGCTCTGGATCGGATTTAAAGCTTCCTTGATATACCAACAAACCAAGGCCTATCACATCAAGCTCAAGGTTGAGGTCAAAGATGGTGTTTCTCCGCCCAAGTTGGCCTCATCCCACAAACCTGATGATCAGAGCAAGGAGAATCCCAAGGATAAATATAAGGATGATTCTTTTGATGATCAACCTTTGACGGATGAAGAATGGGACTCTCTCGGTCGGAAGATACAAGCGGTTTACCCTAGTTGTAAGCCAGCCACCTTGTGTGGATAGAGATGAGGGTATCTTTGAATATGGCCTGAACTTTGGGACTGTTGATGCTCACCTCTCGGACTGCTCCAATCTATCTGATGTCTTGCTTCCCCGTCCCTTTCAGGTATTGTTGACTCCAGTGGGCATGATTATTTCCCCTATCCTAATGTGCTTCAATCTACTCCTTTCAAGGCATTCCCACTTTCTCTGACATCACGTGTGGAGATAGGTTGGGAGAGCCCTAAGAACTAGGAATTCTCTGCTGATAAGATCAAGCATAGAAACAAAAACACCAAATAGATGGGCGAATCTGTGAAGGGTGTTGCTGGTGATGCTCTGGCTTCCTCTGAAGTCTTTGGTGATCACCAATCCCGTCTCTAATGTGTGCAAGGGCACACTCTTGCCACGCTCGAGTGAATCTATCAAGAAGTAGGCAGAGATTTTGGCAGTGGTAAAGAACATGGACCCTCATTGTATGGCACCGCCTCCCGAGTTTCTGGCCCTTTTTGCTTTATCAGACCATCATTTACTTGTTGTTGCATATGATTCATGCATTCATTTTGACTCTACGTTTGGCGAGCCTAGCTCTCTTTTATCAATTATTCGTGCGAATGAGATAGCCTTGGCAAAACTTGTGTTATCTAGGATCATGGTAGAAAAAACTCTTTGCACCAATTATGCACCTACTTCGCCTAGGCCAATTCAGGGACTAGTCAATGGTCCGTTGTTTCTCTTGGTGGTTGTGGCCATCGGGCGAGTGAGGTTAAAAATGACATCGGTGTAGGCAATGGGGCTTCATGCCTTATAGCTTTAGCATTTATATCTACAACCTCTCAATCAAATAAGAATATAATTTTATAACATGCGTGGTTTGGCACTAGGGGGCATACCAACTAGCTTGATGACTACATTCATAGTGTAAACATCGACATAATTTGTTTACCAAAAACTATTAAATAGTCTTTCAGTTATCAGGAGCTTTGTTCCATTGTGGGCTCTAGTATCTTTTCATGGGGATGGACCCTGCATTTGGCCACTCGGGTGGAATCTTGATTGGGACCAAAGATGATAGCTTTGTGGTTGCTTCAGTTGCTCTGGATGGTTCTTTGTTACCATGGTGGTGCTACAAAAGAACATCAAATTTTCAAGGGAAGTTATTAACATCTATGGCCTAGTTGATCATTTTCCTCTGAGTTCGTGTTGGAAATTTGAACGGAGACACCAACATTGCCTATTTTCACACACCGGCCAATGGCTAGCTAGCGGCTGAAAATTGGAAGACCTTCAATCCCCTGCGAGATGCCAAAGACAAGAACAACACCAACTTCCATTGGTCTTGCTCCCAGGCCTTTAATGACGTGATTAAATGATCTTGTGATGCATGAATTACATCGAGTTGGAGCTCGATTCACTTGGTTCGACCGAAAATTGGACCCCATAAGATGTGTCATGGACCATGTTTTCATGTCATGTGACTAGGAATACAAATTTCCTCGTGCTTTGTTGACTGCAAACACCCTCATTGGCTCTGATCATGCACCGCTCATTGTTGACTTTGTGAATCTTTATTTGGCCCTCCATCCCAATTCCACTTTGAGTCTAATTGGTTCTTGATCAGAGGCTTGATTCGCTTGTCCATAACAAATGTAATCCTCTCAAGAGGGATTGCCCGATCAACGACTAGCACTTCTGTTCTCAGCGACCACAAAATTTTCTTGAAGGTTGGTGGTCCAATCAGCATGCTGAATCTTTAAAATCAAAATGGTTATTAGCTAATAATAGTAAGTGCTTAAATTAATTTGGTGAGTCACCTGGGTTGGATGCTAGTGGTTGGCAGCATGGTTATGATCTTGAGGCAACGCTTGTAACTATCCACCACACTGATGAGATTTACTTGAAGTCGAGGGGTAGTTTTAAGTGGATTTTGAAGGGAGACACCAACATTGCGTACTTTCACACACCGGCCAATGGCTAGCTAGAGGTGCTGGTTTATTAATCGGTTGTTTATTAATGGTGTAATCACCCCACACGAACATGTCATTACTTTCCATATCTATGATTTTCATTCCACCCTTCTACGCTTCCATCAGCTTCAAAGTTTCTTGTTTAACCCCCAAGCTTGGACGATTGATCAGTGTGTTTCTCGTGTGGATAACGAAGCCTTGATGATACCCCTTTCCGCTGAGGAAATGGATGAGGCCATTTCCTCTTTGAAGTCCACTTCGACTACAGGGCCCGATGCTTTTTTATTCCATTTTCAAGAAGTTTTGGATTACCCTTAAACCTCTTCTTGATAAGATTATGGAAGCCTTTTGTTTGGGCAATGTGGGCATTAAACAGCTAACTACATGATTCTCGTGCTTATTCCAAATGTGAAGGGTGCTAACACCATTCGCCTCGACCTATTACCCACATTAACAACATTGCTAAATTTCCCTCGGGTGTTTGCGACTAGGCTATCTTTGATTGCCCATAAAATTATTAGCCAACCCTGGTAGTGTTAGGTAATCGCCCTACGATCATGATCCAAGGAATACTATGAAGATGCATACAAGGTTAGATCAGATAGTTACAAACTTCGAGTTTCAGTGGCAGAAGAGTTGGTGTAGATCGTCGATGAAGTCCCTCAAACCATTCACGAATGATCCCTTGAACCGAAGACCAAAAGCACGACCTCTCTACAGATTGCAAGCTTACAGGATTCACGATCGGGTAGCGCTTCAACGTCCACAGCTAATCGTTGCTGGAGAATTAGAGGGAGAATAAGAGAACCACACATGGCTTCTCTATTATGAGGATTAGAGTCAACTATAACTAGATCTACTATAGATCAAACAAGACAACACCTAGAACAAGAGAGAATTAGAGGCTCCAAATCTTATATTCCATAGGTTGCCACTACCCCTCTATTTATGTGCGAAGGCATGGTGTCACAACTTTGGAAAGGGGCCTCCCCAAAGTCAGTTTGGACCTCAAAGACTAGTCCTTCTCAGACTCAAAGGCTAAACGCCGTGGATCTCGGCATTTACATGAACGCCATGGGCTCCAGCGTCTGGCCCAGGGGTAGATGTCGTAAACCCTAGCATCAAGACCCTGCCTTCCATACAACCCATTTGTGCACGGACCTAACGCCTCGTGGGTCTTACCCTATGGCACAGCCAAGATGTCCTCACACCAGGGACCCTCTGGATTTATCTAGGAGGTTTTGTAACCTTTTGAATATTACCAAAAGTTCCTAGGACCTTCCTAGAACCCCCCAGAACATTTCTAGAAACATATGAAACTCTTTGAGAACTCTCTCAAAATTATTTCTTATGTTCTACAATACACCGATGATACAATTATTCTGGTTGAGAAGAGCGATCTTCAATTAGCTAATCTCAAGTTTATCGTACGTTTTTCGAGGCCCTTTCTAGCTCAAAATCAACCTCACACTAGTGCAAAAAAACCTAGCTATGGCGTGCCAAAAACACCCTTGCTTGTGTGGAAGCTCGAGGCCACCAATATGATGCCATTGTTAAGAAATAGTTGTGGCATTGGAGGCTACGCCAGCAGTACTATACGTGTTGCTCGCGTGCCACACTTGCAATGTAATTTGCACGCCATAAACGTTTCGTGCACCCAAAAAACATTTGCCATCATGTAACATTTAGCATTTCAGATTAAAACTAAGCACATATATAACATTACACCATAGAATAGTACCAGATAATAGAACATTATGAGTTAATAAAAAAGCGGCAATCTCACAAACAGTACGTAGTAGCTGCTAGCTAGATCTCACAAACATTACCGGTTATAGAACATTAATTACGAGCTAAAACACTAGTAGATAGCGCTAATACGTAAGCAGTTCATTTAGCATCTACAGTCCCGCCAGACACATGATTCTAAATGAGGTCGATGACGATCATCATCCTTAAGTCATGGCACCGGGTGTTCCTGATGGTGACAAAGATGGCCTGTCCAACCTGGAGATTCTTGCCAGCAAGGAAGTTGTTCCAGCCCATGATACGTCCATTTTGCATCATGCTTTTATGTTAATATTTATTGCATTATGGGCTGTTATTGCACATTATGGTACAATGCTTATGCCTTTTCTCTCTTATTTTACAAGGTTTACATAAAGAGGGGGAATGTCGGCAGCTGGAATTCTGGACAGCAAATTTGAGAGACCTATTCTGCACAACTCCAAAAGTCCTGAAAATTTATGAAGAATTATTTTGGAATATATAAAAAATATTGGGCGAAGAAAATACGAGAGTGGACCCACCAGGTGGCCACAAGCCTGGGGGCGCCCTACACCCCTGGGCGCGCCCCAGGCTTGTGGGCCCCCTGCAGGTCTCCGGTGCCCATCTTCTGGTATATGAAGCGCCGCCGTCTCGAGGTGGAACCTGGGCAGAAGGAATCTAGGGCTCCGGCGGAGCTGTTCTGCCGGGGAAACCTCCCTCCGGGAGGGGGAAATCAAAGCCATCGTCCTCACCAATGATCCTCTCATCGAGAGGGGGTCAATCTCTATCAACATCTTCACCAGAACCATCTCCTCTCAAACCCTAGTTCATCTCTTGTACTCGATCTTTGTCGCAAAACCTGAGATTGGTACCCGTGGGTTGCTAGTAGTGTTGATTACTCCTTGTAGTTGATGCTAGTTGGTTTATTCGGTGGAAGATCATATGTTCAGATCCTTAATGATATTCAATGCCCCTATGATTATGAACATGAATATGCTTTATGAGTAGTTACGTTTGTTCCTGAGGACATGGGAGAAATCTTGTTATAAGTAATCATGTGAATTTGGTATTCGTTCTATATTTTGATGAGATGTATGTTGTCTTTCCTCTAGTGGTGTTTTGTGAACATTGACTACATGACACTTCACCATGATTTGGGCCTAGGGGAAGGCATTGGGAAGTAATAAGTAGATGATGGGTTGCTAGAGTGACAGAAGCTTAAACCCTAGTTTATGCGTTGCTTCGTAAGGGGCTGATTTGGATCCACATGTTTCATGCTATGGTTAGATTTATCTTAATGCTTCTTTCGTAGTTGCGGATGCTTGTGAGAGAGGTTAACCATAAGTGGGAGGCCTGTCCAAGTAAGGACAGCACCCAAGCACCGGTCCACCCACATATCAAATTATCAAAGTAACGAATGCAAATCATATCAGCATGATGAAAACTAACTTGACAATAATTCCCATGTGTCCTTGGGAGCACTTTGCTTTATATAAGAGTTCGTCCAGGTTTATCCTTTGCTATAAAAAGGATTGGGCCACCTTGCTGCACCTTAATTACACTTGTTACTTGTTACCCGTTACAAATTATCTTATCACAAAACTATATGTTACCGATAATTTCAGTGCTTGCAGAGAATACCTTGCTGAAAACCGCTTGTCATTTCCTTCTGCTCCTCGTTGGGTTCGACACTCTTACTTATTGAAAGGACTACGATAGATCCCCTATATACTTGTGGGTCATCAATACTCTTTTCTGGCGCCATTGCCGGGGAGTGAAGTGCCTTTGGTGAGTGGAATTTGGTAAGGAAAAATGTATACTACGTGCTGAAATTTACTGTCACTTGTCACTATGGAAAATCATCCTTTGAGGGGTTTGTTCCGGGTATCTTTAACTCGACTGGAAGAGAAAAGAGTTGCTCCTCAACGTACCGAACCTACTGAATATATTCATTATGAAATTCCTTTGGGTATGATAGAGAAACTTCTAGCTAATCCTTATGCAGGAGACGGAACACTACATCCTGATATCCATCTAATCTATGTGGATGAAGTATGTGGATTATTTAAGCTTGCAGGTTTGCCTGAGGATGAAGTCAAGAAGAAGGTCTTCCCTTTATCATTGAAGGTAAAAGCATTGACATGGTATAGGCTATGTGATGATATTGGAGCTTGGAACTACAACCGATTGAAATTGGAATTTCATCACAAGTTTTATCCTATGCACCTAGTTCATCGTGATCGGAATTATATATATAATTTTTGGCCTCGTGAAGGAGAAAGTATCGCTCAAGCTTGGGGGAGGCTTAAGTCAATGTTATATTCATGCTCCAATCATGAGCTCTCAACAGAAATTATTATTCAGAATTTTTATGCCCGGCTTTCTCGTAATGATCAGTCCATGCTCGATACTTCTTGCACTAGTTCTTTTATAAAGAAGACTATTGAATTCAAATGGGATTTATTGGAAAGAATTAAATGCAACTCTGAAGATTGGGAGCTTGATCAAGGTAAGGAGTCATGTATAAACCTTAAGTTTGATTGTGTTAAATCTTTTATGGATACCGATGCTTTTTGTGAATTTAGCACTAAATATGGACTTGACACTAAGATAGTAGCTTCTTTTTGTGAATCATTTGCTACTCATGTTGATCTCCCTAAGGAGAAGTGGTTTAAATATCATCCCCCCATTGAAGTAAAAGTAGTAGAACCTATTAAAGCTGAATAACAAACCATTACTTATAATGTTGATCCAGTTGTTCCTACTGCTTACGCTGAGAAACCACCTTTTCCTGTTAGAGTAAAGGAACATGCTAAAGCTTCCGCTGTGGTTCGTAAGAGTTATACTAGAACACCTACACCCCCTGAACAAATTAAAGTTGATCCTAGTATTGCCACGGTTAAAGATCTCTTGGTCGATAATATTAATGGACATGTTATTTATTTCTGTGATGAAGCTGCTAGAATTGCCAAACCCGATGATAAAGATAAACATAGACCTATTGTTGGCATGCATGTTGTTTCTGTTAAGATAGGAGATCATTGTTATCATGGCTTATGTGATTTGGGTGCTAGTGTGAGTGCAATTCCTTTTACTTTATACCAAGAAATTATGAAGGATATTGCACCTACTGAAATAGAAGATATTGATGTCACTATTAAGCTTGCTAATAGAGATACTATCTCACCAACTGGGATTGTTAGAGATGTTGAAGTCTTATGTGGGAAAATGAAATACCCTACTGATTTTATAGTTCTTGGTTCCCCACAAGATGATTTTTGTCCCATTATATTTGGTAGACCTTTCTTGAACACTGTTAATGCTAAAATAGATTGTGAGAAAGAAACTGTTGGTGTAAGTTTCGGGGATGTGTCTCATGATTTTAATTTCTCCAAATTTCGTAGACAACCCCATGTTAAAGAATTGCCTAATAAAGATGAAATTATTGGTCTTGCTTCTATTGTCGTGCCTCCTACTGATCCTTTAGAACAATATTTTCTAGACCATGAAAATGATATGTTTATGAATGAAAGAAAGGAGTTAGATGAAATATTCTTTAAACAAATGCATGTCTCGAAACACAATTTTTCTGTTGAGACTCTTGGAGATCCTCTACCACCCAAGAGTGATCCTGTTTGATCTTAAACAATTACCTAATACTTGAAATATGCTTATCTTGATGAAAAGAAGATAGATCGTGTTATTATCAGCGCTAACCTTTCATAGCATGAAGAAAAGAAATTATTGAAAACTCTGAAGAAGCACCGTGCTGGTTGGATATACTCTGGATGATCTTAAGGGCATTAGTCCCTCTCTGTGTTAGCATAAAATTAATATGGAACCTGATGCTAAACCAGTTGTTGATCACTAACGACGGCTAAATCCAATGATGAAAGAAGTGGTAAGAAATGAAATACGCAAGCTTCTGGAAGCAGGTATAATTTATCCTATTGCTGATAGTAGTTGGGTAAGTCATATTCATTGTGTGCCTAAGAAGGGAGGTATTACTGTTGTTCCTAATGATAAAAATGAATTGATTCCACAAAGAATTGTTACAGGTTATAGAATGGTAATTAATTTTAGAAAATTAAAAAAATCCACTAGGAAAGATCATTACCCTCTACCTTTTATTGATCAAATGCTAGAAAGACTATCCAAACATACATACTTTTGTTTTATAGATGGTCATTCTGGTTTTTCTCAAATACCTGTATCACAAGAGGATCAAGAAAATACTACTTTTACTTGCCCTTTCGGTACTTTTGCTTATAGATGTATGCCTTTTGGTTTATGCAATGCACCTTCTACCTTTCAAAGATGTATGACTGCTATATTCTCTGACTTTTGTGAACAGATTGTTGAGGTTTTCGTGGATGATTTCTCCGTTTACGGAACTTCTTTTGATGATTGCTTAAGCAACCTCGATCGAGTTTTGTAGAGATGTGAAGAAACTAATCTTGTCTTGAATTGAGAGAAGTGCCACTTTATGGTTAACGAAGGTATTGTTTTGGGGAATAAAATCTCCAAAAGAGGTATTGAAGTTGATAAAGCTAAAGTTGATGCTATTGAAACAATGTCGTGTCCTAATAAAGATATCAAAGGTATAAGAAGTTTCCTTGGTCATGTTGGTTTCTATAGGAGATTTATCAAAGACTTCTCTAAAATTTCTAGGCCTCTCACTAATCTCTTGCAAAAAGATGTTCCATTTGTTTTTGATGATGATTGTGTAGAAGCCTTTGAAATACTTGAGAAAGCCTTAATTTCTGCACCTATTGTTCAACCACCTGATTGGAACCTACCCTTTGAAATTATGTGTGATGCTAGTGATTATGATGTTGGTGTTGTTCTAGGACAAGGAGTTGATAAGAAATTGAATGTTATTCATTATGTCAGTAAAACTCTAGACAGTGCTCAAACAAACTATGCTACTACTGAAAAAGAATTTTTAGCGGTTGTGTTTGCTTGTGATAAATTTAGATCTTATATTGTTGATTCCAAAGTAACAGTTCACACCGATCATGCTGCTATTAAATATCTTATGGAAAATAAAGATGCTAAACCTAGACTTATTATGTGGGTTCTCTTGCTACAAGAATTTTATTTACATATTATTGAAAGGGAGCTGAGAACCCCGTAGAAGACAACTTGTCTAGGTTAGAAAATATTCTTGATGACGCACTACCTATTGATGATAGCTTTCCTGATGAACAATTAGATGTCATAAATGCTTCTCGTAGTACTCCATGGTATGCTGATTATTCTAATTACATTGTTGCTAAATTCATACCACCTAGTTTCACATACCAAAAAAGAAAAGGTTTTTCTATGATTTAAGACATTACTTATGGGATGACCCACATCTTTATAAATAAGGAGTGGATGGTGTTATTAGATGTTGTGTACCTGAGCATGAACATGAACAAATCCTACGCAAGTGTTACTCCGAGGCTTATGGAGGACACCATGCTAGAGATAGAACTGCACAAAAGGTATTACAATCTTGTTTTTACTAGCCAACTCTCTTTAAGGATGCTCGTAAGTTTGTATTGGCTTGTGATGAATGTCAAATAATTGGTAATATTAGTAGGCATCAGGAAATGCCTATGAATTATTCACTTGTTATTGAACCATTTGATGTTTGGGGATTTGATTATATGGGGCCTTTTCCATCCTCTAATGGGTACACACATATTTTGGTTGTTTTTGATTATGTTACTAAGTGGGTAGAAGCTATTCCAACTAGTAGTGCTGATCATAAAACTTCTACTAAAATGCTTAATGAAGTTATTTTCCCGAGGTTTGGAGTCCCTGGATATTTAATGACAGATGGTGGTTCACACTTTATTTATGGTGCTTTCCGTAAATTGCTTGCTAAGTATGATGTTAATTGCATCTCCATATCTTCCTCAGTCTAGTGTCAAGTAGAATTAAGCAACAGAGAAATAAAATTGATCTTGCAAAAGACTGTTAATAGATCTAGAAAGAATTGCTCTAAGAAACTTGATGATGCATTATGGGCTTATAGAACTGCATATAAAAATCCAATGGGTATGTCTCCATATAAAATGGTTTATGGAAAAGCATGTCACTTACCTCTTGAACTAGAACATAAAGCTGATTGGGCAATTAAAGAGCTCAACCATGATTTCAAACTTGCCAGTGAGAAGAGGCTATTTGACATTAGCTCACTTGATGAATAGAGAACCCAAGCCTATGAGAATGCCAAACTATTTAAGGAGAAAGTTAAAATATGGCATGATAAAAGGATACAAAAACGTGAATTTAATGTAGGTGGCCATGTCTTGCTATAGAATTCTCGTTTAAGATTTTTTGCAGGAAAACTTCTCTCTAAATGGGAAGGGCCTTACATTATCGAGGAAGTTAATCATTTCGGTGCCATCAAGATCAACAACGCCGAAGGCAATAACCCGAAGGTGGTAAACGGGCAAAGGATCAAACATTATATATCAGGTACTCCCATAAATGTTGAAACCAATATTATTTATACCATAACACCAGAGGAGTACATAAGGGAGACCTACCGGGACGTTCCAGACCCCCAAAAGGAATAGGTATGTGATACGGTAAGTAAACCGACTCCAAAAAATTTCCAATGGCAATTTTAATCCATTTTGGAATATTAAAAAAATAGGAAAACAAAAAGTAGTCCAAAAAGTGCACGAGGAGGCGACAAGCCTTGGGGGCGCGCCATTCCCCACTGAGCATGCCTCCGAGGCTTGTGGCCACCTCGTGTGCCCTCCGGACTCCGTTTTCTTGCAAATACTTCTTTTGGTCGGTAAAAGTTCATTATATAATCTTCCGAAGGTTTTGACCACCGTACCACGGCAAAATCATCTGTTCTTGTTTCGAGTTGTTTTCCTAACATATCTATATCGGTATGACGTCCCCAAGCGCTTCGAAGGACAAGTTCTTCGAGAAGGTTGATGACCCACAAGTATAGGGGATCAATTGTAGCTCTTTTCGATAAGTAAGAGTGTCGAACCCAACGAGGAGCAGAATGAGTTGACAAGTAGTTTTCAGTAAGGTAATGTCTGCAAGTGCTGAAATTGTAAGTAGCAAGTAGTTTGATAGCAAGATATTTTGTAACGAGCAAGTAACGATAATAGCAATAAGTATGCAGCAAGGTAGCCCAATCCTTTTGAGGCAAAGGACAGGCCAAAAGGTCTCTTATGATAAGCAAAGCGTTCTTGAGGGTACACGGGAATTTCATCTAGTCACTTTCATCATGTTGGTTTAATTCGTGTTTGCTACTTTGATAATTTGATATGTGGGTGGACCGGTGCTTAGGTGTTGTTCTTACTTGAAAAAACCTCCTACTTATGATTAACCCTCCCACAAGCATCCACAACGACGAGAAATGTATTGAGAATAAATTCTAACCATAGCATTAAACTCTAGGATCCAATCGGTCCTTTACGGAATAGCGCATAAACTGGGGTTTAAGCTTCTGTCACTCTCGCAACCCATCATCTAATTGCTACTCCACAATGCATTCCCTTAGGCCCAAATATGGTGAAGTGTCATGTAGTCGACATTCACATGACACCACTAAGGGAATCACAACATGCATACTATCTAAATATCAAACACATATCAAATTCACATGATTACTTGCAACATGATTTATCCCGTGACCTGAAGAACAAAGGTAACTACTCACAAATAATAAACATGCTCATGATCAGAGGAGTATTAAATAGCATCATGGATCTGAACATATAATCTTCCACCAAATAAACCATATAGTAATCAACTACAAGATGTAATCAACACTACTAGTCACCCACAGGCACCAATCTATAGTTCCGGTAACAAGATTGAATACAAGAGATGAACTAGGGTTTGAAATGAGATGGTGTTGTTGAAGATGTTGATGGAGATTGCCCTCCCCAAGATGGGAGAGTTGTTGGTGATGATGATGACGATGATTTCCCCCTCCGGGAGGGAAGTTCCCCGAAAGAATCTCTTTGCCGGAGGGCAAAAGTGCTCCTGCCCAAGTTCTGCCTCGAGACGGCGGCGCTCCATCCCGAAAGCCTTATCCTTACTTTTTCTAGGTAAAAATGACTTACGTACTAGAAGATGGGCACCGGAGGTGGGCCGAAGAGGCCAAAACCCACCAGGGCGCGCCTAGGGGGGCTGGCGCACCCAGGTGGGTTGTGCCCACCTGGTGGCCCCCTCTGGTGGTTATTGGCTCCAATATTTCTTAAATAATCCATAAAAAATCTCAGTGAAGTTTCATCTCATTTGGAGTTGTGCAGAATAGGTGGCCTAACGTAGCTTTTTCAGGTCCAGATTTCCAGCTGCCGGAATTCTCCCTCTTGGTGTGTACCTTGCAAATTATGAGAGAAAATGCATTAGAATTACTCCAAGAAGCATTATTACGGATAAAAACATTATAAATAATAGTAAGAAAATATGATGCAAAATGGACGTATCAACTCCCCCAAGCTTAGACCTCGCTTGTCCTCAAGCAAAAACCGAAATGGAAAAAACATGTCCACATGCTTTGAGAGAGAGCTGTCGATAAAAACAAAATACGGACATAGAAGCATCATGTTGATTATTATAACAGGAACAAAATTTAACATAGGACTTTTATCATAGAACTTGCATCATATACTTTCCATGAATAAGTAACAGTTCATCACATAATCGAAGTATAAAGCAAAAACTCTATTAGAAACCAACAAACTATGTTCTCAGTCAACTTTGCAACTGCAATTCATCATCTTTTTAGGAAGGGTCACATGTCGAAGCCTTTAGGCAAGTCCACATACTCAAGCATCATATAGTCTTCTATGATTGCTAACACTCACCTAGTACCCATGAGCAAAACATTTCAACCGGACACATAGAAAGATAGGGGCTTATAGTTTCGCCTCCCAACATACTCACCTCAAGGGTGATGTCAACAATAATAACTCATGCTATCTATATTCAACTGGACATATGTGCCTAGATCTTTCCTCACCACATGATGCTTGCCAAAAGAGAAAATAAAAAGGAATAGAAGGAAAACTTTGACTCTTTGCATAAAAGTAAATACATAAAAGTAAAAGATAGGCCCTTCGCAGAGGGAAGCAGAGGTTGCCATGCGCTTATTTGTTTGCATGCTCAATCCGTTAGTGCAAGAGAACGTCATGTTGTATTGCCCCTTAAGATGACAACCTTTATTATGTAGTCTGTCGCTTTTATTCGTTGTCATCCAAGTTCGTACAACGCTCAATTTTCTCTTACACTAAATGATCTCACATATTTTGAAGCAACTTTTATTGCCTTTTTGCACCGATGACAACTTACTTGAGGGATCTTGCTCAATCCCTAGGTAGGTATGGTGGACACCTGAAAAGATTTGGGTTTAAGGGTTTTTGGATGCACAAGTAGTATCTCTACTTAGTGCGGAATTTTTGGCTTGCAAAGATAGGGGCAAGCATCACATGTTGAAGGAACTATGACAATATTACTTCTATGTGAATATAAACAAACATAAACCATTAAGTTGTGTTCCATGTCCAACGTCAACAATTTTGGCATATAATATTTTGATGAGGGCTCACAATCACAAAAGATTTCTAGGATAGTATATTTATATGTGAATCTTCTCTTCCCTTATTAATTCTTTCATGAGTTACATCATTGACTAATGCTATGTTTGTCAATCTCTAATGAATTTTTCTACTTATACTTTTCCTTATGTGGTGCTATCACCTACCATAGGATTAGTATATAATCTTATTGATTTATTTCCTTTCTATTTTTATTTCTTTCTTATTTCTTTTCTTTATTTGCAACAAGAAAGTAAAGAAAACAAAAAGTCAAACTAAACTTTATTATATAACTTGCACACGATTACAATGATAGATCACTAAGCAAACTCTCAAAGAGGAAAGGATCGAACTAAGCTTTATTTCATCTAAAGCAAAAGGATCGAACTAAGATAAGTAAAAGCAAAAAGGATAGTGGGATGATACGATACCGGGGCACCTCCCCCAAGCTTGGCGGAAGCCAAGGGGAGTGCCCATACCCGATACTCAGTTCTCCTTCAATGGTGAAGAAGGTGGTGGTGGTGATGAAGAAGAAGCCTTGTCCTCAGATTTCCATGGTAGTGGTCCACCATCATAAGAGGAAGAGTGAGTCTCACGGGTCCTGCAACTAGCAACCAAACTCATACCTTTAAACCTCGCCTCATATTCAAAGACTTGGTTCTGAAGGTCATAGATCTGGCTTTGGAGGAAGTTGATTTGCTCGTTGAAGGTGAAGACGATGTCCTTCATGGGCTTGCCATCCACCTTGAGATCACGTGAGAGGTCCGTGATCATGAGGTGATTGGCATGGCGTCCACGCTCCACCATCCCCTTGCACCGGAAGACATATTGCTCCAGAGCTTCAAGCCTAGCCTCCACGGTTCCCGTCCCCTTGGGGAAAGGCGCATCGCGAAGGTGAAGCACCCCCTCATGCATCTCAATGACCTGAGGGTGCTACACCACCTCCCGCAAATATGGGTTGATGACGTTCTTGAAGAACTTGTCCTTGGAGGAGCTTGAAGCAGCCATGGTAGATGGGATTTGACAGAAAACAGCAAGGAAAAAGAGAACAGAGGATTTTCTCCGCGATACGGTGGTTAACAGGTTCGGGAAGTATATATAGATTTTTTATCTTGGAGAACAAGTACATGGACGAAAAACGGAGTACTGACGGTGTCCCAGATGGGCACAACCCACCTGGGCGCCCCAGGCCTAGCGTGCCCTAGTGTCTTGTGCCCACCAGGGGACGCTTCGTGGAAGATTCTTTATTTCCAAAATTCTAAAATATTCCAAAACTGATAAAAAAATTGCAGATTTTTCGGAGTCTGTTTACTTACCGTATCACGTACCTCCTTATTTTGGCGATTCTGGAGTGTTCCGGAAGGACTCTTTTATGTGTTCTTCCGATGTCAAAGTTTGGATAATATTGCTTTCAACATTAATAGGCGTACCTGAGATATAACGCTTTATTCGTTGCCCATTGACAACCTTCGGGTTAGTACCTTCAGAATTATTTATTTTGATGGCACCAGACCAATAAACCTCCTCGATGACATATGAGCCTTCCCATTTTGAGAGGAGCTTCCCTGCAAAAAATCTAAAATGAGAGTTGTAAAAAAGAACATATTCTCCAACTTTGAACTCACGCTTTTGGATTCTTTTGTCATGCCATCTTTTAACTTTTTCTTTGAATAACTTTGCATTTTCATATGCTTGGGTTCTCCATTCATCTAATGAGCTAATATCAAATAACCTCTTTTCACCGGCAAGTTTGAAATCATAGTTGATTTCTTTAACTGCCTAGTATGCTTTATGTTCTAACTCAAGAGGCAAATGACAAGCTTTTCCATAAACCATTTTATAAGGAGACATACTCATAGGATTTTTATATGTTGTTCTATAAGCCCAAAGTGCATCATCTAATTTCATAGACCAATTCTTTCTGGACCTATTGACAGTCTTTTGCAAAATTAATTTTATTTCTCTATTACTAAGTTCAACTTGACCACTGGACTGAGGATGATAGGGTGATGCAATTCTATGGTTAACATCATACTTAGCAAGCATCTTACATAAAGCACCATGCATAAAGTGTGAACCACCATCAGTCATTAAATATCTAGGGACTCCAAACCTTGGGAAAATAACTTCCTTAAGCATTTTAATAGAGGTGTTGTGATCAGCACTACTAGTTGGAATAGCTTCTACCCATTTAGTAACATAATCAACAGCAACCAAAATATGTGTATACCCATTAGAGGAAGGAAAAGGTCCCATGTAATCAAATCCCCAAACATCAAATGGTTCAACAGCAAGTGAATAATTCATAGGCATTTCTTGATGCTTACCGATATTACCTATTCTTTGGAATTCATCACAAGATGAGACAAACTTACGGGCATCCTTGTAGAGAGTAGGCCAATAGAATCCAGACTGCAATACCTTATGAGCAGTTCTATCTCCAGCATGATGCCCTCCATAAGCCTCGGAGTGACATTCCGTAGGATTTGTCCCTGTTCATGCTCAGGTACACAACGTCTAATACTACCATCTACTCCTTCTTTATAAAGATGTGGGTCATCCCAAAAGTAATTGTAGCGACCAGACCTCAAATAGTCCGATCTCTGTGCATCAGTGTCATCCCTGGATAGGTAATGCTGACACGCACAGTACTTGAAGGATTTATAACAGAGTAGCAATCACACACTCATTAGATTGAATAGTCTCAAGAGAGAACTTATTACAATAAATATGGCTTAAGGCCATCTAAGTACGATAACAGCGGAAGGCTTGGAAGATAAAGTGAGTCCATCAACTCCAACGGCATCACTGAGTATAAGACCACGACCTATGGCACCTTACTCGTCGTCTGAAAAGTCTGCAACATGAACGTTGCAGCCCGAAAACGGGTCAGCACATGGAATATGCTGGCAATGTAACACATAGTGAGTAATGAACAGAATAATGCTATCACTACATGCATATTTGGTTGGTGGAAAGCTCTATGGTTACAGTTTTGCGAAAAGCCAATTTTTTCCTACAACAAAGGAATAAATTTTATTTAACTATCATGGTGGTTGTTAAACATTGAGAAGGTTCCTCCAAGTCAATCCCAATTAAGAACATGATTAAACCCAATAAAATTAAATAAAGTAACATGATGAGATCCACATGATAATCCAAGAACTAGATACTCAAGATGTCCATAACCGGGGACACGGCTAACCATGATTAGTTTATACACTCTGCAGAGGTTTGCGCACTTTTCCCCACAAGACTCGATCTCCTCCGTTTGAGTTCTCGCACTACATGGTGTTTGAGAAACGGATGACCGAGGCACAGTCTTTCGGAAACAATAACTCTTTACTCCGGGTGGACAGTTACACCTACTTTCCCCTACATCTGCTAGCCCACCACTGAAAGAGGTCTTGCAACTTACTCAACTATGCTAGAGCCCATAATAGCTTGTGGCTGCACACGGAAGTTTCTAGCATGAATAATCTCATGATCCCTTTGAGTCTGGGTGGCGGTCCATAGGATAATAAACAGGACAATATAAGCAACGTAGAAGTAACTCCCAAAGGTTTGATAATAAACAGGACCTAACCATGCAATTGTCTGAGGATTGATCTAATGCAATAAAACTGGGTAGTAAGGAGGTATGACCAAAGTGTTACTTGCCTTGCTGATGATCCGTGAAACCTAGAGACTCGTAGTAGCACGCTTCGCACTCCGGGTACTCTATCGCAAACAAACAATGACATACATAAGCAATCAAGCATAGATGCACGGGTAAAACTCAAGTAAGAGATCTAACTAGAAAGTTCAACTTAAGAACTCCGGTTTGCAAAAAGAATCAAATCGAACGAAACAACGAAACTCAAACTGCGAAAGAAACAAGATCCGTTTACTATTCTGGACTAAAGTCAAATTTTAAAGTAGCAAAAACTTGTTTGAGTTGATTAAACAGAAAGAGGGTTTCGAGACGAAACTCCAGGCGCTTGAATCGCCTGATTCCGATAAACGAGCGAAAAGTTATACTAAAACGAAAATCGGATCAGAAATCGCGATCGAAAATAATCGCGAAAAACCCGAGAAAAAGAAAAACTGATGAACAGGCTAACGAACGAATGTTCGCTGTCTGCGACTAATGGGCGAAAACCGTTCGAAAAAACGAACGTACGGACGAACGTCCGCAAAATAAATAAACCGTCGGAAAAACCGACCTAACGAAAAAACCAGAAATTATTAAAAACATGGATCTAGATCTAGGGTTTACCGAAATAAACCAAAAAAAACGAAGTGGCGGCGGTCAACTCCGGCGGCGGCGGCGTCCGGCGACGGCGGCGGCGGCGGCTGGGGCGGCGCGGGGCTCGAGGCGGCGGCGGCTAGGGTTTGGGGCGCGGGTGTGCTGCGGGCGGCGGTGGGCTGCGGGGCAGGGGGGCCCCGGCTTATAAAGCCCCCCGGGCGGAGTCCCGGTCGGGTACGGCCCGGAGTCGCTTAGACTTTTTTTAAAATAATTTCGACGTGCAGAAAAAGAAAGAAAAGAAATACTAAACGGACTCCAAAAATCCCAAAATTAATTTTCCCCGTCCTCTAAAAATAAGCCGGACAAGATGAACATTTATTTGGGCCTAAAACACAATTTTGAAAAATGCATATTTTTCCTATGCAAATAAAATAGCAATAAAATCCCAAATAAAAATATTTATTTGTTTTTAATATTTTCCTCCAATATTTCATTATTTTTGGGGAAGTCATATTATCCCCTCTCATATACTTTAAATATGAAAATATTTTCGGAGTGAAAAATAATTAAACAAATAATCCTCGTTTCTATATTTGATAAAACTCAAATATGAAAATCGTGAAATCCCCAACTCTCTCCGTGGGTCCTTGAGGTACTTAGAATTTCGAGGATTGCAAATCGAAATGCAATAAAACATGATATGCAATGCATGATCTATGTATAACATTCCAATTGAAAATTTGGGATGTTACAAACCTACCCCCCTTAAGATGAATCTCGCCCTCGAGATTCGGGTTGGCTAGAAAATAGGTGAGGGTGGTCCTTCCGTAGGTCTTCCTCTCGTTCCCAAGTGGCTTCATCTTCAGTATGGTGGCTCCACTGAACTTTGCAAAACTTGATAACCTTGCTGCGGGTGACTCGGCTGGCAAACGCGAGAATCTTGACTGGTTTCTCCTCATAGGTCAAATCGCTATCCAGCTGAATCGCTTCTAGTGGCACTGTATCTCTCAGAGGAATATCAGCCATCTCTGTGTGGCACTTCTTTAATTGGGAAACGTGGAACACGTCGTGAACTCCTGACAAACCTTCAGGCAACTCCAGCTTGTAAGCAACTTCTCCCATACGTTCCAAAACTTTGTATGGTCCCACAAAACGTGGTGCTAACTTTCCCTTAACTCCAAAACGCTTAACTCCTCGACGTGGGGACACACGAAGATAAACTCTGGCTCCAGCTTCGTAAACTGTCTCCTTGTGTTTAGAATCCGCATAACTCTTCTGCCTGGACTGGGCTACCTTGAGTCTATCGCGAATTAGCTTAACTTTCTCTTCAGACTCTTTAATCAAATCTGGTCCAAACAACTGACGGTCTCCAACTTCGTCCCACAACAACGGTGTCCTGCACCTCCTTCTGTACAGAGCTTCGAAAGGGGCCATCTTCAAACTGGATTGGTAGCTATTGTTGTAAGAAAACTCTGCATACGGTAAATTGTCATCCCAACTGCATCCATAATCTAGCGCACAAGCTCTCAGCATGTCCTGCAAAATCTGATTGACTCTCTCGGTCTGCCCATCTGTCTGTGGATGAAAGGCTGTACTGAACTCTAGCCTGGTACCCAAAGTCTCGTGCAACTGATTCCAAAACTTTGAGGTAAACTGGGTTCCTCTATCTGATACAATGGTCCTCGGAACTCCATGCAGACATACGATCCTGGTCATGTATACCTTTGCCAACTTAGCACTGGTGTAAGTGGTCTTCACTGGGATGAAATGAGCTACCTTCGTCAAACGATCGACTACAACCCATATCGAGTCATAGCCTGAACGAGTCATGGGCGATCCCATGATAAAATCTATGCCTAGCTTATCCCACTTCCATTCGGGTATCGGCAATGGCTGTAACAATCCTGCTGGTTTCTGATGCTCTGCCTTTACTCTCTGACATACATCGCAAACGGCTACATACTCCGCAATATCCTTCTTCATTCCGGTCCACCAGAAACTATCCTTCAAATCCAGATACATCTTGGTATTTCCTGGGTGAATCGAATACGGCGAATCATGGGCCTCCTGCAGAATCAACTTCCTGATCTCCGGATCATTGGGCACATAAACGCGGTCCTCAAACCATAAGGTATCGTGCTCATCCTCATGAAATCCCTTGGCTTTTCCTTTGCTCATCCTTTCCTTTATCTCGGCAATCTCCTTGTCTGTCTTCTGAGCTTCTCTGATCTTATCCATCAAAGTAGACTGAATCTCCAATGCTGCTACATAGCCTCTCGGAACTATCTCCAAACATAGTTCGCGAAGATCCTCTTCTAACTCCTTGGGTAACTCTCCAGTCATGAGTGTGTTGACATGGCTCTTGCGGCTCAACGCATCGGCTACTATGTTAGCCTTCCCTGGGTGATAATGCAATATCATATCATAATCCTTGATGAGCTCCAACCATCTCCTTTGCCTGAGATTCAACTCCTTCTGCGTGAAGATATACTTCAAACTCTTGTGATCCGTGTACACCTCACAATGGTTTCCAATGAGAAAATGTCTCCACGTCTTCAACCCATGCACTACGGCTGCTAACTCCAAATCGTGTGTAGCATAATTCAACTCATGGGGTTTAAGCTGTTGTGAGGCATAGGAAACAACTCTTCCCTCCTGCATAAGCACTGCTCCAAGTCCTCGACGAGAAGCATCGCAATACACCTCATAATCCTTGCGTTGATCTGGCAAAATCAAAACTGGCGCTGTAACCAAACGTTTCTTCAACTCCTGGAAACTAGCCTCACATTCCTCCGTCCAATTGAACTTGGTGTCCTTCTTCAACAACTCTGTCATGGGCTTTGCAATCTTCGAGAAATTCTCAATGAACCTCCGGTAGTATCCTGCGAGTCCAAGAAAACTCCGGATTTCTCCAACTGACGTGAGTGCTTCCCAAATTGTCACAGTGATAACCTTGGTGGGGTCTACTGCTATTCCTTCTCCGGATATAACATGACCGAGGAATCCAACTTCGTTTAACCAAAACTCGCACTTGCTGAACTTGGCATATAACTGATGTTCTCTGAGCTTTCCAAGTACCAAACGCAAATGCTCCTTATGCTCCTCCTCATTCTTCGAATAGACCAGAATATCATCAATGAACACCACGACGAACTTGTCCAAAAACTCCATAAACACCTTGTTCATCATGTTCATGAAATAGGCAGGTGTGTTAGTCAGGCCAAATGACATAACGGTATACTCATATAGCCCATACCTTGTGGTAAAAGTTGTCTTAGGTATATCCTGTTCTCGAATCTTCAGCTGGTGGTATCCTGATCGCAAATCGATCTTGGAAAATACTTTAGCTCCTTGTAGTTGGTCAAATAAATCATTGATCATCGGCAGTGGGTACTTGTTCTTGATTGTTACTTCATTCAATCCTCGATAATCAACAACCATCCTCAACGATACATCCTTCTTCTCCACGAGAAGCAGTGGTGATCCGCAAGGTGACGAACTTGGGCGAATATAGCCTTTATCGAGTAACTCCTTAATCTGTTTCTTAATTTCCTCCAAATCCTTAGCGGGCATCCTGTACGGTCTCTTAGATATTGGCCATGTGCCTGGCAAAAGCTCAATCAAAAATTCAATGTCTCTATCTGGTGGCATGCCTGGCAACTCTTCTGGAAATACATCAGGGAATTCCTTCACCACTGGTACTTCCTCCTGTACAACTCCTGATAAGGAATTCACTTGAGTCCTCTTCGGCACATGCCGGGATACATACTTAATCCTTCTTCCTTCTGGGGTGGTAAGCAAAATCGTCTTACTGGCGCAATCGATGTTTCCTCCATACATCGATAGCCAATCCATACCCAAAATTACATCCAACCCTTGCGACTCCAAAATTATCAAGTATGAGGGGAAAACATGCCTACCTATGGCCAATGGCATCTGAAAACATCCTTCGCTTGCCATATACTCTGCTCCTGGCGAGCTTACTAACATAGGTGTTCTAAGAACTTTGGTGGGCAACTTATACTTATCCACAAATCCCCTTGATATGTATGAATGCAATGCACCAGTATCGAAAAGAACGACTGCAGTAAATGACTTAACCAAAAACTTACGTATTACTGCATCAGGCTGGGCTTCTACCTCCTCCATGTTGACGTGGTTCACTTGTCCCTTGTTGAAAGGGTTTGGCTTCTTCCCAGAGCTTCCATTGCCATTTCCATTCTTTGCTTCTGGACAATCAGTGGCATAATGTCTAGTCTTTTGGCACTTGTAACAGGTAATCTGGCTCGGATCTCTCTTGGCTGGGGTTGATGGGTTGGAACGGTTCTGACTGTTTCTTCCTCCATTCCCATTGCCATTCTTGGGGCCACTATGGTTGTGCGAACTTCCTCCATTGTGGTTGTGACCTCCATGGTTATGTTGAAGGTGTCCTCCCGAGTTAGGGGTAAAACGGGGCCTCTGCTGAGCTCCAGAATTGTACTTCCCTTGTCCATACTTCCTCTTGCGGCTTTCAATCTGTTGTTGCTTCCCTTCAATCATGAGAGCTCTATCTACCAACTCCTGGTAGTTGTTGAAGGTTTCCACCATCAACTGCATGCTCAGCTCATCATTCAGTCCTTCCAGGAACTTCTCCTACTTGGCTGCATCTGTAGCAACGTCATCTGGGGCGTAACGTGCTAACTTACTAAAATCTTCCACATACTGGTCAATGGTACGTCCTCCTTGGCGCAAGTTACGAAACTCACGCTTCTTCATGGCCATAGCTCCTGCTGAAACATGGGCAGCACGGAAAGCCTGCTGAAACTGGTCATATGTGACAATGTCGATGGGGTGAGTGGCTGTGTAATTCTCCCACCATGATGTTGCGGGTCCATCAAGCTAATGTGCGGCAAAATGCACTCTCTCCACATATGTGCATCCTGCAGTGGTCAGCTCCCTTCCAACCTTGCGGAGCCAATCATCTGCAACAATCGGCTCGGTGCTGCTGGAAAACACCGGCGGATTCAGTCTTAAGAAACGGGCTAAGTGATCAACAGGTGGTGGTGGTGGTGGGTTGTTGTTGTTGTTGTTGCCTTGGTTCTGAACTAACACTTGCATTAGGGCATTCTGCTGCTGAATCAACTGAGTGATCTCCGGTGGAAAAACAAATCCGGTGTCGTGTCTCGGAGGCATCTGATGGGTTTGGAAAAGATGAGAAAATAGACTAGAATGAGGTCTAGAGGAAAAACACTACCCATATGCACATGAGACAAACACAATCAATATCACTTCAATCAATTTCAAACAAGGCATACAATCGATCTAACTATCGTTACAAAAGTGCTCGGACTATTCTATATACATGGGGGGAATACTACTACTGATATGGTGGTCTACTAGAAATTTTGATCAGTCGAAGACTCCATGATATCTGCCCCAGCTTCATCATCCAAATCATCATCACTGGGGTCCGAGTCGGTGTCGTCGATGATGATGTAGTTCTCCGGGCAAGTGGAATCGCCGTCTTCTCCTCCCGGCGCGGGGTCTCCCATGAATACTCCGATCTTCTTTATCAGGTCATCATTCTTCTCCAATAATGTTGCGATTTCCTCCTCATATCCATCGCGTATAGACTTGAGTTCTTCCTCAAGCTCCGTGATCCTGGTCATTGCCTTCTTTAGATCTTCTCCTGGCGACGAATGTGCTGGTTTGACTCCTGGATGAAAGCTGCAATAGATCTATCCTTCCTGGTGCTGATCATCTCCCATTGCTCGTCTTGGCGCCCACAAATTTGGTAGATAGTATCCTTGAGATCCTTGTGGTAAACTTCTCCAATACGTCCCATGGTGATGTGGGCTGCCATGCTCTTTCCTAGACTCCAGGTTGGTGCATCAAAGGAAAACTCTATGGGCTTAGTGACTGGCATGAACGTCCTTCCTGGAACTTGAACTCGAATCATCCAACGCTCCTCTTCTGGTAGTGTGGCGTTGTAGGTCCTGGTGAAACTTGGTATTCCGATGTTCAGGTATCTAGTAACTTCCTTCAGGTGGTGTCCAAAAGGCGTATCTTCATCCGGTTGCGCGAACTTTTTCCTTTTATCCGCCATCCTAAAGAGTAGAAGAAAGCAGAGAAGTCAGAAATGAGAAGAGGGTGGTGATCTAGGGCTTTAGCTTAGTGGTCGTGTCCTATAGTCAACGTGTGCTCTAATACCATCTTGTAGCGACCAGACCTCAAACAGTCTGATCTTTGTGCATCAGTGTCATCCCTGGATCGGTAATGCTCACACGCACAGTACTTGAAGGATTTATAATAGAGTAGCAATCACACACTTATTACATCGAATAGTCTCAAGAGAGAACTTATTACAATAAATATGGCTTAAGGCCATCTAAGTACGATAACAGCGGTAGGCTTGGAAGATAAAGTGAGTCCATCAACTCCAACGGCATCACTGAGTATAAGACCATGACCTATGGCACCTTACTCGTCGTCTGAAAAGTCTGCAACATGAACATTGCAGCCCAAAAACGGGTCAGCACATGGAATATGCTGGCAATGTAACACATAGAGAGTAATGAACAGAATAATGCTATCACTACATGCATATTTGGCCGGTGGAAAGCTCTATGGTTACAGTTTTGCGAAAAGCCAATTTTTCCCTACAACAAAGGAATAAATTTTATTTAACTATCATGGTGGTTGTTAAACATTGAGAAGGTTTCTCCAACTCAATCCCAATTAAGAACATGATTAAACCCAATCAAATTAAATTAAGTAACATGATGAGATCCACATGATAATCCAAGAACTAGATACTCAAGATGTCCATAACCGGGGACACGGCTAACCATGATTAGTTTATACACTCTGCAGAGGTTTGCGCACTTTTCCCCACAAGACTCGATCTCCTCTGTTTGATTTCTCGCACTACATGGTGTTTGAGAAACAGATGACCGAGACACAGTCTTCCGGAAACAATAACTCTTTACTCCGGGTGGACAGTTACACCTACTTTCCCCTACATCTGCTAGCCCACCACTGAAAGAGGTCTTGCAACTTACTCAACTATGCTAGAGCCCATAATAGCTTGTGGCTGCACACGGAAGTTTCTAGCATGAATAATCTCATGATCCCTTTGAGTCTGGGTGGCGGTCCATAGGATAATCACACGGAACCCCGGGGTTTCCAAAAATACAGGCAACCTGGTTTCTCCAAGTGCCTCAATCCACCCAGAGGTGTATTTAAGTAGCCACCTTAAGTTGAACCATTAATTAACAATCTCACATCTGTCATGGAAATCACTCACCCAATCCACGTCTATGAGCATAGCATAGCAATATAAGCAACGTAGAAGTAACTCCCAAAGGTTTGATAATAAACAGGACAATAGGTACTACCTCATCTACTTCCCAAAACCCACATATTAAACAGATCCTAACCATGCAATTGTCTGAGGATTGATCTAAAGCAATAAAACTGGGTACTAAGGAGGTATGATCAAAGTGTTACTTGCCTTGCTGATAATCCGTGAAACCTAGAGACTCGTAGTAGCACGCTTCGCACTCTGGGTACTCTATCGCAAACAACAATGACATACATAAGCAATCAAGCATAGATGCACGGGTAAAACTCAAATAAGAGAGCTAACCAGAAAGTTCAACTTAAGAACTCTGGTTTGCAAAAAGAATCAAATCGAACGAAACAATGAAACTCAAACTGCGAAAGAAACAAGATCCGTTTACTAATCTGGACTAAAGTCAAATTTTACAGTAGCAAAAACTTGTTTGAGTTGGTTAAACAAAAAAAGGGTTTCGAGACGAAACTCCAGGCGCTTGAATCACCTGATTCCGATAAATGAGCGAAAAGTTATACTAAAACGAAAATCGGATCAGAAATCCTGATCGAAAATAATCGCGAAAAACCTGAGAAAAAGAAAAACTGACGAACAGGCTAACGAACGAACGTTGGCTATCTGCGACAAACGGGCGAAAACCGTTTGTAAAAACGAACGTATGGACGAACGCCCGCAAAATAAATAAACCGTCGGAAAAACCGACCTAACGAAAAAAACCGGAAATTATAAAAAAAACCGGATATAGATCTAGGGTTTATCGAAATAAACCAAAAAAAACGGCGCGGTGGCGGTCAACTCCGGCGGCGGCGGCGGCGGCGGCGGCTGGGGCGGCGCGGGGCTCGAGGCGGCGGCTAGGGTTTGGGTCGCGGGTGGGCTGTGGGCGGCGGTGGTCTGCGGGGCAGGGTGGCCCGGCTTATAAAGCCCCCCGGGCGGAGTCCCGGTCGGGTACGGCCCGGAGTCGGTTAGACTTTTTTTTAAAATAATTCCGTCGTGCAGAAAAAGAAAAAAAAGGAAGTACTAAACGGACTCCAAAAATCCCGAAATAAATTTTCCCCGTCCTCTAAAAATAAGCCGGACAAGATGAATATTTATTTGGGCCTAAAGTGCAATTTTGAAAAACGCATATTTTTCCTATGCAAATAAAATAGCAATAAAATCCCAAATAAAAATATTCATTTGTTTTTAATATTTTTCCTCCAATATTTCATTATTTTTGGGGAAGTCATATTATCCCCTCTCATATACTTTAAATATGAAAATATTTTTGGAGTGAAAAATAATTAAATAAATGATCCTCGTTTCTATATTTGATAAAACTCAAATATGAAAATCGTGAAATCCCCAACTCTCTCCGTGGGTCCTTGAGTTGCTTAGAATTTCGAGGATCGCAAATCGAAATGCAATAAAACATGATATGCAATGAATGATCTATGTATAACATTCCAATTGAAAATTTGGGATATTACAGTAATGTCTTAAATCATAGAAGAATTTTTTCTTTTGTTGGTATGTAAATCTAGGTGGTAAATATTTATCAACAATGTAATTAGCATAGTCAGGATACCAAGGATTAGCAACATTTATTGCAGCTAACTGCTCATCAGGAAAACTATCATCAATAGGTAGTGGGTCATCAAGCACATTTTCAAGCCTAGATAAGTTATCAACTACGGGGTTCTCAACTCCTTTTCTATCAATGATATGTAAATCAAATTCTTGTAACAAGAGAACCCAACAAATAAGTCTAGGTTTAGCGTCTTTCTTTTCCATAAGATATTTAATAGCAGCATGGTCTGTGTGAACAGTTACTTTGGAATCAACAATATAAGGTCTAAATTTATCACAAGCAAACACCACTGCTACAAATTCTTTTTCAGTAGTAGCATAATTTCTTTGAGCACTGTCTAGAGTTTTACTAGCATAATGAATAACATTCAATTTCTTATCAACTCTTTGTCCTAGAACCACACCAACAGCATAATCACTAGCATCACACATAATTTCAAAAGGCAAGTTCCAATCAGGTGGTTGAACAATAGGTGCAGAGATTAAAGCTTTCTTGAGTGTTTCAAAGGCTTCAAGACAATCATCATCAAAAACAAAAGGAATATCCTTTTGCAAAAGATTAGTAAGAGGCCTAGAAATTTTAGAAAAGTCTTTGATAAATCTCCTATAGAAACTAGCATGACCTAGGAAACTACGAATACCTTTGATGTCCTTAGGACATGGCATTTTCTCAATTGCATCAACCTTAGCTTGGTCCACTTCAATGCCTCTTTCAGAAATTTTATGACCCAAGACAATGCCTTAATTAACCATAAAGTGGCACTTCTCCCAATTCAAGACAAGATTTGTTTGTTCACATCTCTGCAAAACTCGATCAAGATTGCTTAAACAATCATCAAAGGACTTCCCATAAACAGAAAAGTCATCCATGAAAACCTCAACAATCTTTTCACAAAAGTCAGAGAATATAGCCATCATGCATCTTTGAAAGGTAGCAGGTGCATTACATAAACCAAAAGGCATACGTCTATAAGCATAGGTTCCAAAAGGACAAGTAAAAGTGGTCTTTTCTTGATCAGGTTGAGAAACAGGTATTTGTGAAAAGTAAGACTATCCATCAAGGAAGCAAAAGTGTGTGTGCTTAGATAATCTTTCAAGCATTTGATCAATAAAAGGCAAAGGTTAATGATCTTTTCTAGTAGCTTTATTTAATTTTCTAAAATCAATTACCATTCTATAGCCTGCAACAATTCTTTGTGGAATAAGTTCTTTCTTATCATTAGGAACAACAGTAATACCTCCTTTCTTAGGGACACAATGAACAGGACTTACCCATCTACTATCAGCTATAGGGTAGATTATACCTGCTTCCAGAAGTTTTAATATTTCCGTTCTTACCACCTATTTCATCTTTGGATTTAACTGACGTTGGTGATCAACAACTGGTTTAGCATTAGGTTCCAAATTAATTTTGTGCTGACATAGAGTGGGACTAATGCCCTTTAAATCATCAAGAGTATATCGAATAGCAGCTCGGTGCTTCCTTAGAACCTTCAATAATCTTTCTTCTTCATGTTCTGAAAGGTTAGCACTGATAATAACAGGATATATCTTCTTTTCATCAAGATAAGCATATTTCAAAGTGTCTGGCAATTGCTTTAATTCAAACACAGGATCACCTTTAGGTGGAGGAGGACCTCCAAGAGTTTCAATAGGCAAATTGTGTTTAAGCAGAGGACGTTGTTTAAAGAAAATCTTATCTATTTCATTTCTTTCATGCATATGTAAATCATTTTCATGGTCTAGCAAATATTGTTCTAAAGGATCTATAGGTGGCACAGCAATAGAAGCAAGACCAATTAATTCATCCTTACTAGGCAATTCTTTTTCATGATGATTTCTACTAAACTTGGAAAAATTAAACTCATGAGACTCATTACCAAAGCTAACACAAACAGTTTGTTTCTTCCAATCTATCTTAGCATTAACTGTGTTCAAGAAAGGTCTACCAAAGATAATGGGACAGAAGTCATCTTTTGGGGAACCAAGAACAAGAAAATCAGTAGGGTATTTTATTTTCCCACACAAGACTCCGACATCTCTAATAATCCCACAAGGTGATATGGTGTCTCTATTGGCAAGTTTAATAGTAACATCTATGTCTTCTATCTCTGCAGGTGCTATGTCTTTCTTAATTTCTTGATATAATGTGTAAGGAATAGCACTCACACTAGCACCCATGTCACATAAACCATGATAACAGTGATCTCCTATTTTAACTGAAATGACAGGCATGCCAACAATTGGTCTATGTTTATCCCTTTTATCAGGTTTAGCAATTCTAGCAGCTTCTGCACAGAAGTAAATAACATGCCCATCTATATCTTCTTCCAAGAGATCTTTAACCATAGCAACATTAGGTTCTACTCTAATTTTTTTATATGGTTTAGGTGTTCTAACATAGCTTTTGTTAACCATAGTTGAAACTTTAGCATGTTCCTTTATGCTAACAGGAAAAGGGGGTTTCTCAATATAAGTTGTAGGAACAACTGGATCAACATTATAGAGTATAGTTTCTTCTTTAACTGGTACCGGTTCTTTAATTTCTTCTTTAATAGGTGGGTGATACTTAAACCACTTCTCTTTAGGGAGTTCAACATGAATAGCGAATGACTCACAAAAGGAGGCTACTATCTCATATTCAAGTCCGTATTTAGTGCGAAACTTCTGAAAAGCATCGGTATCCATAAAAGATTTAACACAATCATACTTAAGCTTAATACCTGACTCTTTACCTTCGTCGAGTTCCCAATCTTCAGAGTTGCGTTTAATTCTTTCCAAAAGATCCCACCGGAATTCGATAGTTTTCTTCATAAAAGAACCAACACAAGAAGTATCCAGCATGGTTTGATCATTACGAGAAAGCTGAGCATAAAAATTCTGAATAATAATTTCTCTTGAGAGCTCATGATTGGGGCATGAATATAACATTGACTTAAGCCTCCCCCAAGCTAGAGCGATACTTTCTCCTTCATGAGGCCAAAAATTATATATATAATTCCGATCACGATGAACTAGATGCATAGGATAAATTTTTTGGTGGAACTCCAATTTCAAACGATTCCAATTCAATGATCCAATATCATCGCATAGCCTATACCATGCCAATGCTTTTCCCTTCAAAGATAAAGGGAAAACCTTTTTCATCACCTCATCTCCGGGTAAACCTGCAAGCTTAAACAATCCACAAATTTGTTCCACATATATCAAGTGCATATCAGGATGTTCGGTTCCATCTCCTGCATAAGGATTAGCTAGCAGATGTTCTATCATACCTGAAGGAATTTCATATTCAATATTTTTAGTAGGTGCAGTAGGTTGAGGGGTAACTAATTGTGGTTCCGGACGAGGTGAAGATACCTCGAACAAACCCCTCAAAGGATTGTTTTCCATAGTAACAAGTGACAATAAATTTCAGCACACTATATAAATGTTTCCTTACCAAAGGCGCTTCACTCCCCGGCAACGGCGCCAGAAAATAGCCTTGATGACCCACAAGTATAGGGGGTCAATTGTAGCTCTTTTCGGTAAGTAAGAGTGTCAAACCCAACGAGGAGCAGAAGGAAATGACAAGTAGTTTTCAGTAAGGTGATGTTTGCAAGTGCTGAAATTGTAAGTAACAAGTAGTTTGATAGCAAGATAATTTGTAACGAGCAAGTAACGATATAGCAATAAGTATGCAGCAAGGTAGCCCAACCCTTTTGAGGCAAAGGACAGGCCCAAACGGTCTCTTATGATAAGCAAAGTGTTCTTGAGGGTACACGGGAATTTCATCTAGTCACTTTCATCATGTTGGTTTAATTCGTGTTCGCTACTTTGATAATTTGATGTGTGGGTGGACCGGTGCTTTGGTGCTATTCTTACTTGAACAAACCTCCTACTTATGATTAACCCTCCCGCAAGCATCCGCAACTATGAGAAAAGTATTAAGAATAAATTCTAACCATAGCATTAAACTCTAGGATCCAATGAGTCCCTTACGGAATAGCGCATAAACCAGGGTTTAAGCTTCTGTCACTCTCGGAACCCATCATCTAATTGCTACTCCACAATGGATTCCCTTAGGCCCAAATATGGTGAAGTGCCATGTAGTCAACGTTCACATGATTTAACTAAGGGAATCACAACATACATACTATCAAAATATCGAACACATATCAAATTCACATGATTACTTGCAACATGATTTATCCCGTGACATCAATAACAAAGGTAACTACTCACAAATAATAAACATGCTCATGATCAGAGGAGTATTAAATATCATCATGGATCTGAACATATAATATTCCACCAAATAAACCATATAGTAATCAACTACAAGATGTAATCAACACTACTAGTCACCCACAAGCACCAATCTATAGTTCCGGTTACAAGATTGAATACAAGAGATGAACTAGGGTTTGAGATGAGATGGTGTTGTTGAAGATGTTGATGCAGATTGCCCTCCCCAAGATGGGAGAGTTGTTGGTGATGATGATGACGATGGTTTCCCCCTCCGAGAGGGAAGGTTCCCCGACAGAATCGCTCCGCCGGAGGGCAAAAGTGCTCCTGCCCAAGTTCCGCCTCAAGACGGCGGTGCTCCATCCCGAACCTTCTCCTTATTTTTTCTAGGTCAAAATGACTTATGTACCAGAAGATGGGCATCGGAGGTGGGCCGAGGAGGCCACAACCCACCAGGGCGCGCCTGGGGGGCCTAGCGCGCCCAGGTGGGTTGTGCCCACCTGGTGCCCCCCTTTGGTGGTTATTGGCTCCAATATTTCTTAAATAATCCATAAAAAATCTTCATGAAGTTTCAGATCATTTGGAGTTGTGCAGAATAGGTGGCCTAACGTAGCTTTTTCAGGTCCAGATTTCCAGTTGCCGGAATTCTCCCTCTTGGTGTGTACCTTGAAAATTATGAGAGAAGAGGCATTAGAATTACTCCAAAAAACATTATTATGGGTAAAAACATTATAAATAACAGTAAGAAAACATGATGCAAAATGGACGTATCAAAGGTCATCAACCCCTACCTTGCGGAGGTGCTGCAACACCATCAAACCATTGAGATGCGTGAGGGGGTGTTGAACATCCGCGATGTTCAAGGGCCAAAGAGGACCGAAAGCATGGAGACAAGGCTCGAAGCAACGAAGCAACAAGTCTTGACGTCCCAAGGGATGGTGGAACGTGGACTCAACGCCAATCACTCCATGTTCATGGAATTTACCCGTGACCACAAGCTGGACGCCAAGAACATTAGGGAGGCCATCTTCAAGCTTCATGAAAAAACCGAGCATGTCCAATCCCAGATCTATGACCTGCAAAACCAAAACTGTGTGTATGAATACAGATTAAAGAGGATGAGTTTGGCTGCAGATTTGAGGGTCCCAGAGACTCATTCATCTTTTTAGGATGGTGAACCTATGCCTTGGAAAATGGAGGACAAGCCCACAACATCATCAACCTCATCACCACCATCACCTCCGAAGAAGGAGACTTGAGTATATGGGTATGTGCACTCCCCTTGGTTTGTGCCAAGCTTGGGGGAGGTGTCCCGGTATCGTATCACCATCAAATCTCTACCTTTATCGTTTTTCTCAGTTTGATCCTGTTGGATATATCTTGATCTAGTAGAATAAAAGTTTTTAGTATGATTTAGTTTTTGAGTTCTGCTTTATGATCTATCTATGTAATCGAGTCTGTGAGTTATATAATAAAGAGTAGTATTGAGTTAACGGCTTTACTTTCTTGCTTTGATCTTGAGAAAAAGAAAAGGAATAAAAGAAGTAAAAAGATTATATAATGATCTTATGGAGAGTGATGAATTCACATATAAAGAGTATGATGAATAAGATTTGTTGAGAGTTGATCAACATAGTTTTGGTCATTGTTGCAATTAATATGAAGTAATAAAGAAAGAGAGGTTTCACATACAAATATACTATCTTGGACATCTTTTGTGATTGTGAGCACTAATTAAAATATTACATGCTAAAAGCTTGATGTTGGACAAGGAAGACAACATAATGGGTTATGCTTTCTTATATCCGAATAGAAGTTATATTGTCATGGATCCTCCAACATGTTAAGCTTGCTTCCCCTCCTATGCTAGATAAATCTTTTGCACCAAGTAGAGATACTACTTGTGCATCCAAACATCATTTAACCCAGTTTTGCCATGAGAGTCCACTATATCTACCTATGGATTGAGTAAGATCCTTCAAGTAAGTTGTCATCGGTGCAAGCAATAAAAATTGCTCTCTAAATATGTATGATCTTTTAGTGTAAAGACAATAATCTTTATACGAACTTGTGATATGGAAGAAATAAAAGCGACAGACTACATAATAAAGTTCTTTATCACAAGCGGCAATATAAAGTGACATTCTTTTCCATTAAGATTGTGTGCATCCAACCATAAAAGCGCATGACAACCTCTGCTTCCCTCTACGAAGGGCCTATCTTTTACTTTTACCTTCTACCTCTATACAAGTCATGGTGATCTTCATCTTTCCTTTTTACACTTTTTCTTTTTGGCAAGCACTATATGTTGGGGAAAGATCCAGATATATATACCCACTCGGATGTAGGTTATCATAAAGTATTATTATTGACATTACCCTCGAGGCAAAAGGTTGGGTGGCGAAACTATAAGCCCCTATCTTTCTCTATGTCCGACTGAGGCTTTGATCTCATAAGTATCGCGTGAGTGTTAGCAATTATAAAAGACTAAAAGATGGTTGAGTATGTGGACTTGCTATACAAAAGGTCTTACATTGACTTTTTCTGATATTATGATAAATTGCAATTGCTTCAGTGACTGAGATCATAGTTTGTTAGTTTTCATTAAAGTTTCTAATTCATGCTTTACCTTGTGAATGAATTGTTACTTTAGCATAAGAAATTATATGACAATATATGTTGTTGTTTTAAAAATGATCATGCTACCCTCATGTCCGTATTTTATTTTATCGACACCTCCATCTCTAAACATGTGGACATGATTATCGATTTTGGTTTTCGCTTGAGGACAAGCGAGGTCTAAGCTTGGGGGAGTTGATATGTCCATTTTGCATCATGCTTTTATGTTGATATTTATTGCATTATGGGCTGTTATTACACACTATAGTACAATTATGCCTTTTCTCTCTTATTTTACAAGGTTTACATAAAGAGGGAGAATGCCGACAGCTGGAATTCTGGACCGAAAAGGAGCAAATTTGAGAGACCTATCCTGCACAACTCTAAAAGTCCTAAAAATTTACGGAGAATTATTTTGGAATATATAAAGAATATTGGGCGAAGAAAATACCAGAGGGGACCCACCAGGTGGCCACAAGCCTGGGGGGCGCGCCCTACCCCCCTGGGCGCGCCCCTAGGGCTTGTGGGCCCCTTGGCAGGTCTCCAGTGCCTATCTTCTGCTATATATGAAGCGTTTGGACCTAGAAAAAACATAAGGAAGCTTTCGGGACGAAGCACCGCCGTCTCGAGGCGGAACCTTGGCAGAAGCAATCTAGGGCTCCGGCGCAGCTGTTCTGCCGTGGGAACTTCCCTCCGGGAGGTGGAAATCGAAGCCATCGTCATCACCAATGATCCTCTCATCGAGAGGGGGTCAATCTCCATCAACATCTTCACCAGCACTATCTCCTCTCAAACCCTAGTTCATCTCTTGCACTCGATCTTTGTCTCAAAACCTCAGATTTAATAGTGTTGATTACTCCTTGTAGTTGATGCTAGTCCGTTTATTTGGTGGAAAACCATATGTTCAGATCCTTAATGATATTCAATACCCCTCTGATTATGAACACGAATATGCTTTGTGAGGAGTTAAGTTTTTTCCTGAGGACATGCGAGAAGTCTTGTTATAAGTAATCATGTGAATTTGTTATTCGTTCGATATTTTGATGAGATGTATGTTGTCTTTCCTCTAGTGGTGTTATGTGAACGTCGACTACATGACACTTCACCATGATTTGGGCCTAGGCGAAGGCATTGGGAAGTAATAAGTAGATGATGGGTTGCTAGAGTGACAAAAGCTTAAACCCTAGTTTATGTGTTGCTTCGTAAGGGGATGATCTGGATCCACATGTTTCATGCTATGGTTAGATTTATCTTAATTCTTCTTTGGTAGTCGCGGATGCTTGCGAGTGGGGTTAATCATAAGTGGGAGGCCTGTCCAAGTAAGGACAACACCCAAGCACCGGTCCGCCCACATATCAAATTATCAAAGTAACGAACACGAATCATATGAGCATGATGAAATCTAACTTGACAATAATTCCCATGTGTCCTCGGGAGCGCTTTGCTTTATATAAGAGTTCGTCCAGGCTTATCCTTTGCTATTAAAAGGATTGGGCCACCTTGCTGCACCTTAGTTACACTCTTTACTTGTTACCCGTTACAAATTATCTTATCACAAAACTATCTGTTACCGATAATTTCAGTGCTTGCAAAGAATACCTTGCTGAAAATCGCTTGTCATTTCCTTCTGCTCCTCGTTGGCTTCAACATTCTTACTTACCTAAAGGACTATGATAGATCCCCTATACTTGTCGGTCCTCACCCCACGGTGCTGAAGACAGTGCAACTGTCCGTGTCCACTTCGTAAGCACAGTTGGTAATGGAGCCCCTTGCGGTAAGGCATAGTCCAACAATGCCTGCTTCATCTCGCTCGATGACACATCTCTCACTTAACCTCTTAGCTAATTTCTTAAAAAAAATATGATAAATGAGCATCTCACATTACTATACACTAAGGATATCATCACATTCTACACTAAGCATATGACATTACTACACACTAAGCATATCCTCAAATTCTACACTAAGCATATCACAACACATTAGTACACTAAGCATATCACATTACTACACGCTAAGCATACCATAACATTAGTAAACTAAGCATATCACATTACTACAAACACTAAGCATATCATCAAATTCTACACTAAGCATATCAAATTTCTACACTAAGTAACATACCATGACATGGCGGTTAACATTTGTCCTTGTCAGGCAGGTCAGGGATTGCATCCCGACGTAGTCAACAGGTGGAGGAAGTATGTAACATCCCAAAATTCTAAATTTTGGAATGTTATATTAAATAGATAGTTTTGATTGATTGTATGATTGTTTGTGTGAAATTGAGTGAAATTTGAAACTCTTTGAAAGTGAATGAGAGGGAATAAAAGGACTTTCCCAAACTTTCACCTTTGCTTTCTGATCTCCATGAACTCAAATTCTTTTGAGATACAAAACCCTAGAGGGAAGATGTCATGACTTATTCCATTTAAAATGAAAAGGGTTCTGAAAATATTTGAATTTCATTTGGAAATATTTCAAATTCAGAAACTTTATGCAACTCAATAATTTTCATGGGAGAAGATAAAATGACTTCTTCAAACCATATGAAATATGAGTTGGAAGTTTCAAAGAATCAAACTAAAAATCCCTTTGAAATTATTTTTCAATTTGGAGTTATTTGGGTTTTATTCAAATTATTTTTCTCCAAAAATAAAATATATGGAAAATAGGGTAAAATGATTCCCTACATCAAAAAATTGAAGAGAAATAAATTTGAAATCATTTTGGTATTTTTAAAATGATTTTTATTGGGTTTTATTATAGTTTTAGCACTCTTTGTTTTATTTAACTTTTTGTAAAATTTATTTCATGTTAAAAATGTTCATGTTGTAGAAAATCTTTTTCTGAATTTTTTTGATATATAATATGCCCATATATAATTTTTATTATTTGTTGTTTATTTGTATTTTTGTTGTTAGTAAAAAATTATTTAAAAAAGCTTCTTCTCGCCGAACTGGGCTGGCCCAGCCCAGCCGCGCCGTCCCCGACCTCGAGCCGGAGGCCGGATCCCGCACGACGCCGCCGCTGTCGTTTCCAATCGAGACTCCGATCCAGCCGCCCCGCCTTGGCCCCTCCTCCACGCCTCCCGAGGCTGCTCGCCCCCCCCCCCCCCTTTATAAGCTGCGACCCGGCCCCCCCGGACCCCGTCCGCGCCGCATCCCGCCACCGCTCCTCGCCGCACTGCCGCTGCAGCGCTGCCGCCCTCCTTGCGCCGCTAACGCCGCCTGCCGCTGCCCCGCGCCGCAACCCGCCGTCGCTGGAGTTCACCGCCGCCGCCGTCGGTTTTCTCGCCCAAACCGCCGACCGGTAATAAACCGCCGCCAGTGAGGTTTATTTTTAGTTCACCGGTTTAGTTCGTTTTTTTAGAAAAACCTAGATCTGTTTTTTAGGTTTAGTTATTCAGTGTACGTCCGCTTTTCTGTTTCAGAAAACGAACGTTCGTTATTTAGTCTTTTTCTTTTCTGTTAGTTTTAGTCAGGAACCTATCCGCAATTAGTTTACTTACAGTTTAGCCCCTGATCTTCAAACCCTCACAACTTTTTGCTCGCTTATCCAAATCCAACGAAACCAACGTCCACTTCTTCATTATGATCCCCTTTATCCAGTAAAACAACTTAAAATATATTTTTGAAAGTTTAATTTTTTTCAAACAGATTTGAATTTGAACTTCTTTTGTTCATAACTCGAGTTTTATAACTCTAATTTAATTGATCCTTTTCGCAAATCGATGCTCTTGACCTAAAATTTCTGATAAGGCCAAATTTACCCAATTTTGGTACTGTTAGAAATTGTTTTCTATTTCAAGAGTTAATTGCTTGTTTTTGAAGTTTTTTGAGATCTTTTCTTCGATTCTTTTGCATGAGTGCTTATGTATGCAATTGCTTGCTTATGATAGATTGATCGGAGTGTGACGAGTAGAACTATCAGAGTTATGAGCGTGAATCATCTTCATCAATAGTACAAGGCAAGTTCACACTTTGATCATATCCCTTTATTAGCCAGTTTTTATGCATTAGTTTCAATCCTCAAACATTGCATGGTTAGGATTTGATAACATGTGGGTATTGGGAAGTAGCTGATGAGGTAGAACGTATTGTCTTATATTCAACCCTTGGGGGTTACTACGTTATGCTTATACTGCTATGCTATGCTCGTAGACGTGGTTTGGTTTGAGAGAATCCATGAAAGATGTGAGAGTTATTGTTAAACTAAGGTTTAAACTTAAGGTGGCTACTTTAATACACATCTGGGTGGATTGGTTGGGGCACCCCGGGGATACCAGTGGATTGCCTGGACACCTGGGGAATCCAGTGTTGTCCTAGGAGATCCCGGGGTATCCGTGTGATCATCCTATTGGAATGCCACCCAGGCTCAAAGGGATCATAAGATTATTCATGCTAGAAACTTCTGTGTGCAGCCACAAGCCATTATGGGCTCTGGCATAGTTGAGTATGTTGTGTGACCTCTTACAGTGGTAGACTAGCAGATGTAGGGGATGTAGGTGGTACGGTCTACCCATCGTAAGAGTTAATGCTTCTGAAAGACTGTGTCTCGGTCATCCGTTTCTCAAACACCATGTAGTGCGAGAAAACCAACGGAGGAGATCGAGTCTTGTGGGGAAAAGTGCGCAAACCTCTGCAGAGTGTACAAACTAATCATGATTAGCCATGTCCCCGGTTATGGACATCTTGAGTATCTGGTACTTGGATTATTGATTTGATCTCATCACTTTACTTAAATAAATTTGTTGGGTTATTAATATTATTTTGGGATTGAGTTGGGGTTACCTTCTCAATGTTTTCAACAAACTTTGTAGTTAAATAAAAATATATTCTTTGTTGTAGGGAAAATTTGGCTTTATGCAAAAATAAACTTAGAGCCTCCACCAACCAAATATGCATGTAGTGATAGCTTTATTCATCATTGCTCTATGGTGTGAATTTGCCAGTACATTCAATGTACTGACCCTTTGTGGATGCAATGTTGCAGGATTCTTACGACGAGTAAGTGATACGTTAGGATTACGATGTCTACACTCAACTTTGCCGTTGGTGTTGTTGGGACTCCACAACCTTGTTGTTACTTCCGCTATTTGGATTGAGGTAATAGTATTTACGTTACTTTATACATGTGATTTACCTCTATTATAAATCCTCGAGTACTGTATGTGTCAGCATATCGATACAGGGATGACACTTATGCACAGAGACTTTGATCCATTCGGGTCGGTCGCTACAAAGTATGTACCAGAGGTAGACCGATTCGTCCTCACTCAGCCTAATCCATTGGGCATAGAGGGCTTCATCAAGTGGGTCCTCATCATTTTCGCCCTTTGAGTTGAGGTAGATAACAACCAGCCTTGGATTTTGTCTTCTGAAGGAGAAGCTGGTCAGTTCACCCCAGTGAGATGCATGTGGGCGATGAAACGATCCCATTCATCTCCTCCAATCTGGGATATCATTCATCCCTTGTGGACCTCCATAGTGTAGGGCCCTCCAAAAGCGTCGGAGATCACAGTTTCTTGGGTAATAAGGTCATTGAACTCCAATCTCACATTGCAAGGGATGATCTGTGTAAGAAAAACCAAAAAGTAAACACATTGCATTACTGGAAATAGCAAGAAAAACAAAAGAACTAACTATTAGGAGGTTCATGTATTGTGTTACCGCTACATGAACAAAGCACGGCTGGAAGTACATGCCAAACAGCGTGCCACTTGCAAGGTTGGTTGCACACCTTGACTTGCACACTAGACATGGTGGCGGCTGCGCCATTCTACACAAAATATAATTGAAACTAAGTATATAATCAATTTTTACACTAGTAAATCAATTTCTACTAAACATAATTGGAGTTCATTTTACACAAAATATATTGAAAACTAAGTATATAATTCTACATTAGTAATTGTACACACAAATAAATATAATCTACGGAGGGAGACACAAATAAACAAATTCGACACTAGTAATTATAGGAGTTCATTTTATTTGTTCCTAATAATCTAGACACTCAAAATATTTCTAATCAAAATGCATTATAAATATCGGATTCTACACAATATCAATCGGATTATCACTAAAATCTCTACACAAAGCAATCCATGCAACTAACTTTGGGATTCTACACAATACTAATCGAGATAATCACTAAAATTTCTACACAAATTAAAGCAATCCCCTAAATCAACTACATGAATCCCAATGGATCCCATGTGGTGTGTCCGCGGACGGAGGACGCTGGAGTGGAGAGGAAGGAGATGCGATGGGAGGAGTAGTGGATCGAACCTTGGTGCTGGTGAGGGGGGCGACGGGGCGGCGACGGGGGCGGCGACGAGGCGGTGGCGGCAGCTTTGGTTGAGGGGAGTTGTATACGGCCGGGATGGGGTATGAAATGAGAGAGTACGATGAGTTAGGTCTTTTACTAAGTTGACTTAGGTCGGCTATTGCTGGTGTGGGACAAAAGAGCAACGCCATAGCTAATAACAACCCAAATAAAAAAAGACTAAGATTAATGAAAGACTTGACAAAATAAAATACTTAACATTTGAACTAGTGGTAAAGAAATAAAAGTCCTAAAATGATAAAAACACTAAAAATAATGATGAGTACATATTTTGTGACTAGTATAATCATTAAATACTTAAAACACTTGATAAAATGGGAAAATTGTTTCTGGCGTGCATAGAAAACAAATGCCAGCACTAACAAATTAACTATGGCGTGCATACAAAACCAACGCCACCACTATATTCTAAACGGTGAGTACATATGCCAACAGATTTGTGGCGTGTCTAGAAAAAGCTATGCCAACACTAAACATGTAAAGCTGACGTGCTAATTATGCCCACGCCAGCACTATTTTTTTCAAATAGTGCTAGCGTTGATGAAAAATGGCGCGCCACCAACTAAAGTTGTGGCTAGCCGTTGTTCCACTAGTGTCAACAAGGGTGTGGCCTTTGTCCTTGGATGTCCTCCTCTTGAATGTACTTGCAACACCAACCTTGTGGATTGTAGGCTGGGCTCCTTCTCGACCAAGTATCTTGGGATTATATTATCATTGTTTGAACTTACAACGGCGAATTTTTGCCCTACTGTGCTCAAGGGTGGATCTCGTGTGGCTCGTTGGCACAACACCATAATTCCTGTGGAGGAAAAGTCATTATTATTGATTCTTGCTTCTCTAGCTTTCCTACCTACATCATGAGTTTCTATCTGATCTCTGAATGGAATCATGCTAGTTTTGATAGAAATCGTAGTGCTTTCTACTAGAACAATGTTGATAACAAGAAATATAGGGTAGTTAATTGGATTATTATGTGTAGACCCAAAACCAATGGATATTTGGGCATTATGAACACATCCATTATGAATAAGTGCTTAATCATGAAGTGTTGGTGGCACATTCATCACAATTCCCTACATTTTGTCTGGCTTCATATTCTCAAAGCTAATATTTTCCTGACATGGCGCCACTCAATGCTAATTCTAGGGGAGGTTCTCAATTCAATTTTGGAAGTATTTGATGAAATTTTGTGAGGAATTTTGCGGCTTGCTCAAGTTTGAGGTTGGCTTAGGGAACTTAGTTCGACTTTTTTATTGGTGGTAGGGGAATGGCCACCTAGTCGTTCTTTCCCTATTCTGTTAATCCATTGTTCCAACCAAGAGGCCCCCCTCGTGACTAAAAATTGGGACCTTGGTCTACGACAGTTTTCGTATCCAAAATAGATGACAAACTGGCAAGACCTCACTGCCCTTTTTCTTCCCTCTAGGAGACTCTAGATCAGATCTTGTGGCCACATTATTCTTCTGGCGAATTCTTAGTCAGGTCCCTTTATTTGAAAATGGTGCAGGGGCACGTCCTAACCAGTTCATAGATGTTCGGCGGCCCGTATTCCAGTTAAGATAAACTTATTTTCTTTGGCATACAATCATGTTACGTTTCCTAGCTAGGGACCAAATCCTTAGTCACAATGGCAATGCAACGGCAGGATGTTCAATAGGTTTTCACTTTGCTATGTTTGCATGTGAACCTTGGCATTGTATTATCCATCTTCTTGAGTGAAGTTATCGATATAGTAGTATCTATAAAGATGGGCAACTACATTTTTCTCTAAAAAAACACCACACGTACGGACTCACATGGCGTTTATCGAAGACATGGCTCGAGAAACTCGAACACTGATGAACTAAAATCGTCCATGCGCTATGTGTCTATCACTAAAAGAAATTTCTTTTTTTGCCAACACATTGAACATTTCAGACAAGCCCCTCTATGCCTTACTCCCTACCATGTTTGTCATTACGGCCGAGCCTCGGGCTCTTGTGAGTGAAGTGCTTGCTTCTGGTATCACTGACATGGGCGTTGTCAGATCGCATTCCCCCATAGAACGTGTTTCCCTTGGTGGGGACCAAGATTCCATCAGCTCGGAGCTGGAGTCGTCGGTTCAATTCTCGGTCAAATCTACCTATGCCAAGCTGGTTCGTGGGCCTAATATCTGGTATACCATGGCACTTTGGGCTTCTTGGGTGCCCCCTAGAGTACAAACTCTCCTCTAGCAAGCGGCTTAGGACTGTCTACCTTCTGCTATCCACCTTAAAAAATGCAACGGCCCATGCAATGGATGTTGTGTTTTGTGTGGTATGTCGAAAGACGCTAATCACATCTTGCTTCGATGTGCCCCCACCAAATTCCCGTGGAGCTGTGTGCGCAACTGCTTTGACACTAGTTGGAACCCTACCTCTATGACCAAGATCCTTACGTTGTTAAACAACTCCCACAGGCAACATCATCGTTTAGCTTGGAGAACGGTTAGTGTTTTAGCTTGGGCGCTTTGGACTACTCAAAAGAAGCTGGCCACTTAAGGATCTATTCCGTCCCACCATGCTAACTCTTTTTTTAAATGGTCTTTATTTTTTTAGAAGTTGTGACCTCTAGTGAAGACGAAGGACGGTAGGTGGCGACGGCTACCCTTCTCAAGATCACGCAGCTTCACGTCATCCATAGGAACACTTGAATTGGAGCTCGCCGCCCGATTGTTTAGATAGCACTCATCCATTAGTCACGAGTTGTATCCATACTTTTATTCTTCTTATTTGGTTTGTAAAACTTTAACACAGCTGTATCTTGCCTTTTGTTGGCTTTATGTTCAAACCAGACGCTCCTTGTGTCTGTTTTCTAAAAAAAATAAAAGAAACTCAGCTTAAGCAAAAGCGTGCAATGACCCAATTAGATTATCGATCCTACCGTATGTGTGTTCCATCTATTTCCTCAAGAAGTTTTGATAGTTTAAATTAAACTGCCAAAACGTCTTATATTTTGGAACAGAGTGAGTACTAATCATGGAAGCAAACAAACTTATTTTTATTTTGAGATGGAAGCAAGAAAACTTAGTAGTTTTGAAACCACAAATTGACCCCGTACAACTCATTAAACTACTCACTGAGAATGGAGTATGGCAGGAAATCATTCGCAACACGTATGTGGGATCCAATGCCATTTCTCAAATTCATTGGAAACCTGAGGATTCACATTTTTGGAGTGGTGTCATGAAGGCCAAGGAATTCTTCTTCCAATTTGGGACCTTCTTGGTTAGGGACGGTGCTCAGGTTCGTTTCTGGGAAGATACCTGGCTAGGGAACACTCCACTAATGGTGCAATATCCAAGCTTGTACCGGATCGTCAGACATAAATTTGTCACGATCAAACAAGTCTTAGGACAGGAAAACCCTGATATTTCTCTCCGTAGGGATCTTTTGGGGACTCGTCTGACAGCATGGAATGAATTACTCACTCGCCTGGAGGACATTCAACTGTCAGATGAGCCGGACACTTTTCGATGGAACTTGCATCAGAATGGCAAATTTTCGGTCAAATCCATGTATGATGCAATGGTTCATTGTGATGTTCCAGTAGATAACATGAAATTGTGGAAGCTAAAAATTCCCCTAAGGGTGAAGATTTTCCTCTGGTTTCTTAACAAAGGAGTCATCCTAACTAGAGATAATCTGGCACGACGAAACTGGCATGGTTCCAAGACATGTGTCTTTTGCCAACATGACGAGTTTATCAAACACCTATTTTTTGAGTGCAAGTTCGCTCGGGCAGTTTGGGCTATGGTCCAAGTAGCTTCGAATTTATACCCACCACGTAGTGCACGGAATATGTTCGGCAACTGGTTGCGGGGTATAGATAAACAATTTTCTGCACATATTCTTGTGGGAGCGGCGGCTTTATGCTGGGCAATGTGGCTTACCAGGAATGATGTGGTTTTTATCAATAAATGTGTCTCATCTCCTATGCAGGTTATTCATGTATGTACACGATGGCTCCGTACTTGGTCTATCCTGCAGAAGCCGGAAGACAGGGACATTTTTATGATGGCGTCTACACAGCTGGAGCGTACGGCCAGGGAGGTTTTCTACCCCCATGGATGGCGGTGTGATTTACGGATAGGATCTACCGCTCCTTAGGCTGGACACGATTTATTGCTGGGCATTGTATCAAATTATTTTATTTTTAGGGTGCTTTGGACTTTTTGGCTGTGTGCATCTAGCTATGCAGAAGTCGGGCTTTCTTTCAATATGATTGTATCACCTCGATATATCTATTCAATGAAAAGTCCTTTATCGAAAAAAACAACTCATTAGTCAGAGACAAGACCCCGCATCGCGCTAGTTATCTTTTTTTCGAGGGAAAGCAAAGCTTTATAACTTAACGGTGCTCGGGCAAATCGCCCGAAACACAAAGCACCACACGGGGCGGTACATCAGAGTCCCACATCATGCACTCATTTGGTAGGCAATCTCGCCCTACCTGAGCAAGTTCATGCGCTACAGAATTAACTTCGCGACGACACAACATCACCTGTTGCCTAGAGAACCACATCTTAAGTTGGAACTTAGAGTCTTCGATGAGGGCCGCATACGGGGAGGATTCCACCCTGCCAAGATCGAGAGCTTCTTGTAGAAGTTTGGAGTCCGTTTCAAACACCACACGGAGCGCGCCAAGTTCAGCAGCCGTGCTTATAGCTTGGGTGAAAGCTACCACTTCAGCGCCGAAGGGGTCGGCCACCTGCTCAGTTCTGCCCGCCCAAGCCGAGATCACGTCTCCAGAATCATCACGAACCACCACTCCCCAGGTTATTGACCCCTCGCCAGGTCTGAAGCCACCGTCCATGTTCACCTTCAGTGTGCCAGGAGATGGTGGGTGCCATTTCAGCTGTTCCCTCTTTCTCTCTTTGGCGCTGAAAATCTGCAGATATTCCATGGTATAGGACAGCACGCGTCGGGTTAGCTCGTCAGAAGGCACTGCCAATTCTGCTTCCCTCACCTTATTCCGGTTGTTCCACCAGTGCCACCACATGGTGAGTATCTGCACCCGCTTATTTTCGTGTAGCCCCCATAAGTAATCAAGCATGACATGCACAGATGTTATTTCTTCGAGGTCTTGCCTTTCCTTCTCCAGCCCAAGTGCTCGCCACACTGCTTTCACTGACTTGCATTTGATGAAAAAGTGCGCCCCATCCTCGCCAGCACAGCCGCATAACAAGCATTTCGTGCTCTCAATCTTCATGCCTCTCCTTATTAGGTTTGTGCGGAATGCCAAAGACTCATGCTTCAGACGCCAGGTGAACATTTGGATTTTTCGTGGGCATGGGAGTTTCCGGATTTGCTTCCAAGACGGATCCACACATTCATTGAGATTGCCGGCTATTGCAGTGCTGCTCCCAGTATTTCCCTGGCTGTTTACCCTGCCGAGCTGAACCTGTAGCTTGTATGCGTTGCGGACCGAGTGTTGTCCCTTGTTGTCGTAGTGCCATGCAGTAAAGTCACTCACCCCTTCCTGGAGGGGGATTTGCAGGATATGTCGAGCATCATCCGGCCAGAAGGAATCATTCGCAAGCTGTACATCCCAGGAGCCAGTAACCGGACAAATGAGCTCACTGACATGAGTGAGGATGTTCTATCCTCGTGGGGTAATAACTTGCCTCGACCATGCCCTCGGGATCCATGGGTCCGACCAAATCTTTACTTGCGTGCCATCACCAATGCGCCATATGTATCCTTGTTTAACTAAGTCAAGACCATGCAAAATACTCCTCCACGAATAGGATATACCCTCCCGGGGTTCTGCCTCCAAAATGGTGCAGTGAGGAAAGTAGCGAGCCTTGAGAATACGTGCACAGAGGCTGTCCGGGTTTTGCAAGAGGCGCCACCCGCGCTAGTTATCTAGCTAGAATGAGCTAGTATATTTGTTTGCGTTATTTGGATTAGGACGTCTTTCAGCTTTCGTTTTCTCGGCTTAAATGGCCTACATTCGATAATTAATCAGACCCACTCATCGCTCTCAGCCACGTGATCTGTGCTCGCGAATTTAATTTCCAACTGTACATCGGTTCTCTGCTGTATTTGTTAGCTCATCCTTTTAATTCCAGCAATCATAGGCTTCTAAAGATAAATAGAAATAAGTAAGCATCGGCTCCACAGTATAATATATCAGGACACAATCCATAGATAATGAATAAAACTCGCGTACTGTGTACAGAGTGATGCTTTTTTATAGACACGCCTGCAAAGTGATGTTTAGTAAGGCATAACATGGAATAAAGCTGACAAGTAGCTTTATTATTTGAAATTATTTAATAACTTTACATAATCATATGCCAAAAAAAAGATTTTTTTACATCTTTAGAGCAACTCCAATGAAAGTACCCATTTCATCCGCCGCCGTCCGTTTGGGTCAGCGCGGACAAAAACGACGGCCCAACGCAGAGACCCATTTTTACGCGCGGACTCATTTCCGGCCAAATTTAAGACACATTTGGGTCCGAAACGGACCCAAAGCGGACGCCCCTTTCTGCGTCTCTCTCGTCCGCCTCCGCCCGCTGCCGGTCCCGCGTGGCCCACCTGCCATCCACTCACAGAATACTTTTTCTCTCTCCCCTCTCTCTCACGCTAGCCATGTCACAGGTGCTGCCACGCCGCCGCGCCCGCCCTGCTCGGACGCCGCCGTCCTGCCGCGCTCGCCCTGCCAGGGGCAGTACAAGCATCCACGCGAGCTAGCTAGCTTAGTTGCATGGATGCCGGCCTGTGCATGGCGCCCCACGCTAGCTAGCTAGCTAGCTTCGATGCATTGTGGGCACCGGCTCGCGGCGGCGCTCGAGCCACTTGCATGCCATTCTGCACTTCCGCCATGGCTCAGAAGCTCGCTTGTGTGCCCCGGCCATGTCGCCGCTCGCGTCTGACCCGGCATCGCCCTGCCACGCAGCCGCACGAGCTCGCCATGGCCTCGTCCCGCCACGCAGAGCGGCCGCCTCTGTCGCTCACGCGCTCGTTTCGGCCTCACCCCGCATGTAGCGGCGGCGGCGGCTCGCGTGCCCGACCCGGCCTCGCCCCGCCTCGCAGCAGGAGGAGCTCGCCATGGCTCAGGAGAGCGCGCGCCAGGCACGGCTGCGCCCCACCACGCAGTAGGAGGAGCTCGCGCGCCCGGCACGGACGCGCCCCGCCACGCAGCAGGAGCGCGCAGGCCGGGGCGCCGGGCAGGGCCAGAGCAGTAGCGAGCTGCGGCGCGGAGGGGCCTAGCTAGCGCGGTGGCCACGAGCTGTGGTGGGCGGGGCACGAGATGCGGCGTGCGGAGCGAGCTAGCGAGGCGGCGGCGGCGGTCGCGGGGCCGGCGCGAGCTGCGGCGGGCGCGGCGGGCACGGCGAGCGTCGGGCCCGGGGCCGGGGCGAGCGGGCGCCGGGGACACGCAGGGCGCGCGAGAGCTGTAGCAGGGAGCCGGGCGGGGCGACGCGGGAGCTCGCTCGTCAGGTGTTCGACTGGATGCCGACGCAGACATGCACAAAATGCGCCTGCTTCCCGTTGGGCGTAGAGGCCGACCCAAACAAAAAAAACGGATACGGACCGGCGACCCAAACAGACGAAAAACGGACAAAAACGGTATCCGTTTGGGTCGGTCCGTTGGAGTTGCTCTTGCATTCTCTAATCTCTACTCCTAATGTCTCAGTTGGTAGTCCGCGTTCCGGGTTTTATTTTCGTCCCACCTAATACGGTCTTTTTTGGTACTTCTTTCGTCCCATCAGAGACGGGTTTTTTTCGTCCTCGATCCCACCTCCCGCATCCCCTCGATTCCCACCTCCGCCCTCGAACCAGGAAATAAAAATCGGTATGCTCCCACTATGTCCACTGCTAAACCCTCCGGTTCATCGAAAAAAACTCGCACCTGAAAAAATCTACGAAAATTAACCTACGCCCCGACCGCCGCCCGCGGGTCGCCCGCTCCCTCGCGCCCCTGTTGCTCCCTCCTCGATCCCGATCTGGATCGAGGGGACGAGGAGCTCCTGCCTCCCCGAGACCCCGACGGCCGGCCTCCTCCTCGCCCCGCCGCTGCGTCCAGCGCCGCCACGGCCTCTGGAGCCAGGGAAGCCATGGCCTGAGCTCGGCCTCGAGGTCCCCGCCGCCGTCTCCTGCAGCTTCTGCCCCGCCGCCTCACCGCCCGAGCTCGCCGTCGCGCCGCCGCCGGCTCTGGTCGCCTCCACCTCCGCTCCAGGCAACCCTCGGTCGCCGGCTCGCTGGAGCACGACGGCAGACGATGGATGCCTGGTTGTGTGCGACGGATGCAGTTCTCACGCGCAAGCTAGGGTTGGAGCCGCCAGCTCTTCATCCTGCCCGCCGGCGGCGAGTCTTCCCGTCCCGTACTGCCGCCTCCCCGTTATCACAGGTATCTCCACCCCTTCCTCTTTCCCCCTCTTCTCTCCTCTCCCTTCTCCCTCCTCCATCTCTGTTCCCTTCCCCCTCCCACCCCGTTATCTGTTCATGTTGTTGGCACCTGAAGAAGTTGGTGGCATGGTGAAGCCCCTGAGCAAAAGTTGCAGGAGTCTTTGAAGGAGTTGGAGAAGTCTTAAACCTGAGTCCGAATCCAATTTCGTGGGAACAAGCATATATTCCATGAATTTTCCATTAGATTCAGTGGACAGGTAATGTCCTCAACGACACTTGCACACCCTAAACCCTAAAAGAAACAACTAGATGCCTTGGGTAATTTTGGCTGCATCCGTCTTGGTTAGTTGGTTTACATGTGAATTCACACGTTTAAAGGGCATGTGACCATTAACTTTATAAGTATTTATCCATGTTCTAAAGGAATTAAATAGGATGCAGTAGTGCAGACATTCAAAGGAGGTGGGAAGTGTGCATATGCTTTATGTTAGTTATATGCACAGGGCAGCCTATCAATATAGAGGTGTCATTCAGACAGAGCTCTTTGAATATAATAAGACAAAAGATAGGGTTCCTGATTTTTTTATAAGAAGATTCTTCTATATGTTCAGTTACATGATTTTTAATTTGATCATCTTCTTTGAACAATTTTTGTGCTGACTATGATATTTCTTTTGATTTGTAGGTTCATCTGGTCCTTTACTCCTCACATAATAACTGTGAAACTTAATGAGGAACTTCTGAAAAATGCTCCCTCCCCTCTGATGTCTATTTGGTTACTTATGCTTGTGTGGTCTGGTTGTTCCTAAGTGCTTTCGGACATTATTATTTGTGTGATCAGCATTGAGTAGATTGCCTGCAGCAAGATAACTTGAGTTTTTTTACTTAAGTAAACGATATGTAAATAGCTCTAAGTTAACTGGACATTTTGTCGCATTGGCTTGAATCTGCATGTTGCATCATTTGTGCACAATGAAAACTGTATGAACCTGCATTGGATGGTGTATTTGTAGGAAGGTTATCCTTTCTTCAAGGACTGGAAGTTTCCTGGTAAGTGTTCCTTTTTCTTAAAAACTCTGTGTTTGTTCGCTGTAATATTTTGTTTACATCAGGTTTCTCTTTCCTTTTGTGGGCATAATGGGCGAGACAATAATATTCAGAAAGTTGTTGTTTTAGGGAAACTGCTAACTCCATATGTCAGACCCATATCATTGTTGAGCATGCATAGTGTTCCTATGTCATTTCTATGATGTATTTGTTTCCTTTTATATCACAGTAGTCTTCATTTTGGCCATGTACCTTCAAACTGAACCAAAAATGGTTTGTCTGATGACATGTTTGAGGAGATTCTTGATATGAAACAGTACATATGAGGGTGACCGTTTTTTTGCAAGTTTTGTCCGTGGAATCTTTTTGCAGTTGATAAGACATGGGCTGGACTTACTTCCGATCTGCAATATTTTCGGTAAAGTGATTCAAGGTATGTTCGATTGTTTACTTAGGGTGGTTACTGAACCTCTTCCATTGTATAAAGAACTAACCTTCCATTTTAGAAAATATCCCTGCAGGTTACAAACCTAACTGATTGCTTGATAGTTCTTGTTTGAACTGTCGATATTTATAGCTTAATCTGGAGTAAACAAGCCATATAATTATATCATCTTACTATTCTTAGCACTGCATTGATAAGCACCCCATTCTTTGAAAATGTTGAGTTTTATCTTATTATAGGTTTTGATACCAGCACCATTTTGGGTCATAGGAGCGAAAAGCATCTCTTAAATCATGACTTGCTATACTAATCAAGAGGGAGGAAGCAATTAAACCTGTAGAAACCATGAATGAAAAAAAATCATATACCTATCTATACCGTATATCACTTAATCATATGTTTGCATCATTGAGCCGCATTGTCAGCTGGCTAATGGCAACTGGTCCATGGAAACTCCTTAATAGTTAGCCAAAGAAACCTCATCGCGTGGGCACCAGATGGCCTTGCTGCGGCCCTGTGTTACACGCCTGTTTCACTCGAAGCCGTGCCCAGGAGTGCGTCGATGGTCGTTGCCTGCCTCACGCCAAGCTCATCGCTTTGGAATTGACTAGGCATAGGTCATTGTGATCAGGTGGGCAATGCGGCCATCATCGGCGTACAGAAGGATAAGCGGCGACAAGGGTGGGACACAGTGTTAAAATTTAGGGTGTAGACATGTGTGTGGAAGGAGGTGTTGAGACATGCTTATTGTCTAGAAGCATATCATATATTTTCTCCCGTTGCAAGCTATCTCCCCCTGCCTCTCAAAATACAGTAATTGATTGCCTGAATACGTATATGGAATGTGAAACAATATTGCTTACACTAATTGGAATGGAGCTAAATTTTCTTCAATATTTGAATATATGCCTTCAAATATGCAAGATTATACTCCCTCCGTTCCGAATTACTTGTCGCAGGTATGGATGTATCTAGATGTATTTTAGTTCTAGATACATCCATTTCTGCGACGAGTAATTTGGAACGGAGGGAGTAGTTTCCTTTATGAGTATGATGCAGGATTATCACTTATGCAGTTTGATACTTGTGCTGAAATCTTACTTTATTTGAATCTCGATTCTGTTTCAAGCATACTTTGTCGAATTCTCATTGGTTTCATGGTTTCCAGGAAACAAACATCCACTGTGTCAATCACTCAAGATGGTGCATGCAGTTTTCCTGAAAGTTAAGTCTGAGGTAGTCAACAATACATATGCATATATGAATATGTCTCCTGGACTTGAACTTCGATTAATGAAAAGACACTTTCAACTTTGTCAGTTTCATTCACACATTGTTGTGATCTAGAAAGCATACCAAAAAATTGCTTTTTGAAAATGCACTTGGCTCTGAACATGTATGGATCCCAGTGCACCATTTCACTCAATTTTGGAGAAATATGATAATACCCATGGCATTTGGTGCCGGCTGACCCTGACGGTGTGGCATTCGCCCTTTTCAGAGCCTGCTCCTACATAAAGCTGGGTGACGGGACGACGGCCAATTTCTGGGAGGACAAATGGTTGCCGGGTGGGCGTTCCGTCTAAGACCTGGCGCCAACACTGCTCACTTTTGTGCCCAAGAGCACAACTAGGTTTACTTATGCCTTCCTTTTGACTGCAATTCCTTGTGTGAGCTCCTCCCTCTAAATCATGTCCTCCTAATTTATTTTTTCAGTCATCTATGGTTTGGATGGGGCTGGGTTCCTACAACGACGGCAACAGAGGCGACAAACACCACTTTGCAACCTCGCCGAACTGTGTTGCTGAACTGAAGGTACTGTAGCAATCCTTCTGGTTTGGTAGCTACAACCGAGATACTTAGCTTGTTTATGCCTTCATTTTTTTGTAGTAAAAAACATGATTCCAGCATGTGTAGAGTATTAGATTTCAGTTGTTTGTTGTAGTTTGTTTTGCAACCTCGCCGAACTGTGTTGCTGAACTGAAGGTACTGTAGCAATCCTTCTGGTTTGGTAGCTACAACTGAGATACTTAGCTTGTTTATGCCTTCATTTTTTTGTAGTAAAAAACATGATTCCAGCATGTGTAGAGTATTAGATTTCAGTTGTTTGTTGTAGTTTGTTTTCAGGGTTCAGTAAATTCTGCATCAATATTTAAAATTTTAGTATCAAGTGATGATGAGCAAGGTCCGCTTCTGATTGTTGTATGCCAACCCATGTTTTCTATTTGTAGATGGTTGTGTTTTTGCAGTTGGCCTACATCTAATAATTAGTAGTTAATGTCTGGATTACTTTCGACCAAATATTTCGAAAGTTGCTTGTTCTTTTGTACGTATCTGTGTTGGATTATCAATGCATGATCTAATTATCATTTTCTTCATATCGATATCCTATTAATTACTACTACATCAAGGATCTTCATGTTGTTCGTTTTCTTACAAATCCACTCATTGGTAATGATGGTTTAATTTCTTTGATATTTTCTTCAGTTTAGGGACAGCAGCAGTTTTACCACCGATGGTGTTGCATGTAAGCTGGATGTTCTCATTGTTCTGTTGGCTCTGATCGGGTGAGTTCTTCCCTATTTCCTTTTTTGATGCCTCCGTATGCTCAACCTATTATGGTTTTAGTTGTAGTGTGAATGTTTTATAGTTTATATTTTTTTTGTGTTCTCTGGCAGTGTGTATGCTATGAAGTTAAGGTTCTTAAGATTAATGATGTTTATAGAAGGTAGATACGGTTTTATCATTCATTCATGATCATATTTGGCCTCTCTTAGTGGCCAGTCTATGGTAAATCTAATAGTTGCTCTTGATAGTGATGCAGGATGTGAGGTACAACTATCAAAGTGACATTAATTTTGGTTCTGATTCCTATCCGCAGCCTCTTCTACACTAGGTGAGAAATTGGTTAAAAGAGTACATTTTATTACTTTTCTAAAAATATCTTCTGAGAAACATGATTATTATGTTCAGTAGTGTTGCTTCTCTATTCCAAAGGCACATGGAAGTTTACAGAAAAAAATCTTACAATTGTTTTTTTATCTTCAGAGAAGGAAAACACTCGACGATCTGGCTCTGTCTCAGGTATATGCTCCCTCGCCCGCAAGATCCGCTCTCTCCCATCTACGCATCGCAACAGCACTTCAGCTCCTCTTGTGGATTCTCACCAGATCAGGCCACCTCACTCACCTTCAGGTAAACCTTGAGCGACGACACAGTATGTTTTCGCGAACTAATCTTCTTTAGTCAACCTATCGATCCTTGTTGCGTGTGCTTCTTAATCGACATGTGAATAATCTGTTGATGCATGGAAATACATACTGATCTCCTATTTTCTTGCTGCCTGCAAGATAGTATATGCATGAATCTTGTTCAACTACAACAACCTGAAAGCCATGTTATTCTCAGAAAAATTATCATCTACGGTTGTATGCATATGCCTCTTGATATTTACCAGCTCTTCTTAGGATTGCCTAACTAGCATACATATCCTAGCTAGAACATAAGAGTTTGAATTTGTACATGTGAACTGCACATTAAGTTACTATCACCACTGTTTAACAACACTGTTGATTATGACTCAGGTTTGTAAACAGTCATCCATACCATAGGTACGTACGTTAATGCAGAAGCACTACTATGGAATTAGATGTAGTAAGTAGTAACTGCGTCAATCTGAACATTTTAGCAAGTTCATGCATCAACCTTAGGGTCCATCGGTGAAACAAAGCCAATCATATGAATTGAAGGAGCTATTGAAATAAAGTGGAAAGAACAAAGAGAAAATTGAAGATTATCTATATGAACATTCTGAGAATGGGATAGGAGAGGTGGTTCTTCCCAACAGGAAAAAGAGTGGAGCGGTACTGTTATCCTGCCTTTTCTACTACAATCCCAGTTAGCATAATAACATACGTGACATGAAAAATCATATTATCGATTCAATTATGATTCAAGCAACATGAACAATTATCCGTGAAATTCACTTCCAAAACCTGGTTTTATTTAGTTCTAACTTCAGGATAGACATTTACTGTATTGTAATTGCCAGACTTCCAAAATTCTATTATTACCATTGTTTAACAACACTGTTTTTGTCACGGGAAAATTATAGATGGATAAACGTCTCAAATCATACACTATAAAGCTTCCAACACTTGCTTACAGTGTCTTTCTTGTGTAATCAGTCTGTCGTGATGGACAAAGTTAAGATCCCAACAAAAAGTGCTTCTTGATGCTATGATGCAGCAACTTAACCTTCCAAATTACAGTTTACTAAACAGTAAGTGCTTCTCGATGCTATGATTCAGCTTCTTGATGCTATGATGCAGAAACTTGATTCTATGGGCAAGTGATTCATGCTGCTCTTGGTTCTTCTGTATACTTGAAATAAGGAACAATATTTGAAAGTATGATAGTGTTTGGTTAAAACATATACCTCAGTCCATTACTTCAGTTTCTTCTTCTGAAGTTATGTGTTTTCTGCTTTTCTACTTCTTTGCTCTGCTTTACACAATTCACATGGCATTCGAGACCTTTTATTTAGGACCAGGGAAAAACTCTAATTGTTAACTTTGTATTTTCCAACTAACTAGCACATATCTTGCCTAAGCGCATGCCTAGGCAAGCTTAAGCAATGCGTTCTGTTCTGGCCTAGCGCCTAGGCGCTTACACCCTTTCCCCCTTGCTTGCTTTGTTGTTCAGAGCACAGAAGAATTATATTCAAGTATACATCACCGCTGTTATTTTACTTGCTTGCAATTACAGTGTATTTTAAAACACACTTGGCGAACATCTGCTCGTGCTTACAATGCTCTATGAGGGAAATAATAGATCAATACTTGCTTTTTTGCTCCTTTTGAACGGTTGTCAGGACCTCGCCGGCAGATCCCTCAGCTATCAGGGAAGGCAGCCATCAGCGGAGATTGAGGGCGCCTCTCCGGCGAGAGTGCTCATGTCGTGGTGGTTTTCCACCAGCAGCGTGGGGGAGGCGGTGTCCTCTGCGGCTAGGTCTACTTACTGGCGACCTCACCATCACCAGCCCACCTGCAGGTATGCTAGCTCCTCTTCTATTAATGGAAAAAGGAGATGCTCAAATGGATTGGGTGGTACCTTCCTGAAAGTATTGTAGGGATGGACATATGGATTGATTGGTAGGCCCCTGAAAGCTACACAGATCTGAACCGATAACTTCAATAAGAATGTGTATCCCAGCTCCTTTTATAATCTTGAATCCTTCTTGGTCCTACTAAACTGTAACTCATGTTTCGTATTGGAAACAATATTTTGGACATTCCTAACCTGGCCAAGGGAATGTATTGCCCACCTACAGTGAGAGATACATACGAAATAGGTCCTACTAAACACCTAAAAGGATGAGTCATACTGTACTAACATTTTTGCTATCTTTATGCTCCATATGGATGGGAACTAAAAGGATGGTGATATTATTCTACCTTTCAATATTTGGCGGCGCATGTTTAAGAAAATCATAGTGACTAATAAGCATGTCATTTTCTAGAAGGGGCTTGACTGGAATGTATTTATATAGTTAATAAAATCATAGTGACTAATTCTTCAGTTCCTCTATTTAGATTAGAGGTGTATGCATGCATATTAGCCAAGTGATCGGTCTTTCCAGGTCAAAAGAGAAAGTGACCAATATTTTGGCATATTTTCCTATTAAGAATAAATGGATATGCCCATGCACGTATGCACACAGATTTCAGGTTACAGTTTAATTAGGAAACAGATGATACCTCATTGTGTCGTCGTGGTCTGAGAAGAGGGGATATACTTGGTGAATATATATGTTCCACCCGACCATTGTGTTTCTTGGTCTTTTTAACTATTTTGGTTGATGGTCGATCAAGAGGTAGTAGAAACAGATGCAAAAAGAGAGGTGCAGATTTGAGAACTGGCTGACTACAAAAAATAACTCTATATGAAGATTAATTGTAAGGATATGATGCTTCAAGAAATAATGTGCATAATTAAGTCTGGTGCTTTTAACTAGACATGTTGATATGGCCATTGTTTCCTGTTGTGCTTCACCGGCGTCGATGCCACCAACTTCAAGTTCGTCCATCTTGTGATAATGTTTTTGGATTATAGAGCATTTGTAAAGGGCAGTTGATCTTCTCATTGGTTTCATTGGCGTTGTATGCAAGGTCTCAAAAGGTCTGCTGTTCCTGGATGGTGCGTGTGGTATAATCCCCATCTCCCCCAACTTTTCTTTTGTTACCATGCTTTTATCATCATTCACAGTAATTTCTACTTGCGCCTCTTGTCATGTGCTCCACCATTCCTCTCCTGTTCTAGGTCCAAAATGATTTGTTTAATTGTGTTGTGCATGTTATTTCACGGTTGCATCCTTTTTGGTGCTCTATTTAAATCTTTGTTCTCCACTCACTGCCTTAGATAGCTGCATATGAGGATGTACGAAGGATTTGGCTGCGAACTCAATCAGACCATTGGATTGAAGCTGAAGGTATACTTTGGCTGCTTTTCCTATTGTTTTTGTTCCTCTTTTCATGTGTGTTCAGGATTTTCTCCCTCCTTTTTTTCTGCTTTAGAGCCTCAAATTTGACAAGCATATGTTGTCGATTAGTGAGTAATGAATTGACAATATCTTGATCTATGTTGACTCTCATTCTCTACTTTCAGGGGGCATTGCAAAGATACGAAGGAATGGCCTTTCGTTCATAACCTGGTCAGCTACACAACATCTGGTCGTACATGTTTCTATTGCAGCGGCCCAGTTACGTGGAGAAGAATGGCATACGCTGAGGATTGTGTCAGCTGATTTTCTAACTCATGTTTAGCTCATGGATTCTCATTTATCTCTTCAATTTACACAAGGAGGTGCATTATCAGCTCTTATGTATTTTCTTAATAACCGTTGATAGGAATGACAACTATGTTGAGATGTGGTAGACCATTGAATGACTTTTGGTCCAGAATGAAAAATAGAGGCATAATTATTGTAATTTTGTTGCTGCTAATTTCTTTCAAACGAAGCATGGCTTCTAATCCACAAATCACGCTAACTAATGTTCATCACTTCATAACGCCTATAAGAAGTATCTCTCCTTATCTACCTTCCTTCCTAATAGCATTGTAAATATTCTATCATAAGCTTCTTAGAACATTATGTATCATGAATAATCCATGTGTTCCTATCTGCCCCTAAATATATTTTTGTTCACTCTTTCTATACTTGCCTCACTCTCGCCCCTTGCGCCATTGGTGCAACGGGTCATCGATCAATGGCTCATTTAGAACACGAGTTACTGGATTTAGTGAGAAGCCTCAGGGTTGTGAGTTAGCGGGATGGGGGTTGGGGTTGGTCCGTTCAACTACGGATGTCTAAGTGGAATAATTTCCCTACATTAGAAAATGTGGCAAATTGCATGAGCGAGTGGTTCATTGCCTTTTTTCCAGGGGATGTTGCCTTATTTCTACAGTAAGCAAATAAACAGTGTGATGAACTTAATAACTCTATCCTTATTTGCCATTTCCTTCTCACATATTGTATGGGTTTTCGGATAGCCTAGACATACTGAGACAATTTGGGGGTGTCGATTCTCTCTCTCTCTCTCTCTCTCTCTCTCTTGCACGCACGCACGCACACATATTACATACCTTCTCCTCAGTCCTACCGTGCATTATTTGACTTTTGTGCTAATAGATGGGAAAATATGTTGTAAACTTGTGAGTTGTGAGCTACTCCCCCTGTTCCTAAATATATGTCATTCACACTTTCACCCTTATATTTGATGTTAATGTATGAGTGTATGTCTAATTAGGGTTTCTCTCCAGTTGGTTGGTGTTTCAATAGGGGTTGCTTGCTTCCCTTTTATGGCGTAGCTCCTATTACAACACACACATTTCCTTTTGAGTTTTATGTGAAAATCCTTTTGAGCCGATACACAAAACATGAAGTTACATAACTCAAACAAAATTGAAAAATTATTATAAAAATACAAATAAATGCCAATAAAAGTTTAAACAATAAATGTTATCAAAGATTGATATGTCTACCTGTCACAAGAGAGGTAGGAGTAGCATGTTCTAGAACATGTGTTTTTCTGTATTACTTTCTAAATGGTAAATTGTATGGTTTGAAGCGCCTAAATCCATATTATGTAATAGTTTGCCAGCCAATTGCATATTGCAATGAAGTTTCTGGTTGGAACATTTGTTTAAAGGAAAAAAAATCCTTCATGTGTCGTTTTTAATTAATAGATAATAACAATGCACATGCTTTCATGAGGCAAACAATTTTAAGAATTAAAAAAAGGCATTCAAGTGTTATTATCATTTGTAATGCATTGCAGAATAAAGAGTTCAGTGTTTGTGTACCAACTTCTTTATTTTGTGCATCAGGTATATGGTCGAATTACATTTTTTTAATCGAAGTACATTGAAAGCGAATTAGATTTCAATTATTTTTTTATTTGTTATTACCTATCTTTCTATGTATGTAAAGTTTTACATGCAGCCGATACAAATTTTCAAAAGCCCGTGGCAACGCACGGGCACTCTACTGTGTGGCAGCCTCCTATTTGACGCAAAGAGCGTCAAATATGAGGTCCCATGTTTCATTTTCCCCATGTCGTTTGTATGTGCTCTCCTAGGTTATGTATGTTCTGTAAGATTCGGGATGGGGATCATTATTGCAAGAGGCTAGTGGGACTGAGATATCATATGGTCTCTCTGTAGACGGCGTTGCGCGAGTTCAGCTGAGAGTATCTACGAGGTGATGAGGTCTACGAAAGGAGGTGTTTCTTTCACCATCAGATTTGTGTTGGTCATCCAGTTAACATGGCTCCCCAACGGTCGGGTAGCTCCCACGCTCCCACCACCGCTGCCCGCGCTGGTCCTCTCCACAGTCGCCGCGTCACCAACCACCAGCCCCACCGTCGGGTCATCGCTCCGATGCCCGCCGGCCACCTAATGCGCCCCGCCATGAGGCGCCAGTCCCTGTTCCTCCCGTGGACGCGCCGCTTCCGGGCCATTCGCGCCCGGCTTCTGCGGATCTAGAACCCGACAATGAGGGTTGCATCCAGGTGCGTAATCGTCGTCGTCCGCGCCGTTACGCGGATGCGCTCGCCGTCAGGCATCCGGCCGCTCCCAAGCCTCGGATTCCCCGGTGGTTGCGGGGTCGCTGCTTTAAATGCCTCGATTCCGGGCATATGAAGGAACAGTGTGCCGGTGAGATTCGTTGTCAACTCTGTTGGACTTCTCGCCACATCACTCGCACCTGCTCCTCAAACCCCGCCTCCCACAACACTGCTAGCCGACCCCGGTGCCATCGGGTGGATCTGCCCGCCGCCCCAGCCAGGAGAGCTCCGCCTCGCACCAGCCTTTCTGCCATCCTCCTCCGACGCTCTCCATGGAGCACTTGTTGGAAATATGCCCTAGAGGCAATAATAAAATGGTTATTATTATATTTCCTTGTTCATGATAATTGTCTATTGTTCATGCTATAATTGTGTTAACTGGAAACCGTAATACATGTGTGAATACATAGACCACAACATGTCCCTAGTGAGCCTCTAGTTGACTAGCTCGTTGATCAATAGATGGTTATGGTTTCCTGACCATGGACATTGGATGTCATTGATAATGGGATCACATCATTAGGAGAATGATGTGATGGACAAGACCCAATCCTAAGCATAGCACAAGATCTTGTAGTTCGTTTGCTAAAAGCTTTTCTAATGTCAGGTATCATTTCCTTAGACCATGAGATTGTGCAACTCCCGGATACCGTAGGAATGCTTTGGGTGTACCAAACGTCACAACGTAACTGGATGGCCATAAAGGTACACTACAGGTATCTCTGAAAGTGTTTGTTGGGTTGGCATGAATCGAGACTGGGATTTGTCACTCCGTATGACGGAGAGGTATCTCTGGGCCCACTCGATAATGCATCATCATAATGAGCTCAATGTGACTAAGTAGTTAGTCGCGGGATCATGCATTACGGAACGAGTAAAGTGACTTGCCGGTAACGAGATTGAACGAGGTATTGGGATACCGACGATCGAATCTCGGGCAAGTAATGTACCGATTGACAAAGGGAATTGTATACGGGATTGATTGAATCCCCGACATCGTGGTTCATCCGATGAGATCATCGTGGAACATGTGGGAGCCAACATGGGTATCCAGATCCTGCTGTTGGTTATTGGCTAGAGAGCTGTCTCGGTCATGTCTGCATGATTCCCGAACCCGTAGGGTCTACACACTTAAGGTTCGGTGACGCTAGAGTTGTTATGCGAATTAGTGTGCAGTTACCGAATGTTGTTCGGAGTCCCGAATAAGATCCAGGACGTCACGGGGAGTTCCGGAATGGTCCGGAGGTAAATATTTATATATGGGAAGTCCTATTTTGGCCACCGAAAAATGTTCGGGATTTTCCGGTATTGCACCGGGAAGGTTCTAGAAGGTTCCGGAGTGGGGCCCACCTGCATGGGGGGACCCACATGAACGTGCGTAGTGGGGTCAAGGCCTCACACCCTTGGTCAAGGCGCACCAAGATCCCCCCTTAGAAGGAATAAGATCATATGCCGAAGGGATAAGATCAAGATCCCTAAAAAGGGGGATAACAATCGGTGGGGAAGGGAAATGATGGGATTTCTTTCCTCCCACCTTTGCCAACGCCCCAATGGACTTGGAGGGCAAGAAACCAGCCCCCTCCACCCCTATATATAGTGGGGAGGCGCATGGGAGCTTAACCCTTCCCCTGGCGCAGCCCTTCCCCTCTCCAACTCCACCTCCTCCTCAGTAGTGCTTGGCGAAGTCCTGCCGGAGAACTGCAAGCTCCACCACCACGTCGTCGTGCTGCTGGAGCTCTCCATCAACTTCTCCTCTCCCCTTGCTGGATCAAGAAGGAGGAGACGTCCCCGGGCTGTACGTGTGTTGAACGCGGAGGCGCCGTCCGTTCGGCGTTAGATCGGATCTTCCGCGATTTGAATCACCACGAGTACGACTCCCTCATCCGCATTCTAGTGACGCTTCCGCTTAGCGATCTTCAAAGGTATGAAGATGCTCATCCTCTCCCTCTCTTGTTGCTAGAATCTCCTAGATTGATCTTGGTGATGCGTAGAAAATTTTGAATTACTGCTACGTTCCCCAACAACACTATCCACCAATAGCCAGCCACCGCTTCCCTGGCGAGTTGTACACCCATGGGGACCCAGATCTACGACCGGAGAGGGGGGTGGTATAATCTCTCGCACCCCCGGCATGGAGGCGCTGGAGGCTGACTTCCGCAACAGAGCGCTGCTGACCTCGGTGCAGGGCAGGCGACCGGCAGTCTCGCCGGAGGCCCTGGTCCAAGCGTTGGGCCGGATCTGCGGGGTGAAGCGCGGGCACGTGCGGGTGGAGGTCACTCACCCGGCGGATTTCTTCCTGCAGTTTGCTTCCACTGACGATTGCGAGCATGTCTTCTAGAGCAGGGGCCAGATCCGGTGCGCCGGCGCCCCTATCGCCTTCCAGCGATGGCACCGGAGTGTGTAGGCGTCGGGCGGCAAGATGTATTTCTTTTGCAAGATTGGCATCGAAGGTCTACCGGCAAGTGCATGGGAGGTGGGCGCAGTCAGTCAGCTCATCAACAATCTGCATGGTCAACTGGTCAAAATTCTCCCCCAAGAAGATCGGTGGCAGCTGAACATCACCGCCTGGATGAGGAACCCATCTGGCATCCCGAAGATCTATGATTTTGAGGTGCCGGAGCCAGTGGGGCTCCCGAACACAGTGGATCCTAAATGTCCGGTGGCGCCTCCACCGCCGGCGCCCCCGACGGAGAGGCTCACTTTGATCCATCCTCTGACGATCCATCTGTTGGATGTGGTGGATAGGACGGTTCCGTACCTGAAGTTTAACCCCAACTTTGAGCCTGGAGAAGATGAAGACCTCACAAGAAGGCACTGCTGGGGAACGCAGTAATTTCAAAAAAATTCCTACGCACACGCAAGATCTATCATGGTGATGCATAGCAACGAGAGGGGAGAGTGTAGTCAACGTACCCTTGTAGACCGTAAGCGGAAGCGTTATGACAACGTGGTTAATGTAGTCGTACGTCTTCACGATCCGAGCGATCCTAGTACCGAAAGTATGTCACCTCCGCGATCTGCACACGTTCAGCTCGGTGACGTCCCACGAACTCTCGATCCAGCTGAGTGTCGAGGGAGAGCTTCGTCAGCATGATGGCGTGATGACGGTGATTATGAAGCTACCGGCGCAGGGCTTCACCTAAGCACTACGACGATATGACCGAGGTGGATTATGGTGGAGGGGGGCACCGCGCACGGCTAAGACAATGATCAACTATGTGTCTATGGGGTGCCCCCTCCCCCGTATATAAAGGAGTGGAGGAGGGAAGGGCCGGCCCTCTCTATGGCACGCCCTAGGGGAGTCCTACTCCCACCGGGAGTAGGATTCCCCCCTTTCCAAGTAGGAGTAGGAGAGGAAGGAAGGAGGAGAGAGGGAGGAAGGAAAGGGGGGCCGGCCCCCTTCCCAATTCGGATTGGGCTTGGGGGGCGCCCCCTCCTAGGCCGCCTCCTCCTCTCTCCCACTAAGGCCCAATAAGGCCCATACACTCCCCGGGGGGTTCCGGTAACCTCCCGGTACTCCGGTAAATGCCCGAACTCACCCGGAACCATTCTGATGTCCAAACATAGCCATCCAATATATCGATCTTCATGTCTCGACCATTTCGAGACTCCTCGTCATGTCCGCGATCACATCCGAGACTCCGAACAACCTTCGGTACATCAAAACACATAAACTCATAATACTGATCGTCACAGAACGTTAAGCGTGCGGGCCCTACGGGTTCGAGAACTATGTAGACATGACCGAGACTCATCTCCGGTCAATAACCAATAGCGGATCCTGGATGCTCATATTGTTTCCTACATATTCTACGAAGATTTTTATCGGTCAAACCGCATAACAACATACGTTGTTCCCTTTGTCATCGGTATGTTACTTGCCCGAGATTCGATCGTCGGTATCTCAATACCAAGTTCAATCTCGTTATCGGCAGGTCTCTTTACTCATTGCGTAATGCATCACCCCACAACTAACTCATTAGTCACATTGCTTGCAAGGCTTATAGTGATGTGCATTACTGAGAGGGCCCAGAGATACCTCTTCGACAATCGGAGTGACAAATCCTAATCTCGATCTATGCCAACTAAAAAAACACCATCGGAGACACCTGTAGAGCACCTTTATAATCACCCAGTTACGTTGTGATGTTTGGTAGCACACTAAGTGTTCCTCTGGTATTCGGGAGTTGCATAATCTCATAGTCATAGGAACATGTATAAGTCATGAAGAAAGCAATTGCAAATAAACTAAACGATCAAGTGCTAGGCTAACGGAATGGGTCAAGTCAATCACATCATTCTCCAATGATGTGATCCCGTTAATCAAATGACAACTCATGTCTATGGCTAGGAAACTTAACCATCTTTGATTCAACAAGCTAGTTAAGTAGAGCATACTAGTGACACTCTGTTTGTCTATGTATTCACACATGTACTAAGTTTCCGGTTAATACTATTCTAGCATGAATAATGAACATTTATCATGATATAAGGAAATATAAATAACAACTTTATTATTTGCCTCTAAGGCATATTTCCTTCAGGCACGACTACTCGGGCGACTGCATCAGGGTCAGGATTGACGGCACGGGCAGGGGGAACACTCCGAGATCTGGCGGTCACCCCTTTGGTGGCCCTGGCGGCCTCGGCATTGCGGGCGACTGGGGCGGACACAGGGTGAACGGTCTGCTCACTCCTGCTGGCGGCATCCCACCTCCGACCCTCCTGGCTGCTGCGGCAGGTATGCATCGTCGAGCTGGGTCCATGCCGCGGTTGCCCCCGGGAGAAGGGACTCCGTGCACGCCTTCTGGTGTGCGTCTGACGACCCCGCCTGCCACGCTCTCCCCCACGGGCGACTCTGTTGCGACCACGTTCATTGGCTCCGCGGCGCTCGCTGACACGCCCCGGGCTTCGTCGTCTGTGGCCACTACCGCCGTGGGCGCGCTCGCTGAGGTCGCTACGCCTCTGGCTGTGCGCTCCCTACTCTGGTGTGCCCGGTTCGCGCGCTCTTCGGGATCTTCACGCTCCCCACGGTCGCTCTGCTCCACAGCCATGGGCTCGGTGGCTTGGGGCTCTACCCCGGAGCTCGGGGCTGTCGTCAGGTGGT